>NW_028258297.1:15550000-16190000 GCF_053883595.1 Heterocephalus glaber | reverse complement strand
AAGGACTACTTTTCATTTTAACGATGTCATTTAAAATTCTACATTTTGATGGAATCTCACATCAATTTTTTTCTTTTATACATCATCTGTTTTGTATCCTAGGAAGTTCTTGCCTACCCTAAATTCATAAACATTTTCCCTTATAATTTCTCCTTAAAGTTTTATACTTTTAGGCTTTCATATTTAGGTTCATAGATTCTTTCAAGTTATTTTTATGTATGGAAATAAAGGGTTGAGGTTAATTTTTTATATATGGATACCAGGTGTTCTAGTGCCATTTGCTGAAAACACTATCTTTATCTTGGCTCTGGAATTGAGTTTATATTCTATAAAATGTTAATGTTAAAGAATCTTTCAAAACTCAGTGGACCATATATGCATGGTTATATTTCTAGATTCTCTGTTTTATTCCAATGATCTATATGTCTTTCCTTACACCAACACTGCCTTGATTAGTGTAGCTTTAAAAGAAGTCTTAAAATTAGGTACTAAACATCTTTCTACATTGTTCTTTTTTTTTTTTTTAACTTTTCTAGGTCCTTTGTACTCCTACATAACTTTTAAATTTCAATATCCAATTCTTTATTTATAGCAAGTATACCCAGACCTGAATTTTTATATATACCTTGTGTTTTCTAATCCTGCTAAATTCAAATATATGTTCTAGGGGCTCCTAGAGATTTCTTAGTATTTTGTCTGTAGATGATCATTTCATCTACATATAAAGATTTTGCTTCTACCCTGCCAATGCTATCCTAATTGTGTCATTTTATTGCCAGACTATTTCGGTTTAGGCCTATGTTTCAAAGTTTAATGGACAGATGAAGAGTAGGCATATCTGCCCTTGTTCCCCACCTTAAGGAGAAAGCATTGTATCTTCTCCATTTATATAAGGCATTTTTGCTGGAAGTATGGAGTACATGTCTTTAATCTGTTGAGAAGGTGCTGTTCTACTTCTAGTCTCCTGATAGCTTTTATCATGAACAGCTGTATTTAGTCCAATACTTTTTCTCCAACTAGTGACAGGATCATATGGCTTTTTCCTTTCCTCTGTTAAAATGATGACTTCTGGGGGGTGGATCTTCCATTGCTGAACCAACACTACCATCCCTATAATAAAACCACTTTCTATATACCACCAGATCTGACTTCTAATAGTTTGTTTTGTTAAATAAATTTCTATCTATGTTCATACTTTTTTCTTTTATTATCTTTATCCAGTTTTAGGATTAGCACAATGTTAATTTCCTAAAATGAGGGGAGAAGTGTTCCTTTTTTTCCCTGCTTTAAATGTTTGATATAATTTATCAGTTAAAATGTAAACGAGCCTGTTGTTGTTACATAGGTAGGTTTTCAAGCTAGGAATATACTTTAATAGGTGCTATTCAAATTTTATATATCCTCCAGAGTCAGTTTCATTAATTTTTCTTCCAAGGTACTTCTTAGAAGTTGTCAAATTTATTTCAAAACAGATTTTTGTAATATGCTTTCTATATCCTTTTAAATTCTGTAAAATCTGTGATAATGTCTCCTAGATCTTGCTATTATAATTTTATATATATATAATTGATATTGTTAAATAGAAAGTGAAAGTCTAAAGGAGCAGGGGAAGTGGGACGGGTAGGGGAAAGGAAAGAAGGGAAAAGAAAAAATATGAGAAAAGGAAAAAATGGAAACAAAGTCTTTGCAAATAGGGAAGGGTGGAGGGGATGAAGGGAGGGCAGGGGAAGGGGAAAAAATAAGAACTAAGATACTCATGTAATGGTTACAAGATCCCAATGATGTAACTGTATTTTATACCTAAAATGTACCAATAAACTTAATGGGGGGAAAAATATATAAAGATTAAATCACACAGGCAAAAAGGCCTACATGAAATAACATCTATAATTATTCTAAAGGTACAGAAATATTTACCTTCAAAATGTAAGCTAACAGCCTAAGTGAGGACTAGAGCACCTTCTATCTAGCACTGAGACCTGCTGTCTCTAAGAGAAGTCTGGAAGAAATGCTCCATGGGAAAAGTGGTCTTCCGGGTGAAATTATTACAAGTAATAAAGCTTGCTTCATTAGTTCAGGAAACTTATCTTTTTTTTTTTTTTTTTTTTGGTACTGGGGATCAAACTCGGGTCCTTGCCTTTGTGGTGCAGGCGGCAGAACCACTGAGCTAAATCTCCGGCGAGGAAACTTATCTTAATACTTGTACCAGGTAGTCCCAGAGATTTGTCTCTTTGCACTTCTACCAAATAAAGCTATTTTTATTGAAGGGTGTCCAAACATTAGGAATGTTATCTTTGTTCCATAAGGCAAACAGCAGTCATCACTTTGTGATTTAACAGTCATATTTTTGAAGGATGACGCTGAAAGGAAAGCTTATTTTCTAACACTGATTTTTTTTTTGTTTTGTAGCAATTTTTCCCCAAATAAAGCAAGTCCATGTTTTTGCCTCAAAAAAAAAAAAGGTTAGACAAGTTACTGTTTAATTTACCTGCTTTATCTGAAGTAAAATGTTAGGATTTGTAAAACCATTTAAATGTCAAATATACCTAAGGATTCTGACCCACTTGCCCAAAAGAACAGATAGTGTTTTAAGTTACAAATTCAGAGCCCTCTTTTCTTCCACAACCATAGCTGTGCCACACTGTACTTTTGGCGGGGGGGCGGGCTCAACTGTCCATTATAGAAATAGTAAAGATCCGAAAGTCCCTAAACTATATTAGACAAACAAACAAAAAACAAGATTTAAGAAAAAGGGAAAAAGGCTACAGTGTATATTTGCCAACACTGTGATAATTTCCCCTCTAGTAAAAGAGAACCACAGTTCATTCAGTCTTATGTAAGTCAAAGGAGATTTTACTATTCAGCAATTAAATAAATGCCTTACAACTTTGTTAAAGTACATCAGGGATTTTTAATGGAGATTCCTTCCATTCTCTTTTCCTACTCATTTGCTAAATTACCTTAAGGAAGTTATTTAAGCTGATATTTCAATCTGCTTTCTCCTTCTGAAAAGCAGGATTGCTCTGAGAACATATTACATAAGATAATACATGTCGGGATCTAGGAAAATGTCTGCTATATAAAAAATACACATTAACTATTAATTTTTCCTTTCCCTGTTCCCTCAAAGGCTCCTGGATAAACACAAAATGGCAACAGAGTTTAGGCAGACAGTTTGTAACAAATATTAATACTGAGATATATTTCATTAATATTTCCTTGGCACAGAACTCCTTCCTACTCACCCTAGAGACTCCTGCAAGAATAATCATGTTTACTAATACTGTATTCGGTCTTCACTGGTTCTCTAAACTCCTAACAGAAAGAGCAACAACTCTTTCAATCAATACAACCTGAGTTAGCACTTAGCTAGTCAAATAATTTGCTTAAATCAGAAAGTCACTAAACATATAAGCCATATACATTTTAATATAAAATAAGTAATGATTCACAGCTATCTTTAATGCAAAGCTAAGGGCTCTTCTTTAAGTGAGGGCCCCTGTTTAGAGTTCTACATCACTTTTTTTTCCATAAATCACATTCATGTTTCATCTTTGGTTGTACTGAAAATTGCTTGTAAAAAAATATGAACAAAGAATCCTATATTTGTTACAATCTTCTCTCCCACTAATTCAAGAGCAAATTTTAATGACTGTTTCTGTAAGTCTTCACATAAAGATTAACTTAATTTTCATACCCACTTTACTGACTTATATAAGGCTTAAATAAATTACAATAACAAATACAGTTGACAAACAGATTCAGGACTAAACACTACCACTTCTGGGTAAAGTATATCAGCCAACTGATGGAAGACTCCAGGCACACCAGAGAGTAGTCTAATGACATGGGGGTATTTGAGAATATGCTTTGTGAAAGGAACGTAGGGCACTGGGGACTGTGATGAGTCAGTCAAGGGAAGCTGGCTAAGGGAGCTTCTACTATATAAACGACTTCCCCTAATTTTAAGACTACTCAGGAATCTGTATCCCTTTACCCATATTTACCTGTATTTCCTACTCTATTCATCAAGAGTCCTCCTTTCAATCACATGTGCTCTATCCTTCCTTTTGTTTTCACCAAGTTTTATCTTATTCACCTGAAAAATGCTTGGGGTAGGCGGTGCCTACGGAAATTTTACCATTCTCCAGTCTCAACACAAAGATTTTTCATAACTAGCTAGGAGTTGTGGTACACACCTGTAATCCCACTGCTTGGGAGGCTAAGACAGAAGGATCATTTGAGCCCAGGAGTTTTGAGACCAGGCATGGCAATATAGGGAGCCTGTGTTTCAAAAAAAGAAAAAAAAGAAAAGAAAGAAGGAAAGTTTTCATAATTAGCCTAAGTTTCATTTCCTCCTTCTCCTATGAGCTTATATTAGTTATGGTCTACATTATTCAATTAATCCCTTTATTATATTATAATCCTTTATTATCCCCTTTTTCCTGCTTTAGTTTTCCTCTTTGAGCTGGATTATTCTATTACCACACAAATATGTTCGTTCTGGTATCTTCTAACTCATCTTTTAAAAAAATATGTTCTGCAAACATGTACTAGTAAAAATAAATTTTAAGAAATAGAAAAGGGCCAGGGATGTAGCTCCGTGGCACCATGCCTGCCTGCCAAGTGCAAGGCCCTCAGTTCAATTCTTGGTACTAAAAAAAAAAAAAAAAATACAAAAAGCTACCAACTCAAGCATCATACTATTCTTTCCCATTCTCCTTCACAGACATACTTGAAACAGCTGCCTAACTTGTTCCGTATTTTCTAATCCAGTGATTTCTTCCTCCTTTTACTTAACCTCTCAGTGCCATTTGATAGATGAGGGTTTCCTCTTTCTAGAAACTTCGTCTTTGGCCTCCTAAGACATCACTTTCCTAATTTTTCTTCTACCCAGTAGCTGATGATCTCAGGTCCCTTCCCCTACTCCTCCTCTAAAATACCTCTCAATGTCAAGTTTTTCAAAGGAGCTAAACAATTTTTCTCTCCCCTTCAGTAAAAGGTTTGCAAAAGGGAAAGAACTAAATTCTAAGACAGGTTTAGAAACTTGTCTTAGAATGGGAGGGTGGGGGAGTGCAGTATTTGGTGAGGAAAGGTCAGAGACACTAGGTTTCCTGTAATACAAGAGTCCCAGAAATGAAGATTTACTCCATGTCATGACTTTCAAATATTCCTCAGATGGTCATGTAAGTAAACAATCTACCAAAAACCTAATCTTTACAGCTCAAAGTATAGCGATACAGTTGCACTATACACAACTGTCAAGAACCGCTGTCATCATGCAAATTAAGAGACAAGTTTTTCTGATGAATTTACTATTTTAGAAAATCAGATTACCAGAAACAATGAGGATCTGACATGCCAAAACTACGCAACTGTCTCACTCTGTGGAAAGTGGTCATATTCGTGTGATTTTACACATAGGTAAGGCACTCTCTAACCCACAGCCAGGTGTTGGGGACTAGGCTGCCTAACTCCCCAGACCAGTGTTATCTTGCCTCCACAACAGGGAATGCTGAAGTATGCTGAAGACTACAAGTCCCCTGGCTATGGTAGGACTGTGGATAACCCAGCACTCCTGAGGCAAGACAGCATCTGTTGAGGGCAGCTGTCAACATACAGGCATTTAGGTGTAGAGAAAAGCTGGCTCCTCATTAACTTAATCCTTATCCACTCA
This sequence comes from Heterocephalus glaber, assembly GCF_053883595.1. Taxonomy (NCBI): domain Eukaryota; kingdom Metazoa; phylum Chordata; class Mammalia; order Rodentia; family Bathyergidae; genus Heterocephalus; species Heterocephalus glaber. Next base: position 16,184,323 of record NW_028258297.1, on the reverse strand, counting down.
TTCTCTACAGCTGCTGTTCTATAAAACAAGTGCTACCCCTCCCTGCACTCCTCACTGGCTAATAAAAGTGGGCCAACGCAGAGTTTTATTGACTCTGTCCACTAGAGGCAAGTCTCCTGCCAGTTCCCCATTTATATCTTGAAAATTGTCTGTCTGTTTCTTTTATTCCTCGTTGATCCTCCGAAAGGTAGCTGAGGGTCTGATCAGCCCCCAGGATCCAGACCTTTTCTCTTCATGCACACTTCTCAACATCTAGCATATTGAATCTCTTAAGAATCTTGTTTGTGAACCTGTAAAAGTTAAATTCCACGACTAACAAAAATTTTGCTTTATTCATTGCTATGTCCCCAGCACCCACTACAGTATGTAACACAGGGCTCAATAAATATCTATTGACTCAATCCGAGTCTTCAAGTTTTCTACTATGGGCATAAACAAGCACTTCTATACTGAAATTGTAACAATAAATATTACTTCTGTTATGATTACAGCACTGCATTGATTTATCTTGAGTATAGAGAAATCATATTAGCTATAACTATGCCAGAATATTTAAAGGTATATCTCAAAATATGTCCTATAAAACAGTTGCTGAGCCTCACAGGGTTGAGAAACACTGGGCAGTGTGAACTCACATGTAACTCAGACTTCTCATTTGAACAACATAGTCACAAATCCAGTTGACTCCCGGACAATTCCAAATAAAAGTCCTAAGGACATCTCAACTCTCCAAATAGAAACTGATTCTCCCTCAATCTCTATCATCCCTGTGGAGTCTCAGAAAATTACCCCACCAACTCCAAAAAGCTAGGAATCATTCTTTAGTTTTCCTTTCCTGATCCCTTACTCCAATCTACCAACAAATCCTCTAGTCTACTCTCAAAATATATCTGGAATTCATCCTCTTCTGTCCACTACCAAACATCACCTTAGCCTTTACCACGTTATTTGAACTATAACAGAACCTCCTAACTAGGGGCCTTTCACTCTTTCCCCTTCAATCCATTCTCTACATAACCATAAAAGTACTCATTTAACAACTGTTTCCCACAGAATTTAGCATAAAATTTCAATTCCTAACCATGGCATGTAAAGTCTTACACAACTGGCTACTGGACTAATTGGCCAAATTTATCTCACACCACCCTCCCTTTCACCATTACGTGACAGCCACACATCTTTCTTCACTTCCCAAACATACCAGTCTCCTCAGGGTCTTCCCTCTATTAGACTCTTGACCTCCAGCTTCCCTTCTGCTCCCTTGCTCTACCCCACCAGTACCACTACCACAAGCAAACATACTCCTGAAGCAGCCAGCTCCTTATGCGACAGGTCTTTGCTTGATGGAGACTCAACCTGATTATTCAAACTAAGGCAGCTGTTCCGTTATTCTTTTCCTATTATTTTCTTTCGTGACACCCATCACAGCTTGTAATTGGGGCCAGGCAAACAGCAGACACTCAGTAACTATTTATTGAAAGAAGGAATGAAAGAGTCACCCTTGAACCCATCCTTCCCTCACTACCAAAATCCATTTGGTTATAATGCCTAAGAAATATTCCTCAAATATTTTTTCATCTATTCCCATTCCCATATATGCCTGAATAATTTTACCACCTTCTTAACTACTCTTCCCTACCTCACTTCTCATCAGTCCAGGACATTAAGAACATAATCCCTCAGGTCATCTTATAAAGAAACAGCCTAATACAAACATGATCTTATTTATTTTCTGCTGAAGAAAGCTCTTCTGGTTTACCTCTGCTTATAAAGGAAAAATAAAATAGAAAAGATATGAATCCAACATACGTCTCCCGCCTCATCCCACAAGACTGTATTACCCACATACCTTTTATTCCAGTCATGTCTAAAACTAAGATGGCTCCATGTATTGCATCCTATGCCTCTGCACTTGATGTATCCTTTACCTGATAAAATTCTGGGTGTCCCTCAAGCCCCCGTTCAAATGTCATTTCTTGGGGAAGTCTTCCTAAACCTTCAGAGACAGAATTAAGTTTCTATTTCCATGTAACATCTTTCAAGGAGAGGCAATATTAGCATAATGGTTACCAGAATGGATTGCCAAACTATGCAGATTTACAAACTAAGTAACCTTAGGCAAATTATTACCATCCCTAGGCCGGTTACCTCATCTATAATACAGGGTAACAATACAATAGCAGAACTGTTGTGAGGACTAAATATTAATAAGTACTTAGCAGATATGGCAATAATAAATAAAATTCAATACATGTTAGCTAACAGTTTTTAATATAAACTGTGTGGGTCAATCTCTGAGCTATGCTAGAGTAAATACATGCTTTGGTTATCTGTGCATCTGTATTACCTAACATCTAGCCCAGGAGCACACAGAATTTTCCTGGAAATAAGGGGATTAAGAATTACCATAACAATGAGAGAATGCAGTTAATCAGGTTAGAGAACCTTTAAGGAACATCAAGGATATCTTATACTGAGATGAAATCAGGTCATATGTTATTGTGTATCAATCAGCTCTAAACTGATTATTGCTCTAATGCTCTGGATTATCATGTCGACTTTTATTGCAGTTTTGTCTTGGCTTCTTTCAGACTTAGGGTTTTTACTTTCCGGGGCGTAGGCTTACGCTAATTTACATGACTTTTAAACTAATCATTAGACTTATAAAGCAATTTTCAATTTAAATCTAAGGCACTTGACTTCCTACCTCAAGGCACTAAATTATTCAGAAACTGTTCACCGGATCTACCAGTTTATACAAGAGCAGCAGCAAGTGTTACAGTTGTGCTTGGAACTCACAAGGATGAATCGGAACATGTTCGGCTAAAGGGTGGATAGCTTCGCACTGTAGGGAACTCTCAATACCCCGTAAAGGGCTGTGTGTACGGTACTTTCTTAAACCGACGTCCATCCCTCCAGCGTGAAAAGCTACCCCTCCTCTAAGAATGAACCTCTGTGTTGCTGTGGCCGCGCAGGCACGCCTGGGGACCTCCTGCCCCGCGGGTGGCCTTCTGAGTCCTGACACCAGGGTCACCCGGCATGCAGAGCTAAGCCCGTGCACCCACCACATGGGCTGCGGACTCGGCGGCTTCCCTCTAGGGAGGGCTGGACGGGGAAACGGGCTGAAGGGCTGCGAACGAGGTGGGTAGATCCTTCACAGGGCTTGGCGTGCCCTGGGTTTTGAGGGGCAGGACCCTGCACCAACCTCCACAAAGGCATCAGTCAGGTCACTAGCACGGTCCATCACAGGCAAATGGCGTCCGGCCACGATTTTCACCTTCAGCTTCCCGGGCATCGTCTCGGCTACGTTCTCTCCTTGAGCTCCTGCAGAAACAAACAAGCGCGTCTGCGCCGGGCACGCTGGGGTGCGGGCGGGGGAGGGACCCGGAGAGCGGCGCGCGCGGCCGGGGGCGCGCGGGTAACGGACAGCAGAGGGCGCGCATGGGAACGCACTCACGGTGGGAAGGAGGGGATAGTCCCTCGCGGGCACCGAGGCCTCATTCCGGAAAGGCAGCCAGAGGAGGGGCCCCGGTGGATTCCGCTACCCGGCCCCACAGTGATGGAAAGAGAAGCAAAATCCAGCCAGCATCCCTTTGAGCCTCGCCTGCATTTACATGTGTCAGCCCTCCCGACCCCCCCCAAGATGGCGGCACTCAGACGTGGAGGGAGCATCGATTACTCGGCGCTCTGCCTGCTAGGCAGGGGAGAAACTAAATTCGCCCGGGCGAGAAGAAGGGGGCGGGGGTGGGGACGGCGTCCGGGAAGAGGGAGAGCAGGGAAGTGGATGGAGTCCTACATCATCCACCGAGGGAAGAGTTGGTGTGGCTGCACGGAAGAGAAAAACGCGCCTTCCTGTGGCGGCGAAGCGCTGCTGCGGTTCGGTGACAAAGCCGCCTTCCGAGCTGCATGACACACTTTGAAAGAACTGTGACAGATGTAGCTGCAGCCAAGACTAGTGGAGGAGTCTGTTTCTAAACACCCATTAATGATTGTAAAACCAGTCTAGTAGGCTGCTACCTAGAAAGGATACTGGTACGTGTGCTAGCTTTTTTTTTTTTTCTCTATGAAATGGAATAAGAACAGAGGCATCGTGGACAGTGAATAATTATCTCCTGAAACGTTTGATTCAGCCATGTGCACTTGTACTGTGTCCTGGGTCACAGATTAAGTACTCTAAGCAGAAGTGACCCAGAAATAAACTTTTCAAGGCAAAAATTCTGCCCACAAAAAGAGTACTTTTCTTGTAAGAAGTTCTTGTTCTTGTAAGATCTCTTCCAAAGAGGAAACTACTTGCTCACAATAAGAATTTAAAAGATAAAATGCTGACTTTTTGGACTAAGAAAACCACTGTCCATTTCAAACTATGACGAAAGGATAGAGGCTGCAGTTTCCCATGCGAGTATCCTTAGATCTATCTGTAGCTCTTTATGGAGTCTGATTACCCTTAAAATGCCTTTGCCAAATTCTGAAGGTCTACTGCACTTTAGGATCAGTGTTTCGTTGTTATTTGGGTGGAAGGGTTGAAATAGCTATCTCACACCCCACCTTGGTGCTAGGGATGCACTCTAAAACTGAGCTGCATCCCAACCCATAAAATAGTTTTTTCTAATCCATTCAAAGTATTACCATGTTACCAGTTCATCTTTAAAAATACAGAAGCATGAAGCCAGACATGGCGATGCACACCTATAATCCCAGTACTGTACTTAGGAGGCCAAGGCAAGCGGAGCACATCAAGTTCTAGAGCAGCCTGAGATACATAGTAAGTTCCAGGCACATGGTGAGACCCTGTCTCCAAAAAAACCCACAAAATAATAAATAAAAATACAGAAAGATAAAGAGAAAATATTAAACTGAACTTTAGCCATAATCTTAATGGAAAATAATGCATTGTATTATAGGATGTGGTAATATAAAAAATATTTGCAAATTGCACAATTAGAGGTAGCAGGCTCAGCCTATTAGCAGACTCTAAGGTACTTGTACATACCTGTCGCCCTAGGCTTCATCAACAGAAGATTATAATTAAGATACTTCCTGAAGACTATTTTTTAGTGGAATTAACCCCAACTTCAGTTTAATGGTTTCCTAATAATCACACTAGTTTATTTTAATTAATGCTGGGAACAGTACTGACTTTGCTGACAAATCTGTCATGATTTGGCCCCTGATTACTTTCTTTAGCTTCATAGCCTGCTCTTCATTTTGCATTTTAAATTCTGTAATAAGAGTTTACATGTATTGAGTGTTTGCTTTGTGCTAGATACTGAATTCACTGTCACAGCTTTTCAGCCTTCCTAAAGTCTATGGGAAAGAAATTAGCTTTTTTTTAAGTGCTGGAGATTGAGTCTTTATTGTTATAGATGAGTTAATTGTAGCTTTGCAGAGCTATGGTGATTACCCAAAGTCACAGAGTTGGTAATGAGGGATGCAAGATTTAAAATATAGGCAATGATTCTTAGAACCCATGCTCTTTAAAGGCTACTTGTTTTCCAATAAAATATGCTATCTGCCTGAACTATCTTTCTTATAGTCATTTTAGCAAACACTTAACTCACTTAGCTCCATTCAAAAATCACTTTTACAGCTTCTCTGTTCTCCTTCCTAATAAGCAAGCTCTCTGCTCCTGTCCTCACTACAACTAAATCTAATCCATCTACTATTATACCTCCCTTGCAGTAATTATCTGTCTCTCTCCCCTCTTTTACTCATCTCTCAATTCTCTGTTCTTTATCCTGGGTCCTTCATGCAATCAACAAATGCTTGAGGAATTAATTTGAGTAAAAATTAACACGATGCTATTACTACTTTGCTCTTTCTTTTTTCCTGTCTTTGTAAAATGTTGCTTTAAAACCTCTCGGTTTCTCCCCCCACCCCCTTCAAGGTTAAACTTCTCAAAGATTCTGTACTTGGTGTTCTCTCTCCCACTTCCAGACACACTTAAACTATTTACATTCATGATTAGCCACCATGACTCTACCAAAACAGCTGACTAATGCCATCAGTAACCTGTGGTTGCCAAACCCAATGGACACTTTTCATTTTACACGACTGTTAGGAGCATTTCACACTGTTGATCACAGTCTCCTTAAAATATGCTTGATATTCAGACACCATGTTTCTCCTACCTATTCTGATGCATACAACAGTCTTTGCAGCCTACTCAGTATTCTTTTTTTTGGTACCGGGATCAAACTCAGGACCTTGTACTTGCAAGGCAGGTGCTGGAACCACTGAGCTACATCCCAGCCCCTCTACTTAGTATTCTTAACTGTTGCGTATGTGTTCTTCTCAAATTTATTTCCTGGATATATTCTACCTCTACTCTCCCCCTAGGTGATCTCATCCATGCCTGTGATTTCTCACATTTTTATCTTTAGCCTGTAACTGAGGGGGATCTTAATCCTGCGAGCTCCTAATCTTGTTTCCCTTTGGAAAATTAGACCTCAAAGTCAGAATGTTCAGAACTGATTTTCTTTACCTTCCTTACAGCTACAATAATTGTACATATTATGATACTACGACAAAACCAACAATGAAGCTTAGACTTCCATGTTTCTCATCTCAATAGAAACACCAACTGCATAGTCAATTGTTCAACCCAGAAACAAGAACAAAAGTCCAGTTCCACCCCCATCCCAGCCCCTTTTTTTGAGTGGTAGGAATCAAACCCAAGGCCTTGTTTATGCTAGCCAATCACTTTACCAGTGAGCCACATTCTAGCACCCAGTTCAGTTACTTTTGCTTTGATTTTTTTCGAAAGCAGTATATCAGCTGTGTGAAGTGTAAAAATGAGGTAAGCAGGTAGGTAGACTGATCTCATTGGTTCCCTGTGTTTCCTGGAGGCATGTTTAAGGGTATAATAGGCATAAGAACCACTCTAGTAAAATATTCTCCAGATAAGGTTATTACAGTGGAACACACTGCTTTATGTCAGTGCCCATCAGTGCACTCAGTGAACCACAGCACCCAGCTGTAATGCCAGCACCAGCATAACCTCCCCTTGTTAGTGGATATATTACAAAGCCTTGAGGTTTTCCGTTGGTGTCTACTTAAGGGCTTTGTGGAAACTCTAGCCACAATTGACAGGTACCTTTGACTTTCTCTCCTCTGACACCCTATTAATCACGAAGCATTATTGTTTATAATTAAAGATCTATCCGATCCACCTACTTTCCACAATTACCTATCACCTGGAAGACTGGGATCCCCACTACCACACTTATGGTCCTCTAATCCATCCACCACAAAGCAGCTAAACAGATCTTTATAACTGCAAATGTGTATCACTCTTTTTCACTTCTTTTGCCAAAAATTGGTGGATAATCCTTTCTCTCTCTCTCTTTTTTTTTTTTTTTTGGTACTGGGATTGAACTCTGGTCCTTCTGCTTGTGGGGCAGGCACCGAAACCATGGAGCTAAATCCCCAGCCCTATAGTCCCTTTTGTTTTCAGACCTTACTTTATTACAAAACATTAAAAAAGCTAAGAATTCCAGCTGGGGATTTGGCTCTGTGGTTCTGGCGCCTGCCATGCAAGTGTGAGGTCCTGAGCTCAATCCCTGGTACAAAAAAAAAAAAAGAAAGAAAGAAAGAAACCCCCCAGATTTTTGGCCGGTTGATTTAGCTCAGTGGTTCCGGCGCCTGCCTCACAAGCGGAAGGACCCAAGTTTGATCCCCAGCACCAAAAAAAAAAAAAAAAAAAATTCCAGGAGGTATATATCAGTCAGAAGTGGGTTTTTTATTTCATTTTTGCCCTTTGGGGGTCAAACTCTATGGCTTTTCCACCTTGTGTTAACTTGTCACCTTTTGTAGTAGTTTCTTCTACTTCATTTTAACATTATCGACGAACTGAATAGGTCCCAGTTCACCTCAGTTCATGCAACCCAAGTTAAACTCCTGACAAAACTTTTAATCCAACACTAGCTTGTTCATCTGTGCACCATTTTTCTGTTGCCAATTAGGTGGCGCAAATAATTAGTTTTACAGTTCTATGGGCAATCTTCACAGAGGCAATAACTGTGACATTAATTAGATTAGTTAAATTGACATGTAATTTCCCAACTCATTTGTTAACTTTTCTATCGTTAGAGGAGCAGTCCAATAATGTATCAAATGTGCCTTGGAAAGCAAAGCTAGATGTATATGCTAAATTTATAATGAGTAGGATATTATTATGGCTCCCAAGCTGAACTCACTGTGAACCAACATCATTTAAAAGAATGGCGCTGACAAGTAGGCAGTTACAAATTACTGCATTTAGAAGGAAGAACAAGAGAGCTGCATCCATGGCTTGTATCTGTACAGCCCACATGATGTGGTGCCTATTCAGTGTGTTCCAGCTACATAAATTTTGTAAACTTGCTATAGGCTGTGTTACTTCCAGGGGAGGAAGTAGCTTCACACATTACACATTCCATACATGATGGCAGCTACTGCAATTCAGATAAGATGAAACTGAAATGTTAGCCTTTTGTTTTGTTTTTGGTACCATGGATCGAACTCAGGACCTTGCACTTGCAAGGCAGGCACCAGAACCACTGAGCTAAATCCCCAGCTGAAATGTTAGTCTTAAGTGGAAGTAGCTATACTTAATGGGAACTATATTAAAATCAGAAAAGATAATCACTTTTTTTAATATTAAACATGTTGAGACTTCAATATGTATGTCAAGTATAAATTCAGCTACATACCTAGTACTTCAATCACTATTTTTCCTCCTTGTGTCTTGCATTCCATTTGAGTAAAGAAGCCTACTATTACTTTACCTGGTAAGGGAGGGAGGTTTTCTCAAACATCTTTTGATGCATACTTCCCAATTTAAAATTTTTCAGTGTCTCTATACTGCCATTAAGATCAAATTAGCTGCCCCGTATCCCTGCTCTCATGGAATATATTTTTATTTTATTTTATTTATTGTTAATAAAGGGATCAAACCCAGGGCTTTACATGTGCTAGTCAAGTAAGTGTTCTACAACTGAGCTACACCCCCAAACGTTTTAAAAACTGTTCCTTTGTTTAGTTTTGAGAAGTTCTCCTTGAATTGCTGGCTTCAAGGTTTTGATCCTCCTGCCCCAGCCTCCCAAGTAGCTAGGATTACAAGTGTGCACCACCACACTTGGCTATAGGATACATTTAAGTGGAAGAAATATTTAGTAAATATATACCAAATGCACATGTGTACACACACACACACGCACACTCACATACATAATATAAAGAATAATAGATAATTGGGCATGGGGGTTCACTTCTATACCAGAGAATTTGAGACAGGAGTATTACAGGTTCAAAGCCAGCATGGGCGATTTAGTGAGACCCTGTCTCAAAATAAAATAAAGGCAGGAGAATGTAGCCCAGTGGTACAGTGCTTATGTATCATGTGTTAGGCTCTGTTCAATCTCCATTATCACCCCCCAAAAAGAAAGGTAAATAGTACTTTAAATAGATTCACTTGAAAATAACTCTCTGAGGAGGTGAAACCTAAAAAAAGGAAGAGATACAAGCAATGCAAAGGTGTAGAAGAAGAGAGACGCTAAAGAAATTATTCTCCATAGCAATCTGTGATTGTGGATTTGTTCTTCTTTCCTCATAATTCTGTCAGGTGATTTTGTTTATATATACTAGGCTGTTACTTGGAGCATATAGAAATAAAATTATGATATCTTGCTGATGAGTTAAACATTTTTTGAGTTAAATACTTTAACATTATAAGGTTACTTGGTGGTATTTTTTTTTGCCTTACAGTATATTTTATTTGTATTAATATAGCTAGATCTGCTTTCGTTTGGGGAGTATTCCTATGACATATTTTTTCTTATTTCTACAACTTTTGTATTTATAATTTTTGCTTATTGTTTCTTTGTGAGGAGTGCTGTTCAATAAATGAATTTGTTGAATGAAGGCAGCAGTCATGAGAGAAAGGGAAACTGAAGGCCTCATCTACACAGTCACTTCTCAATGCTTTTTACTTAACTTTTTTTAGAGGATTTCACTTCAAACTCACTGTCGTGCCTCAGCCTCTTAATTAACTGGCATTACCAAGTTTTGACACTTTCAAATATGTTCATCTCTTTTGAAGACCTTTAAGGGAATTTCAGCTGCAGAGCTCAGCCTTCCCCCACATTTCTGCGTGTTCTGTAGCATTTCCTCCCCTGCTAACCACAGAGAGCTCTAGCAGAAGGTCTTAGGTGTAAAATAGATTGTTCAATTTTGTATGTTAAGAAACTGGGTTAAGGTGGTAACTTTGTCTACAGTTTGTAAGCACTCCCCCTCTTTGCTTCCTGTAACAAGTAAACAACATCTAATTTTAAAATTCTATTTCAGTGATCATATTTTCTACAAGTGCAAACGTCCTGAGGTGAAAACAAGTCGGATTGTATCTTGGAGGAAAATAAGCAAGAGGAAGAATGATAGCTGAGTACTTCCTTTATTGATATTGTTGTTGTTAAGGCATTACATTGACTCGTTATTTAATATTATTCTTTTCATCTCTGAAACAAACCATGCATTTTCCCATTGTTCTTTTTCCCCTAGTTCAGAGTGCCCTTTTCCTTAACAGCTACTCACATTTTACCCAAATCTTACTGTCCATTCCAACATCAATTAATGTCTTCTGACAGGGGCCCCGGGATCTAGCTCCAGTGGCTCCACCGCCTGCCTCACAAGCAGAAGGACCCGAGTTCGATCCCCGGTACCAAAAAAAAAAAAAAAATCTTCTGACAACCACTTATATGTTATACAAGGTATAAAATATTCACTTTTATCTCCAGAAGGATATAATTTAGGAGCATAGGTAAAACATCTGTACATAAAAAACATAACTATAATGAATGAATATCCAGAAAGTGTTAACCAAATGGTTTAGACAATAAATATTAAAGGAGTTCAAAATAATCGAAGAATCAGAGAAGACTCATGTGGAAGATAGAATTTGAGAGCTCAAAGTGTAGCTCAGTGGTAGCGTGCTTGCCTTGTACTCTGACTTTGATTCCCACCACTGGAGGAAAAAAAAGAAGATAGAATTTGAGTTGGAGATTTTTATTTTATTTATGTATTTATTTTGGTGGTGTTGTGTATCCAACAGATGATATACAACACACATGTTGTATATCACACATGATAGGCAAACACTACCACTGAGCTACATCCCCAGCCTTAGGTAGACATTTTTAAATTAGCAAGATCTAGAGAGTGGGGATCCAGTTGAAAAAAAAGGATTTTAAAAAGAATACTTACGGCTTAGTGTAGAAACAATGACAAATCTAATTTGACTGGAATCGACATTTATAGAGAAAAGTGGTAACTTGAAAGAAAGATGGATTATGCCTGGACGTATACTGCACATGGCAGCCAGAATGGGGAGGGAGGTGATTCACTAGAGGAGTAAAAGCATTATTGTATAGGCAAAGGAAGCCATAGAAGAATTCACAGTGCAAAGAAGCCTAATTAGAGCGACATTTTTACTATAGTGACAGTACATGGGAGTACTACATGAGGACTAAGGATAAACTGAACTGGTGAAAACTGAAAGCCACAAATCATTCCTGTGCTTTAGTTATTAACATAATATAGTGACAGTGTTCATGGAAGTGAGAGTTCAGAAGAAAATCATGGGAAAAGAATTGATGAGATTTGGATGTTGCAGATAGCAGAAGGAAATAAGACAACAAAGAAAACATGCCTGTTTCAAAAGAGTGTAAGGAACAAATGTTAGTATTATCACTAGAAAAAGTGATAAGTGAATGTTAAGAAAAATGAGTACAGTTTTATACACCTTGAGTTCCATGTGATCCTGCCCAACTATTCTGACCTATTTTGGCCGCTGAAACTTAGTGACTTAATAAGAATATTGATTATGCTCACGGGTCATGGATAGTTGCATCATCAGTTGTGCCACTCAGATAGCTGCATATAGGTACAAGGTTGACAAAGCTGGAACATGGTGCTAAAAGTCTGGTGTTTGGGCTCTGAAATATGTCATCCAGTTGTAATATAGATTCACTCTTACACCATGGTCTCAGGCAGCATTCCAGGGGAGCAAAAGCTGCCTGCTTATGACATTTCTTGCCTTAATGGTTTCCAGAATTTGAGTTCATCCATGCTTAGGATCCATAGTCATGACCTTGTCACCTCTTTTCTTGTAAAATTACTTTCCTCTCTCCTAGGGCCTCAAATAACATTGTTAGGGCTTTTGTTTGTTTGTTGGTTGGTACCAGGGATTGAACTGGGGACCTTGCACTTGTGAGGCAGGCAGCAGAACACTGAGCTAAATCCACAACCCTTTTGTTTGTTTTTTTGTTTTGTTTTGTTTTACATTTCATAGGACCTTACGAGGTGGTCTTTCTTTAATTCCTAATGGAAATGTTACAGTGTTACATGCATGCAAACAATTTCTCGGCTTAGAATAAAATACAAAAAGCAAAAATAACTTTCATTCTTTTCCCTCTAATTTTGTTATTCTTTTTGAAGCTATGTATTGAACCTGACATGGTAGCACATGCATGTAATCTCATCTACTCAGGAAACTGAGATAGGAGGATCCGGAGTTGCTGAGGGCAACTCTGTAAGACCCTGACTCAAAAGAAAACAGAAAGTTATGCATTGGGTATTAAATTATCCTAGCTTTGGGGTACCTGGGTTTCTAATGACAGTGTAACAAATCCATCTCTGTCCAAATGAAGGATTGTTACTTGGCACATGTTGAAGTTTAGTTTTCCTTGGCTCCACAACCTGCCCTGTCTTTGTTTTTCTGTCTCATAAATGGAAATGATGGCTTGAAATGTTCCCTGTAGCTTAGTAGTTTTATGGAAAAAAAAAAAAAGCAGGGATTAGCAATGTGAATACTTTTGTCAATGACCTCAATTATTATAATCTTAGACTAACAGGATATGAGTAGTTAGTAACTAAGAAGAAAAAATAGCTGGTGGGTGGCATCTGGAACTTGCTTGGAAAGTTTTACCATGGTGTCAAATAAAGGAAATAAGTTAGAAATTGAAGATAATCAGAAAATATGGTACTTTTAAAGAAGTTTCATCATGTAGCAAGCTAAAATATATTTATTTTAAAGAGTTTTTTTGTGGTCTTACAGATCGAACTCAGGGCCTTGCACATGCTAGGTGAGCACTAGAGCACTGAGCTAAACACTTTTTTTTTGCAGAAATCATAATTAACAGAACCAAGGGCTTATTACAGTACAGTACAGCCTACCTTCAGAGAACAAGTTGATGGGCTTTGTAGTCACACAGTGGTGACAAGAATCATAGAAATGGTGTCTAGGAGGAAATGAATGTCTTGCTCCTTGTGTCCTAAAAAATATCATTCTCTTTTTTTTGTTTTGTTTTGGGGTTTTTTTGTTTTTTGTTTTTTGGTACGGAGATCGAACTCAGGACCTTGTGCTTGAGAGGCAGGCAGTCATTCTTTTTTTTTTTAGTACCGGGGATCGAACTCAGGTCCTTGCATTTGCGCAGCAGGCGGCGAAACCACTGAGCTAAATCCCCAGCCCCAGTCATTCTCTTTTAAATGGTTATAAAAGTCACAGTGCTCCACGATGGAAATCAGTGTGGAGATTCCTCAAGAAACGAAAATGAGAAATTCCATTTGAACCAGATATCCTACTTCTAGATATCTTCCCAAAATAATTAAAATCATCATATTACAGGGATACATGCACACGCATGTTTATAGCAACACAATTTATAAAGCTGGATCTTGGAAACAGCATATATGTCCATCCAAAGATGAATGGATAAGGAAAATGTGGTATTTATATACAATGGAGTACTACTCTGCCATAAAGAAAGACAAACTTGAAGCATTTGTAGGCAAATGGATGCAACTTAAGAACATAACGTTATATGAAATAAGCCAGACACAAAAGCTTAAATAGCGCATGGTTTTTCTTATATGAGAAAATCTAAATCTAAATATACATATACATATATATATATACAAATAAAAAGCAAATAAAGAGAAGTTCAAATAATTCCCTAAATTACCTATTCTAATTATCATTCTATAGAATGGTATCAAAAATATTTTAATATATATGCTAATTCATTTCATGTATAGTATTAATATCTCAGTTCATTGAAAAGAAAGTTTGGTGCTATTATCTGTTTCTTTGTGAGAGAATCTTTTTTGTCTCTGAGTACTTCTTTGAAGATAATGATACACAGTGTATTATTGTGATTCTCTTATTTTTATGTGAAATTTTGTTTTTTTATTTAAAAGTCACAGAGCTTTTGCTTACTAATAATATGATGGAAACTTTTTTTAAAAACTTTGAATTTCTGATATTCTAAACAGTGCACAAATTCCTTCACCAACTATGTGAAAACTAAAACTGCTTTATTAGGCTAGGCTTGTGGTCCCCACCTATAATCCCAGGTAGGAGGATTATAAATTCATGCCCAGCCTCAGCAATTTAGCAATATCCTTTCTCAGGAAAAAAGGGGAGGGTGTAGCTCAATGGTACAAGGCTCCTGATTCAGTCCTTGGTACAAAAGAGATGGCGGGGGGAGCGGGGACTGCCTTGTTAGCTGAACCCATCTAGAGTTTCTGTTTTTGCTCAGCTTTCATGGAGTTCTTACTGGATTTCTCACTGAGAATGTTCAAAAGCATTGCCCCACTCCTCAGGCTTTCAGTTCTATCCTGCCTCCATCTTTTCTCTCTCTTTCTTTACCCCTTCCTTTCCGTCCTTTCTTCTTTCTTTCCTTCCTTCCTCTTCTTCCTCTTCCTTCTCCTCCTATCCCCCCTCCCTTTGTTTTTCAGTGCTGGCCCAAGGCCACAACCTTGTATATGCTAGGCACTAGGCAAGCCCTCTACCACCAAGCTACACCTCCAGCCACATGCTTTTTTATTTTAAAGAGCAAAACTTGCTTAGGTTCCAGATACCTGGCCCATAGTAGCATCTAATAAAAGGTGCAACCAACAAATTAATGTTTTAAGATTAAATTTTGATTTCGAGATGAAATTTGTAGGCCCATGTTCTTTCTTTCTTTCTTTCTTTCTTTCTTTCTTTCTTTCTTTCTTTCTTTTTAAAGACAGAGTCTCACTATCTTGCCCAAGCTGGCCTTGAATGGTCCTCCGTCTGATTCACAGCCTCTTTCATGACCATCAGAATGAGGCCAGTCAGTCCCGGCCCCAATGGGAAGGGACTTCCTTCAGGCTTCTTTTCCCACCTTGTGGTGTCTTGTTTCACCTCCCAGGAACTTTTCATTCTGCAAGCATTTATTGAGCACCTACTCTATGTTGGCCCTGCTGCTGAGTCCTGCAGGTAGAGGAGTGAACAGGACAAGCAAGGTCACTTCCTTTAGAGAATTTACATTGGGAGAGTGGAATAAAGCAGAGTTGGATCCTGAAAAAAAAAAACAAACAAACTCCTGGGTTCAGGTTGCCTCAGGCTCCTAAGTGGCTGGGACTACAGGATCCAGTTTCCATGCTTGGCTTCCATGTATCCTTTAACCAGCTTCCCATGTCAATTGATCCAAAATCCAAAAACTGAGAAAATATTCATGTCTATTGAGTGGTATAAGGCACAGAACGATAAATATCACATGTTCTTACTTACATATGGAAGCTAAAAAGTTGATCATAAAGAATTAGAGAACAGAATAGGGGTTACAGAG
The DNA here is from genome assembly GCF_053883595.1 of Heterocephalus glaber. Taxonomy (NCBI): domain Eukaryota; kingdom Metazoa; phylum Chordata; class Mammalia; order Rodentia; family Bathyergidae; genus Heterocephalus; species Heterocephalus glaber. The sequence goes on along the minus strand of NW_028258297.1, from coordinate 16,168,697 downwards.
CCTGGGAAGGGTGTGTGGGACAACATAATGGAAAGAGGATGATTAAGGGGTACAGGGGTGCAGTAGGACAGGAGGAATAACTGTAATGTTTTGTAGCACATAGGATAACTGTGACTAAGAGATAAAGTATTTTAGAGCAGCTACTAGGAAAGATTTTAAATGTTGCCAACACAAAAAATGATAAATGTCTGCTCTTATATATATGCAAATTACCTGATCTGATCATTACACATCCCTTGCATCCATTGAAATGTTACATTTCACACCATAAATAATGTACAATTACTATGTGTCAATTAGAAATAAAAATATACTTTGATACAAGGGATGTACCTCAGTGGTAGAGCACTTGCCTAGCACATAGGAGCCACCGGGTTCCATTCCCAGCACTAAAAAACAAACAAGAAATAAAATAAATAACTATTAAAATAAAAAGATTTTCAAAAGTTAAAAAGACTTTGGGGGTCTTAGAAATTGCAATTCAGGGGACACATGTTCAGATAGCTCTGAGTCAGTGGCTGAAGGAAGGCAGAAGTAGAAGTTTGTATGGGCTATTGAGTGTTGAAAAAGAAAAGGCTACATGAAAGAAGAGAAAGAAAAGGATATGTTGGGCTGGGGATTTAGCTCAGTGGTGCCACTACCTGCCTCACAAGTGCAAGGTCCCAAGTTCGATCCCCAATACCAAAAAAAAAGGGGGGGTATGTAAACAGAACACAAGGGAGTACTACTCTGCCCAAAAGAGGATAAAGTTGAGAGATTCATAGGTAAATGGATGCACCTTGAGGCCATAATATTAAGTGAAATAAATCAGACACACCAGTTTAAATATCATATGGTTTCTCTTATATTGAAACTCAAAGTATAAGTAAAGAACAAAATAAAAAATGAATCATAAGAAGTAAGATCTTTCTCAAATGGAAAGGGGAAGATAGATGGAAGGAGGGGTAGAAAGGAGGGAAGTGGGGTGGAGAAAAAAAAGAATTGAAGAGAGAAAAATGGAAATAGAACTTTTGTAAATAGGAGGGGAACCAAGAGTTGAAGGGAGCAGAGAAAGATGGAAGGGGAAAGGAATGAAAAAAGAACTGAGATGTGCTATGTATGTGTACCAGCTCCCCACAATAAATGTAATCAGTATGGACTGCAAGCATGGAGTAACAAAAAATAATAAATAAAATAAATAACATTTTTTAAAAAGAATATGTAAACAGAACAGAAATGCTCATAACAAAAGAGTCAGATGACCTCTTAAGATGTTTCTGGAGCCTTTGGACACAAGATAACAGTGTTCCTTTCAGATGCTTTCAAAGTGCAAAAGTGACCAAAGATCACATCCTGCACAGCAGCTGGAATTGGTACGGAGCAGCCTTGTTTCTTAATCACATCCCAACTCCATCTTTAAAGGCTTTTTCACTATTACTCTCTTCATAATTTTTCTTTTTTATTCATATCCCTAAAATATCTTGCAAAACTACAGTATACTAACTACTATTATTTGGTATTTTTAGCTCTCAAAAATGTTCTGCAGGCTGGGGATGTAGCTCAGTGGTAGAGGTGCAAGGCCCTATGTTCAATCTCCACAAGAAAAAAAAAAGTTCTACTTTTCCTGTTTTACTAATTAGCTAACCATCAGCCAGCAGGGGTGGCCTACAGAAGCTAGTTACCTGCTGCCGACATTGTGTAACCACTTGAAGTTACAAGTCATGCTGGAAGAATTTGATTAATCATTTTAATCACACTCAATGGAATTGATTGCAAAATTGTGAGTTGAAGTTTAATTCCATTAAGAGATTGGTTCTCTATTGTTCTGTGGGCAAATGTGCTAAGAAAAAACTCAGAGTTTTTTTTTTCAGTATACATTCCCCTATTTCAAAATACACTACTTTAGTGGTATTGTGGTAAGCAGAATCCTCAAATGGATCCCAAGATTTTCAAACCACATTCTGGAAGTGTGGTTGCCCAGGACTGTGAACATGATGAATTTAATTCTCATGATTATGTCATGTTAAATGGCAGAGTTGAATTTAAGGTAGGGAGATTATCTGGGTGGGCATGACCTAGTCTTTAGAAAAGTGGAGTTTTCTCTGGCCAATCCAAAAAGAGGAAGTTTCAGGACTGTGTTCCAGCTAGCCTGGATGAAGGCAAGTATCTAGGGTCTGAAGTGACAATGGTGGCCACAGGAAAAGGACCTCAAAGCAGCCTCTAGGTGCTGAGAGCCACTCCTCACTGATAGCCAACAAACTGGGACCTCGATAACTGCAAAGAACTGAATTCTGTTAACTATTCCACTAAACTTGGAAATGGAGTTTTTCCCTGCAAACTCTAAATCTCAGTCCAGCTGACAGGTTGGTTTCAGCCTTGTGATAGCTGGAGCAGAGAACCCATCCACACCATACCAGACTTCTGCACAGTTAGTAGGGTAGAGAACGAAAGAGAAAGTCGGGTTTCTTTTGTAAAGCCCTCTCTCTTTGAAAATGATCATGATGTAGGAAAAATATAACTCCCAACCTATTAGACGTCAAAGGTGTCGAGTTGATGGTCTTACAGCATCAAGGAATGAAGACGTGAACCAAAGGGGTAAGGTTTGAGGATTTTACTGGAAATAAGGAGAAGAAGAACAGCTCATGGATTTCCAGGAGGGGTCCTGAGAGGGTGGCCACCCAGGCTTATTGTTGGGAGAAATGTATACAGCAAAATTACAATGTGGGTCCCATGTGCGTCAGACTACAATCAACCTGTAGGAATACCAGTGTAGCCGCTTAATTAATATTGATCCGAAAGGGAAAAGAGTCCTGCTGGTCACCCACCTATGTGTGATGTCTACTGAACCAGCTGGTGCTAATTACACTGTAATCCCAAATTGCTGTTTATCTTGCAGGCCTGGCTATTGCATCTCCATCCTGAGGCCTAGCTCTCCTTAGATTTGCCTCCAGCCACAATTCTGATAGCTCCATATTTTGTAGTGACTTCCTTGGGGGCCCAGTTCTTTCTGCCTGTATATTAATTTCTATCTAACTTAGTGGCCTTTAATAAGAACAATGAAATTATATTGTGAAACCAGCATAAACGTTTGTGTCCCCCTAAATTCATGTGTGGAAACCTAATCCCCAATTTGAAAGTATTAAGGCTTTGGGGTGAGACTGGCCCTTCATAAAAAAAGACCCCCCAGAGCTGCCTTGCCCTCCTACCAGTTGAGAACACAGCAAAAAGATGCTACTGTATGAACCAGAAGTGGGCCCTCCCCTATATCAAATGTCCAATACCGTGATCTTGGACTTTTCAGTCACCACAACAGTGAGAAACAGGTGTTTGTTGTTTATAACTCACCCAGTTTATGCCATTTTACTACAGCAGCCAAGCAAAAGTGAAACATAGGGCCTTGCAGTTATTTATGACAAAAGGAAAATAGGAATAAATAGTCATATGGCTCTGACTCATGTTTGAGTCATATTCAGTAGCAAGCATAGCACAGTCCTCAGTTCATCATTGTCATGAATTAAATGTTTTTTCTAGTAACTGGCACGTAAGTCATTTCTAAGCATGTATCCAGCTATGTAAAAAACCTAGAAGCCCCTGGTAAACATTTCTTAAGTGGTTTACCCTGTCTGGCTTTGTGGCTTCATTTGTTTCATGGAAGAGAGCAAGTTTCTCATTGTTGTCAAGGAAATTGCTGCTCCCATCCTCCGATCCCATGTTCTTGGGATTTTTTTTTTAAAAGCCCACCTCTTCCCTTTTACAATTGTTTCTTGGCAGGAAGACAAATTCGGTTGTATCTTAAATTTAAAAGTCACTAGTTTAAATATAACAAACACACAATCTTGGCTCTCTTTGACTGAGATATCACACTCATTCATCCACTCAGCAAATAGCTATTGAGTTCCAGCTGTTTGCATTAAACTCTAGGGATACAAAAGAACAACATGAACCCTATCTTAGGAACTTACAGGAGGCAGAGAAAGCTATTAACCAGCAAATGCAATGCAGCAAGTCATGTGCTGTGAGGGGCAGGAACAGGAAGTTATGGGAACATTTGAGTGGAAAGAGCATCTAACCTGGTTTGGAGGATCAGGAATGTCGTTCAAGAGAAGGGGTATTAGTTTCTCATTGGTGTGCTCCCATAACAAATTACCACAACATGAGTGGTTTAATACAACATAAATTTATTATCTTGCAATTTTGGACATTGAAAGTCCAAAATCAAGATGTCACAGGGTTGCATCCTTTGTGGTATCTTGTTTGTTTGTTTGGTACCGGGGATCGAACTCGGGACCTTGTGCTTGCGAGGCAGTCAGCAGAACCACTGAGCTAAATCCCCAGCCCTGTGGATGCTTTATGAAACAATGTATTCCTTGCTATTTCCAATTTATAGAGGCAACCTACGTTCCTCAAGGTCCCTTTCAGCAGTGGCTTCTCTGACCTCTCTCTTCCACCATCACAATTTCTCTCTCACTCTTATCCTCCCCTTCCGCCTCACTCTTGTAAGGGTCTTTATAATTACTCTGGGCCTACCCAAATAATACAGGAGAAATTCCTCATCTCAAATTCCTAACCTAATCACATCTGCAAAGGCCCCTGTATTGTGCAAGATAACACTATCCTGGGACTGGGACATAGACAGGGGATGGGCTATACTATTCAGCCTACTCCAGGAACCACTGAAGGAGTCTACAGAGTCTTCCAGGAAGCAGAAAGGAGGAAAATCCTGAATGATACCTAAAGGAAGTTGTTGAGCATTATAGCTCAATGTTTTGGCTATAAAGTAATACAGGATAGAAATGTAGCTCAGTGGTAGAACACTTTCTTAGCATGTCCAAGGCTCTGGGTTCTGTCTCAAGTAGCACACACACAAAAAAGCTAAAAAATAAAAGAACATAATAGTATCTATGTTACCCCGGGATAAAATAATTCAGGGAAAGCTCTAATAACATTACGTGTTTATTCTGTGCTAGTATGTAATGCTTGTCACAGCAATGAGGAATAGAAGAGGAAATCTAAAAAGTAAAAGGAACCAGAAAAGGCTGATCTGGTTAAATCTCCTGAGTGAATCTCAGGGTGATACACTGATGAATTTTAAGTCAGAATGTGGCATAAGTACATATGTGTTTATGTTAACTGTCTGTCCTTGCAGAGTGGAAAGCAGACTGAGGGGGACCAGACCGGAGGTAGTGAGCAGGTGGAGCAAGCATGAAGCAAGTGAAGCACAAAGAGGCCCGAGAAAACTCTGTAATTAAGATAAATGACAGTCTAAGGCAATGTTTTAGGAAATACAATTACTGCCAAAGAAACTAGTGATGAATAACTTAAGAAATTTTGAACTGAAGATATGGTTGTTAGGGAGTTTGTTGAAAGGATGCTATAATAATCCAAATGAATGATGAGAACCTGAAGCCGAGAAGGAGCACTGGGCATAAAGACATTTAGATGGCGTCTTAGTGACTTTCTCTTTGCTGAGACCCAATACCTGACACCTACAAGTTAAAGGAGAGGTTGATTTTGGCTCACAGTCTGTAGTCAGTGGTTGACTGGCTCCAAGGCAGGGCAGCAAGGCAGAGAAGAGTTGCGCATAGCATGGCAGATGGAAGCAGAAAGAGGGATCAAGGGAAGAGGGAAGGAGATCGATTCTTCCAGGCCATGGACCCAGTGACCCACCTTCTCCAACCCGGCTTCACATCCCAAATCCCATTTAGCTATAAATCCATCAATTGCCTAATCCACTAGTGAGTATCACATTCCCATGATCCAGTCACCTCCCCAAAGGCCTACCTGTATTTTGGCCTTTGGAGGACATCTAGATACAAACCATAACAAGTGGATTAAGGAAAACTATGAAAGGAACACAGTAGAGGGTGTGAGGGTGTGAGCTGGTGGTGTTCTTTACTGAGAAAGAGCACATACAAAGCAGAAGTTTACAGAGGGGGACATGGCAGAGAGTGTCAAGGGAGGAAATGAAGTTCTATTTTGGAGATAGTGAGCTTGAGAAACTCTGATACACTCAGCCAGGCTGGACGATGCAGGCCTATAATCTCAGCACCCTGGGAAGCTGATTGTGAAGGTTGCAAGTTCAAGCCCACCCTGGGCAATTTAGCAACTTTCTCAAAATAAAGAGATTTGGGATGTAGCTTAGTACAAAGGCCCAGAGTTCAATTCTCAAAACTGTGTGTGGGCAAGAGAATCTCTGGAGATTCTAGTAGGCAGTTGAAATACATGAATATAATACGGCAACACTTGATGCCTTATGCATAGACTTACCTTTTTCTGCTGAATTTTTTCACTATTTTTTCCTCACCAGACCAGTTCTTCGGGAAGAAGGGAAAGGGTTTTAAAGGACCTAAGTCCTTGGGGTGTAGAATCAAAAGTTGAGAGCTAATTTTTGAAAGGGAAATTCCCAAAGACAACAAATGGCAGCTGTTAGAGCAACTGATAGATCTTCCCTTTGTCCCTGAACCATTTCCAGATCATTGTATGTTCACCTTCATTGTTCTTTTAGGGTTCGTGTCATCAGCTACAGTACATCAATATCTAATCTTTTGGCTACTGTCACTTATCGGCAACAAAGTCATTCCCTTTTCTCATCAAAGACTTTGACCGTGAATAAGCTGCACATCATTTCTTGTTATTACCCAGAATTCTTTCACTCTGAGATCTTAAATCTGAACACAGCACTTTAGGACTTTCGTCTTCCAACTCTTCTCTTCCCTCAGTCACTCCTATTGCAACAATTCCTTGAACACAGCCATATTTAATGGCCCTTGACCACCCTCCTTGCCAGGATGATTATCAACTCCTTTCCAGTTTCCTTTCCACCCACACCCAGATTATACTGCAGAAACACATTGCTGTCCCATCTGTGCCACTATCTTCACTTTCCATGCTTTGGTTCCTGTTGTCACATTCTCTGACAGTCCCTCCTCAACTCTGTGACACCTATGACAAACACAGGCACTGGTTTTGTACAGCACAAGAATACTCTGCAAAGGGCACAGAGGGAAATGAACTCAAGCTTTTCTTAGGTCCTGGAATGGTTCTACCCTAAACGTACACATTTTCCTCATAAGCCACGTAAGCCAGTGCAGAGATCCACAGACCAAATCTACCTGGTGCCTATTTTTCTGCAGCCCACAAGCTAAAAAGTTGCTTTTATATTGTTAAACTGTTGGAAAAAATCAAAACAAGGTATACTATTTCGTGAAATATGAATATGGTATTAAGTTCAAATTTCAATGCCCATAAATAAACTTCTACTGTAATACAGCAATACTCATTTATTTACATATTATCTATGGCTGCTATTGCACTTCAAAGACAGTTGAATCACTGTAATAGAGACTATATATGGGCTGCAAATTCTAAACTATCTGGCTCAGTGCAGGAAAGAGTTGCCGATTCTGGTCTAGCAGGTCTATTATCTATCTGCCTTCTTGATACTGTACCAACATCTGAACTGTTAAATATTTGCTAGAGAAAATCCATCAATTATATAGATTGGTGCCATAACATTCATGGCCTCTAACTACACCTGGAAAGTCAACATGGCCTGTAAACCCTCTAATTTTCCTAGTCAGCATTCTCTCTCTCTCCCTCCCTCCCTCTCACTCTCTCTTTCTCTCTTTCTCTCTCTGCCAGTCTTTTGAGTTTTCCACTCTCCTCAGCCTCCAAACACTTCACCCCCTCATCTCAACAGATGCCTTCCTCCTACATCAAAGTGGATTTAGAAGCCATTAGATTGGCACTTCCTTCATTTTTTGCAACTGTACCTACAGACTTGCCTACAGTTGCCTTCCTTCTTTGTTTACTACAGTACTTATTTGTGATGGTTAATTTTATGTCAGTTTGACAGTGGGTAAGGGAAACACAAATAGCAGGTAAATATTATTTCTGGATATGTCTGTGAGGTGTTTCTGGAAGAGATTTAGTACCTGAGTCAATAGACTGAGTAAAGGGGAATTGCCCTCACCAATATTGTTAGGCACCTTCCAATCCATCAAGGGCCAGGATAGAATATAAAGGCAGAGACAAGACAAGTTCACGCACACTTATCACACCAAACATTCATCTTCTCCTGCCCTCACACATCAGACTCCTGGGTTCTCCAGCCTTCAGACTTTGTATTAGTCTGAATTGTTTTCCTGTAGACTAGATGCCTATGGGTGTTTCAAAGTTAACATTAACAAACAAAATTCCCGATGTTACTGTCCTTTCTCTCAACTTGCTATCTTTACACTTTCCTGCTGAGGCAGGAGATTAGGGCATGGCAGGTTGGCTAACAACAGGATCCAGGATGTAATGTGAGCCAAAAATGAAGGTGATCAACAGGATGTGACCCGTCATCACAGCCTCATGAACAGAGCAACTTCCAATGGGCCAGATCTGAGCGGGTATAAAAGACAGCATTGCCTTCCCTGCGGCTGCAGTCTTGCTGCCCTGATGTCCTCCTGTTTCTTCAGTGGCCTGTCCTGCTTGTGGGATGTTTCTCTTCTTGCTCTTTCTACACTCTTTCCCTTTCTGACTTTCTTCTCTTTTCTTTACTCTTTCCATTTCTTCCTTTCTTCTCTTTTCTTTACTTCCCCCTTTTCTTCCTTTACTCTAAATGAAAGTTGTCTTTACCTGCTCACTGGTTGACCCTGCCAGCTCTTTGGGCAGAGCAAAAAGAGTCTGGAATCCCTCACTAGACACAGTACCACCCGACACCACCACTGCATCCACTGATCTATTTTCTTTCTTTTTGTTTTTTATTTATTTACTTTTTATTCATTTGTTTGTGATACATAGTGAATGCATTCAATGTGGGATATTGGTACATATGTATATTACATCTTTTTTTGTTTTTATTTTTGTTTTTGTTTTTTGGTACTGGGGATTGAACTTGGGTCCTTGCGCTTGCGCAGCAGGTGGTGAAACCACTGAGCTAAATCCCCGGCCCTGCATATTACATCTTACCCTTTTTAATTCCCCTTCTCTTTCCTTTTCATCACTCTGTCTCCAGATTTCTTTCTCATCTGCAAAATGTCTACCTATTTCCTATTATCTATCATTTATTTTGATTTTTAAATTATTTACACTTTGTGTTCCTCAAATAAAAGAAACCATGAAATATTGAACCTAGTATCAATTTTGTTTAGCATTATGGTCTCAAGGTACACCTATTTTTCTACAAATGGCTTAAATTTATCCTGCTTTATGGCTGATTAGTACTACATTGTGTATATATACCACATTTTTATCCATTCATCTATTGATGAACATATAGACTGTCTCTGAGATTTAGCTACTGTGAGTTCTGCTGCTATAAACATGGGTATGCGTATATCAATGTATTATGATGTCTAGCTATTTGGGGTACATACGAGGAGGTACATACACAGGTAGACCTTTGTCAAACAAAATTTCTATTTTTTAGTTTTTTAAAACTGATTTCTGTAGTTTTTGTACTATTTTACATTCTTACCATTCACATAGAAGGGTCCTTTTTCCCTCCAACCATGCCAGCATTTCTTGCTATTTAAGTTCATGGTGGTAGCCAGATTTTGTGGAGTGAGGTGGAATCGCAGGACATTTCTCTAATAGCAAAGATACTGAACATTTTTCCATGTACTTATTCGCCATTTGTACTTCATCTTCCAAGAAGTATCTATGCATTTCATTTGCCTATTTTTTTGATTGGGTCCTTTATTTTGGGGTTCTGCTTTTCTGGTATTTTGGTGTATTCTTTATATTATTCATTTTCTAGTTGCTTAGGTAAAAAAAAATCTTTGAGTCATTCTTAATTCCCTCTTTCTTTCATACTCACATTCAATGTATCAACACAACTTTCTGGTAAATTCAGAACCTAGATTCTGATAATTTCTCATTATCTGCCTGCTGCTGTTTGAATGGTCTAATTTTACCAGCATCTCTTATCTACCTAATATTTCATTACCCCTATGTCATCCCTTTGCTGTTTATTTTTCCCAACATGGCAACAAGAATAATGCTTGTGAAAGGTCAGAGCATGTCACTTCTTGGCTCACAACCTTCTTTCTTCTTTTCTTTCACAATCTTCTAATCTCTTCCCATGTCACTTACAATGGAAGCCAAAATTCATACCATGGTATATTAATTATTTATTGCTGCATAAATATAAAATTAAAAATTAAGTGCCTTAAAACAAGATTTATTTTTATTTGCTCAGAATTCCATGCATTTGGGAAATTTGGGCTACATTCAGTCAAGAGATTCTTTCACTGATCTAGTCTGGAGCTGCTTTATGCAACTGAAGTGATGTGGTAGCTTGAGTGAGGCTAGATCGTCCAAGAATTCACTTTTCTAGGGGTTTATGCTGGAGTTGGTTGGGTCACAAGACTATAACATGTAGTGGATGAGCTCAGGTTTCCTCAGATGCTGATCTCAAGGCTGTCACAGAGGGCAAAGCAAGTCACAGGGCCAAGCCTGGGGTCAGCGTGGAAGGGCCCACCCAGGGGTGAGGGTCAGTGGTATGCAAAGTGGGAGCACTTTTCCCTGCCAGTGGGCACTAAGTGGATATATTGGCCATTGAGAAAAAATTTGATTTTTATTAACATTGTGAGCCATTAATTCTAAGTGATGGCAATGGTAACCTACTCCTTCCTGAAAAATCATTTTGTTGGCTTAAGTTCTAAACAATTTTTACAGATACTATTAAATTTTAGTAATGCAGATATATTCTTGTGTTCACATTTTTGTTACTTTTTAAATAAGCATTCTGATTTAATGATTGCTAAATAGATAATTCTATTAGCTAATGGGCAATTCTGGTAGCTAATCAGATGAACTTCCAGTTACTTACATAGCTACTGCCAACATAAATAGCCCCACTTCATTGTGTTGATTTCAAGATTAAATTTGTAATACTTATGAATAATTTGAGCTCCCTTCAAACCAAGTTCCTGTCCCTAATCTCTGTGGTACTATTGAGTTGTATGTGTTTTGGTTATAAGGGTTTCGTCAGATATATGTACCACAAATATTTTCTTTCAGATTGTTTTTCCCTTTTGTTTTCTTAATTTTATTTTCAGAACAAAAGTTTTATCCTATTTATTTTTCTTTTTTTCTTCTCTGGTTCATGATTTTTATATCCCATCTAATAAATCTTGATGTATCCCCATGTCACAAAGATTTTCTCTTATGTCTCCTAGATTTTTTTTTTTTGGTGCCAGGGATCAAACTCGGGTCCTTCCGCTTGCGAGGCAGGTGGCAGAACAAGTGAACTAAATCCCCAGCCCTTTCCTAGATTTTAAAAACTTTCAACATTTACTTTTGTGGCCCATCTCAAGTCAAGTTTTATGTACTGTGAATTAAGGATTAAGGTTCATTTTCTTCCCCTCTGAAAATCTAGTTCTTTTAGTAAAATCCATTGAAATACCTTGGCATCTCTGCCAGAAATCAATTGGGCAAATATGGGTGTGGTTCTGTTTCTGCCTTGCTATTCTGTTTTACATCCATGTTCCACATATATGAAATATATTATATATATTTACATACATATATAGGTATATCTTTACATACATATATTTACATACATGTATAGGTATACACACATATATCAATTAACACAGTTTCTTTGTTTCTATAGCTTTATAATAAGCCTTGAAATCAGGCAATATACATTGTACAACGTTGTCCTTACAGTATATTTTGTATGCATAGTCCTGGGGATTGAACTCAGGGCCTCACACATGCTAAGCATGCACTTTGCCACTGAACTACATTTCTAGCCCAAGGGCATAATATTTTTAATAGAGAAGATACTGTCTTAATTGTAGGATGTATAAAGCAAATTCAGCTAAATGGAACATATTCTCAATTCTATTGTTTTCTGCATTGATGTGCAAAATTAATTTCTGCACAAACATTTTCAGAAATAACATTTTTAGACCTCATTCATTATTTTTATTTTTGTTTGTTTATTTGTTTTTGAGACAGGGTCGCACTCTGTACCCTAGACTGGCTTCTAATTCATGATCTTCCTGCCTTGCCCTTCCATGTGTCAGGATTATAGTCATGTGCTACCATGCTGGCCTTCATAATATCTTTGTTTAACAAAGTTTTTTGTTTTGTTTTGTCTTGTTTTGGTGCTGGGGATTGAACTCAGGACCTTTTATACATGCTGTACCACTGAGCTACACCTGCGGTCCCAACAAAGATTTTTTCAAGACAAAATCTTCAGATAATTTGTCTTTAGGATTTGTAAGACTACTTTATCAACTTTAACAGGAGCAAAGTTGTTAGATTTCTCTGTTTCTTTCCATTCCATAATAAAAATATTCAAAGTGTGATTATATTATAGTAATACCCAATTATTTTAAACTTTCAGATTCTCAACATTTAATGTATTTTGTTTCTTCCTGGCTTCCACAGAGATAATTTTAATGCCTTCCTTCCAATTTGAAAGCTTTATTTTTAGTAATCAGAATTTCCTAAGCTTCAAACGCTATTCTTTTGATGCTCCAGTGTTTTGATTAAATGTTGTAACTGATTTTGATCAAAGTATTGGACTAAATTCTACAGCTGTTCATGGTAAAAGCTATCAGGAGACTAGAAGTAGAACAGAACCTTCTCAATAGATTAAAGGCATGTACTCCATACTTCCAGTGAGAACACCTTATATGAATGGAGAAGATACAATGCTTTCTCCTTAAGACGGGGAGCAAGGGCAGATATGCTTACTCTTTATCTGTCCATTAAACTTTGAAACCTAGGCCCCACCAAAATAGTCTGGCAATAAAATGACACAATTAGGATAGGATTGGCAAGGTAGAAGCAAAATCTTTATATGTAGATGAAATGATCATCTACAGAGAAAATACTAAGAAATCTCTAGGAGCCCCTAGAACTTGTACTTGAATTTAGCAGGATTAGAAAACACAAGGTATATATAAAAGTTCAGGTCTATGTATACTTGCTATAAATAAAGAATTGGATATTGAAATTTAAAAGTTATGTAGGAGTACAAAGGATCTAGAAAAGTTAAAAAAAAACAATGTTGGAAGATGTTTAGCATCTAATTTTAAGACTTCTTTTAAAGCTACAGTAATCAAGGCAGTTTTGGTGTAAGGAATTACATATAGATCATTTGAATAAAACAGAGAATCTAGAAATAGAACCACACATATATGGTCCACTGAGTTTTGAAAGATTCTTTAACATTAACATTTTATAGAATATAAACTCAATTCCAGAGCCAAGGAAAAGATAGTGTTTTCAGCAAATGGCACTAGAACACCTGGTATCCGTATATAAAAAATTAACCTCAACCCTTTACTTCCATACATAAAAATAACTTGAAAGGATCTATGAACCTAAATATGAAAGCCTGAAAGTATAAAACTTTAAGAAGAAACTATAAGGGAAAATGTTTATGAATTTAGGGTAGGCAAGAACTTCCTAGGATACAAAACAGATGATGTATAAAAGAAAAAAATTGATAAATGAGATTCCATCAAAATTTAGAACTGTAAATGACATCATTAAAATGAAAAGTAGTCCTTAAACCGACCATATTTACAATGCATATAACCTATGACCAGAATATATAAAGAACTCTTACAGCTCATTAATAGACAACCCAATTAAAAAGTAGACACAAGAAGATGATGAATAGCCAGTACAGAACAAGGAAAGGTGTGCAACACTAGAATCAGAAAAATACTAATCAGTACAATAACAAGATTGAATTATACACTCATTAGAGAGATGAAGTTAAAAGTTTTAAAAGCCTTGTCATGACTTTTTCTTTTTGTTGGATTCTTCCCCTTTGCATTTAATTTGTCACGCCCAACGGATTCTTTCTGCTGGGCTTTTTGGGGTTATGATCCTCATTGTCTTTTCCTAGGATATTGTCTAAACTTTTTTGGAGTGCTGGTTTGGTATTCATGAAGTTCCTGAGGTGCTCTTTATCATGAAAGTATCTTATTTCTCCATCAATTTTGAAAGATAGTTTTGCAGGATACATCACTCTGGGTTGGAGGCTGTTTTCCTTTAGGGCTTGAAATACATCACTCCATGCTCTTCTTGCCTTGAGGGTTTGCATTGAGAAGTCTGCTGTGATTCTGATGGGCTTTCCTTTGTATGTGATTTGTTTCTTTTCTCTCCCTGCTTGTAGAATTTTGTTCTTCTGTTGAGATTTCTGGAATCCTAACTATTATATGCCTATGTGTAGATTTTTTTGATCAAGGCTAGTTGGAATCCTATATGCTTCACTTATCTGTATGTCAAGTTCTTTTCCCCTCCTTGGGACGTTTTCTGCCATCACTTCTGTGAACAGCTTTTTTATGTCATCTGCACTCAGTCCTGTTTCTTCATTAACTCCAATCAGTCTTATGTTATTCTTCTTTGCATCATCTAGCAGCTGCTGGATTGATTTCTCATGTTCCCTTACAATTTTGAAGCAATTTTTCTTTTCCTGGTCACTAATTGCAATCTTATGTTCTATATCTGAAATTCTACCCTCACATTGGTTCATTCTGCTGTGCAGACTTTCGATGGAGTTTTTAATCTCCCGGGAATCTGTTTGCATCTGTTTTATGGATTCCATTTGTTTCCTATGTTGGGATTCCATCATGTTCCTCAGATCCTCTATTTTTTTTTATCTGTGTTCTCTCTAGATTTATTAATCATGTCTTGCACCATAAGCACAATCTTTGCTGTTATCTGAGTAATTATTTCTGATTTCATTTTTCCCAAATCCTCTTTTGTTGCCAGTTCAGAGAGTCCAGGTGATTGAGTATCAGATTGTTCCATCTCGTTTCCTTTGCAGTTGCTGTAGGTGATCCAGAAGTCTGTTTTTGAGGCTTGTTTACATGTCTTCTCATTTCCATGGGGTGGGGGGTGCTTCTGGTGCCCACGCGGCTCACCTTCTCTGCCCTAGGAGCATGGGATGGCAGCGGGGGAGCTTCCTTCCGGGTGCTGGGACTGGCTCACCTTCTGACAGCCGAACATTTCTGTCCACCACCCAGTTCAAAAGTCATTGCCCACTCTGATCTCAAATGCAACATATTCAAATCCCCTAATTACTATTAAATCATTATGTATTTCCTTATGTGTAGTATTTCACCATCCCCAAAATGTTCTCATTCACATGGTTTTAATTATTTATTGTTGCATAATAAACCAACCCAATAATTTAGTGGCTTTTGGAAACAATCGTTTATCTGCTTGGCAGTTTAAGTAGGGCTCAGAGATAATGATTTATATCTGCTTCACATAGTGTCATCATTCATACACCTGTGAGCTAAGTAGGGACTGAAATATCCCAAACGGCTTCCTCTATGTATTTTGGACCTTCACAAGCAGAGGTAGAGGCAGGAATTCTCTCCTGACACCTCTGGTCTCTCAATGATTCAGTAGTCTAGCCCAAATTTATTTATATGCCAGTTTGTGTCCCCAAAAACAGAAGCTTCTTAAGGCTTGTTCTTGGATATTCTAGCAGAATGTCACTTTGAAGACATTCCATAGGTCAAAGAAAGTTACAATTCTACCCAGGTTCTGGGAGAAAGGAGTTAAATTCTATTTTTTCATTTTTGTTTTGTGCTACTGGGGATTGAACCCAGGGCCTTCCACATGCTAGGCAAGTGTCCTACCACTGACCTATGTTTCCAGCCCCTTTTAAAATTTCTTTTTAAATTTTTGAGATAGGGTCTCACTAAGTTGCTCAGGCTGTTCTTGAACTAGTGTGTGCCACCACACCTGGCAGTCTGCCTTTTGAGTGGTAGAGTAACACATACATGCAGGGGTTGGCAGAATTGTTGTCAGCTATCTTTAGAAATAATGTATTACAGTCCACTCTCTGGCATTAACAATTTGCTTGCCCCTCGCAGGCAAAATACACTTATCTCCCTACCCAAATCTCATCCCATTACGTGCTGGCTCAAGGTCTAGGATCCCATCATCAGTGTTAGGTACAGATGTAAATGACATCCTCAGATTCATTTCAACTGGATCTAGAGAACTGAGCATAGAAAACACCTTGTCCTTACTTCTTCCCTGTTCCCACCCCTCCAGCCATACCCAATATTCACTGGTGAGAAAGGGGTAGGGTACATACCACAGAACCTTGTGTTCTGAAAGCAGGGAATGAAAGACACATTAGTTGCTGATGTCACTGAGTCTGAAATCTGGCCAGTGTGTGTGGCCCATTTCCCAAAGTGGTCCCAGTTCTGCTCTCTGGGACTTTTCCACATTAATTGGTCTGTTGATTCTTGGCTTTGGCCTCCTCTGTGAGACCTTTGATCTGGCTAACTTATCCTTCCTTTTCCATAAATTATTCTCACATTCTGCTGTCAGTGTTCAGTAGACATTGAGGGCCCCTTAGCTTCCTTCAGTGTCAACCATCTCTTACTTTTAGTACAGGATGATAATGCTTTTAGGGCAATTGTGTTAACAACTTTGGGAGTTCTATATAAATTTTTTCACAAAAGCAACGTTGATAATTTTTCCAGGACAGGCCTTGAATTAGGTTGCCATAGGACAATGCTCTTAGGAGTCTAAGAAACCCTTCTGTGGACCTCAAAGTATCTACAAGTCACCTCCTAAAATCTTTCTGATCAAGACAACGTGTTGATCTTGACGCTCTGGATTTAAATTTTTCCCAGGATAATTTTTTGTTTTGTTTTGTATTGCCTTTTGGAAATGAGACAGGGGAGATTAGGCAGGACTTTGAAGTAGCAGCTGGAACACTTGATGATAAGAGGGAGAGAGTAAATCAGGCTGATAATTAAGTGAGCAAACCACTGCCTTCCCTAAGATAAGGAAGTAGGATGCCTGGGCAAAGTGGGTGAGTCAGATGCAAGTGAAGATGGCCATGGATTTGACTGAAATTTGAGCCTAAATTTCATTATGTCTTCATTGTAATAATATTTCAATTGTAAGATCTCCACTCTGAGGGAGGATATAACACATTTCTAAGCACACTTGGAGCTGTGAGTAAACTCAGGCAAACTCCACCCTCTCTTTGCCTTCCTGGAAAAGAAAAAAAAAAAGACTAATTAATTAATGACATTCCTTTGAGACCCTGTAAAACTGAAATTTTTTTTTTTTCTTCAGGGCTGGCTGTTGAGTAGCTAACTTTACTATGTTTTTCCTGGGGCTGCTCTGTCTGAAGAGTAGCCAGCTTTGCTGTCTCTTTCCTGGGGTTCTGCTGCCTACAGGGCAGCCAGCTGTTTTGTTTTGTTTTTTTTCTATAATAAACTTTCATTTTACTTTTATTTTTGTTTGATTTCCATCTTAAGTGGGCTGTGACCCACATTAGCTAGTGAAAGACTGTTCAGTTCTTTCCCCCTCTTTTTAAAAACTAGTATATGTCTGCAATTCATAATAAACACATTCATGTTGGGGAAGTGGAGATACACATACAGCATCTTGATCTTTTTCACTTCCCCTTTGCCTCCTCTCCTTTCTAACCGCCCCCCCATCCTGGGTCCTAACATGTCATCTACACTTGGCTTGAAATCTTTAGCTTCACTTTTCTATTGTTATACATTATCATAAGTTGTTGCTAAAAGAAACCAATTGAAATTTTCAACATTCTATCTCGAAATTTCATAAACAGATCTGTAGGTTCAATGGGATATCACTGATACTAAGACTGTGAGGAAGGGTGAGGATGGTATAGAGAAACAACTCACTACCTTCAATTGCTAGAAACTGTCAATATTAACAAAGTTATTTTGAAAATTGCTACCTGGTAAAATTGGCATCTTTCAAGACTTATGTTATTTCTCAGACCCTAGCACAATGCCTAGAACTTAACATATTATCAGGAAATTGGTGCTGGCTAAGTCAATTCTTAAATCGGTTGGTATAGACTGGTATTACTGATTGGTATTACATACTTTGGGTTCCCCTTTCCTAGTCCCCAACAATTTCTTCATTGCCTTTCCAGCCTCCACTAATTTTTTTTTTTTTTGTACCAGGGACCCAACTCTGGACCTTGCACATGCAAGGCAGGCAGCAGAACCACTGAGCTAAATCCCTGGCCCAGCCTCCACTAATATTATTTTTGCTCTTTCCAGTCTTTCAACTGTCCCTTCACTGCCTCACCAGCCTTCTCCAGTTGTCTCCTCACAAGTCTTGACTTATAGAAAACATTTTTGAAAGATTTGGAAATTTTAAATCTGGAATGATTATTAGACAGTGTTGTGGAATTATCATCAACTTTCTTAAAAGTGATAATATATTATAGTTTTTATATTATGGGAGAATGCCCTTATTCTTAGGAGATTCATGCTACAGTATCTAGGAGTGAAGTTTCATGTTATCTGTAACTGGCTTTCAAACTGTTTAGAAAAATTGTGTTTGTGCGTGTACCTACTTAGAGACCTAAGTCACGTAATGGCAGAGTCTGGTGTGAGAAAGGAATCATTGGGCAGTTTTGTCCTGCAAGCATCACAACGTATACATAAACTAAGACAGCTACAATGTCACAAGATGATACAATGGGGGGCAGCATCTCACTGTGTAGCTCAGGGTGGCTTCAAACTTTCAGTCCTCCTGCCTCAGCCTTGCCAGTGCTGGGATTGCATGTACGCAGCACACATCCAGCTAGGTGACAGAATCTCACGAGACTTCTGTTCTAAGTGTGTCTGCCATTGACTGGAACATTATACAGTGCCTGACTGTGTGTCTATACATATTCAGGGTGAGTATCCTGGCCCTTTTGAAATGCTTGGAATCAGAAATGGTTTGGATTTCAGATTTTTACAGAATTGGGAATAGGTATATATACACAATAAGACATACTGAGGAGAGGACCCAAGTCCAAACACGAAAGTCATTCCATTGCACCCTTTTTTGTTTTGTTTTGTTGAACAAAGAACTCTACCACTGAGTTGCATCCCCGGCCCTTGCACCTGCGCTTTGACACAACTTGTCACAATCAGTCAGGTGTGGAATTTTCCATGTGTGGCATCATGTTGCTGTTCAAAAGTTTCCAATTTTGGAGCATTTTGGATTTCAGGTTGAGAATGTTCAGCCTATGTGTGGGTGTGTCTGTATGTTTATATATTTATATCTAAAGAGGTGAAGCACATGGGAGAAAAGGTTAACAATTCCAGGGATCGCCTTACTGATTATGCCCAAAACAAGCTGAAAAGAGTTAACCCCACAATTGGTTGTTTTGAGAAATTGTATTTGAGTTGGGCTGAAGCCTATGTGCCAACATCAGAGTGACTCGCGCCCAAATTCCATTCCCAGGACCAAAACCTTCTTAACTAGAAGGACAAGGTTCTAATTACAACCCTATATGTTGTCTATTCTGTTCCTAATTTAAAAATGCTTTATTTTTTCCTTTACAAGCCTTGTCTACATTAGTATCCATAACAACTGCATGACTGCATGTCCTCGCACATGGTTCACTTTTATCCCAATTGATTACCAATAAAAATCAGTGGCTTGGACCAACCAGTGCCTTTGCTGGCTGAGCAGCATTGGCCATCTTGGCTCCCTGTTTCTCTGTCTCTTTAATTCTGTCTTTTAGTTTTTCTCTCGGCCTTGTGCCGTAAAACCAAGCAAGAGATCAAAACCTACTACACGAGTCTCTGATAAACAATAATTATTGAATCTAAGTGGAAGGCATATAGATATTCATTATATTGGTTTCTCTACTTTTCTGTAATTAATTTGACAATTTTTGAAATAAGCCATTTTAAATAGGAAGCCAGGCATGGTGGCATATTCCTGTAATCCCAATGCTCAGGAGACTGAGGCAGGAGGATTATGAAGCCAAGGTCAGTTTGGGCTGCAGAGTGAGTTTGAGGCCAGCCTGCACTGCAGTGTAAGACCTTGTCTCCAAAAATCCAGAACCAAAAACAAACAACACATTGGAAATAGATAAAGTCTGAACAAAGTGGATCTACAAAATGGGAGAAAGGAGGAGAGGATACTAAAAAAAAATAAGGATCTGAATGTTAGGTTAGCTGTCGTGGCACATACCTGGCATCCCAGGATTCTGGAGACTGAGGCAGGGGATCTGAAGTTCAAGCCTAGTCTGGCCTATTTAGTAATTTAGGAAGATGCTATCTCAAAGCAAAAAGGGCTGGGGATGTAACTCAGTGCAAAGGCTCTGAGTTCAAACCCAGCTACAGAAAGAAAAAAAGAAGAGAAAAAGAATGAGAATGTTGTTCCCAGGCATGGTAGAGCTTCCTGTATTTCCAGCCACTCCAGAGGGTGAGGCAGCAGGCTGGACAACTGAATGAGATGTTACCTCAAACTAAAATCATAAAAGGGCTGAGGGGGCTGGGGATTTAGCTCAGTGGTTTCGCAACCTGCTACGCAAGCACAAGGACCTGAGTTCAATCCCCGGTACCAAAAAAAAAAAAAAAAAAAAAAAGGGCTGAGGATGTGGCTTAGCATTCCCTACCTTCAACCTCCAGTACTACAGAAAAAAAAACAAAAACAAAAAACAAAGTGAGAACGGTGTGAAGACTGAAATAAATTTTTATCTACTTTATAACTTTATGATGAGATAATTCCCAGATTCTACCCTAGCTTGGTTATTTGCTTTAGTTTTGCAGTTAAATGTATTCTTTTACTAAACTATATAAAAATGTTACTAAACTATATCAAAATTTTTAAAATGCACATGAAGGAGGTTTACACATCAAACAACACTTGAGGAAATTCATGCCGTCATTTTTCTGTTGTATAAGTCACATTTTGTAAAATTTGCTTTTTCTTATAAGAGCATAGAGGAACTTGCTAGTTGCTTGCCAAAATTCATGTAACATAATTATATTTAAAGACTTGGATTATCCAGGCATGGTAGCACAGGATAATCCAGCACTCTGGGAAGCTGAGGCAGGAGGATTGCAAATTCCAGCCCAGCCCAGGTAACTTAGCCATTGAGTGAGACCCTGTCTCAAACTAAAAAATAAAAATAGTGCTGGGGATGTAGACCCTAGGTTGAATCCCCAGTATGACAATTAAATAAGCAAGAACAATTATAAAAGTCTGGGTACAAGTTATAGCTGGATATGGCCCCTAAGGCTTTATGAGCAGGAGTAATACTTGCCACTTCCAGAGCTGGGATTTTGACCACTGAGTGAGTGTACACTGCATGCTCTTCCCCTTCCATCAGCAGGGAAGCTGCCTGTGACTCAGCTTCAAACCAGAGTCACCCTAGGGCCAAGGCCTTTAATCTCAGGCTCATGAACTTGGCTGAGGAAGTATTATATCCTTATTTTCAAAGCCTCTAGCTAAAATTAAGGCTTTCTTCACTGACAAACCACAGTGTAGTATTAACAACACACATGAATTTGCTACTCAAAACAATATTTTCATATCACATTACAATGTTTTTTTGCAATATTAGGGATTGAACCCAGGGCATTCTACCACATCCCTAGCCCTTTTAAAATTATTCTGAGACAGGGTCTTGCCAAGTTGCCCAGGCAGGACTTAAACTTGCAGTCCTGCTTCCTCAGCCTCCCAGAATGGTAGGACTCCAGGCACGTGCCAATGTGCATGGCATCATTTTGTAAAACAACATTTATGCTCAATCCTTCTTCAAAATTATGACAGTTTTTAGATCCATTGTTAGATGGTATTGTTTAATGAATTAAGAAGTTTGTTTTTATCTCTACTATACTGGGGATTGAACCCAGGGCCTTCACACTGAGCTACATTCCCAGCCCTTTTTAAACTTCTTTTATTTTGAGACAAGTTCTCACTAAATTGCCCAGGCTGGGACTGTACTAGCAGTCTTCCTGCCTCAGCCTCCTAGAGTGCTAGGATTATAGGCATGGGCCACGGTGTTTTCCTGAAGTGTATTCATTATAGTACCACAATTCAGAAAACTATTTTGGTAACCGTGATCCAGTTTAGTGGTTTCCTTTCACTTATGCACCGTTATTCAGAGAGTCGATATGCTTGAATGAAGTGCCAAAGAGGTCTGTGGCATGAACATGGTGAAGAATTCTTGCCCTGGGCAATTGTGAAGACACAGGGTGGGAGGAATCAGGGTCATTTAATGACTGTGTGAACAGAACCAGCAGAAAACTTGGTCCGATCACGTCAGGATTTTACATAGGAGAACACTAAATAACCACATTTTGCATATAGAGGTTTCTCTTCTATAATAACTTACCTCAAGAAATAGGGCATAGGTGTTACTGCTACATCCAAAATAATACACTTGCACGTTTGACCTCTGGATGATTAAATGGCATGAGAAATAGGCAACTGTGGGAGTTTCACAAAAAAAGATTATCCCGGAAATTGTTCTATACAAATATGCACAGAGAGACTTTTTAGCTGCGTTGCATTTCTTTTTTTCTTTTGCGATAATCTGTTTTTCATTTATGATGCTGAGTGTAGATGTAGTGTTTTTTTTTTTATTTTGCTGTGCACCATGATCTTCAAAGTATGACTTTAATTCTGGAATATTCTATTACCTCTTCAAATTGTAGTTCCCACTGCAGCATCGCTTCTCTTTTCCTTATTATGAAGGGGACATGTGAACAGCCAGATGAAGAACGCACAGGGTGAGGTCAGAGAGGGGAGGGTCCGTGTGTGACGCCTCTTTCCCGTGAAGGCAGAGCGCACGGTGTTCCCAGCGCATGGACGTGTGCCCAGTTGGACACTCCCCGAACTCTGTCTTTTAGGGTATTTATAGACGTTTCATTACTGAGCCCTAACTGTGGGTGCTGGTGACCAACACCACCTCTAGCTTTTCTCCCGTCCCAGAGGTCAGAGATGGCCCTGAAAGTCTCAAACTTCTAATCTAAGGCTAACTGACCTTGTGGTGATCAGCCCCATTCTGACTGTCTAGGGGACCTGCCAAGCATTGCCTCATGAGAACAAGACACCCTTATCACCCTTGTCACTCAGGAAATTCTGAGGGGCTCAGGAGCTGTGGGCCCAGAACTAGGGACAAAGACCAAATATTTTCTACCACAATCAGAGAAGAGAGGCCCTTCTGTAGAAGCCCAATTAACACGTATAGAAGGTATGATACAAATAGAAAATAACTATGTGGCAAACAGCATAATAATAATTGTTTCAGACAAACATGTCTGTGAATGTTAAGAATAGTTGCAAATATATTCTAGGAAGTAGGGTTTTTCACAGTCAGAGTATCTCTCTGTAGGATATTTATCACTAACTTCACCAGTTACAGGTCATTATGTATCTCTGACTTGATGCAGGAGGGGCAAAGAATAACGTGTTACATTCTTGTCAGAAACACCTAACCTAAATGTATTCAGGAGGAAAACTACAACAAACCTATATTGAGAGCATTCCATAGAATAACTAGCTGTGCAGTAGTCTTCAAAAATGTCAGTGTCAGGAAATATAAAGAAAGACTGGAAATTGCCAACATTAAAAAAGAATAAAGAAGCAAATAACTAAAAGAAAGGTATGGCTGGGCTGGGGATTCAGCTCAGTGGTTTCACCGCCTGCTGCACAAGTGCAAGGACCTGAGTTTGATCCCCCATACCAAAAAAAAAAAAGAAGTAAAGGGTATGGCCTACATTTGCCCAGGGAGGCTGAGGGAGAAAGACCACAAATTTGAGAATAGCTTGGGCAATGTAGTGAAACCTTGTGTGAAAATAAGTTTTTATTTTTGATTCTTTTGAGACACGATCTTGCTATATAATTTAGGCTAGTATTGAACTCACTATGTGTGGCCTTGAATTTGTGAAGATTCTCCTGCCTCAGACTCCCAAGTGCTGGGATGTGCCAGTGTGCTCAGCTCAAAATATAATTTTTAAAAAGGAATGAGAATGTAGCCCAGTGATAAAGCACTTGTCTAGCACGTGTGAGGCCCTAGGTTTGATTTCTAGCATCACCACCAACAAACAAACAAACAACTAAAGGAAAACAAAAACATAAACTTAACAGCAGAGAAAAAATTTAAGGAAAAATGTTAATAAAGTTAAAAATGACTACTGCATAATGAGAAAGGATCATCCCAATAAAATATCAACCCACATAATAAATGATGAATATGTATATTCACAGCAATATAGTTTCAAGAATATAAGAAAAAATTGTCAAGGGCCGGGGATTTAGCTTAGTGGTTCCGCTGTCTGCCTGTCAACCTCAAGGACCCGAGTTTGATCCCTGGTACCAAAAAAAAAAAAAAAAAATTTTCAAGTCACCAATGACTCTGTTAGAATCTGGTGAATCAGACTAATAATTCAAAGACATGGGACATTTGAGTAAGACAATTTAACAAGCTTGATTGGTGTTTTTATACTTACACACAACAATTAGAGAACGTGTATAGTTTTTTCAAGCACACATAGAATATTTACAAAAGGAAAAATAAAGCCAAAGAAAGTAAAAAGACATAATGTAAGACCGAGGGCCTTACCAAACGCTCCGAGGAGCTGACTAGTGAAGCACACCCAGGAATCCCAGCGGTGTCTTCAGAATGTAAGACCAAGAGCCTTACCAAATGCTCCAAGGAGCTGACTAGTGAAGCACACCCAGGAATCCCAGCGTTGTATTCAGAATGCAAGACGAAGAGCCTTACCAAACACTCCAAGGAGCTGACTACAGCGAAGAACACCTGGGAAGGAACACACCAGACAAGTTGGAAAACAGACCTTTATTAGTCTGGCCAGAAGGCACTCCCAAAGCAAAATAGCTTAGAGAGGCAACTGGCTCAGAATCCGAGGCTATTTTTATAGGGGGTTGAGGGGGAAGTTTAACATATTAAAGAAAAGGGGACAAAGGTTTGTGGTCTACTGTCACATATTGATGGTCAGCAGACATCTGCAGCTTGTTCTAACAATTGTGGTGCCTGGAATATCAGTTCCGGATAAACAAAGAGTTGAATAGTTTACTCTGGGACTCTAGGTCTGTTACAGATCCCTATCTAGCGTCCCTAGACTAACAAGCATCTCCATCCATTAACTCACATTTTAATCACAATGGGGCTGGAGAAAAAGGAACAAAGGTTATGCAGTCCCACAATAACAACGAGTAGAAAATAAGGTGTAGCCTCAAGTGTTTTGAAGCTTTCAGCAAGTGTTATAGCAGAGCGAGACCAAGAACTGAGCAGCACCCAAGGATTGGAGGCACGTGTGTAGCTCTGTTGACGCCCGTGGCCTTGACTGGGATCGTTTGTATTTCTTTTTATTTATTTATTTATTTAGTACCGGGGATGGAACTCAGGACCTTGCTCTTGCGAAGCAGGCAACGGAACCGCTGAGCTAGATCCCCGGCCCTAAGGGATCGTTTTTATAGAGTCAGCTCTAAAGAGCCCCATGTGCCGGGGTTTTATGGGGTTTGTGAGCAAGCAGGGAATATAGAAGCAGGACACTGGTTGGTCAGAAAGTTATATTGAGTTTTATCTTTTTTATATATGGTGGGGAAAAGGAAGGGTATATCATTTTGGGGAAACAGGTTTTTACTAAGGGGCGGGGGGGGGGCGACTGGAAGCAAGTGGTTTGTTTTTTTTTTGGAACTGGGGATTGAACCGGGAACCTTCTGCTTGCAAGGCAGGCAGTGAAACCACTGAGCTAAATCCCGGCCCAAGGAAATTTTAATTTTCAATGAAAAATTAGTTTGCTGAATACTGTGTATCACCTAACATTTGAAATTCACTATAATTTAAAAAAAATCACTATAATACTATCTAGTGTAAATGGATACCAAAAAACACTTGAAATATATGGTAAAAACAGATAAAAACACTGAGGGAAGAAAGAGTATACATATATATCAACTTTAGCATAGTGATTCTTCTGTCGAAAAAGAAATGAAAATGACGTGGGAAGGGTTAAATGCTACAGTGTTTTATTTCTTAGGAAAAGTAACCGAATGTTAATATTTGTTAAATCTTGCTTTTGTGCCTGTGTTTGATACATTATTCTTACTACTCTATGTGCCCTCCTTACTTCATTTTTAAAAAGTTGGAGGTGATTGCTTCATGTGACTAAAGCAAAGCATTTGATTATAGAGAAGATGGTAGGTCCTACTGAGATCATAAAGCCAAAGTGATACAGTAGTTTTAATATTGACATATGATTTCAGAGTCTAAGAAAATACATTCATTGTTTATCAACTCAGAAGGGTGTGACTTCAGAGCTTGTATGGGCCTGGTTGCTAGGTAGACCGATAACAGCTCTAAGATTCGTGGTTAGTTTTCCATGACTGTTACTAAGCCAAAAGAGCCCAAGAGAGGTAAGGCAAGACCTCGTGTATTGTGATCAAATTAGCATGCCAGTCTAATATTCAGCCTATATTTAAAACACCTCATCAAACTGGGCATGGTGGCACATGCCTGTAATCCAGTACTCTGGGAGGTGGAGGCAAGTTCGAGCTGAGACTTGGCAAATTAGCAATTTAGGGAGATCCTGTCTCAAAATAAAACAAAAAAAAGGCCTGGGAATGTAGGGTTCAATCCCTACTACTGCCAGCAACAACAACAACTACAAACAACAAACCCACCTTTGAAGAGTCCAGAGTGAGTTAGGATGCAGCCAGTTTTCAAATAAGATCTATTTTTGTTTACATACTTAAAATACAACATTGGAGAAGACTAGGAAAATATGAAAGGTCAGAGGCAGAAAAATATCTCCATGGTGGGGGATGCTCGAAGAGAGTTTAAGAGGAAAATGGGAGTCAGGTGGGAAATCAGTGGTCAGTGCTATTCAGACAGGGAGGGAAAGGGGAAACAAAGTCAGGATTAAGGATGAGACATGCCTGATCTTGTCTGATCTCGGAAGCTAAGCAGGGTCAGGCCTGGTTAGTACTTGGATGAGAGGATTACGGATGAAAGAGTCTGGGGCCCTGGAGCAAATTTTATGGGGAATACCTCTTTGTCCACTTCAAATAATTCCAAATTATTGTCCTTTAATTTTGTGGATTTTTTCCCCCTGTGCTGAGCTGAGGATTGAACCCAGGGCCTTACGTATGCTAAGCATGCACTAACTACTGAGCTACTTCTCCATCCCTGGTTTCCCTTAATCTTGAAGTGCAGGCAGCACTATTTTATGCAGAAGTCATTTTCCTGAGAAACAGAGGCATAATATAGAAAGATTCATTTAGAGCTAAATTTCAATGCTAAAGGTAAAGAGGAGGAAAATCCAACATGAGGTAAAAGTTTCATCTTGTTCAGAAGGATGTAAGAATCAATTGATTCTTTATGTTGAAAAACAGCATAAATATATTTATTACTCTACTTACATTTGTATTATTTGGTCATCCTGAGCTAGAGTTACTAGTCCAGGTAAACTCTTCTACATTAATCCTGGGAGACACGCTGCCCTCCCTACCACTGGCCCTTGGTGAATGAAGCCTACTCCATCCTAGCAGCCTTCTCTCATTTCATGTCTCAAAGAATGAGCAGGACATCTTCAGAGAGGATATTTAGGAGTATTTTTTCTCTCTCTCTCTCAGAAAACCCTGGACTCTTTATGCATATTGATCAACCTTAGCCCAGAAGCCAGCTTTCATTTTCCAGAATCACAGTGAGTGGCAGACTGGACTCATGAGAGATAACTGTTATGCCTTCATTACCGAACAGGGACTTACATTTATTCAAAGAATAGAGCCACTCTAGTGACTTTTCAAGAAGTAAGCAATAAGCATATCTTGCAAACAATATTTAAAAACATCTTACCCTACTACATGTAAATATCCATAATACTGCTTTGGCACATAGGAGAGGGCTCAAAACATGTTAGTTCCTTTCTGTCTTCTCTTTGGTTACAACCATACCTGGTATTTGTTCTAGTGGTCCTAAGGTTCTGTTTGATCTAAGAGTCTTTTTCCTCTGGAATTTTATATAGGTTATTTTCCACTTTAACGAATCAACATAAGAGTGATGAAGTGAAAGAAAAGGGTGCCTAGCGCTCAATCCAAGACTCAAGTACAAGAGCAAGAAGGGCGAGGCAGAAGGTGGGAAACAGTGAGTGAAGAAGCTTGGAAATAGAATTCCGAAGGGCAGGTGGAGGGCTGGGAAGGTAGCGCTGTGGTAGACATTTGCCTAGCAATGTATACAAAGAGAGAGGAGAGAGAGAGAGAGAGAGAGAGAGAGAGAAGAGGGAGGAGGGAGGAGAGAGGAGAGAGGAGAGAGGGAGAGAGAGAAACAGATGGATTTTTCACTCGTGACCAGAAGTGTAAATTTTGGTTACATTTTAAGCAGGCCAAATGTCAAAAGTCTTGTTATATGCATGTGCTTCCCCCCCACCATCACCACCCTGTGGTAGTTAAAAAATGTTCAGGTATCAGAAACTCACGGATACTTTTCTACTTTTATTTATTCTGGACAAGTCAATATGTAACAAAATGTCTCCATCAATAGAATATGAAACTTTATTTTTAAAAACTAAGAGTTTGAAATTGGCTTCAACATAACTATTGATATATCTTATGAAAAATTTCAAACATTCGCAAAAGTAGAGAGACGTGTGTGTGTGTGTGTGTGTGTGTGTGTGTGTGCGTGTGTGTGTGTGTATGCATTTGTGGTATGGGGGATTGAACTCAGGACCTTTTCACTGAGCTACATCCCTGGCCCTTTTTTATTTTTTACTTTGAGAAAAGATCTCACTAGGTTGCTCAGTTGTCCAGGCTGGACTCAAACTTGAGTTCCTCCTGCCTCAGCCTGCCAGAGTGCTGGGATGACAGGCCTGTGACACCATGCCCGGCTGAGAGCACAGTATAATGAACTCTTGTATGTGCATCACTCAGATTAAATCATTATCCCTATTTTGCCATTCTGGCTTTATCTTGCCCTCATTTCTGTCTTTTTGTTGCCAAAGTATTATAAAGCAAATCTCAGGTCTCTTGAGACTTTATCCTAGATACTTATAATTCGGATTTTTAATTGAATTATCAAATTACTAGTTAACAGAAAACAGGATATCTCAGGAAGTACCTAGTGAGGTGCAAAGTGCAGCAATTAATCTTTTCTCATTTAGAACAGCAGGGTTCCGGTAATACCAATTATGTTTAGAAATGGAAATTTTTTAAAATCAAAAACAAGGAAGCAATTTTAAGTATTCTTAAAGCCATAACTTCTATTTTCCTTCCTCTTGACTCCACATTAACAACTGGCTCCCTCCCAGCATCTCCCCTCGTGTGACTGGGATAAATGAATGGAATCACACTCATTAGCTCAGCAAGGCACTGGCTGGAGGCTGGGACATAGTTCCAAAAGAACTTTTCCTCTTTCAGCAAAGTCTTGTCCCTTCTCTCTGGGAGACCCGTTCAGGCCCTGTGCATGTTAGTGCCACCACTTATGCTAACATCATTGTAGCTGTGTGTATGTCAGTAGTTTAGAAGAATTATTAGAGCCAGGCAAGGTGGTGCAGTCTGTAATCCCAGCTACCGGGAAGCAGAGGCAGGAGGGTCACTTGAGCCTAAGAGCTTGAAGCTGCAGTGTGTTATGCTGAGCAAGGGTCCACACTGAACTCATCAACAAGATGGCAACCTCTGAGGATTGGGAGACAGTCAGGATGCGTGTGCTGATGAACAGCAGTGTAATCATGCTGAGAACAGCTGCTGTTCCTCTGGCCAACACAGCCAGAGCCTGTCTCTTAAAAGAAAACACCCAGATTTGCTTTAGTTTCAGATAAAAAACAAGTGTAAAAAATAAATTCCCAACATTGATGAAGGCATATATGATGGAAAATCTCAAATATTTCTAGTGGGAGTATGTGTATCTTCATACTTTTAAACAAAAACCAGTTTGACAGTATTACTTGAATACCAAGTTTCAATATTTGAAATTTGATATCAAGTTTCAACATTTAGAATTTGATAACAAACTTCAATATTTGGTATTTTTCAATATTTGATATTGTTTGCCTGTTCATAACTACAGTAAACAAAATAAAAAATGATTAGAGATGGCCTTCCCTCTTCCACTAGAGAAAATGCTACTTTACTGCATTCCTGTTTTTCCCTCCTTTTTTCCCTCAAAGTAGGGGTCATTTTTGTCAGACTAGTGGTGGGCTTTTGAGAGGCAGAATTTAAGATTGAGAAGAAGTAGGCAGAAGATAAAAGCTAAAATGATCTGGGAAATTTTAATAAATAATTGGTAGATGCTTAGCGTGCAGGGAGGCGGCCCAGGGTTGGATCCCTAGCACACCACAAAAACAATAAAACCAACCTCATCGGGATAGGGTAGAATGAAAAAGAAAGCAGTTGAGAAAAGAGGAAGAAAGAATATTGGGGTGTCATTGTACTAAGAAACTCCAAAATAACATGGGTTTGTAGAAAATTGAAAAAGATGTGAGAAGAGTTACTGAGATAAATGAATGGGAATTTATTAACACTTTTAGAAGAATTAATTATTATAATTCCTGTAAAAATATTTTCACTTTTTGTTCTGTACTTCTTTGAAAGTGTTTCCATTTATTCACAAACATTTTTTAATGGTGGTACCCATTCGTTGAAAGCATCTTTTTGATGACAACTTAAGTTCTGTCCAATGAACATACTGTATTTAATGTACCATTCCTCTACAATTGGATTTATATTATTTCTAATTTTCTGATATTTAAAAAACACTGTGATGAATATATTTGTGCTCACAGCTTAAGGTTTTTTTCCCACTAGGTTACATAGCTAGGATTATAGTGCTAACATTATAAATCACATTATAAATGTTGTATATTGTCATTTTTTAAAGCGTATCAACTTATACGTACCCCCACCAGAAATCGATGAGAATACTTAATTTACACTGGGTATTTTACTTCTTAGGATTTTTGTAATGTGATTTTTTTCAAAATAATTTTTGGTATGTGTGGCAGATCATACATTGGATAAACTTTCCTATCTCCTCGTAAAACACTATCATGTTAAATTACATTGCATTTACCCCTTAAATGAATTTTTAATAGATTATCCATTTTATATTTTTCCCACCCTTTCTGTTCTTCCTTCCTGCTGCCTGCCTTCTTCTTTTCTTCATCTTCTTTTTTTTTTTGGTACCAGGGATCAAACTCAGGTCCTTGCACTTGTGTAGCTGGCGGTGAAACCACTGAGCTAAATCCCTGGCCCCCTTTCTTTCCCTTCATTTTTTGATAAAGCTGTTTTATATTTATTATGGAATAAAATAAAAGAGAATAAAAATAAACTCTCCCCTGGGAATGATAATCTTGGGGACTTTTACTAATGCAAGGTGAACTCATTGACTCACAAAGTCTCCCTGTCCCACTTTATATATTTTATTCGTGTCTCGCAGTTACTGTACAAAAATAGATCTAATCTGTTCTGTGCAAAACACCCTTTCACTATCCGAAGATAGCTGTTGAAATAGTCTTTTTCTACAATAAGAGTCACAGTGACTTAACTTTTCCACGAGCAACATCTTTTAGGGATATGTCACTCATCTGCTCTTAACACACTCTTCTTCACTTTCACTTCTGACCACTCAGAAGTGATAGCATTCTAGGGGTACCTTTATACACTATTTGTGCAATGACAAATTAAAATAACTGTCCATTGTATTGGAAATATTCTCTAAGAATGTATTCACACACCAATTAACTACTACTGTATTATATTAATTAGATTTAGTAAAAGTATTTTTCTTGAAGAAAATAACGTACCATATCATGATTTTCTTTCAGACTAGTTGTGAAAATGAATGATGTTCATAAAGGACATAAAACACTTGATGACATGAAGTGATTTTAAATAAATGATACTTGTACTAATAAGTAACATATTACTTTAGCTTCCAGGAAGCACAGATATAATCCGTGTAGATTTTCTGGTTATAGTTTCCTACAGCCTCATTAAAAGAGTCTTATTTTTTATTTTAATGACATTATAAATTAATAGCAACCCTAGATGGGTTTAATTTGTTTTGGGTTTTTGGGCTTTTTTTGTTGGTACCAGGGATTGAACTCAGGTCCTTGCGCTTGTGAGGCAGCCAGCAGAACCACTGAGCTAAATCCCTGGCCCTAGAAGGGTTTAATTTGAACTGAATTTAATAGAACTATTTTCTTGATCAAGCTATTTTTTAATGTAACCCAAGATGGGATTTGTTTTAAATTACAATTAAAAACAAAAATTAAGAGAAATAATATTCCCTTTTATTCTTATCTACCATCTCTTTGTGGAAAACATAGTTACATATAAAAAGGAAAGAAAATTCTTTAATTGCACTTCAGTTTAATAATTTTTTTTTTTTTAGTTTAAGAATTTTTACATTGGACAGCAGGGTTTAGTGGCACATGCCTGTAATCCCAGCACTTGGGAGGCTGAGGCAGGAGGACTGTGCAGAGTTTGAGGCCAGCCTGAATTACATAAGAAAACCCTATCTCAAAAAAACAAAAACTAAAAATAAAAATTTGGTGGGGATTTAGCTCAGTGGCACTGCGCCTGCCTCACAATCGCAAGGTCCTGAATTTGATCCCCGGTTACCCCTCCCCAATAAAAAAAATAAAAATTCTTACATTGGAAGATAATTAGTTCTGGGTTTTTTGTTTGCCAGATTCATTTGGGTGCTAGGAAACAAAAGATAAACAAGACAGATATGTCTAAATGTCTAGATTGCTATCAAACTGAGTTTTCACTTAGTAATACTTATGAAAATATTTCATCTTTATTTGAAAAACTTTCATCTTTATATTAGACCCTTAAGTCAGCAGATATGAAAATGCCAGTGGCCAAGCTTATAAAACTGAGATAATAACAATATTAATACCAAATGTTTCTGTAGTTTAGAACCTAAATGGTACACTATCACATATAAGAAACAAAGCAATATTAAATTTATCTTTTTGGTAAAATCTTTTTAAAATTCAGCAACACACCACTATTTTTACTTCTTTGAAGAATGTTTCCATGCACATATTTGAGTATATGCCAAGTTCCAAGTTCCATTGTTAGGAGAAGTGGACCAAAAAACAAAGTTTACCTAAGGCCTCTACAATTGTCTGCACCACATTTGGAATTGAGAAGCAACACACCAAGCAAAAAATTTGAGGCAATATCTCAGAGAATGTAAGACAACTCACAAACAATAGAGCATCTCATAGCTTAAAAGCAGGAAAGGTTTCGCATTTCCAAAAAGCATTTATTAGTCTTGGAACACATTTCTGAATCACCATGCACTGTACATTAGCAATACAAATAGTTAATGAGTTACTTGCAGAAGTTAAACACCCAGGTAGAATTACAAGCCTTAGGTCATATTCCACCTTCCAGCTCACTATCGGGTTACTTGGATGTTCAGATTCCCTCCAAACTGTTCATTGACTTCACAGTAACAAATTCGTCACAGCCCAAAATAAATCAAATGAACTTTAAAAAGTCAACACAATTAAGATGCTTTTCAACATTTCTAATAACCTGTATTTGTGTCAGCAATATGATGAGCAATAAAGTCAATTATCAGCTGTGTTTAGCAAATCTGTAACCTTAGGGAAAAAGGTCTTACTAACCTAGCACATTAAGTATTTCACGTTTGATTTTGCTAAAATGTACTAGCTACTCAAAACTTAACTCCAACTTTACAGTGAGCAAAAATATTTATGATTTATTTAATTAACTCAATCACCTTTTAAGTGCTTCTTACTATGCGTCAGGCATTGTGCTAGATAAGGAATACTGTTGTGCCAAGCGAACCGGTAGATCACCAAACACTGCGACAAACGACAAAGTTAAAACTGGAAGGAGTTTATTCACGGGCGTGGACTCCACCCTCTAGTAGAGTGAAGCCCGGAGTCCTGGAACAGCACAGCTTTTATAGGTTGTTATAACTGTTGCACCCAGTGAGAAAGAACCAACCAGAGACCGATATTAAATCCACACAGGAGTTTATTACCAGCGGGGACCCGAGCCGAGCACCGGATTCGAGCCCCGACTGCAGGGAGACAGACATGTTTTATACACCTTTGAGGCCAACAGTTTCTAGGCCCCTCTATGGGATAGAACTAGCAAAGCAAACGAAAGGTACAGAAGTGGAACGTCCTGTCATTAGAACATTTGTAAAACAATAGTTGATTAATTGTTGTTTCTAAAGAGACTTTCTAAGGGGAGGAGGTTTCTAAGCTTCCTCCTTCTGAGTTCATCTAAAGGGCCGGCAGGTGGGTCAAGCAGCAATATGGCGTCTGTCTTGCTAACTAGGGTCCTTCAATAACAGCACAGCTTTTATAGATGGTTATTTAAAGAAGTTCGGGGCGGGGGGGGGGGGTCTACATGTTTTCTTACTCAGTTGCAAAACATTTTTCATCACTCAGCTATCTTGTTGCCTTGTCAGGTTAGGGCAATTCATGGGAAAGGGAGGCACCAGGCACCATCCCTTTCCTAGAAGCAATGAAGCAAGTTTACAGAAGCAGAACAAGCAGTTACAAAAATGCACTCTGTAAGAGGAGGGGTATGAGGGAAGTTCATCTTCAGGCCAAGATGGCGTTTCTTAGGTTCATCTTGGTCTCACAAATACAAAAACAAATAAGATGAAATTCTTATTCCTGAAAACACATCTAGGGGCTGAGGATGTAGTTCAGTGGTAGAGCACTTGCCTAGCATGCACCAACCAGGACCTGGGTCTATTTCATCGAAAGGTAAAAAAACATAGACAAGCAAATAAAAATCCTACACATCCACTTAGGGAAAAAGAAACAAACATATAATTGTTATGTAATTATGACACAGAGCTATATCACAAATAGTCATAACTTTCCTAGACAGGAAAAATGTACCAGCTTTCAAATATAAGTAGGAGATTTAGTCCAGAAGCAAGCTGCAGGTATTCTACTGTCTTTATTATAAACTACTAATTCATAAGTGATATATCCAGCATGAATAACATTAAGAAAATTATACATTTATACATTTGGTCCATTTATACTCTTTGCTAATGTTAATATCAGGTGATTCATATATATTGTAAAGTATTTTCTTAACTATATCTGTGCTTGCCTTGGCAGCACATATACTTTAATATCTTACATCATAGGCAGCATTAATTCTTTCTTTGTTTTAAGGGTCTATAAATCTTTAAAGGTTCTCAAAGCTTTTCAGTTCTTCTGCCAGAAAAGATGCATAACTAATAAAGTCTTCAGTAGTTCATAAACACAAAACTTATTTTCTTCTAAATGACTTCAACTCTGTTTTACCAAATCCCCTGATTAACCTCTGAATGCTATCTCAGGTAAATCTCATAAACATCTGATCGTTTTTAGTTATTTATTTGGTTTTTTTTGTGGTTTTTTTTTGGTACCAGGGATTGAACTCAGGTTGTTCCACTTGTGAGGCAGGCAGCAGAACCACTGAGATAAATCCCCAGCCCCATATTTAGTTATTTAAAATTCAGCCTAGTTTGATCTAATTTGGCCCAAGGGACTTCAAATTGGTTTAAAAATCTCTCTCTCTCTCTCTTTCTTTTTCTCTCTCTCTCCAGGCACTCTACCACTTTGCTACATCCTCCTTGTCAGACCTTTCTGATAGACAGATAAGTAGATAAGATCTTCAACAGGATACAGTGAAATATGGGCTGTGGACTCTATCACTTGTTTATGGGAGGTCAATGAACCCATTAAGATTTTTATTTACCATTATCAGCCAAGGCTTTTAGTGATATATATCTTGTATGAACTCAGGATACTAACATTTCACAATTTGTAGCATGTGGCAGCCTGTTTATACAACCCTTTGTTCATCAAAGAAATATTTAGGGGCTGAAGGTGTAGCACAGTGGTAGGACCTCTGCTTGTGTTTAGTGCATGCAAAGCCCTGGGTTCAATCCCCCACACTAAAATAAAATAAGATAAATTTTGACCTTCTCTATCTCAGACACTATGTTATACTGTATAGGTTAATTCATACAGAAGGAAAGAAATGGGCTTCGTTTTGTTATACTTTTTTTTTCTTGAGACTGAGTCTCATTATGTTGGCCAGGGTGGTCTTGAACTCCTGGGCTCAAGCCATCCTCCTGCATATCTTGGACTGCAGATACCTGTCACTTCATCTGGCTGATACACCCCATGATCTTAGATAAAGAGAATATTTTCTTTTTATTGATGCAAAGTTAATCTAAGTGATCTAGAATGGCTACCAAGTATTTCAAGGTCACTGATAGTTTAGGTCGATGTAATTGACCAATGTCATCCACAATGGCAAATGTGTATTGAGTAGGTACTATTTGCCATTGTATTGAGTGATTTACATTTTTTTTTTTTTTAGGTTTTTTTGAGGCAGTATCTCACTATGTAGTCAAGGCTGGCATCAAACTTTCAATCCTCCTTTCTCAGCCTCCCAAATAGTAGAATTACAGGTGTTCACCACCACACCCAGCAATTTACATGTTTTATTTAATCTGATAATAATATACTGAGGTAGTTAGTAATATTATTTTCATTTTGTAATGAGAAGACTGAATGAAAGTGGTCTTTAAACTAGTTTAACTTTATGTACCTGCTAAGGAGACCCTGAATTCTGATTCAGAAGCCAGATGAGCAGTCCAATTGGCTTAGTGCCATGGTGTACACAGAGTTAAAAGATGATTCTAATCAGCAGTTCACAGTTTTATTCAGTGCACACTTAAAAATTGGTTAAGAGCATATATTTAATCTTATGGTTTTTTATCACAATAGGAATGAAGAAAGGAAGAAAGAAAAAAAAAGAAAAGTATGCAACCATCAAAATTATACTTATCATGAATCTTAATGACATATAGAAATGCATGACATATTTAAAAATTTGTAACCAGGGATTTAGCTCAGTGGTGCCGCTGCCTGCCTCATAAGGGCAAGGTCCTAAGTTCAATCCCTGGTACCAAAAAAAAAAATTTTGCATATAAACCCAAAATACAATGTGATATAACCTATGTAAGATATATGTGTGTAAAATTATATACTATATGTATATGTACAAACATATACATTATGGTTGTATCTTATATTTGGCAGATTAATTTTTTTAAAAATAGGACTTGTGCAAACATTAATATTTCTAGTCATTAGTTTTCATATATTGATTATCAGACATTTTTGGGTTTTTTCTCTTATCTCTACATCTACACTTTTATATATCTGAATTTATGGTCTTGAAAAAGAGATAAAAATGTGAATTGTTGATTAGAATCATTTGCTTTTGATCAGCTAAGGGAAAAGCCAGACCAAGAGAAAAAAAGAAAAATAAAGAGAAAAAGAGAAAAAGAAATTGCTAAAGGAGAAAATCTTTAATAGCTAAATTAGAAAGTAAAAAAATAAAAACTGAAAAGAAAACATAATTCCTCTCAAGTCCAAGATTATTTTATTTTAACATTTTATTGTCCTTTATTGCATTTGAGTGTTTAAAAACTTTTCCTATGGTAATTACTGAATAATTAAGGGGAACAAAACAAGTAAGAGAAAGTTTCAGGCTGTGCTCGTCTGTGCTAGAACGCCCAACTAGCCACTTCCCCATCCAAAAACCTTTGTGAAAACTCTAAAACTTAAGAATGAGACTGAGATGCCAGCTAAAAACCATAGTAAAGGTAAAGGAAACAGGCTTACTTTGACCACATTGACCCTTTCCCTCCCCAAGTCAGAACAATGCCACAGAGAGAGGATTCCCCTTGGATCCACAAATCTTCCATGGGAAATGACAGCAATTAGCCAGATAGCTTCCCTAGCATTCCAGGAAACCCACTCCAGTCTTGCTTCTCGGAGATCCGTGCAGCAAGGCAAGACTAGACCACCTGGGGTCAGGTAGAAGAAATAAGAACAGAAGGTGGAGCTCACAGGCCCCAGCATGTTTGTGTTGGTGGTAACTCCAAGTTCCTACCAGCACTAGAGGTGTCTGATCAGTTAGACCAGCCAACAGCATAGCCCACCCACAAAGCCTAGCTGGTTCCTGTCAGCAGCATAAAGGGAAGTTTACTGTAGCTTGGGTCCCTAACCATTCAGCAACTCTGCCTGACCCAAGAGCCTACTCCAGAGCCCTCTGCAGGAAGGCAAGCCTGGACTATGGATTTCTATAGCCTCAGGTCCCATCCATCCTGACTAATCATGGAGCTCAGCCTGCAGCCCTGCCCAACTGGAGAACCCACACAGTGGAACCACCCACCTAGGAACCTGGCCCGATTAGAGGCCATGGCAGTGCCCAGCCAGTGATGTCACCAACCAGTTGAGCCCAGCCAGCCACGCCATCCAAGTATGGAGCCCAACAGAAAGTTCTGACTTTCTAAGGTTGTTATAAACGGCCCATTCAGGCTCCCTACTGAGACTAAATAGAGGTTTATCCTTGTGTCGTTGTATGAGATCAAAGTTAACTTATTATCAGCTTGAAGTATCTTAGTATAAAGGTAAATCATTTTATTAAGTTTGCTGGTAACCACAGAGCAAAAATCTGTAAATGTAAATAGAAATGATTCAAAGCAAACCACTATAGAAAGCCTCAAACCACAAAGGAAGACAGTAAGAGAGGAAGACAAAAAGTAACAACCAAATAACCAGAAGATAAATTATAAAATGGCAGTAGCAAGTCCTTACCTATCAATTATTTTTTCCCTGTGGTTCCCGTGTTAGAAACTTAACTCCCAATGGCTCAGTGTTAGAAGGTGGAAGCTAACAGAAAACATCCATACTGTAGTAGGTTCCTTATAAAGGATGAGTTTGGTACCTTTTTACTTTCTCTCTTTAACTCATGTGTTGCCTTTCCAGATGTATCAAGAAAGCTCAGTGGTTCCATCGCCTAGTTTGATCCCGGTACCAGAAAGAAAAAAAAGAAGGCCCTCACCAAATGCCAGCAGCTTGATCATGGACTTCTCATCCTCTGGAACCATAAATCAGTACATTTCTATTCATTATATATTACCTGGTCTGTGATATTTTGTTATAATAGCACAAAACAGATGAACACACATGAATGAATTAAATTCTTTAATGGCAGAAAGGCTAAATGGGAAAACAAAACACAATATAAAATGGAAAGACTCAACTATATGAAGCCCAGAAGAGTTTCACCTCATTTTTTCTGGATGGAAAGAGCTGAAAGTGAATGGATGGAAAAAGATATTTCACACAGATGAAAACCAAAGCAGAGCAAGGGTAGGTATATTTATATCAGATTTAAAGTCTAAAATTGTAAAGAGACAAAGCAACCCAATACACAGGGATAGTGATCAATTCAGCAAGAGAAAATACAATTATAAATTTATATGCAGCTAACATTGGAGCACCAAAATATATACATCAAATATTAAAATATCTTAAGGGAGAGATGGATTGCCATTCAATATTGGTAGCAGGCTGCAGTACCCTAATTTCAATGACAGACAGATCATCCATAAAGAAAATTAATAAGAAAATGTGGACTTGATCAACACTTTAGGCCAAAAGAAACTAGCAGACATATACATCTAATAGCAATCCATCCAATAACAAATCATTTTTTTCTCCAGGATAGATCATATGTTATATAAAAAAAAAAAGACAGCAAATTTAAGAGGATTGAAATCATGTTAGGTAACTTCTCAAATCACAATGGTATAAAACTAGAAAAAAAATGTGGAAATTAAGTGACCTGGTCCTGAGCAGCCAATGGGTCAAAGAAGCCAAAAGGGAAATGACAATGGAAATAGTGTGTGAAAGCTGAGCAAGGTGATATAAGCCTGGAATCCATGCAGTCTAGGGGGCTTAGGCAGGAGGATAGCAAGTTTGAGCCCAGCCTGGGCAACTTAGCAGTTTAGTGAGACTCTATCTCAAAAACAAACAAACAAACAAACAAACAAACAAACGAAAAAACAAAAATTAGAAAAGAACTGGGGCTGTAGCTCAGTGCAAAGACCCTGGGTTCAACTCTCAGTACAACCAAACCAAACCAAATCATAGGAAATGCAGCAAAAGGAAATCTAAGAGGTAAATCTATGGCAATAAATGTCTACATCAGATAAAAGATCTGAAATAAATAGCCTAGTATTACACCTTACAAGAACTCAAAAAAGGGCAGAGCTCAAAATGAACAAAAGGAAAAAAATAACAATGATCAGCTCAAAATGAACAAAAGGAAGGAAATAACAGTGATCAGCACAAAATGAACAAAAGGAAGGAAATAACAAAGATCAGAGAGAGCAGAAATAAATGAAAGAGAATAAGAAAATACAAAAGCTCAGCAAAAGAAAAATCTGGTTCTTTGAAAAGATAACCAAAATTGACACACCTTTAGCTAGACTAAGAAAAAAATAAAGATTCAAATAAATAAAATCAGACATAAAAGAGGAGATATTATACCTAATACCAAAGGATCGGAAGAAATTACTTTGAATAGTTATACACCAGCATATTGGATGTTGTAGTCAGGGGTTTACAAGGGAAATGGATTTAATACAGGACATATAATTTATAGGATTATTTTATAATAGTCACCCAAAAAGTCAAATGCAGAGAAGTGCAAGCTATCTAGCCACACACTAAAGACCCAAAGAATCCAGCCAAGGGTCTGGATCCCATAGCAATGTCCCACACAAGTCCAGCTGAAAATGTAGAGTCCAAGGCAATGTCCTCCATGAACCCAGCCAGTGGCCTGGAGCCCAGAGCAATTACTCATGCTTGTCTGTATCTAGGATGTGCACCAGGAAGGCCCAAAGGTCAGTGGTGGAAGCCAGAAAACCTGCGCAAATGAGATGAGGGATTTGCGCCACCAGGATGAGGGATGTACATTGGAGCCAGGAAGTGATGCTCATGGTGAAGATCAGAGCTCCCCTGACAAGAATGGCAGCCATTCCCAGTGACAGTGAGGCCCCGAGCTCCTCCTCTAACGAGAACAGCCAAGTTTGTATCAGGAAAAACAGCCACAGCAAGCTTCTCCTAGAAAATCAACAGCCCACAATCTTCTCCTTCAGTTCTCTTTTTATGCTATTGGCAACAATCCTTGGGTGGGTCTTCCATACCCCACCATGCTGATTCAGTTCAGCTGGGCATTCCAAATTGGCCATTAGTTAATCCACCACACTGGAGAACCTAGAAGAAATGGATAAATTCCTAGACACATATAATCCACCATGACTGAATCTTAAAGAAAG
The DNA here is from genome assembly GCF_053883595.1 of Heterocephalus glaber. NCBI lineage: Eukaryota > Metazoa > Chordata > Mammalia > Rodentia > Bathyergidae > Heterocephalus > Heterocephalus glaber. The sequence goes on along the minus strand of NW_028258297.1, from coordinate 16,127,770 downwards.
GGAAAATCTGAACAGACCAGTAATTAATAAAATGAATCAATAAACAGTCTCCCATCAAAGAAAGGCCCAGGAGCTGATGGCTTTATAGGTGATTTCCTCCAAACACATTAAAGAACTAATCACCTGCTCTCAAACTTCCTAAAGATTGAAGAGGAAGAAACATCTTAAACTCACTCCTCTTACATAGCTAGCATCTCCCCAGTACCAAAACCAGACAAGAACACTACAAGAAAGGAAAATTACAGGGCAGTGTCTCTTATTAACATAAATACAAAAATGCTCACCAAACTACTAGCAAACCAAATTCAACTGCACATTAAAAGGCTCCTTCACCAAGACCAAGTGTGATGCAAAACAAGTCCAAATACATGAATCAATAAATGTGATGCATCACATTAATAGCATGCAAGACAAAAATCATATGATTATATCATTATATACAAAAAAAGGCATTTAACAAAATTCCACATTTTTTCCTGATAGAAACTCAACAAATGGAATGCACCTCAACATAATAAAAGCTGTATATGACAGCCCGCAGCTAATGTTATACTTGGTGAATATTTGAAAGTTCTGGGACCAGTCTGATTCCCTACAGCAGCATGTGCCCTGTCCAGGTACTGAAGCTGGAGTTCTTTCCTATTTTTTCTCAGTGTCTTTTGTTCAGGCCTGGTCTGATCTTTATTAACTTCTCAAGCTAAAGTATCTTACCATTTTTCTCTTACTTTCCAACTAAAGGTTTTTCCTGTAAAAAATATTGAAGGGTTTTTCTCTCTAGAACAAGACAAGGAATTCCATTTTCACTACTTCTTGACCGAGCACTGGATGTCCTAGATATAGCAATAAGGCAAAAGGAAAAAAAATTTAAAACATACAAATAGGAAAGGAAGAAATGAATCTGTCACTATTAGCTAATGACATAATTTTCTCTATAGAAAACCCTAAAGAGTCTATCAAATAATTGTTACAATAAACAAGTATTGAAACTTGCAAGATACATAATTAACACAAAAAATCAATAACATTTCCACATACAAATGAACTACCTGAGAAAGAAATCAAGAAAATGATCCTGCTGTCAAAAAATAAGACAAAATCTTTGGAATAAATTTAACTAAGAAGATGAGAAAGATCTACATCTGAAAACCATAACATATTGAAGAAAAACATTGAACAATACACAAATTAAATAGTTCTTAGTTCATGGAAGAATTAATATTATTAAAATGTCCATACTACCCAAAGTAATCTACAGATTCAGTTCAATCCATGTCAAAATGTCAATGTCATTTTTCACAGACATAGAAAAATACAATCCTAGTAGTCACGTAGAACCATAAATAACCTTAAGTAACCAAGCCAATCTTGAGCAAAAAGAACAAAGCTGGAGGCATTATACTATACCACAAAGTGATAATAATTAAAACAGCATGGCATTGACATAAAGACATCAACCAACCAAACTGAATACAGAACCCAGAAATGAATCTATACATTTATGGTTCATTGAATTTTTTTTTCTTTTGGTGGTACTGTGGATTGAGCCTTACAAGTCAATTGCTCTATATCCTCAGTCTGGTCAATTGATTTTTTATAAAGTTGCCAAGAACATAGAATGAGAAAATGATAATCTCTCAAAAGAAATGTGTTGGGAAAATAGGATAGCCACATACAGAAGAATGAAATTGAACTCATCTCATAGCATATACAAAACAAACTAAAAGTAGAATAAAGGCTTAAACATAAGATCTGAAACTATAAAACTACTAGAAGAAACACTGGAGAAAAGCTATTGTAACACTGGCCTGGATTTTTTTGAATTTGACCCTAAAAGCTCAAGCAATGCAAGTGAAAATAGAGAAACAGAATTACATCACATTAAAATGTTTCTTCCTAGCAAAGGAACGGTTGTATAATAAAGAGACAACCTACCGAGCCAGGCCTGGTATTCCAGGCCTGTAATCCATGCACTTAGGAAGATGAGGCAGGAGGATTACAAGTTTGAGACCAGCCTGGAATGCAAAGTGAGACACTCTCTCAAAAACAGATGAAGAAACTATTCAACATGGAGGCGGGGGTCAATAAGCTGGAACTGATGTTGCAGAAAGCTGACTCTGATCTGGGTTACATTCAGTACAGGCTGGAATGTGAAATCAAGACTAATCATCCTGATTCAGCAGTTGAGAAAAATCCAGTTACACTCTTAAAGGAATTGTCAGCTATAAAGTCTCGATACCAAACTTTGTATGCACATTTTAAACCCATTGCTAGTGAGCAGAAAGAGACCAAGAGCCGCATTTATACTACTTTGAATAAGACTATGGCCATGATACAAGAACTACAAAAGCATACTGATGTGGAGCTGTCGTCACTGACTGAAGAAGAAAAAACTGTGACAGAGCAGTTAAAATCTCACATGCCACACTTACGAAGAAGTGGAATTGCAAAAGGGAACTGTAATTATGAAGAGATTAATTCCAGAGAAAAACAGGAAGATGTGTCGTTAACAGTTCATGAGTAGAGGTGGGGGGCTGGTAAAGGAGGAAGAGGAGGTTGGGCTTGAGAGACAGGGTCATGATGCCTTTCATAAAAGGAGGATTAACAAGAGCAGATATTATACTAATAAAGTTCAGCCAAAGGATGGAATGGAAATAAAAGGATTTAAATATCTATACCTTATTTAGTTTTGTAATTTTAGGTAAGGAAGTCCTTTAATACTAATTTGCATCTGTTTTCTTTTTGTATTGTTGGGATAATAGATATTCTGGCCTATCATAAAAGAATGCTTACACATTTTAGTCTGTCATTGTGTGAATGAATGTGCATTATAAAATAGACTAAAAGCAAAATATTTGTATTATATATTATATATAGGTACATAATTTCATTTTTGAAAATGTTGATGGCAGGTGGGGTTACATTATTGGTGAGACCACTAATATGTGATATGTAGTCTTTCACAAAGTTTAATATGTTGGCTTTCCTGTGATAGCCTCACTTTCGTTTACTTTTTTCCTTAAATTGTCTGTCTGCTAGTGTTGAGCAGCATAAATTTGTTTTCAAATGCCATTTTTGATGACCTCCGTGGTATCTCAATAATACTTTTATTCTCATTCATCCTATACTTATAATTGTTCATTCTGTATAAAAGCTAAATCAGGTGAGAGGGGTCTCAAATAAAAAGAATATGAAAACTCAAGAAAAAAATAGATGAAGAAAGAAAGAAAGACCCTACAGAAGAAAATATTGGCCAGCCATGCATTAGATAGAGGATTAATATCCAAAAAATATAAGGAACCCAAAATACCTACACAGGAAGAAAACAAAGCTGGGCATGTTAGAATGTGCCCAGTAGTTCCAGTAGTTCCTAGTAGTTCCAGCTACTCAGTAGCCTGAAGCATGAGGATTGCCTGAGCCCAGGAGTTTGAGGCCAACCTAGGTAACAAATGGCAAGACTCGTCTCAGAAAAAGGAAAAGAATGGGCCGGGGATTTAGCTCAGTGGTTTCACCACCTGCTGCACAAGCCCAAGGACCTGAGTTCGATCCCCAGTACCAAAAAAAAAGAGAAAGAAAAAGAAGAAGGGGAGCTGGGAGGAGGTAGAAGACAACCAATTGAAAAATGGGCAAAAAACTCAAGAAAGAGGTACAAATAGCCAATAGATATAAAATACTGAACAACACTAATTATTAGGGAAAGTCTAATTAAAACCACAATGAAATACCACCTCACACTTGTCAGAGAGGCTATTTTCAAAAAGTCAAAAGATGATAACAGGTGTTAGTGAGATAGAAGAAATATAACTCCCAACCTATTAGATGTCAAATGTGCTGAGTTCATGGTCCCACAACAATGAGGAATGATGTCACGAACCAGAGGGAAAAGTTAGGAAAAAAAATAAATAAAGACAGAATTGTGACTGGAGGTACATCTGTACAAGGACAGGCCCAAGATAAAGATGCAGTGGCCAGGCCTCCTTGCCTACCTAAGGGATAAACAGTAACTTGAGATTCATTATAATTAGCACCACCTGGTCCAGTAAGTCTACACAGGCATCAGTCGCCCAGGTGGGTGGGTGACCAGAACATCTGGACCCATCCCTTCCCAAAAATGCCTTTGTTTTTCCCATATAACCTTACTACGTGACTCATTTCCCTATTGGATATTAGCTAAGCAAGTATTCTTGTAATCCTATAGGCTGATTGTAGTCTGACCCACGTTGTAACCACACTGTGACTTTGCCATATAAATACCCCTGACAAAGGGCCTTGGTGGCAACTCATTTGGGACCCCTCCTGTCTCTCAGGAGCTCTCTCAATAAACCTTTCCTACTCTTAACCTCCACTGTCCCTTGGAATTCACTCTTCGATTGTGGGGGACACGAACTTGGCATATCTGACATCTAGAAGATTGGGAGTTATATTTCCCCTATATCAAGATCACAGAGTTCTTATGTTTTCCCTTGAATATTTAGGTAACTTTCAAATTTCACTATTTCAAATAGTTGACAGCAGAATTTGCTGAAAATACTTCAGGAAAAAAAAAAAATCTGAAAAAATTCTGAAAACAAACAAAAGATATATAAAGATTGAGGCTTTTGTTTGTTTGTTTTGTTTTTGAGACAGTCTTGCTATGTACTTCAGGCTTTCCTTGAACTCACTGTGTAGCCCAGGCTGACCTCAAACTCACAGTGATCCTCCTGCCTCATCCTCCCATGTGTGCTGGGATTAAAAGTGCACGCCAAAATACCCTGCTTGAAAAATTGTTAAATAGGCCATTATGTGTTAAAGTTACCTACCGGCAGGGCTGGGGATTTAGCTCAGTGGTTTTGCTGCCTGCTGCACAAGCACAAGGACCAGAGTTTGATCCCCGGTACCAAAAAAAAAATAATAATAATAATAAAGTTACCTACTGGGAATATGTTTTGACCTCTTTGTCATTTTGACTAATCACCATTTTGATAAAATTATTTTTAACTAAATTATGACTGTCATTTCTAAATTGCTTGGTTGAAAAAAGTTTTTTTTTGAAAAAATAGTTTTTACCATGCATATCTTTGTTTCTAATAGCACACATTCCTTCTCTCTCTTTCACATATGCACGCGCGCGCACACACACACACACACACACTCAACCAAGGCCTCAAACATGGCAGGCAATTACTCCACCACTGAGCTACATCTCCAGTACCAATCCAACCTTTTATAAAAAATATTGTCTCTCAAACTATGGCAGTTACTGGTGATACAAGAAAAACCCATTCACATTTGCATAATATAGCTAAGATAGTCTTGGTTGAGCTAAAAGAAGAACTATTTTATGGGTCCTTTATTCTTCCCACTGCCCCTCTCTGGGATATCTTTTTTTTTTTTTTGGACCAGAGATCAAACTCTGGACCTTGTGCTTGCGAAGCAGCTGGCAGAATCACTGAGCTAAATCCCGGCCCCACTCTGGGGTATTTTTAAAATAATTAGAGTGCTTATTTTCTCCTTTCCTATTTTGAGGATAAAAAATGCCTGAGGTCAAGAATTTATGTACAAGCGTAAGATTCAATTTAGCAGTAGCCCATCTTGAGTATATTGTTTTCATACCAGTCATTTTCGGAGTATTATTAATGTATTTTAAACTTCCTTTTGAACTCAGGGTTTTGTTTTGTGAACTCAGGCCTGGTGTGTGCTAGGGAAGAACTCCAGTGCTGAGCTACATCCTCAGCCCTTGGGCTCAATTCTTAGTAAGGAAAATCGTCATTGACTTCTTAATATCGTGCCTTTCTTCTCAACCTTAGGTTAATAATTTTGGTTTTGTGTAGTTAATTTGACGTGTGTTCTGTTTTTAACATATATTATTTTGCGACCAACTGAAGACATAAGTAACATTTAAAAATCAAGTTATGTCTCCCAGACACATACATTTTTATTCCTTTTATAGTTAATTAGGACACTTTATGTTATTTGCATTTTTTTTTAGCTACTCTTCCTCTTCCTCTTTGCTCTTCTACTTTATTTTTAAATTTCTCCCCTGAGTGTCTATGTATTGGCCACCTCTTATGTATTTGTTTCAGACGTATGGTTTTGGATCAAGAAAGCATACTTTAGGTTGGCAACTACACTTTGAGAATACTAACTCAGAGGTATGGGAGTGGGGAGAAATTCCTACTAGTTTTTGTAAAACATCTCATTCTTGTCACCTAGAAGGATATTAGAAATCCTTTGGATCAATCCTTAAATAGACCCATTTGGTACATGTCAGCAGCAGGGGCACTGGTGACCATCTTGGAGAAGATCTCCAGTCAGTTTTCTCTCTAATTAATAATTCTGGGTTCTAGACCATCTGGTTCCAGTGTGTTGACAAGACGAAAGAATCACATCTCAGTAAATTCAAAGAGATCGAATCCAATGTTTCCTCATTACGGCTAATGACCTAACACCATCACGAAAGTTAACTAATTAGTACAGTAGGCTTTGCTCTCTTAAAGTCATTGGATTTTTCCTCATTGTACTCTAAGCTCTTTTGAATGGTTATTATTGGATTGTTTGACAATCTGCTATGTAGTAGTTACCTAGGCATCATGAGATTATCTCATGAGATTATCTCATCAATCTATAATTAATAGGGCTACATTCTGCCCATCTTAATTAAAAAACTGGGATTTCATCTAACTCTTTAGTAACCTTCAGAGTTTTCATTTCCATAAACCCTTCAAACCTATAACGGCCTCTACTACATTGTCCTCTACTCTGGTTTTAAGCAACTGTCCCTAAGTCCCTTCTCGTTGCTTGCTGTTGTGCTCTTTCCAGATCATGTTACTGACAGCTTTAAAACACACAATGGGAAGAAAAGGAAAGTAACATGAGGAGACTTCCTAGCTCACAAAGGATCAGAGAAAGTAGGTCCTTGATATTCGCTTTACTCTTCCCCAAGACCTTAACCCTCTAGCCTCTGTTAAAAGCTTCGATCCCAAGGAAAGCAGAGACATACATTTAACATATAACTCAGCTCTGAACTTTGAAGTTTCTTTACTGAACTGAGGTTTAAACATTGGACTAGTTGCCCTGAATTAAAAATGTCTTTTACTTTCACTTAATAATAGCTAATTATCACGTACCAAATCCTTTTACTCTCCTTAGTTACCTCACTAGGGTTTTTGGTTTGTGTGTTGTGGTCCTGGGGATCAACCCAAAGTCTTATTGACATTAGCAAATGCTCTGCCATTGATCTACACCTCTGGGCCCTCCTCGCTACCCTTAAAGAGCAAGAAAGCAACACTGCATCCTTTGGAGCAAGGCAGATAAGAGTCTGAAGCTGGTGAAAGTGGCCCTTGCTTGTGTACTTTGCATATGTTAGAGGTACACAAATAGCATTAGAGATTGCTCTGAAATTCTGTCTTCAAAATATGAAAATGTGGCTTAAAATGTTCATTACAAAGGACCAAGTAGGCATAGAAATGTTAAAAGTTCACCTCAGGAATTGGTGTTATAATGATTAAGTTGACTATGGGAAAAGGTTGGAATAATAGTAAAAAATACAGACTGATTATTCAATTTGGTATATGTGGAATCTGGAAAAATTGTTTTAAACTACAGGGCTGTTCATATTTATCCTGTTGCTTATTTTATCATTCAACACATAATTATTCATGACTACTAAATGCTAATCATCAGCTAAACTTTAGGAAAAATGGATTGAAATCCCCAGGATTTAAGTAAGACAAATCTCTGATTTTTTTCACCTTTAAAGTGATATTTTTGTCGCTGATACATAGAACTATGATGGAAAATTGATCACCACTTGTGAGCTTTTTATCCTTACAGCTTTTAGGTAAAGACTTTTAGGTGAGGACTGCTCTCAAATTATGTGAAAAATAATATCTCAACATTATTTTTGAATAATCCACTTCCCCTCACCTCTAATTTAAAATATTGCCTTTAATGTGCTGGGCACAGCAGTATAAGCCTGTAGTCATAGCTACTGGGGAGGTTAAAGCAGGAGGATCACTTCAACCCCAGGATTCAAGGCCAGCCTAGGCAAACCCTATCTCACACACACCAAAAATTACTTGCATTACATGACAAATAGCCCATATATTTGCGGATCTTCCTTTTTTATTGATCTGTTTATTCTTGTTCCTTTGGTAAGGTGCATGTCCTTTCATTACTCATGTAATGATCTTTTAAAAAGTTTCCACCCCTGCATATTTTATTTGCATTTTATTTGCATTTATTTATTTTCCATGAGACAGACCCAGATAACTTGCCCAGGCTGGCCTCCAGCTTGTGGTTCGCCTGTCTTAGCCTTCTGAGCACCAGAATTATAGGCATGTGCCACCAGGCCTGACCTCTCCTCCCTTCCCCTGTCATTTTAGATGAAGAAAATTAGGGACAGTTTTTGTGTCTTTATTCAGTTAAACCCATAATTGTAATTTACAAAATACAAGACACTAACTTAAGATTGTGGAGGATATAAAGAGGAAAATGATAGAATTCCTGCTCTCAGAGCCAGCTGCAGTGGCTCACACTTAGAATCACAGCTACTTGGGAGGGTTAAGGGAGGCCTTGGCAATTTAGAGAGACAAATGTCTCAAAACAAAAAAATAACAGGGCCTGTAGTCCCAGGACTCTGGGAGGCTAAGGCAGGAAGATTGCAAGTTTGAGCCCAGCCTGGGCAACTGAACTACTTAGTGTGATCCTGTCTCAAAATAAAAAATTTAACTCAGTATGAAGGACCTGAGTACTGCCCTTCCCCCATACCCAGAAAAGTGCTAGGGTATTACGTAGTGGTAGAGCGTAGGCATGACCTTGGGTTCAGTGCTCAGGAGGGAGTGTGGGGTGGGGTAGTGTCTGCTCCGAGTAGGTAATTAACGTATGAAGTACACTTATAATCTGAATATGAGAAAGAGGCAAGATAGAACAGGTACCAACAGACATGTTGCATAGAGTTAAATACTCAATTTTAAAACTGAGCACACACATAGAAGTAGTACGGCCTGCTGTAGGTGTTTAATGAGGTTGTTGCAGCAGTTTTATAACCAGTTCCCTTAGGCTGTCTTAAAGTTGTAAAGTGCAGAACAGGTGCAGCCTTATTTTCACACAGCACCTCTGAAATCTAAGTGCATAGGGATACTTCCTTTGCCTTTGTATTTTTTTGTTGGGGGAAGGGCAGAGCATTCCTGTCCTTGAGTGGCTGGTATTACAAATGTTTTGAATTCCTGAAGTTTCAGTTCACTTTGCAGTGACATTAACCATGGTTTTTCTGTTAGGTATATAGGAGCAATTGCATTTTAAACATGTTTTCAACTGGGTGGATGAGCTACCTGTTAGACATGCCTACATAATCTTATCGCAGACTATTTTCTTCTGCAAATTCTTTATCTTGTTACTCTGGTAACTAAATCTAACTCGATTATAATAAACACATTTATGATCAGAGCCCCAGGATTTATATTCAGTAATCCTTCCATGACCTTACATAAAATGCCTGTTGTGAAACAAGTTACCAGGATTTCCCTGGTCATTTACATATGACATAATTATTATGACACAAATAGACAGCGTGGGGATCACAAGCACAAGGGCCTAAGTGTTTTTACAGATGCGTAAAAGAGAGAAGCAGGAGTGGGGGCACAGCTAAATGGTAGAGTGCCTGCCTAGCATGTGCAGGGCCCTGGGTTCCATCCCTAATACTACAAGTTAGAGAGACAGATATATAGATGGGTAACCAAAAGAAGTGAATTTGCACTAGGAAAATCCAGATAAGCTCTACGAATATTGCTGTAGTGTTAAACTGAAGAATGAATGGGATTTCAAGACACAGACACAGGGGGCAAGGGTTCCAGGTCTTGGAGGATCCTAACGTTATGCTAAATACCAGAAAGGGACTAAAATGTGTTAGATACTTCATAATACTATTATATCTCCGTACCTATTTTATATCCTCTACATATGTGTTCCAAAGTGCTAGGCAATTTTATCAACATCCTGTAGCTAAGATAAGCCTGAAGATAACAAATGGGATGGCCAGTGGCCAAGGAAATGACCAGGCCCAGGACAGTTCACAATAGAGTACTCTGTAGTGATCAGCTAATACAACCTCTGGGTGGGAGCTCTTATGAGAGACTGGCAGAGTTTCAGAAACTAACTAGGTTGGCTTATGTATTTATTTATTGAGTACTTTCACATAGTAGGCACTATTCTAGGCAGTGCAAATATGGCAATAGATAAGATAAACTGTGGCTTTGCTCTCCTAGGGCCACCATTCTAGTGCAAAAGATGGACATTAGGAAAGGTAGACACATCAATCTCAATAACTTATATTGTGATAAGTGATTGAGATATATGGATCTATATCTATATATGCATCTGAATATTATTGTCTATATCATTGTTGTGATAAAAAAGCAATGAGAAGGTCTACTGGGGACAATTTTTGAGTAAAATCTGAATGATAAGGAGACATAGGGCTGGAGATTTAGCTCAGTGGTTCCGGCGCCAAAAAGAAACCAGTAGGCAGAATCATGAAGCAACAAAAACCATTAGAAGCAGAATAGAAATAAGAACTACTGGAGAGAACAAGCAGAGACAGTTTCCAAACTAACAAGAAGTGCAAGTTGGCTCCAGAAACCACTGCTGAATTTCTGAATTCCAGCCCTTGTCTGCTAAGTGCATGCAAAAGTAGATGCATATGTTCAGTCTACCATCTTTATTTTGCTATAGAATCTATCAAATCTAAGCATTCTACTTATTGATCTTCCCATTTATCTAATCATTTCTATGTTGAGGGACAGATTGTTACCTATTTTTAGTTCTTACCAACAATTCTGCAGTGAACATTTCTGTACAAATTCTTTGTGTACCTGTGTGGAATTTTTTAATATACCTAATATTGAATTGCTAGGTGGTAAAGGAGGCCTATCATCAACTATCAACTGTCTTTACTATTCCAACATTTTTCCAAAGCTTCTTTTTTAAATTAAAAAGTGTACACTTGCATTTTTAAACTCCCCCCCCAGTGTGTCTCTCCTCGTTTTATTTTACCTTATGAGTTATGGAAATACATCTTAATAAGCTTTTGGGTTATGTTGGTAATTTACCCCCAGACTAGAAGGAATGCATAATCTAGTGTTTCTTGTGGCATGTGATTTTTTTTCTTGTGCTGAGTATTTATTGAAATCAGGGCCTCATCATATAGTATATGATTTTAAAAATATGCCTAAGCCTAGCAGGGCCTGGTAGTGCATGCCTGGAACTCTAGCTACTTAGGAGGCTGGAGCAGAATGACCACAAGCTTGAGGCCAGCACGCACAATTTAGTAAGTTATTTTCTCAAAATAACAGAAAAAGGGACTGAGGAGGTTGCTCAGTGGTAGAGCATTTGACTAGCATGTTTGAGGCCCTGGGTTTAGTCCCCAGCACCGAAATAAAAAAGGGGGCGGGGAAGCAAGTTTGAATCAGCTTCCTTGCGTTAAAGCTCGATTTCCTCTCTTTTTTTAGTTTAGCAATATTACTATTGTCCCTGACATCTTTGTTTTTTGATTTACAAAACCACGTTCACTCTTTCTGAACAATCAGAATATAAATTTGTGAGTCAGGTAATTAAAGATTTTGAGTGTCAACTGAGTTGTTAGATCTAATTTACTATAAAAAATGTATTCATCATGTGTTAGCGCTCCAGAGAAGACAGATTCTGAGATCAAATCTCACTCCATTTTCTTCCATCATAAAAGAAAATTAGGAAGTCCCAATAAATTACTCGTGGATTACCCAGTTTCCAGCATTCCTTTAGTGTTGGAAACAGCTGCTATTAGACATTGATACTAAAGGCTTAAGGGTAGAAGTTGTTAACTCCCAGGGTCTGCTCCGGGATACCCTGACACATTCATCCAGTCTCTAGCACTGTTTCGAAAAACTGCTTTTCTTTCCGTCCCTTTCCGTCTTCATCTCATCTTCTAGCCTGTTCTTCTGCGCTTCGAATAATTCTCAGTGTGGTCAATCACCTGACCTTAAAACTACTTCTTTAAGTGTTGAATTTGTCTTGCCCAAATATCTTTCCTAAATTCGTCTCAAATATATGATATCCTGTCTGTGGGAATTCAGTTGCTACCATAATTGAATTTTGTGGTCCTCAGTACACAGCAGTCCCGGGATCAAGATGTCCAAGCTCACTCAGCCTCCTCAGATTTATGCCAAATTCAGAGGTTGATCTTGAGGTGATTTCAGCCCCCCCCCCCCAATAATCCTCAGCCCTAACTCAAGCTCAGAGCCCCAAGACTATCTTGATCTGGTGAGCTAAAGCTCCAGTGTTTTGCAGAGCGCGGGCTCATTCGGGAGCAGGAGCCCTGCGTCTTCCTAACTAGCGGCTCTGCGGATTGCACGCTGTTACCGCAGCCCACCTAGCCGGCGCGAAGAAGCTAGCCCTTTGTGCCCAGAGCTTAGAAACCCGGCCCGCTTGTGACGCAGCCGAGGCCCCGCCCCCGGCGTGACGCCAGCGTCAGGCCAGTCCCGGCATCCTCCGCGGCGGACCGCGGCGGAGCGCACAGAGGATTCTCTCCCGTGAGCGGCCGCGGTTCAGTTCCGCTGCTGTCCAGACCCGGCTCGGCCACGGTGCCGCCTCTAGCCGTCCTCCTACCGCTCGCCCGTCCACCCGAGCGCCCCCTGCCCTCCTGCGAGGGCGCCCCGGGACGGAAGGAACCACCAGCCTGTCGGCGCCCGCCGTTCTCGTGGTCGCCGTCGCCGTCGTCGTCGTGGTCGTCTCCGCCGTGGCCTGGGCCATGGCCAATTACATCCACGTCCCGTCCGGCTCGCCCGAGGTGCCCAAACTGAACGTCACGGTTCCGGATCAGGAGGAGCAGCGCTGCCGGGAGGGGGCCCTGAGCCTTCTGCGACACCTGCGGCCGCACTGGGACCCCCAGGAGGTGACCCTGCAGGTAACGCCCGCACTTCAGCCCAGGGTCCCCAACATCCCCAGGCGGCCATCGGGGCCTCCACACAGCCGCTGTCTGCCCAGTGACCGGCCAGGATCTCGGGAGCATCCGCCATCCCCCAGTCCTTTGGGAAACGACCCCATGTTTCCTCCATCACCCCGAGGAAGGTCACTCCCCCTTTTTCACAGCTGCTTATTAAGATCACCGCCGAGGGCGGATTTTCTCTTTCTAGAAGCGGTTACGTGAGTGACGCACCCACACCACTCCGGGAAGATTCCGGTGATGGTTGCCCCTCCTCCCACCCCTCCGTCCATTCTAACTGTAAAACGAATCTTTTCCACTCCCCTTGCACGGGGTCCTCGTCTGCTGCCCCAGTAATTTCCTCCTTCCATAAATATGCTCTAATTAATCCTATCTGATCTTTTCCTTTCCCTCCCTTACCCTGGCGATTTACTCTCTTTGACGCCTTAGCCTGCATTTTATCTTCCCAAATCCTCGGATTGGCGAGTACTCTATTCCAAAGTAATGATCGTGGCCATGCAGTCTAGATTTTTTTTTTTTAGGCAGCACTACATACACTTTTTTTCTTTTTTGGGTTAAATTGGTATTGTTCAATTTTTAAGTTGTAAAATTAGTATCATGTTTGAATGAGCAGTGACTGGGGAATATTTGCTTTTCTTGAATCACTGTATTTATAGGTAGACAAAAAGCTGGGAGAAAAAAATCTCTTTAAGAATCTAGAAATTTTCGAATAACTTGGAAGTTATGATTTCCTATATATAATGCTAATTTTGGATTTCTTTTTAGGTTTTGCAGTAGGTAGTTTTAGGAATTATATGGGTAAATGAACCTCCTTTTCTCTTTTATCCTTGCAAACAAAAAACCATCAATAATTTTAAAGGCTAGGATATTTAGGGGTTGTATTCTTATATTATTTGAATTAGTCAAATCATTTGCCTTATTTTTATTTTTATTTTTTGGTACCAGGGATCGAACTCTGGTCCTTGCGCTTGCGCAGCAGGCGGCGAAACCACTGAGCTAAATCCCTGGCCCTGCCTTATTTTTGATTATTTCATTCAGTTAATTGTCGAATTTATTCAGCAATTCTTTGCTGAAATCTTCACTAAAGTAGCTATCCACCTATACAAAGGTGAATAAAACATGAAAAATACCCAGGTCCCAGACCAGTCCCTGACATTTGGCTTTCTTGTGTTAGTTTCAGTTCTTATTTCCTAGAAGAATTTTGAGCAGATTAAAAGGAACCATATGTTTTAGGGGAAAAAATTGTTAGACAAAATTGTTCAAAATTTTAATAAAGTATTTGTTGGCCATATAGATGCAGTAATGAATCCAGTATTTTTTTTTGGTACCGGGGATTGAACTGGGGTCCTTGCGCTCGCGCAGCAGGTGGCGAAACCACTGAGCTAAATCCCTGGCCCAGAATCCAGTATTTTTATAATTAAAAAATATATTTCCTTTAAGAAAATGTCTTCCAAATTGAAACTTGTACTTGTTTATTCCTTATTGTGGTGCTGGGAATTGAACCCTGGTCCTTGCATGTGTTAGCAAGTGCATTACTATGAGCTACATCCCTAGTCCTCATACTTTCTTGTTATTTATTAACTTATTTTTATTTTTTGAGACAGGGTCTCCCTATGTAGTTCAAGCTGGCCTTGAACTCACTGTGTAGTCCAGGATGACCTTGGGTTTGAAGCAATCCTCCTGCCTCAGCCTCCCAAATGTTGGGATTACAGGCATATGCTACTACACCCAGCTTCCAGTTTATTTTCAAAGGTTTTAAAATTTATTAAAGTGATTTATTTTCTGACAGTCGATCATAAATAAAAAATATCTTTTATTACTTAAAGGCAGTGCCACTTCCTGGTAAACTCCAGTGCTAACAAATCTTGTTACTTTTTAAGCAATGAGTTTAAAGTTTGAAGCTTTGAAGACTGGACTTTCCTTTGCTATATCTGTTTATAGAACAGTCAGAATAACTACGGTGGGGCCCTATGTGCTAGACTAATCTGTATATATATTTTTGACATTTAATTGTCCGAACAACCATATTAGGTGGATACTACCTTTTTTGGAGGTGTAATTCTGTGAAATTAAGCTGGGTTATAGGCAAAAAGGACAAAAGATAGTAACAACAAGCTGGTTTTGATTGTTGGAAAGTAATGTGATTGATTATTGACTTCTGTGTGGTAGCTTTCCGCTTTCACCCTTGGGCTCATAATCTGAACTGCTAATTTGTAAGTGATGGTAAATGCCATCACTTATTTTTTCAAAAGATGGTGATTACTTAGAAATGTGTTTCTTCCATGTGCATACGAAGCTTTTGGCCCAGAAGCTAGACATCAATAAGTTGAAATGATGGTTCAACTCAACTGATCTGACTTCTCAACTCAGTGATCTGACTTCTCCCACACATTCTGGGTTATTACAAACTCCACACTTGATCTTAGCCAATAGACTGGGAAGTGATAGGTCATTATAAACTAATGATGCTTCAGGATTTCTTTAGTAAATCTCAACAGGAATGTTTTGAGACTTTTATTTTGGAACTACAGGGATAAAAATTATACCTCAAATTTTGCCAGGGAAAGCTTGTATCATATAGTAAACAGATTATAATGTAATTTTAGGACAGTTGGGTATCAGTAATATAGATTGTTTTGTTTTGAGACAGGGTCTTGATAGTATAGTTCAGGCAGGCTTTGAATTCACTATGTAGCCCAGGCTTTGAACCCACAGTAGTTCGTCTGCCCTGGCCTCCTGAGTTCTGAGATAGCTGTCCTGTTGTCCCGTCACCCCCGTCCCCCCCCCCCGCCCCCATCGAACTCAAGGACTTGAACATGCTAAGCATTTGCAGATCAACCGAGCTATGTGCTTGTCCTATCTTGTTTTTCCCCCCTCTCCCGAAATTTTCTTTAATTTCTGTGTGTTTAGATTATGCTTTCAATATACTTTAGTAGTACTACTTTCTGTAGTAATACTTACCTTATTTGGAAATTACTTTTGCAAAAATGTCAAAATTCAGAAGCGTGAAGAAAAGACTTCAATGCATTAAAACTGATAAAAGTCTTTGCTCAAAACTTAGGAGCACATGGAATGATATAGCTAATTTGAATAGATTTTCTGCCCTTACAGGGGGTTGTGAGGTTTTTGGAGTGCAGTGAGAATAGGCAAAGTAGATCTAATGCATAAGAGTAATACCAGCCACAGTGCTTTATATTTAATGCTACTTTACTGTTCATAAAGTACATTGACCTGTATTCTCGCGACTGTCCTGTGAGCTAGTTGTAGACAAGTACTGTTAATGTATATTTTATAGTTAATGAAACTGAACTTGTGGTTTGTAAATGGCTGATCTGGGATGAGAACCCATCTTGTAAATTACTACTCTTTGACTAAGAAGAGGTTATGTTCACATATTATGAAGGCAGGGAAGCCATGCCTTTATACAATTAATTAAAGAAACATTGGCTCTTTCTTTATTTTTAGTACCGGGGATCAAACTCGGGACCTTGCGCTTGTGAGGCAGGCGCCAGAACCACTGAGCTAAATCCCTGGCCCGAAGCTTTGGCTCCTAAAAAAGATTTTGCTTTAAGTTCTCTTGGACATAAATTTACATTCCTTTTTCCATGTGCCACTATTTTAGAAAAGGGATTACTTCAGCTTTCCTTTAAGATACTCTTTTTACATAGCAACTCTCCTTCACTTACTTGAATTTGGATTTTTGGTTTATCTGTATTTCTTTGGATGGTCATTGCATAAAGGAAGAATCAAGTCAGATCTCAGGCTCAACAGAATCAGTCTCCAGAGATTCTTAAAATTGTTTTTCCTTCAAAAAGTGCTGATGAATTATAGTGTTTTGAATATTCCATTATGTTGTCTTAGGGTCTTTCTGTCTGCAGTGTTGAACATTATTTTTCATTAACTTGTCATTATTTACACTGTTTTCGTAACTTGGAACCTGTATATAGCCCATAATGGCAAAGTCTTATAAGGATTGAACTCAGGGTTCCTTTTGAGCTACATCCCACGCTCTTTTTAAATCTTTCCAGACTGAGTCTCACTAAGTCACTAAGTTGTCTAGAGTGGGCTAAAACTTGCAATGCTCCCACCTCAGCCTCCCAGAGTTCTGGGCTTTATAGGTGTATGCCTCCATGCTAGGCTTTCGTTTAAGATTTTTTTTTTTACAGTAATATATATATATATATATATATATATATATTTTTTTTTTTTTTTTTTTTTTTTTTTTTTTTCATTTTCAGGGCTAGTTGATTCGGCAGGTGAGTTGTCACACACTCCTTAGTGGATTCCGACTTCCATGGCCACCATCCTAGAGTAATATATTAATACTAGTCAAGAGTGTGGTGTTTAAACAATACAGGTTTTGAGTCCAGATTATATTTTACTAGCTTCTTTACATTGGTTTAGTTACTTATCCTTCCTAGCCCTCAGTATCCTTAGCTGAAAAATGAATCCAACCTAAGGGTTGTTGTGAGGGTGAAATAAATGCTATCTCAACAATTATTGCCACTGAGCACCTGAATATTGGATGCCTGAGTAATAAATAAACATCTGTTTTTTGAAATTCCCAGTCTTTTGAGGAGACAAGAAAATACAATATATTGTTTTGGGGATGAATAGATTTTTTCACATGAAGAAGCTACTCAAGAACATTTTAAAAATGTACTGTTCTTTCTCCTGTACTATGAGTTTTTATGCTAAAAAAATTTTTTTTTGCAGTGCTAGGTTTGAACTCAGGGTTTGTGCATGCTAGGCAAGTGCTGTACTACTGAGCAATTTCATAATTTTATTTGTTAAGCTTATATACACTATCTTGGAAACTAATGTTTGTATTATCTTTTGTAGCTACAGAGCACTGCTCACATACCCTTCCTTGTTTTCTAGCCTTTTTAGAGGTAATTACCTGAACATTCTATTAAAAAATTCATAATCTTTTAATATTGACATTTAATTTTGATACTGATATTTTTCTTTGTTTTAAGAGAAGAAGAAAAACTGGCCTATACAGTTGCTCTATTGAGTTGTGTCTTCTTTAGTGTTATAAACCTATTTATTCATTTACTTATTTTTTGTGGTGCTAGGGATCTAACACCCTAGGCTAGGTGCTAGCCTAATATGTAAGCTAGGTGCTGGGCTGAAATGCTAGTTCATTCTAGACTAGTGCTCAGCCTAGTGTTGTAATTTTTTTTTTTTTTTTTTTTTTTGGTACTGGGGATCGAACTTGGGTCCTTGTGCTTGCGCAGCAGGCGACGAAACCACTGAGCTAAATCCCTGGCCCGTAGTGTTGTAATTTTATAATTAATTTTTCTATTTTTAAAAGAATGAGTTTAATCCTTACTTTGAACAGTACAAGTTTCTGTAAAATATTAGGTAAATTAATTAGTCTGTTAAATTTACCAGAAAGATATATTTATAGGACTCTTGAATCCTGTGTATATATGTATATGTGTGCACAGGAGCATGCATGTGTACAGTGGGCCCTCAAGTTATGACTGGCCTGACATACAAACAGCTTGGATTAATTAGGTTAATGGTAGATCCCCTCACCTCTTATCTATAGTATGTACCCAGGTAAACATCCAGAACTCAGCTGTAGTGACTTACATCCAACTTGAGTTACAACCAGTCCTTGGGAACGAATCGAGTTCCTAAGTCAAGGGTCCACTGTACATATAAAATGGAGTCACAATTTATATTCAGCAAAGCTTTTAATAACTAGTTAAGTGTCTGGCTTTTTATTCCCTATTCCTTTTCTTTTTGTTTTTGGTGTCCTAAAATAATAAAATATTCAGGTGGGAGGTATGACTTAAGACCGTGTTGACGATGGCTAAGAGGAATGTATGTTTGATAGGTTCCTTTCAAAAATGAGTAATATTCTACAGACTCCATATAGTAAATGTAATTTTTTTTTTACTACACATGTATTTTGTTAAGATAAAGCAATAGAATCAGGAGCCTAAAGTGCTAGTTCATTCTCAGATGTTAACATCTGTGAGACTTGACCAAACAAATTGCTTCTCTTTTTTTCATAGCATAGTATGGTGGGAAGATGGGTTTTTTGTTTTGTTTTGTTTTGGTTTTTTTTTTAATACTGGGATTGAACTCGGGTCCTTGTGCTTGTGTAGCAGGCAATGAACCCAGCTAAATCCCTGGCCCTGGGAATATGGTTTTTAAGTCTTGATTCCAGCAGTTTGTAACCTTTGGCAAGTTTTAAGCTCTCTATAAAATGGGATTACTATCTATATTTGAAAACTGTCATGAAAATTAAATAAAACACCTAAAATTAATGCACAGCATGTTTTGTTGTTACTTTCTCCATTTCACCCCCCCCCCTTTATAAAGGAAGGATTGAACGGAAAGAATTGTAAGCTCCTACAGTTCAATAATTCTGACGCATTTTTTGTAGTAGAAATTGTGGTAATTTTCAAGAATCCCCTTTGTACCATTAATTGTAGCACAAAGTAGGCATGGGAGAATTGGGGCAAAAAGCTTCATTGAGGGGTTATCTGACCTGAGATTGTGTGTGTGTATGTGTGTGTGTGTGTATGTGTATGTGTGTTTAGGAGATCATGTGTGTTGGGGATCAAACCCAGGGGCTTGAGCATGCTAAGGAAGCCATCTTCCACTGAGCTGTGCTCTACTCCTGAGAGCCAGGCATTGAAGGGAGGATGCAGCTAGTTGGAATAGGAGGTTATTTTCGGGCAAGAAAAAAACTATTTCACAAAGGCAGTGAAGCTAGGCTGTGAGTTGTTTGGCAGGAAAAGAAGTAGCAATGAACTCTGGACATGATTGGTATGGTTATAGATCAAGGTTAAGTGCCTCTTTAAGGAACTGGTATTTTATTAAAGACATAATGTGAAGCCACGGAGTGCTTTTACACTAGTGAATTATATCTTTTTTTTTTAAAGAGAAGTGACAGGTTATACTATAGGGAAGTCTTGAAGAAAAAAGATATTTTAAAAAGTTAAACATCAACTGGGACTGTGGCCCTGGGTTCTATCTCCATTATTGCCCCCCCCCCAAAAAAAAGAAAGAAAGAAAATATTGTCACTAAGACTAGAAAATTACTCTTCCCAGCACTTAGGATAATTTTTGTGTTTCTAGGTTTTTTTCCTTCTTTCTCTTAAAAACTGGTTTCCTTTTTTTTGTGTGTGTGGTACTAGGGATCAAACCCAGGGCCACTCCAGCCCTTTATTTATTTTTACTTTTATTTTGAGATGGGTCTTGCCAAGTTGCACAGGTGAGACCTGAGCTTGGTATCTTATTGCAGTCTCCCATGTGCCAACGTGCCCGGCTAGTCTGCTGTTTTTGGAGGCGCGTTTCCCCTGTGCTGCATTGAAAGGCTTCAGTACCATTTCAGAAGGTGTAAACAGTATGATCTCTAAAGCCTTTGTACGTGGCAGGTTCTGCTGGTTTTTGGAGTCTGAGTCACATCTTTTTGTCACTGATGATCATGCATGGGCTATGCCCAGCCTCCCACACCGAAACCTGGTCTGTGGGGAGCAGAAATGCCAGTGGGGAGTTGTGGAGGATTATCAGGGCTTAAGGATAAGTGTTTCGAATTGAGTAATTACCTAGGATGTGGGTTTTGAAATTCTTAGTTACTGCATACTAATAGGATCCATATCAATTTGGTGGGCCAAGACCACTAAAAGAATTTAAACGAGTGAGTTAGAATGTGATAGACTACATCAGAAAGCCTTGCAGGTGTTATGTATTGTTTTGTGAAGCTTTAGTTTTATATAAAGGTGCCGTATATATAATATATTGCAACAGATCGTAAATATATTTCTGTGTATTGCATTAAAGTTTCTCTGGGCTGGTGTGTTATGGTGGGCATACTTGTAATCTCAGCTACTCGGGAGAATGAGGCAGGAGGATCTCAACTTTGAGGTCAGTCTTACAATAAAAAAAATTGAAAGGTAGGGCTGGGGATTTAGCTCAGTGGTTTTGCTGCCTGCTGTGCAAGCGCAAGGACCCGAGTTCGATCCCTGGTACTGAAAAAAAAAAAAATTGAAAGGTCTTGGGATGTAGCTCAGTTGTAGAGCATCCCTGGGTTCAATTCCCAGTGCCACACACATACAGAGATTAGCTGGGTGCTGTAGCTGGATGCTGTGGCAAGTGTCTGAAATCCCAGCTGCTTGGGCTGAGACTGGAGGGGGGGTTGCTTGAGCTCACATAGCAAGAATCTTGAGGAAGAAAAAGTTTGAGAAAGACTTAAGTTAGGGAAAGGGTATTATATTAACTTAGATAAGAGGCACTGGGTCCTAAATAAGGGAGTGGCCTTGTAGTTGGAAATGAGGGACATATTTTGACATTTCAGAAAATGAATGCTAATTTGTGTTATTAAATGCAGATGGGTTGAGAAAGAAGATGAAGATTTTTGTTATTTCTTTTGGTGGTTGACAAAGATAGGGAAGTAATAGACTTTTCATGATTTTTGCTTTATAAGGTATTATTTTACTTTTTGATATACCAGATTGGCTATAAATAAAATTTTAAAATCCTTTTAAAAGTTGTGAGGTACAAATCTAGAGAAGAATTTATGAAACATAAATTACACCTGTGTAGCCCTAACTGTGGGAAAGAAATACTTCTGGCAACTCAGAGGACCTCCATTTCTCATTCTGGCCTTAACCTCTCCCTCCCTCTAGTGGTAACCACAGTAAGTGTTCTCCCTCCCTCCTCACTTCCCTGTTTTCCTCCTTCCTTTTTAAGATGGGGTCTCCCTGTGTATAGGCCTGTGGTCCTCCTACTTATAGCTGGGATTACTGGCGAATGCTACTGTACCCAGCTTGCTTTTTGTCTGCATTTTGGATTAGTCTTTAGACCATTTTGGATTTGTCTTTTTTTTTTCTTTCAAACAATGAATACCTTTATTACATGAGCTACACCAGGAGAGAGGACTTATTTGCCTTTCTGGGCCTTGATTTTCCTCAGATAGAACTCCAGCTCCTTGCCCTCTAGCACATAGTCTTCTGCTCAGCCACATTGGCCCAGTCTTGATGCGATGCAGGGAAGAAGCTTGTCTTGCTGGAACTGCTCCTCCAGAAGACTGCTGATTTTGGCATTCTTTTTCCTCTCATCATACTTCCTTGGAATTTGCTTTGATCGTTTCTTGTTTAAAGTCTCTTCCTCCTCAGGAGTCAGCTTGGCACCCTTCTTGCGGCCCAGGGGCAGGGCATAGTGGGATTTGTACCACTGTCGGTATGGCGTGCTGTCAGTGAGCACAGTGCAGTTCTTCACCAGGGTTGTGGTGTGGACCAGCTCATTACTGAATGCATTGTAGACAACATCAGTGATCCTTGTTTTTGGAGTGCAACACTCAGAGCCCCAGGAGAAGTTCCCCACATCCAGCCTCAGGGCACGGTACTTCTTGTTGCCTCCTCGAACTCGAACTGCATGTATGCGGCGGGGCCCAGTCTTAGTGTTGGCAGCAGGGCAACCCAACTCATACTTCCACTTGTGGTAGGGCTTTCTTTTGCTCCCAGTCTTGTGGCGCTTGTGCCAGTTGTCCCGAGGGATGCCCATCGCTCAGCGCTGGCTGGAAGGAGCTTTTTCACAAGGTCTTTAAGAAAAGCAGTCTGCTACTTGCATGAAAGTCCTTTTACAAGAAACTGCATGAACACAAAAGTTTTACTAAAAAGATACATCACAATGTTAAAACTTTGAATAGAAGGAAAAAAAGACTGAGGATGTAGCTCAGTGAGAAGATGGTGGTCCATTATCCAAAAACAAAACCAAAATTAGATATGCCAGTGTTTATGAGTCTGCAGTGCTCAACCCTGGAAATTATAATTTTTAGGGAAGAAAGAACTGTTCTACTGTTTTTTTCCTCAGTATTGTTTCTCGGGTGGAAAGATTGTTGAGAATGCATGTGATAGACTAAGAAATTTTACTTATTTTAAAAATTTAATTGTGTGTGTGTGTGTGTGTATTGCATGTGCGCATATATACAGTTGTCTTTTTTTTTTGGTACCAGGGATCGAACTCGGTTCCTTGCACTTGCGAGTTAGGCGGCGGAACCTCTGAGCTAAATCCCTGGTCCTACAATTGTCTTAAAATATGTGGGGGATTGGTTCCAGATAACCCTTATCCTCAGATACTCAAGTCACTTATATAAAATATTGTAGAACTTGAATATACCCTGTGCATATCTTCCTATACATTTTAAAATTGTCTTTAGATTACTTCTAGTACTTACTACAGTGTAAATAATCGTTATACTGTACTATGCATAGAATAGTGACAAAAAGGGGATGTTCACTGTGCAGATGGATTCCTTGCTCTCCTGTTTTCCGTAGCCGGGGATTGAATGCAGAGCTTTCACAATGAGCTATATCCCCAGCCCTTTTTTAAAAAATTGTGAGATAGAGTCTCACTAAATTGCTCGGGCTGGGCTTGAACTTGTAGTTTTCTGCCTTAGCCTCCCAGAGTGCTGGGATTATAGGTGTGTACCCCCAAACACTTTTGATCTACAGTTGGTTGAGTTTAGGCATGCAGAACCCACAGATATGGAAGGTTGACACAGTCACACTTTTCATGCACATTCTTTCTCCATTTCATTTACACTGTATGTGTAGATGTACTTACATTTATATATGTATACACACATGTATTTTCCATCTTTAAAATAGTAAGCTAGAAATCTTTTCTATTTTAAAAGCCTTATATCTGTAGGTAACTTAGAGGTTACTATGATTGAGAAGTGATGAGAAGATTTAAGTGGAGGCTCATTCTTTTTTTTTTTTTTTTTTGGTACCAGGGATCGAACTCTCGGGTCCTTGCGCTTGCGCAGGGAGGCTCATTCTTTATGATGTGGATTTACTTTGATACTTTAAAAAGCCAGTTGATTGATGTGTGATACATGTTAAAGAGTTCTCGAATGATAAATGTAAATCCTGATGAAATTGCCTAGAGTAACTATGCTTGCTGAGTATGCAGTTTGAGACAGATCAGAACCAGTCCCACAGAACCCTCTTGTGCTCCCTTAGGGTCAGTGTTCGCCTCTCTGCCTAACAAAGATTACTTCTGTTTGGATTTCTTCTGTTATAATTTTTTTGCTTTCTTTTTTGAAGTTTTTAAATGAATCATGGCATATGCACCCCCCCCCCACTTTGGTTTAGCATTTACTCAAATTTTGAAGGATAAATTCATGTGTATATACATGTAAGGTTTTTTTTTTTCCAGTATTGGGTATTGAATCAGGGCCTTCTCACTAAATTACATCCCCATCCCATTTTATTTTACTTTATTTTGTTTGTTTTTGGAGTTTTTTATTTGTTTTTTTGGTACCAGGGGTGAAACTGGGGACCTTGCGCTTGCGAGTTGGGCGGCGGAACCACTGAGCTAAATCCCCAGCCCATCCTTGATTTTATTTTTGACTCAGGCTCTTGCTAAGTTTCTGAGGCTGGGCTTGAACTTCTGATTCTTTTACCTCTGGTTCCCAGAGTGCTGGGATTACAGATAGGTGCCACCCCAGCTGGTTATCATTGTGGTTCTTCACCTTGACTGACTGTATTCTTTCTTCTCCTTTTTTTGGCAAATAAGGACAACTTTTCTCCCTGTGTTCTACCCTCCCTCTAACCTTTCAGCACACTATTGAATCAAAGGTGATAGTGGGCAGCCTTGTCTTGGTCCCAATCTCAGGGACAACATTCAGTAATTTGTTGTTAGATATAATGTTTGCTGTAGGTGTTCTTTGGATACTTTATCAGATCAAGGAGGTTTCTTTTTATTCTTAGTGTGATTAGTATTATCATAATGAATGAGTGGTAAATTTTATCATATAGCTTTTTCATCTAATTATAATTGCCTGATTTTTCTCCATTTTTTTCTATTGAGGTTAATTACATTGATTTAAAAAATTTGAGTGTTAACCTTTGGATTCCTGGAGTAAACCCCATTTGGTTGTGATACAGTTTTCTTTTGATATATCACTGTTATCAATTGCTAACATTTTAATCAAGATTTTTATAACTATTCACAAGAAAGATTGGTGTATAACTTTCTCTTGTAATGTCCTTGACAAATTTTGGTATCAAGTTGGGAGGGGTTTCTTTTTTCTATTTTTGAGAGAGTTATTTAAAATAATACGTGTGTAGGATCTATAGTGAGGTCTATTTTATTGCTAATTTTTTTTTGCCTTGGTAAATTTTGCTGAGAAATAATAATTTTATTGCTTTTTAAAAAAGAATAGTTCTTGACTAGTTTTCCTCTTTTGTTGATAATTTTATCCTTTATTGTTTCCTTCCTATATATTTTTTTAATGATGCTGTGCTACACCCATGCTAGGCATGCACTCTACCCTGAACTACACCTCCAGCCTTATCCACCACACAAGTTTTGATATGTTCTGAGGAAAACAGCCTCTTTACAAGAGATAGGCAACAAGAAAGCAGGAGGCCAGTCTGTGGGTCTCTTTACCAAGACATAAGAGTACAGCCGGTGCTGAACCTCTTACCTCATGTTGTAAGACCGAGGGCCTTACCGAACGCTCCGAGGAGCTGACTGCAGCAACGAACACCCGGGAAGGAACACACCGGACAAGTTGAAAAAATAAAACAGACTTTTATTAGTCTGGCCAGACGGCACTCCCAAAGCAAAGTAGCTAAGAGAGGCAACTGGCTCAAGAGTCCGAGGCTGTTTTATAGGGGGTTGAGGGGGAGGTTAACATGTAGAGTTACAAGAAAAGGAACAAAGGTTAGTGGTTGACTGTCACGTATTGATGGTCAGCAGACACACTGATGGATTGTTCTGCAGGTAGTGGGCCCGGGAACATTCGTTCTCTGGACAAACAAGGGGTTGAGTAATTTACTTAGGAACTTTGTTTCGTTACAGATTTTATCTATTATCCCAGAACTAACAAGCACATTTTAACCATTAATTTACAAGTACAATAGAGGCTAGGGGAATAATTGAATTTGGAATCATGCAGTCCCACAACGTGGGAATATCTCTGTGTGTCACACTCTGTGTGTACTCCTTTGTTCTGCCTAAGCATGTATGTCACATGTCACCTAGCCAACCCCCCTACTAAATTTGTCCTTGATGAGGTGGTCCTTTTGCTGAAGCATAAGAGGAGGAGTATGTACAGGCCAATTATCTGTATCAGCCCTTGGAGTAGCCAGGTATCTGTGGGGGGCCGGCAGCCATTACTGAAGTTGATTTTATTTTGTCCCTTTTGTGAGTAATGCATTGTTCCATGTAGTGTTAACTGCTCATTGTATTTTCCTTGGTGATTTCAATACCAAGGTACAGTGGACTGACATATTCAGACTTCTGTCTTGGCAATGGGCAACAGATGTCATTTGCTTGACACGTTTATTATCATTCAGGTCAAAATGTTTTTTCATCCCCATTGTGATATTTTTCTTCATCTCACATTTATTTGGATGTGCATTGGATTCAATTCCAATGTATTTGTGATTTTGAAAATTCTTAGAAAAATGATAAAAATAACAGAATTTATTATCTTAACCATTTTTATTTTGGGGATATGTTTGTGCACATGTGTTTTCTAACTCATATCCATGGTAGTTTGAACAAATACTCTTGACTTTAATCTTTTGATATTTTGAGCCTGGTTTTATAATCAAGCCTGTAGTCCTTGTTGGTAGCCTTGAAAAGGCTGTGTGTTCTCTTGCTGGATAGTGTTCTGTGTATGACAACAAAGTTGGACTTTTTACTATGCTTAGATTTCTTACATATGTAATGATTTTTTTTCTGCTTTAACAAAACCAAATCTTAGTGATACATTCAAGTTCCCAACAATTATTGTGGAGTTTGTTTAGTTCAAGTTTTGCTATATATATTTTGCAATTGTTGATACATACAAATTTAGAGTTGTTTTATCTTCCTGGTAAGTCGTTTCCTGTGTCATTAGAAAATACTTCTCTGTATCTCTAGTGATATTTCATTAAGCTCTTTTTTTTGGATACAGGATAGAGTATCAGCCTTCTTGTTGCCTCTTGAAAAGCTGCATATGTTAGTTTTTCCATACTTAGTTATTTTAATTGAATTATTGAGTTTTTGCTTTTAATCTAATTAGATTTTTCTCTTTCAGCTGTCTAACTTTTTCTTTCTGTTTGACCTGTTTTTATATATTTCTATTTTTTTTCCATCATTTTTCCTTTGGATATTTTTCTAAATCTCTGAGGAACTCATAGTATAATGTGGTAAATATCACGCAGCTATTAAAGTGCATTATGGTAGATGTTATGTGTAGCTTACTAGAAACCACTGAGACCTAGAAACCACTGAGACGATAACTAAGCACTGAGGAGATAATTTTTGTGCTAGAATTTTCAAGGAAGTAAATCAGATAAAGAAAAGGAAAGAAATATCAGTTAGATTGCTAGACAGATTGAGAGATGTCAAGGAATTTGTATGCCATAAGGAGTTTAGATTAAAGGCAGGCAGTGTGGAGCCATTTGAAAATTTTGAATCGCATGTTTGTATTTGTATTTTAGGTAGAATATCTGGTGGTGACAGAGAGTGAAAAAATTTTTTCCCTAGGAGAGAAGTGGTTAAACTAGCAATGGGGCTGTTACAGCAGTACAAAGAGGAGATTAAAGAGATCCTGGATTAGAGTGGTAGTGGTGGGGATAGAGAAAGCAGAGAGGCCTTCATTTTCCTAGGAAGTCAATTTTTCAGATATGAAGATGAAAAAGGAGGATTTCATGGATATTTGCATGTGTGGATGAAGGAGTGAATTGGTATTAATGAATGATTTTTCTCTGGTCTTTGAGATTTTTGTTAAGATGTGCCTTCACCTAGTTGTCTTCGTGTTTCTTGGGCTCAGGGATGGTTGAACTTCTTTCTTGGATTTTCAGGATCATTGTTTTTCATCTAATTTTTGGAAAACTTTTAACCACTATGTTCTCTTTTTCTTTCCTTTGGAGACATATGTAACACATATACACATGCACTTTCATATATACATCCTCTTAAAAGTTGCCTCTCAGTTCCTCAATGCTGTCTTCATTTTTTCTTCCCCATACTGGGAATACAACCTAAGGGCTTGCATGTGCTAGGCAAGCTCTTTAGTACCTCCAACACTGAACCTTTTCTTTATCCTTTGTTGTAATGAATTCATGTACCAGAGTCCACCATGTAAAGTAGATGAGAGCTTAAATGTTGGTAGCGTATGTGTGCACTTGTATTTAGGTTTGCTGGAGGAGATAGCAAACTTTGCCCATTTGGATTCCTGTTCTCATTCTTTCAGGGCTTTACGGCCTAGTTTGCAAGTCACTAACATAGGGAATACAAATGGGTCATAAAAAGGAAAACAAGAAAGTGAAACTGTAGAGAGGAAACAAACCATCTAGGAAAGGAAATTTATAGTTCTTTTTGGGGTTTGAAAAGATATATACAGTATATAATAGTGCAATTGAAGATTGATTAAAAAAATACTTATACCTATATTGAGTAAATGAGGATAGCAGAAGTGGTGTGTGTGTGCGTGCGTGCATGCATACTTGTGTGCGTGCCTGTGTGATACTGATAAAGGAGAAGTGTAACTCCTAGATGTCAAATGTGCTGAGTTCATGTCTTCAGAAATTGAAGAGTGAATTCCAAAGGACAATGGAAGTTAAGACTAGGAAAGGTTATTGAGAGAGCTCCCGAGAGGAGGGGTCGCAAAAGTGGGTGGCCACCAAGGCCCTTTGTCAGGGATATTTATACACCAAAGTCACAATGTGGGTACAACAGTGGGTCAGACTGCAATCAGCCTATAGGATTACAAGTATAGCTGCTTAGCTAATCTTGATCCAATAGAAAAACGGGTCACATATCAAGGGTACATGAAAAGAACAAAGGCATTTTTGGGAAGGGATGGGTCCAGGTGCTCTGGTCACCCACCCACCTGGTCGAATGATGCCTGTTTAGACTTACTGGACCAGGTGGTGCTAATTATAACGAATCTCAAGTTACTGTTTATCCCTTAAATAGGCATGGAGGCCTGGCCACTGCATCTTTATCTTGGGCCTGGCCTTCTTCAGATGTGCCTCCAGCCACAATTCTGATGTCTTTATTTTTCCATTGACTTCCTTGAGAGCCCAGTCCCTCTCTGACTGAATATTAATTTCTGTCTAACGTAGCTGCCTATAATAACCTCCGGTCTTAATAAGAATCCCTTAGAAACAGGTAGGAGTAGTGGCACATGCCTGTAATCCCAGCACTCAGAGGCTGAGGTAGCCTGGGCTACATAATGAATTCAAGGCTACCCTAATTAAATAGCAAGACCCTGTCCCAGAAAACAAAACGAAACAAATAAAATCAGGATGAAAGAGCATGAGAGTTGAAAAGTAATTTGAAGTATTGCTAGTGTCATCAAATTTTTAGTACTAAATTTTAAACCATGTGCCACATATATTGTTTAATAAAAATTACAAAAAATAGCAAATGGTGGATTTGGAAGTAGAAACATTGAATATAAAATTCTCTTTCCAGAAACATGACTGAGAAGGGAACGAGAGAGAAGTTGGCTTCTAAAAGGAGTGCCATGCTGGGCAAGCTCTACCACTAAGCTACAGACCCACCCCCACCCCCACCTCCTTTTTTAAATTTTATTTTGAGACAAGGTCTTGCTTCATTGCCTGGGTTGACCTTGAACTTGCCTCTTCCTGCCTCAGGCTCCCAAGTAGCTGGAGTATAGGCATGGGTCACTGTGCCTGACTTCATCTCTTTTTATTCTATGTTCATGTTTTATCAGTTATTTCTTTTGGAATCTGGTAACAAATGAATCTTACGTACTTATGCTGTGTTGTATGTAATTCTCTAGTGGAAGCTCTTGAGAGTTCTACACTGATGCCTTATTAGCTATATCATCCAAGTTAAAAGTACAATTTTCTAGCATACTTAGAGTGGAGAGAATGAATTGAATATTCATATATCCATTATCTAAAAATCTACATTTGCTTTCCTTTTTTTAAAATTAAAATCCCTTTGAAATATTTTAAAGCAAACCTCAGCAAGTTATTTGTCCTCCTGTATTTCAGTGTGCTTTGTGCTCTACTAATGAACCGCATCCTCAGCCTTTAGCAATCTCTTATAAAAATAAAAATAGAGCTGATGGTGACACAAATCTGTAACCCCAGCACTCTGGAAGGCTGAGGCATGAGAATCTCAAGTTCTCACTGAGCTTGGGCAGTATAGTGATTAAGCAAGATTCTATCTCAAAATAAAAAAATACTGGGAATGTAGCTCAATCTCCATTACTACAAAAACAAGTAGCAACAAGAAAATATTTACATAACCACAGTGTTGTTACATGGAAAAAAATTAACAGTAATTTGTAGGCCTGCTTTAATAGCTAGAATCAAATTACTCAAGTTACTTCAGAAAATATTTTTATTGCTTGATGTATTTATTTAAGCCTCTTTAAAGTAATACACAAGCTAACCGTTGACCGTTGGTAGGTCATATGTATAAATAGACGCATATATATTTTTGTTGTTGTAGTTCTTAGGGTGTTTCTTTAATCCCTACATTTTCCTAAAAATAAAAAGATCTAGAAGTTTGCTTGGATTCTAAGTCATGGGTGGCACAGTGTTATTTCATATTGTGTCACATCGAGAGGTATAACATGAGAAAAAAGATGTATAACATGTATGATCGTGTAGTGAGTTCGGGACATGGCATGATTATACCTATCATTATAAAAATTCCCTATCAGTCTTTCATCAGGTGGTTTTACTCGCTGAAGATCGTTGCCAAAATAGTTATTTCAGTGAAGGAGTTTAAAATATTGATTGCCTAGTTGAGCTATTTCTTCTACATTTGTCAGTTGGGATTCTTTTGTAGGTAACTTTTTATTAATTAGGACTGTATGACATTATGAAGTATTGTTCATAGAAAGTGTAGGCTGAGTGCTTAATTCTATTTTTAATTGCCAGTTTTCAGTGTAAGCAATACTATCATTAATGTTAAGCAATTAAAAAATTCAAACCTTTGAAGTGCTGGAGTTTGTTGAAGGGTGAGTTTAAATCCTCTTTTGGACATATATATTTTTATTTTTATTTTTTTATAATTTTTTTGGTTCCAGAGATCGAACTCAGGACCTTGTGCTTGCAAGGCAGGTGCTGGAACCACTGAGCTGAATCCCCGGCCCTGGACGTATATATTTTTAAAATCCATGCGATAAAGTGAAGCATAGTACAAACTTAGAATCCACTATTAATTTACCTAGAATTTGTAAATTGTCAATATTTAAAGATTAAAAGTGATTAGGAGCTAACTTTACTAAGGAACAGCACATATTTTAGAATTTAACAACAGAGCTGGTGATACAAAACCAAATATAGAGTAGTGCTCTCTTGAAAGAATAACAGTGAAAGGCATTTCTGACTAAACTATAGGCCTTTTACTTTTTTAGGTATGAAAAGAATTTTCCCAATGTGATTATATTTAACATTTTTAAAAATGTAGATTTAAGCTACCTTGAGAGAAATATATTGGAAATACTGTTTTAACATAGATTTTTGTCTTATTCACTGTTTTATGATCACATCATGAATTACTTTACTGTTTTGTGTTAAAGTTTAAATATATAGCTAGACACATTTGAGAGCTTTCACGTTGCATGGTGGTATTCTGAGTGCTTTTGTCTATGAGGAGATTGAAGCACACAGAGGTTATGTGACTTGCCTAGGGTTACCCAGTTTGTAAGTAGCAGAGCTGGGAGTCAGACTCGAGTACTCATCTTCTGAACAGTGCAGGATAGATCTTATTAAAAGGAGCTCTGTATCCCCAGTGCAGTGAAGTGGAGTTTATATTCCTATTGTAGATCTAATGTAGTATGTATGTCTAGTGTATGTCTCATGCATTTTAATAGTGTATTTTAGGGATGGTGGGGTGTAGTTCAGTGTTAGAGTGCTTGCCTAGCTTGTGTGAGGCCCTGGATTCTATCCCTAAACAAAACATATATTTTGGATGGTTCAGCACACAGAGTTACTTGTGTTTTATATATGAGGTGGGAATCATACAAGATCAAAGAACATTATCAGTATGTCTTTAAAGTCATTGTTCTTCAGGCAAAGAAAAATAGAAACAAGCTTGTGGCTGACTCTGCTGGGTTTATTATTCATTGTGGTCCCTGAGAACTCTGCCACGGAGAATGGTAGGGATCTCCGAGAATGGGTGCTAGGAAGGACCTAATGTAGTAATTGGGTTTGTCTATTGATTTAGTTAGGAAGGATTCACAGTAGCAGGGTTTTTCTGTGAATTGGGTTCTGTCCAGAAGGAAGTGGGAAGTCTGTGGCTTGTGGATATGTGTTTTTTTTTTGGTACTGGGGTCAAACTCGGGTCCTTGTGCTTGCGCAGGAGGCTGTGAAACCACTGAGCTACATCCCTGGCCCATTTTTTTTTTTTTTTTTTTTTTTTGGTATCAGGGATTGAACTTGGGTCCTTGCCCTTGCTCTGCAGAAACCACTGAGCTAAATCCCTGGCCTATCTGTATTTTAATCTTACCCACAAGGCTGGAGGAATTAAGCAAGGTCAAAGCTATGACTAGGAAAGAAGTTACAGTCACTCATTTTGTCCAGGGTAGAGGAAGTTTGGTAGTTTTTATGTGATTATAACAAAATTTATATTTTTTCTATATTCAAACATTATTATAAGAATAGGGTTTTTTTTTTTTTTTTTGTCTTGATTCCTTATGGTCACAGAGTGGCCTCATCTGATGATGTTTCTGTGAAATTGTTCATATTCAGCTAGACTTCAAAGCCTAGCTGGGAGTGCCAGGTCCATGCCTAACTTGGGCTGTTTTCTCTTCCTCTTAATTTTTTATAAGTGTAAACCAAGTTTATTTAAGAAAAAAAGAAGCAAGGAAACATACATAACCAAAAGAAAATTACTTAGAAACAAAAGTAAGATTTAAACTACGTAGTATTTTTGATTATCTCTGTAGATATATTTTAACCTTATTAAGTAAAATATTTTTTATAAATGTGGAGTTGCATTATTCATATAGTTTATTTTTTAAATCTAAGTGATTGTCAGTTCATTGTAAGATATGTGGTTTTAGGGCGGGGGATTTAGCTCAGTGGTTCTGCCGCCTGCTGCGCAAGTGCAAGGTTCTGAGTTCGATCCCCAGTACCAAAAAAAAAAAAGATACGTGGCTTAGTTAGAATTAGGATCACTGGAGTTGTACCTGTGTCATCCTTATAAATGTTAATAAAATGTTTAGTAATCTGTATTCAGTCATCAACTGTCTCTAGCACCATATGTCTGTAAATGTCTGTTTTTGTATGTACACATAAATGTACAATATAATATATTCAACTTTGTTTTATTTTATGTCGAGTATCGAACTCAGGGCTTTGTGCATAGTAGGCAAGCACCGTATCACTAAGCTGTACCTTCAGCCCTAAAACACGATCAATTAAGGAAAGGTTATTATAAGCAAGAATTAGGGAATGTAATTTTTATTAGATGAAGACATTAATGTTGATAACTTTGGATTCTATTGTTAATCAAGTACTTACTATTTGCTGTGAAGACAGAAAATATAGA
Source organism: Heterocephalus glaber (assembly GCF_053883595.1). NCBI lineage: Eukaryota > Metazoa > Chordata > Mammalia > Rodentia > Bathyergidae > Heterocephalus > Heterocephalus glaber. The sequence goes on along the minus strand of NW_028258297.1, from coordinate 16,094,304 downwards.
TAATGATTTCTGGAATTTTAGTATCCTAAACATCCATAATACACATTTCAGAATGTTAAATATCTCTCAATGTTTGAATAATAATTAAAATATCTATATCTGATATCTGAAGAAGTTACAGAATAGCATGTATGAATCCATATGGCATAGTGATGAAAACAACCTGCTTTTCAACACAGATTTATTGACTGATGGATTGGACTAAGTCTTGCTGTTTGCCATGCATGCCTTGGACCCTTGAGGTCAAGTAATCTTCCTCCCTGAGCTTCCTGAATAGCTAGTACTATAGGTGCCTGCCACTGCCCCTGGCTTTTTTTGAAGGGGAGGTTGGGAATCTCACTTTTTTTTTTTGGTACTGGGGATCTAACTCAGGACCTTGTGCTTGTGCAGCAGCCGGTGAAACCACTGAGCTAAAATCCCCGGCCCTGGAATCTCACTTTTTTGTATATACTTCTTGGCAACATATGCTTCCATTCAGTATTTTTGCAAATGTGGGCGAAAAACAGTATTTGTATGTTTGTGTATATGTAAAAAACATAGATATTCACAATAAGTATCTTTACATTGGTTCATGCAGTTTTACCTGCATTAGGTGAATAAGAATAACAGCTAAGTACTGTATATAATAAACACTTTAAACACCTATTTAATGTTTATTAATTTTAATACTTTCTTTCAAATCTTCCTCTGAGCCAGGCTTGGAGGTGCATGCTATAGAGACACAATGGCAAAGGCAGGAGGATCTCAAGTTTGATGCCAACCTGGGAAAATGAGTGAGGTGATGTCTCAAAATAAAATAAAAAGGGCTAGGATGCAGTTCAGTTGCAGAGTGCTTGTCTAGTATTGGCAAAGTTCTGGGTTCACTTCCAGTGCTGGGGTGGGGGGCAGACTTCCTTTGAAGATGTAAAGCTTTTAAAAAAATACTATTTAATATCATAAAAGTCTAATTGAGAAAGAAATGCTTATCCTTTTTCTCACAAGTTAAATGTGGATACTTTTGTGTCCTTGTGTGGTACTGGGGCTTGAACACAGGAGCTTTGCACTGAGCTACATCCCTAGCCCTTTTTAACTTTTTTTTTTGGTACTGGGGATCGAACTCAGGACCTTGTGCTTGGCGAGGCAGGTGGTGGAACCGCTGAGCTAAATCCCCGGCCCTTAACTTTTAATTTTGAAACAGGGTTTTGCTAAGTAAGTCACTGAGTTGTTCAGGAGGGACTTAAACTTCAATTCTTCCTGCCTCAGCCTCCCGGAGTTCTGGGATCATAGGTGTGTGGTACAATACCTAGCTGTATGTACTTAGAACCTTTTGGGCCCGCCCCCCATTCTTGCCTAATTGTGGTGGAAAAAATGTCAGTGTCGCTTTCACTACCCCCCACCCCACCCCATTTCATTTGAGAGCTTCCAAAAGTTGTGAATTATAACTGGGTAAGTAGAAAAGTTATGTCAAATTAGTGTAGAGGAAAATGAAAGTGACAACTTTTGACCAGATTTTGAAAGCTAGTATTTCTAATCACCCAATTGCTTTTTAAATCTTTTTTATGCTCAGATTAAAAAAAAGATTAATGTACTTGGTTTAAAGCTTTTGAAAAAGTTCCCAAAGTTCCATTTAGAAAATACCCCAGAAATCTCCACTTCTGTTCTTCCTGTAAGTTTAAACTGTTAGAACTTAAGTACTTAAAACAATGTTTAATGCATATTTAATTTTTTTTTTTTGGTACTGGGGATCGAACTCGGGACCTTGCGCTTTCAAGGCAGGAGGCAGAAGCACTGAGCTAAATCCCTGGCCCTGCATGTTTAATCTTTAAAATTAATAAAGTTGGGATTTTTTTTGTTGTGTTGGTGATTTTCCATAATGTACCATAATGTAAATCTATATTTAAATCTTTGAGTATAATTAAAAATTTCTATATGTAATATATGATGCTAGGAAGATGACTGTCACATCTTCAGGGACATTTTAGTCTGTTGGATGAAGAAGAGATTACACAATAATTGCATTACAAGGTGGACTTAGAATAGAGCAAATATTAGAGACAAAATGAATAATCAACACATTTGGGTCAAAGAAGATGTGATGTTATAGGAATTAAAGGCCATGTGTTAAAATTAGTATTCCTTGCTTAAATCTAGAATTAAAATTACAGATATGTTAGACAAAATTGTATTCAAAGGCTCTTTTTTTATGGTGCTGAGGATCCAACGCAGGATCTTGTGCATGCTAAATAAGCACTGTGCTTTTGAGCTACATCTCCAGCCTTCCAAAGATTCTTTTATGTTAAGAAGTTGGTTGGGTTGGGGATTTAGCTCAGTGGTTCCACCGCCTGCCTTGCAAGTGCAGGGACCCAAGTTCGAACCCTGGTACCAAAAAAAAAAAGTTGTTTTTTTCTCCCTGGGTTCTGGAAATTGAACACAGAATCTCACATATGCTAAGCATCTGCTCTAGTAGTGAACCACTGATGTTTTGCTTGAGTTAGTATTTTGCTCACTATCTTCATGTTATCTCTTTTTCTTTTCTTTAACAATATTTAATTGCTGTTTTCCTCATTTTTTCTTTTCCTGACAGCTCTTCACAGATGGAATCACTAATAAACTTATTGGCTGTTATGTGGGTAATACCATGGAAGACGTTGTCCTGGTGAGAATTTATGGCAATAAGACTGAGTTGTTAGTCGATCGAGATGAAGAGGTGAAGAGTTTTAGAGTGTTGCAAGCTCACGGCTGTGCACCGCAACTCTACTGTACCTTCAATAATGGACTGTGCTATGAGTTCATACAGGGAGAGGCACTGGATCCAAAGCATGTCTGCAACCCAGCTATTTTCAGGTATATTTCCCTTTCGAAAAAGAATATTAAATGCATAAAGGAAGTATTCTTTAAAATTACCCTTTTTCCAACAACTGTTTCGTTCACTTGGAAACTTTCTTTAGAGCTTTTATTTCCTAAAAAAAACAAATTAAAAGAAATATTTGCTATTTTCATAGTTGAGTCTTTGCAGAAGAAAAAGCTGCAAGAGATTTTTAATTAAGTGATGTATAAGGTCGTTTCCTCTTAATTTTTTGGTGGGGGTAAGGGGGTGGCACTGGGGACTGAACCCACGTCCTTTGCACTGCCTTTTAAAAATTTTTTGTTCTGAGGCAGGGTTACATACACTAAGTTGCTAAATTGCCCAGGCTGGGCTTAAATTTGTAATCTGCCTGCCTCAGCTCCCCACAGGGCTGGGATAAAGGCTTGTGCCCCCATGCCTGACTTCCTCTTAGGTTTTTAAAGTAGTGTTTCATCAAAGTGTCATACTGTTTTTAACCAGTTGCTTATTACTTAATTGCTCATATTTTCACAGTTCTTCCAGTAAAATTTTCTTGATTCTGTTGTTTTTGTTATCCTTTAAGTTCATTTTACAATTCTGTATTTTATATTTTTTATAAAGAATAATATCATATATCGTCATGAATTTCAGAAATTATCAACTTTAAAAATTTGCTTTCTGCTTTTGAAACCTCTAGAAAATGGACTTGATTTGAAAACAGCAGGTTTGTTCTTTATTTTGCTCTCAAAGCCTCTTTGTAGCTCTGAAAACTTCCTGAGCACCCAGAGAGCTTTTGTTTTAGTATTTCATTTATATTTGTCAGTATTTACCATATCACAAGTTAAAACAGAATGTTGAGAACAGGAGAATATGAAGTGGACATCCTGTTACCATCAGCCCGATGATGTCATATATTTGGTAGGCTCATAATGTACACTGTACACTTGGGAGAGAATAAGAGAATGGTAAATAATGCTTATGAAAAAACATAGTTTTTACCATATGCCCTTCCTGAGCCTCAAGTCTCCAGGGGTTCCTGGATTATACTTTTAAGAGTTGCTGAATTAAACCAGTGATAAAAATTAAATGGACCAATATTATTTGCTTTTTGGTAAACCTGAACATATTAATACATTTAGGAATAGAAATCTATTCAAACCCTAGATTTTAGTTATCAGATGTACTGTCTTCTTTTACATGAGTATACTTGTTAGATGTTTTGTGTTGAAGGATCCTGATTAATACTTTTTTATTTGTTTTTTGAGATTGGGTCTAGCTGTGTTGCCCAGGCTGGCATTGAACTCAAGAGCCTCCTGCCTCAGCTTCCCAAGTAATTGAGACTGCAGACATGTGCTACCGTAGTACACAACTGTTTGCCCTTTTGTGTCAAATTTTTTGTAGTCGTTAGGCATTCATTCATTCATTTATTTATACATTCATTTATACATTACTTGTCTTTGCCGAGTTGAGAAATGCTTATGTAATGGGATTAAGAATAAAAAGATTCATAAATTGAACCAAAGAAAAGCAAGGGTTAGATTCAGATACAAAAGAATATATTTTATAAGGTTACTAGAGAAGGGGCACGTGAATTTCCTTGGAAATAAAAGCAGAGAGAAAAATATTTGTATTCAGAATCAATATCCAGAAGCTTTACCCCACTTTAATATCTGTCTTTTCACTGAAAAGTAAACACCTGCTTGCCCATAGCTCAGGATCTGCAAAATGCCCACAAGTCCAGGAGTCTCAGTGCCCATTTGCACTTTTACAATCAGAGATGGCAGCAAAGGCATCAACGTCAAAATCTACTGAGTCTTGGTGTTCTCTTCTTGTATATGCAAGATACAGGCAACATTGTCCAGCCATGGCTTGGGTGTGAAACCACCAGAATCATATGGGAAGGCCATTGAACACTACCTCGATTCTCCATGGTACTTCCTTTGTGCATATCTCCCCTGAGGCTTTTATAAGGAGACAGATAGTGTCAGTCCTTTTTCACCTAGCCTCCCAGGGCTCCCAGTGAGGTCCACGTGTGTTACAGAAGGTCCGGGCAGCATCCACACGGCAGCAGTAGGATCCAGCAGCCACAAGAAAAGACAACTTTTTTCAAAGAGAAGGAGGTGGGAACCAAGTCAAAGTTAGAGGTAGAACTCAACCTGAACTATGTTGAAGTCATGTAGGAGCTCTCCCAGTACTTTGAAAAAGCTAAGAGGGGGACAAAGAAAAATGACAGCAGCTGGGCATGAAGTGTCTAGACAATTATGTGAATGCCAACCACTACTGTATTATAGTCAGTTGGAGCCTCAGTGAGCAGCACTAGGCCAAGATTAATGGTTGTACAAAATCAGGGCTACAGAGGTTGCAGTGCTGCTGCTCTTTGATAAGCATTGTAACAGAAAGTAGACCAAGCTGGTCATTCTGAAGTTCTGACCCTAGCACAAGGATCCCTGGGAATCCTTTCTGAGCAGGATCCCCAGCCTTAACCCTCTTCCCTGTGGATACATCTTTCTCTCTCCTTCTGTACATGTTCTCAAAAGGAGGGTTTATAGGAAATAAGCACCCTCACTACAGAGTGAAAGGTTATATTTTTAGATTGGCAGGCCCTATACTATTACCAATATGAGAAACTTTCTCTAGATATAAAAAGATAATTTTGTATCTTTTACATTTTTTTTGGTAGTTGTGGAAATTGAACCCAGGGCCTTTCACATGCTAGACAAGCACTTTGCCACTGAGCTATATCCCCATCCCTTATTATGAGGCAACTCCAGGCTAGCTTTTTAAAATTTTTTTATTATTATTATTATTATTATTTTGGTACTGGGGATTGAACTCGGGACCTTGCAGTTGTGAGGCAGGCGGTGGCACCATTGTGCTAAATCTGTGGCCCTCACCAGGCTAACTTTGATTTTGTGATCTTCCTGCCTTAACTTCTGCGTGGCTCGGATTCCAGGAGTGTGCTGAGCTACATTGGGTTTTGTTGTTGTCAGTAACTTGCCTGGCAATATCAGGCAGAAAAAAAGCAGTATCCAAAAGATTTAAGAACAAAGATGCTTAAGGCTAATATTTATTTGTCTAGTAGTCTTAACTGCCTTAGTAAACATTGTGTTTTCATGTACATATATATATGAAATATATATATTCTTGAATTTTTTGTACCTCTTCTTTTTTTGTTTAATTGCATTAACTAGGACTTCGAGTACAATGTAGAGAGCAATTTGTGAAAGGGAAGGTATCCTTGCACATTATTCCTTATCTTAGTAGGAAAGCATCATGTTTCTTACCATTACGTAGGATGTAGATATTCTTTATCATTGTGCATTAAAGAGGTTTTTTTGATAGTTGTTCTGTATCAAGGTGAGGAAATTTCCCTTCCATTCCTCGTATACTGAAGTTTTCTTTATGATTAATTGGTGTTTGATTTTGTGGAAGACTTTTTCTTTACCTATTAATAAATTTGTGTGATTTTTTTTCTTTATTCTGTTGATGTGATGGTTACAATAATTGATTATCAAATGTTGAACCAGTCTTGCATAACTGGGATAATTCTACTTGGTCATGGTGTATAATTCTTTTTTATACATTGTTGGATTTTATTTCTTAATATTTTGTTAGTAAATAAAAATTATTTAAAATAAGTAATCTTTAAGAAATATAAAAATTATAGTTTTTTCTTTTTATACAATTTACTGATAGAAAATAAAGTGCTATAATCAGATCGTTTTAAGAACTTTTTTATTGTACATACACATAACATTTACCATTTTAACCATTTTTAAAAGTGTACAGCTCAGTAGCTTTAAATACATTCATATTGTTTCATAGCTGATTTCCAGGAATCTTCATCTAGCAAAACTGAAACTCTATATCCATTAAATAACACTCCCTATTCCCCCTTTCCTCTAGACCCTGACAACCATCATCTACTATCTCTATGAATTTGACTACTCTAGGTACCTCATGTAAGTGGAATCATACAGTATTTGTATTTTCGTGACTGTCTTATTTCACTTAGCATGATGTCCTCAAGGTTTATCCATGTGGTAACATGTGTCAGAATATCCTTTTTTTTTTGGTGGTGGTAGTAGGGCTCAAACCCAGGGCCTTGTGCATGCTGTGTGCACCCATATCACTAAGCTATACTTCCAACCCAGAATTTCCTTCCTTTTCAAGGCTTAATAATAGTCCTTTATATTTATATACTACATTTTGTTTATTCATTCATCCATGGGTAGACATTTGTATTGTTTCAGCTTTTTTTAGCTATTGTGAATAATACTGCTATGAACATGGGTGTGCAGGTAATCTCCCTGAAGCCCTATTTTTAATTCTTTTGAAGTAAATACCTTGAATTAAAATAATTCTATTTTTAATTTTTCAAGAAACTACCTTTCTGTTTTTCATGGCAGTTTATATTTCTACTGATGTTGTGCAAGGGTTTCATTTTCTCCACATTCTTGCCAACAATCATTTCCTGTTTAAAATTTTTTTTTTTAGTTTTTATAGTACCCATCCTAATTAGTGCAAGGGGTATTGCCTTGTTTTGGATTTACATTTCTCTAATGATTAGTGATGTTGAACCTACATTTATGTTTATTGGCTGTATGTTTTATCTTCTTCGGAAAAATGCCTATTCTGTCCAATTCTGATTAGGTTATCTGTTTCTTTTTGTTGAATTGTAGGACTTCATTACTATATCTGAGTATTAAGCTCTTGTCAAATACACACGTTCCTAGACTTAACAATGACATTTTCTTTTTTTTAATGACATTATTTTCTGATAAACCCACCATTAATCTGAAAATACTGTTAAATGTGTTTAATCCACTTGCCTTACTGAACATCATAGTTTTCCAAAGTAGTACACCCTAGAATATCAGTTATTTACCTCCGTGGTCATGTAGGCAACTGAGAGGGCTGGTTTTTGGTATAGCCCAGTAGTATTTGAGAGTATCGTCCTGCATGTTGCTGTCCTGGGAAAAGATTGAAATTCAAATCATGTTTTATGCTGAATGTCCATAAAATTGTATTGTTGAGCTGTTGAAAGTCAGGAACTTTGTATGATTTGCAAATATTTCCTCTCATTCTGTGGGTTGCTTCTTACTATGATGAATGTCCTTTTAGTTTTAAATTTTGATACAGTCCAGTTCTTCTGTTTTCATTTCTGTTGTTTGTGTTTTGGTGCCTTATCCAAAACATCACTGTCAAGTGACTAAAATCATGAAACTTTCCTTTATGTTCTTTAACAGTTTTTATATTTTTAGCTCTTACATTTAGCTCTTTAATACATTTTGAATTAATTTTTTAGTATGATGTAAGGAAAAACTCTGGCTTGTCCTCCCTCCCTCCCCTCCCCTCCCCTTCTCTCCCCTTCTCTCCCCTCCTGTCCCCTCCTCTCCCCTCCCCTGCCTCCCCTCTTTTCTTTTCCCTCTTGTCTTGTCCTGTCCTGTCCTGTCCTGTCCTGTCCTGTCCTGTCCTGTCTTTTTTGCATATTGCAGATACTGAGTTTTCTGAGAACCATTTGGTGTCCTTTCCTAATTGAATGGTCTTGGCACTCTTGTTGAATATCACTTGACTTTGTATATGTGAATTTATTTCTGGGTTCTCTGTTCTATTTCATTTGTCTGAATGTATGTTTTTGTACCAGTACCATACTGTTTTGATTACTCTACCTTTGAAAATAGCAAGTGTAAAACTTCAAACTCTGCTTTTCTTTTTCAAAGTGTTTTTTGCTATGCAGGGTCCTTTGAGATTTTTGTATGAATTTTAGAATAGATTTTATGTTTTTGCAAAGATCATCTTTGGGATTTTGATAAAGACTGCATCAAGTTAGTAGATGACTTGGGATTGTATTGACATCTTAATAGCAATATTGAGTTTTGCAGTCCATGAGCATTGGATCTTTCCATTTATTTATGTACTTTAGTTTTTAAAACAATTTTTTAAGTTCTTTCCTAAATATTTCATTTTCTTTGATGCTATTTTAAGTGGAATTTTCTTTTTGCAGTGATTCGTTCAGTGATGCATATAAAAATACATCTGGGTTTCACATTGATTTTTGTATTCTGTAACTGTTGAATTTATTTGTAAACTTTTTTTTTCTTTTTCTCTTATTTTCTTCCTTTCTTCCTTTCTCTCCCTTCCTTCTCACTATGTAGTCCAGGTTGACCTTGATCTCAGAAGAATCCTCCTGCCTCAGCCTCCCTGAGTGCTGGGACCATAGGCATGTGTCACAATTCCTAGCTTTAAGTGCATGTTTTGTTTAAGTGCAGTTTATCAGAATTTTTAGCTGAGTATCGAACTTACATTTAGTATATATTCAATTTTTAAAGTTTCTTAGCAAACTAGTTTTGAAATATGGAGGTGGTATGATTGAAATAGAGTGTGTGTGTGTGTGTGTGTGTGTGTGTGTGTGTGGTGCTGGAGATTGAACCTAGGACTTGGTGCATGCTAGACAAGTGCTCTGCCACTGAGCTACATCTCCAGCCCCTATATTTGTTATTTCTATAAGGAGATTTATTTTAAATACCTTGTCTTATGTCCCTTTGAAATTCTTTTGTTGAAATTAACTCCCAGTGTAACAGTATAAGAGACAGGGCCTTTTGGGGGTTGTCGTGGCAGAGAAGCCCTCGTGAATGTCCTTCCAGTCCTTATGAAAGAGCTCTGTGGAAGCTCACTCACCCTTTCCCCATGTAAAGGTGCACCATTGGGTACCATGTATGAGGAGCTGTCCTTAAACCGGCATGAAATGTGCTTGTGCCTTGGGCTTCCATACCTCCACAACTATGAGAAAGAAATTTCTAAATCATTTATAAGCACCCCAGTTTATGATTTTTGTTGAAGAAACCCCAAATACTTGAGGCACATTCCTTGTTTTTTTTTAAATTTTAATTAAAAAATATTTTTTTTGCTTATGATAAAAAGACTAGTAGTTCTGAGACCTGTAGAAATTGGCTTGAATTTTAGACTTTGAGAAGAGACTTGAACAAGATGTGGCTGTGGTGTAGGATGAGTATGGTCAAAATACATGCATTGCCACCGTGTGAAGTGAGGGAAGACGGCCAAGCAAGGGGCAGGTGGGGGTGAAAATGGTCAGAGTACTTCATGAATCTGCCAGAATGAAACCCATTAGTCTGTATAAGCAATGTGCACTAATAAAAAGGTGTGGGAAAAAAACCCCAGGCAAGTATTTCATTGTGTTTTTTTAAAATAGGAAAACACTGATTGTCATATACAAATTTAAGGAAATTTTTATTACATGATATTCAAGTAAATCCAAAACAGATTTGAATTTATCTGATAAATAAAGAATCCCTTGATGGTATGGAAAATTTCTGTGTACTCGATAAGTGATTCTAATTTGTACATAAACAGTATGTTTAACAGTAAGTGTGTCCTAAGTGGTGAGCATTAGAATAGAAGAATAAGGAAGGTCTTTGCCCTTTGAAAGATAACTTAGTATCAGTTGTACTGATAATGCAATATCTGCTATTAGTGCTATTTTGAATTGTACAGGAAAATGCTGCCTAGAATTTTAAATAACATTAATATATTTCTACCTGTTATATAAACATTATTTAATATTTACTTTCCCTTTTATATAATTCAACTTCATCTTAGTACATTTATTGATAGGGCAGATTATCTTTAATTTACTTCTAGAAGCTACTGAACATTAGCTCTTGATAATTAATTTTACAAGTATTATGCTATAGTGGGATGATCACTAATAGCTATTTTATCTTTTTTTTTGCTACCAGGGATCAAGCTCGGATCCTTGTGTTTGTGAGGCAGACGGCAGAACCACTGAGCTAAATCCCTGGCCCTACTAATAGCTATTTTAGTTTGCTTCCATTTAGAGTAGCAGTGTATCCCGGGATAGAGAAAATGTTTTTAAGATTTTATGTAAATCTCAGAATCCCATCTATAATCTATAAATTCCATGTGTAATGTTATTTTTTGTTTGAAGGAGTAGTTGATTTGGAAAATTATGCCTTATCACTCCATAGTTTATGGGCTGTAAATCTTTTTATTGTAATTCCTAGGCAATTGATGTGAAATAGGAAGTTAATCTATAAGGTCTTTGTATGTGAATTTGAATGTGAAATTTATATTGTCTTTTTTTTTTTTTTTGTGGTACTGGGATCGAACTCGGGTCCTTGCGCTTGCGCAGCAGGCGGCGAAACCACTGAGCTAAATCCCCGGCCCTATATTGTCATTTTTAAGTTAAGAATTTCAATAAAAATTTTGTTGTTGTTCCACCGGGGATTGAAATCAGTAAGCACTGCTACATCCCCAGTCTTTTTTATTACTTTGAGTTAGAGTCTTGCCAGGTTGCCCACGCCAGTCTCAAACTTGTGATCCTCTTGCCTCTGCCTCCTGAGCTTGGATTGCAGGTGTGTGCAGCTGTGCCTGGATTCAATAAAAAATTATTTCTTCAGCACTGAGGATTGAACCTAGAGTCTTGAGCATGCTAGGTAAGCTCTCTGGTACTGAGCTATATCCCAACAGTTTTTAATTTTTTTTTAAAGTAAATTTTATTTTATCCCATTCCCTCCTTACATCCCTTCCCCTTCTATATTCAAAAGCTTTGTTTCCATTTTTTCCTTCTATTTTCACTTTTTTTCTTGTCCATTTGACCGTTTTCTTCACATTTCCCATTTCCCAATATCTGTTATACATTTAAGTCCTTATTTAGTCCACTTTCAGTTTCTCACACCAGAGAAACAATATGGTATTTTAAAATGTGTGTCCAATTTATTTCATGTAAGAGTATGGTCTCAAGGTCCATCCATTTAGCTGTGTCTGAAGTGCATCCTTTATGGCAGAGGTAGTACTCCATTGTTAAAAAAAACCCAAAAAACACATCTTTATCCACTCATTGATTGATGGGCATTTGGACTGTTTCCAGGATTTAGCTATTACAAACTGTGCCACTATAAACATGGGGATGCATATATCGCTGTGGTATGATGCTTTTAATTCTTTCAGGAAGATACCAAGAAGAGGAATAGCTGGGTCAAATGGAACCTCTAGTTTCAGTTTTTTGAGAAATCTCCACACTGATTTCCAAAGTGGTTGCACTAGTCTACACTCCCACCAACAATGGAGAAGGGTTTCTTTTTCTCACAACCCCTCCAGCAATTGTTATTGGTTGATTTCTTGATAGCCATTCTTTCTGGAGTGAGATGGAATCTCAGCATTGTTTTAATTTGCATTTCACGAATGACCAGTGATGTTGAACATTTTCTCATGTATTTATTTGCCATTTCTAATTCTTCATCTGAGAAGTGTCTTTTCATTTCAGATGCCCATTTTTGGATTGGGTCTTTAAATTTGGGAGTTCTAATTTTTTTGAGTTCTTTATATATGTTAGATAATAGTCCTTTGATGAATAGCTAGTAAAAATTTTTTCCCATATTGAGGCTTGTCTCTTCACTCTATTGGTGGTTTCTCTTGCTGTGCAAAAGCTTTTTAATAAAATGAAGCCCTAGTTATTGATTCTTTGTGCAGTCTGGGCTTTGTTCATGAAGTCTTTGCCTCCTCCTTTGTCCACAGGTGTTCTACCTATCTCTCTTGCAGCAGATTTAGTGTTTACACTTTAATATTTAGATCTTTGATCCATTTCAATTTTAGATTAGTGCATGGTAAAAGATATGGGTCTAATTTCAATCTGGCTTTCCACGTAGCATGTTTTTCCAGAACCATTTATTAAAGAGGTGATCTTTCTTCCAGTGAAGTTGTTTGGCTCCTTTGTCAAAGATTAAGTGGCTGAATATGTCTAGAGTTGTGTCTGCATCTTCTAGTCTCTTCCATTGATCCTAAGGTCCATTCTTTTGCTATTACCATGCTGTTTTTATAATTGTAGCTTTGTAGTATAATTTAAAGTCAGAGATTATGATACCCCTTGCCTTGCCTTTGTTGCCCAGAATTGCCTTTGCTAGTCTAGGTCTCTTCTGCTTCCAAATAAATTTTAGGATTGTTTTTTCTAATTTGGTGAGATATGTTGTTGGAATATTGATTAAGATTACATTAAATCTGTATAACAATTTTGGAAATATGGCCATTTTCACTATATTGGTTCTTCCTATCCAAAAACAAGGGATATCTTTCCATTTTCTGATATCCTCTTCAATCTCCTTTTTCAGAGTACTGTAGTTTTCAATGCAGAGAACTTTTACTTCCTTTGTTAGATTGATTCCTAGGCATTTCATTTTTTTGGATGCTGTTGTGAAAGGGATTCTATAATTTCTTTCTCCGTGAGTCTGTTATTTGTGTACAGGAAAGCTATTGATTTTTGGGTGTTGACTTTGTATTCAGCTGTGCTACTGAATTTGTTTGTTTGTTTGTTTTTTGGTACCAGGGATTGAACTTGGGTCCTTGTGCTTGCGAGGCAGGCGGCGTAAATCCCTAGCCCTGTCTACAAGTCTTTTGGTGGAGTTTTTGGGATCTTCTATGTAGGGTATCACTTTTAAATAATGATAATTTAACTTCTTCCTTTTCTATCCTTCTTCCTTTTCTTTCTTTCTTTTGTCTGATTGCTCTGGCTAGTGTTTTCAGAACTGTATTGAACAAGAGTGGTGACAGTGGACATCCTCCAGAAGTTTTAAATTTTGAAACAGTCATGCTGCTTGTCCAGGATGGCCTCCGACTTGTGATTCTTTTCTTGCCTCAGTCCTCACAGTAGCTGAGATTGCAGATGTACAAAACTTTGCCTGGCTATATTAGATTTTTATGTAGATCTTTTTTTTTCCCCGTGTTATTTAGGGACATATATTAGATCTGAAGAAGAAAGTCGGAACTATGTAACAGGCTACTTTGTTTCTCTTGTAAGGATTCAATGAACCAGAGATAAGAAATTATTTGCTTAAGTTCCATTTGCAAATACAGTGGTAGAATACAAATGAAACCCCAATTAATTTTGTGCAGTCTTATGGGGATATTCTGTGATGGAATGGGTTTGGCTTTTGAATCATATTATCAGTTCAAATCCTGGCTCAGCCCCAGTTGGCCATCTTTCTACCAGAAAAGTCACGGCACTAAAAATTAGGTGCTATTTTCTCTTTTACTTAAACAGATTTCATTATCCTGTAAGTGTTCCCTGGAATTGTGGCCATACTATTTTATATATTTTTGAAGTATTTACCATTTTAGTCACTTTAGCTGATTAGGTGGACTACTTTCAAGATACTATTTTATGTCTTGCAAGTCAGGGTCTCCTGCAGACCCTGTGAATAAATCATCAAAAAGGACAGTGGTACTCATTTGTTTTAAAAAAAAATCACAGCAAATATAATTTATTGTATTTAAATGCATTTTCTAATCTATGACAAGTCTTCTGAATTGTCTCACTTGTTAAGTGAATATTTCTAGGATATTATATTCTGCCGACAGAGCTTGCCTCTTGAGTTTTATGTAACATAGATTTACCTTTCTTGAAGCCTCCTGGTTTTCCTTCTACACATTTTAAAATCAGTTCTTACTAGGTTAAAATGGGTGTGTTTGTATGTATATGTATATATGCATGTGTATACAGTTGTCCTGTGCTTTTTGATTTTTATTACCACCTTACTTTGTCATGAAGTTACTTAGTGTTCAAGTACCCTAAGTTAATTGTGAATACCTTTCTAAGCATATATGAGAGACTGGCAGAAAAGTAGATCTTTTCCTTTCTGTTCTTGTAGACATGAGTATTTGGTCTTCAGGAGGGTCAGCCAGGTAAGATAGATACCTATTTGAGAGGTGTGACGCAAAGCGCATGCACATAAAAAGATTACAGAGGTTAATATTTTTACAGTGAGATTGAAGATGATAATTAGAAAATCCAAACTGTCTTAAAGGAGAAGGAATTTACTAGTGCATAAACTGAGAATACTGAGTCAGATCCAGGGGCTCTAATAATATCATTAGGAATACTACTCTCTTCTGATTGATGGTGTGTTAGCCTTATTTTCTGACAAACTTTCTTAAAGAATGACCATAATAATGACGAGAAGACTTCTGTAGCCAGGTCCTCTTTTTCTTTCTTTTTTTTTTGGTACCGGGGATCGAACTTGGGTCGGCGGAACCACTGAGCTAAATCCCCGGGCCTCTTTTTCTAATAGCTTCAACCAAAGTAAATAGCGTTAACAAATATAGAATTAAGTCTTTTTTGGCATATCTTAGGTAATATTTCCTGAGCCAATCACTGTGACCTGAAAAATGCCATAATTTGAGCAGTTCTGGGCCATATATTTACTCCTAAATTTAGTGGTGAGGAAGGGATACAGTTAGGATTGAGATCATCTCTTTACGAGCCACATGAACTAAAAGTAATGGGGATAGGATTTTTCCAAAGGACAATTAGGATTCTTTTACCAGAAACTAAATTGATTAGAACAAGCATATTCATGATGGTATAAAAGTCTGATAAACCCATGTTAATCAGAGGTGGTGGCAGATCACTACAATGCTAGATTCCCTGTGTGCCTTAGTTAAATGGCTCTGAAATGTTTTTTGTATTAATGTCACATGGGAAGCCTTTAGATATTTTGATGCTGTGCCTGTATCAGAGACCAATTTAATGAGAATTTCTAGGGACATCACAGAGCCTCTGTGATTATTTTTTGAAGTTCCTCAGCAATACCATGCCAATAAAAGAAGGTAGGGAGGGTTGCTGTGCAAATAGGACTCAAAAAGAGGAGTATCAATCAGATGACAGAGAAGTTCTTATTGGAGAAGCAAGATCCATAGAGAGAACATAGAGAACATAGAGACTTCTGTCCTGGGAGTCTGGGAATAATCCCCAGTCAAGGAAGTGATGCAAGAAGAGACTTAGAACTCTGGTGATAACTTTCAAAAGAAGCCTAGTTTGAGAGCATCTGTCCAGAATCATAAGAATCAAAATCTGTCCTTGTCAGCGTCAATAGATGTCTTTCCAGAGCAGTGGCTTACGAGTCTAATTCACCAGTGGATTTTCCCCATCAGTCAGCCAAAAGTGAAGAAAAATGTTTCAAAGGCTCACACAGAGGGTCCTGGGTGACTATTCTGAGACTCCAGGGATGGACCCGATACTGAGTCATGGCAACTGTAACTGTTGAAAATCATTGATACTCGTAAAGCATAATAAAGGCAAGCTTTATTTAGGACAGTCATAGTAGTTACAGGAGCCTCAGCAGTGGAATTTTGCAGTTGGTGAAAAGAAATTGGGCTCAACTCCTATTACAGGATGAGCTAGTAGGATGATAAAGTCAGAAGCAGAATGGGATATCAGTGAATAAAAGTTAGTAAGACGTAACATCAAGAGCAAAGGGGATTCTGACTAAACTAACATAACACTGTTCTTGCTGAGGATAGGCCATGGTGATCAGACATAATCTAGGGCAGTGGGGTAAACCTATGGCACGAGTGTTCTTTCAAGACAAGATGTTAATGTGTGAGTTGTTATTTCTAAACTAAGACCTCGGTATTCAGGTTTAATTGCAGTGCTGGCACTTTGCGATAATAAGTGGGTTTTGAGTTGCAGTTTGAGCATTTGGGTTGGCCATCACTGATCCGGGGGGTGGTGGAGGATAAGAAATCTAATCACATAGCAAGAGTGATTAGGTATTGAAGGCAGGGCATTTTTGCTAAACTGGGATTTTACAAGGAAATACATAGAAATGGCTAGAGGACAGTTGAGAAGCATGACTAAAATTTGGTCAGGGAAAGTTATGTTTAATGTCAATAGATGCAATTTTTTTATAATGCATTTTTTTTTCTGTTTTTATGCTGTTTTGTTTTAAACAGGCTAATAGCTCGTCACCTTGCTAAAATCCATGCTATCCATGCACACAATGGCTGGATCCCCAAATCTAATCTGTGGCTAAAGATGGGAAAATATTTCTCTCTCATTCCCACAAGATTTGCAGATGAAGACATTAATAAAAGGTAAGCTTACTTTTACATTTGAAATTTTTTTGGTACTGCTTTGTTTTATAAGAACTCAAAGATAGCTGCAAGGTTTTTATGTATGAAGTCTGGTTTATCTCTTTGCATTAGAATAAAAAAAAAAACATTGATTTTCAGATGGCACAATGGAAATAACTGCCATCTACTTCTGCTCCCTTGCCCCAAATTAAAGAACCCTGTGACAGCAAAAAGGTGGAGGTAGAGGGACAAGAAACAAATGCAGAACATCTGTTTGGAAATAATAATAAAGGTCACAGTGAATGGGGGCATTTTTTCATGAGTTGGCCATAAAGATCTTTTTTCAAAAAAAAATTCTTTTCGTTTAAAGGTGATTTGAAAAGGCCTAGAGATTTATATTGAGATAGGGTAGTAATATGAAGAACTTGGGTTATTTTAATTTACTAATACTATTTACATGCCAAATAGGCTGAATATTGGCTTACTGGATTTTCATTGGGCTTTTGTGAGACTTGACTCCCCAGGATCAAACAAACTATGGTGTTTCATTATTTCTTATGTAAAGGGCTTACAGATTGGTATTTAAAATCTAAATCATATGAATCATATAGCATGGTTGTTACTTATACAAAGCTGAAGATTTTATTTTGTCCTTTATATCCGAATCGTATGTAAAGGCTACATTGTTGCGTTTAGGAAATCTTTCAAGAACAACAGAGGCAGGCAGGCAGGACCTATAATAGGTTTTCTTCTCCCTTGTCTCTTCTGACTTTTTATAATTTGTTAGGGAAAACTAGTTCTTGGATTTGATTATTTAAAAGTTTAATTTGATGTACTCTGTAAAGTCAGCCCTCTTTCGACACTCTGCATCTATAGATTCTACCAACTATGGATGGAAAATATTTGAAAAAAATTATGCCTACATTGAACACCTACATTTTTCTTGTCATTGTTCCCTAAACAATACAGTATAACACTGACATAACATTTATGTTATATTAGGTATTAAGTAATCTAGAGATAATTCAAAGTATAGAGGGAGATGTTCATAGGTTATGCGTAAATACTGTGCCATTTTACAGAAGGGTCTTGAACATTTTAACTGTTGTTTAGTTTTCAAATTCATATTTAGGCACATTCTAAAGATTTTCTTTGTTTCAGCTTTTTGAAATTTTCAACTACTTTATACATTGGTTTGATGTTTTAATTCAGGAGTATGTGCAATTAAATGGGAAAGACTTACCCAAAATAGATTTTAATCCTTAATCAAACTTGAAAAAATGTCATTAAGATAAGCTACAACTCTTCTTTTGAAACTAAAAGGTTCCTAAGTGATATCCCAAGCTCTCAGATTCTTCAGGAAGAGATGACTTGGATGAAGGAGATTCTTTCCAACCTGGGCTCACCTGTTGTGCTTTGCCATAATGACCTATTGTGTAAGAATATAATCTACAATGAGAAACAAGGTAGGTATTTGACCTTAGCAGTAAGGAAAGGTTGATTTCTTCTATTTTCTTAATGGTCTTTTGATCTTTATATGAATAAAAATAAATATAATTCAAATGTAAGGATTAAAAACATGCATAAAACCTTTAAATATTTTCTTTTAGGCTATAAGGCCATGATAACTGTGATGAATTAGGAGTATACTATATATATTTGTATAAAATGTTTTTGAAAATTGGTTTGTTAGAAATAGTTGTTCGTGTTGGATATCTAAGTATAAAATGATGAAATGCTTTTGTTTATATGTATAACTCTGAAACCTATTTGGTTATTTATGATTTGAAAGTACATCTGCTTATAATGAGGGTTATGGAAAAATCAACAAGTTGACATTGCACTGCTTTATTTCTGTTTTCACAGAAATTTTCGGACAGTGTTAGGAAACATGCTGTTGTATTAGAAACAAATGTATCTTTAGGGTTTTCATCACCTGTTTATTGTGTTGATTTGTTATATATGTTGATGCTAGGGAGAGAGCCAGAGATGAGGAAGTATTTGTAGTTGCTCAAATTTACATGTACTAAAGTAATAATCAAGAAGCTTTTATTAAACAGTTTCAATATTTTTTGAGGTAGACATTGATACTTTTAGATGGAATTTTTTGTGAATGTTGATATATTGTATTTAAATTTTCTGGTTTTTTAATCTAAGCAACATTTGGTTGTATTATATCATTGGGTAAAGTGGTTTGAGGTTTGGTTGCTAAAGGGTAGATGCTCTTCAAATACTAAATTGACATTTAAAAATATAATTTTGGTTAAAGAATTAGCATTAATTTAAAAATTGTGCTTGAAACTATGACATTATTGCTTTTCACAGGAAACCGATGTTTGAAGATAATCGTAATTAGAATATAATATTTTGAATCAGAAGTATGCTGTTGCAAATAAATATCAGCCAAAGAATTCTCATTAACATGGTCATAATTATTCTGTTACTACTTATGACCTTTATTATTGTAGTTGGGACTATTCTAATACAAAGGTTTTTAATATTTATAGCCAACTTTAACTTGAAAACCAGCCAAAGGAACACTGTCAGGGTTTGAGTATTGTTTATATTTAATGTGGATTAGAAGTTATATTTTTAGACATACTGAGCTAACATTTTTAAGTTTGAATCATCATGAAATTTTTTGGTGGAATCAGTTTTATTTTAAAATTCAAGTACACCCTAAAATCTTAAGTACTTGGCAGTGTCCTTTAATGACCATTTATTATACCTACTTGTCATAGTATATATGCACTCTACAGTATGTTAGTAACCAAATCTCAATACCATTTATGAGACAAGAACATTAGCTATGGAGTGAAACAGTGTATTAGCTTTTAAGTTCAGTGTAGGTCCTAATAACACATTTTATATGGTGGACTTTCAAGTGAGGGACTTCATCTTACATTTGAAGTGGACACTCAGCTTTATTTTTAACTGCAAGTTAATAAAGAGAATCTGTTATTTCTTTTGTAATATAATTTAACCTTCCATATTTTTATTTTTATGTTTCTTTTGCATATTCATTTTATAGAAAAACTTGATTTTAACACTAAGGGACCAAAAAAATCAGATTACTTTGTTTTAGGTATGTACTTCTCATTTAAATAGTTGCCTGTCTCTAAAGTATTGGTCAGCTATATTAAAAGTGTGCACACGCACTCACGTACACACACACACGCCAAAAGTTACCTCAAGCATACGTTTGCGTCTTGTTTTTTATTTCCTGCACAGAAGAATACGTTCATCTCCACAAATGTAACTATTTTGATATAGTTTTTAGAGTTGGCCCTTTATCAGTAGATGTCCATTTTGTGCCATTTGTTTCTTCTTGTCTTTGTGGTTATATTTGTTAGTTACGGAAAGATTGTGGTTTTTTCCTTCTCCTCTCAGTCAGCAGTTTTATAATGTCTGTTAGGAAGGCTAATTTGGACCTGTAGCATCCATTTGAAAAAATTACATTCCTATGTGAATAGTTGATACATCAGCATTGAGAAAATATGGTTACAGTGTTCAGGTAAAATCTAAACTCAAGGAAGTAAGGTTAAGAAGCTTAGCCTACTCTTTAGCGTCAAGTTTCATATTAGGAGCTGATGGGTTTGGGGTAATGGAACTGTATGGC
Organism: Heterocephalus glaber; assembly: GCF_053883595.1. Lineage (NCBI taxonomy): Eukaryota > Metazoa > Chordata > Mammalia > Rodentia > Bathyergidae > Heterocephalus > Heterocephalus glaber. Next base: position 16,073,995 of record NW_028258297.1, on the reverse strand, counting down.
TTGAGTTTTTGGTCATAAGTAGAGGATAACGTCCCTCATAGTCTGTAAACTTAGAAAGTTTAATGTACAAAAGCTTCATGTTGGACACTACAGCACTGCATTGATACTTACTGTAGTGGTCTCAGAAAGGTTCTTCAAAACTTCAAATATAGACCCCAAAGTTATTTAGCTGGTTACCTTGTTACAGCATATAAGAGCCAAGTTGAATCTTTTGAGATTTAAATAATTTCCATATAGAATAATTGATTAAACTACATACTGTGTTCACAAACATGTTTCATTTGTTGTCTCTCTTCAAGTAATTCATATGACTGGAGATCAGGACTTTAACCTTTTGAGATTCTAAGAGATACAAATAATGAATGAAAGCCAAGGGACTGACCTTCACATTTGTAGTGTAATTCAGTCTCTTCACTTCTCAAAAGTATAAATTTTAGGCAAACTCAATAAATTTATACAGGATCACCTTGAAGTCTGCATATATTTTCCAACAAAATAATTTAGGTTTTGTATATTTTAACTAGAAATCTCTAAGCAATTCTCAAAAATAGATGTATTAACTTAGGTATGACTAAGACAAGTCCGAATATAGATTTTGGAACCAAGGACACTTTAGTCACTTAATAGAAGTTAGTGATATTAAACCAATCATTTTATCTCTTTAGAAGTATTAACTTTTGAGTTTCTGACTATTTGCTTGAGAATCAGTTAGTGTTCTTGGAAAAATGCAGATTTCTGGTTCCTGACCAAGACCAACTAAACAAGAATTTCTGTAGATAGACTGAGAAATCTGTATATTTAACAGATTCTCAGGCAGTAATAATACTATTGGTATTCTTGAGCTTAAGTTTGGTTTATTTGAAATGTAAGATGATATCTATCTCAGATGATTGCTGACAGGATTTTAGATCATGCATTTAGAATACATAGCCTGGTCCACATACTTAACTGCTGTCAGTTGTAGCTGTAATATACTAAGATAGGGACCCACAATTTTTTTTGGTAAGAAACTGAAATGATACATCTTTTAGATTTTGTGGGCCATACGATAGTTTCTACTGTAGCTATTCAACTCTGTGTTATAGTGTGAATATACCATGGACACTACATAAGTGAATGACGTGTCTGTGTTCAGATAAGACTTTACTTCCAGGGCCGGGGATTTAGCTCAGTGTTTCCGGCGCCTGCCTTGCAAGCGCAAGGTCCCAAGTTCGATCCCCGGTACCAAAGAAAAGACTTCACTTCCAGAAACAGGTAGTGAGCTGGATTTGGCCTGAACACACATCAAGTGTGCCAACCCTGTATTATGTTTATTGCTTGCATTTATTGAATGTCTCAGACTATGAAAAGGTGAAAACTGGTAATAACTAGTAGAAGTAGACTTACAAATGTTAGATAACAATTTGGTTTGTCTTTAGAAGCAGCTTTAGTTTCTATCTCAACTATAATTTCAGTGATTAAAAATTTTAAAGTGTATCTGTATGGGTATATTTGTATGTGTGTATGCATGTTTCTACATAGTGCACACAAAGAGCATGCACACCTCAGAGACTGACAGGCATCACAGGAGGAATACTGCCTCTGCATGTTCTCACTCCTGCTGGGTTACAGGACTTAGGAGTGTGGAGGATGAATGGGTTTCTGTTTGCAGTTGATAACTGTCAGGATTTTCAGAGATGAAAAACGAGTGCATGAAATTCAGTGGTTGGGAAACAGTGGCTTTCCTTGTTTTCAGTGACATATTGTCCCCAAAAGGTAGGAAAAGAACACTTAATGAGATGAGATAGAATTTGGAACAAATAAGAAACCAAAAGCAGTAGTTCTTGCTTCATCAACTCAAATATTTTAACTTTAATCTTTTATTTGATGTGTCAGTAATTTTTAAAGCTTTTGAGATTGCTTTCTCATATCTTGATGCTTTTTTCAGTATGTTTATTGTTCTGATGACCTTTGTTGGTTATCTCCCCCCATTTCTATTAAAAAGCTCATATGAGGATCTAGTAGCTGACCACACTGCTCCATACCCATAATTGCAGCTACTTGGGAGGCTGAGGCGGGAGGACCACAGGCTTGAGACCAGGTTGTACAGCTTAGCAAGACCTTGTCTCAAAGGGAAAAAAGCAGTGGCTGTTGCTCATTGGTAGAGTACATGCCTAGCCTTGTGTAAGGCCCTGAGTTTAATCACCCGCACTGCAAAAAATCCCCCAAAACCCCCAAAATTAAAGAAAGCAGCTACTATATAAATTCAAGTTTCAGTAATGGAGATATCTATTTTCTTTGAAAAGCAAAATACAAGAAGGTGATTTATAGCTCTTTAAGGAAATACAAATGAGTGGAAAAGGGAAGCTTTTTCTTGGATTTCTAGGGTAAATCAGGTTTTTTAAAAGAGATTTACCCAGTATAAATAGAATGTGGATGAGTCATCATTTTTTGTCACTTGACTGGCTGTGTTATCCACTCTGTAATTATTAGTTTAAGGCATTGTTGATTTAAAATGCTTTTCATTTGTTTAAGTAAAGATTAGTCTTGCTAAGAGGTTTACAGAGGACTTAGGTATTTGTGCTAGGCTGAGACCTGTATGGTCCTTTACAGAACTAGCCCTGAGAAATATTTACCTATATAAACAAATATAAATATATTTATTGATGGGATAACCAAAGCATGTATATGACCATATGTTTGTATATAAAGCGGAAATGTATTCATATTTATATGTAGCTGTCTCTGCCTCCCTATACTCAGCAGAAAAGTCACAAGCGCAGTATTTGATACAAATGGATACAAAACCAAAAGGAAGTATTTTGAATAAATGAGGATACATACCTCTTAATGCTTTTCTTTTCTTATACATTATGAAAACTTTCAAACAAAATGTAAAAGGATTATAAAGTGTCATCATGCATGTACCTGACACCTAAATTGTAGAATTGTTGACAAGTTTGTGCTTTATCACATCATTCTGTCTCTCCATCAATTTGTCTTACTGCTTTTTAAAAAATTATTTCAAAGTGAGTCGCAGACATCAGTGACCTTCATGCCTCAACACTTCAACATGAATAACATTGAGTTCAGGATTTCATTACAGTGTAATATTCAGGTCTTAAGCATAACAAGCTGGACACAGTGGCTGGCGTGTGTCTCTAGTCCCAGGTACTTGGGAAGCTGAGCACAGGAGTTTAGGCCAATCTGGATAACCCTGTCTCCTTTTAATGAAACAGAAAACTCAAACATACAGGTCAGTGAATTTTGACAAATGTGTGCATCCTATAACTCAAACACCTATAACAAGTATAGAACATTTTCATCACCCAAGAAAGTTTCCCATGCTTTCCTGAAGGATAATCTAATCTTAACCCTGTATTAGTTTATAACTTAGCCTCCTAAGTAATAAGAAACCTAAATTAATTTTAAAACTCTGAATGCTGGGGATTTAGCTCAGTGGTTTCCACTGCCTGCCTCGAAAGCGCAAGGACCCGAGTTCGATCCCTGGTACCAAAAAAAAGAAATAAATAAAAACTCTGAATGACCTAAACTTAAAATGAGTTGTTTTTGTTTTTTCTTAAAACACATGCATCGGGCCCATTGTATTTAGTCGTATCTTTGGATAAGAATGTCAGAAAATAACCACACTTTTTTCTTCAACTTTTTATGCTTATCTTGTGCCCTCCCCCTTTAAGCATATATTCTTACTATGTCTCAGCTTTCTCTGCCAAACCCCCATTTATTCCACTAGTTTTTGAATCCTTCCCATGTGCTAGGAATTAATTGCTCTGTGATTTACATGATGAAAAGTGAAAGGAACCTTATTGCCCCACCATGAGGCTGTGTGTCATGTAGAACAGTCAGATGACAGGACAGTCAGTCGGAATGTGGAGTACTCTGTTGCAGCTGCACACCGCATACTATTGCACAGCACACTAGGAATGAAGTTTTCCAGACCAGAATACTCTCTCTTTCCCTCACAAGGCAGAAAACTTTTGCTAACATTAGTATGACTATAGCTACTTTTCTTTTTATTCTCTTTACATCTCACACGGCAGAACAAGTGAGTTGGAAAGATTTTTAGGTTTACACATTGACTATTTTACTTTTCCTTTTTTTGCCTTTACCCTTGACAACAAAACAATCCAAAGATGTGTTATATGATAAAATTTTATAGGTGTAAGGTAATAAGTTACTATGTTTTTGGCTTTAAAATTCTTTTAAAATTTGAAGACTTTTTAGTGTACTGAGATTTGAACAGTTTAACTCAGTGTGTGGATTTTTATTACTTTAGTGAAGATATGAGGGAAATATAGTTTTTAAAAACTCCAAAATATAGCCTTTGAAAATTCAAATTATCGTTTAATCTGTTAATCATATCCTTTGCCCATTATGTGTTTTTCATTGTGCTAATTATATAGAGATAATATAATGCTAGACTTCAGACTAGTGTTTTGCTTTTTAGAGGCCAAGGATCCCTTGAGAATCTTGCGAATTGCAAATCCCTCCTTCAGAAGTAGTACACACATAACATTGTAGGGAGGAGTCTCATTGCCCTCCACCCTTGAAACCTCAGTGCATGAAAAATTTTAGAATCAGAAGCTACATTTATAGGAGAAAAGAAATAATGTTTTCTTTTGATAGAAAAACATTTTCCAATACTGTAATTTGATTTTTCTGGCACCCTAAATAAGGCAGTAAGCCTAATTTTACTTTGTTGCAGAAGATTAAATTTAAGGTTGAGTTCCACTTTGTTTGTAATAATTTGAAAAAGAATAGTTAATGCGGATTTTTAAAAGACAATTTCTTTCCTTTTAAGCTTTGTGTCTTGTAAAATGTGAGTTTGCCAAATTTTCTTCGTCTGCTACAGATTAGGTATGCCATTGTTGCTGCCATGTGGCGGCGCACCCCGTGCTTCTTAAACGCACTGACTGGAGGTTTATCGCATCACTTGTTCACATGCACGGAGCCTGGTAACAGCCTCATCTGTATCTTGTTAGCTTCATTTTCTTATTTTTTTAAATTTCATTATTTATAAAATCAACATAGCATTTAAAAATAAAGGCTAGTTTTAATGAATTAACGTTACTACAAAAAGTCATTGCTAAAATTGTCATGCTGAAACAGATTTTAACTTTTGTTAAAATGATCTATGTTTTAATTAAACTGTATTTACAGGCAGGCATGTTTTTACCTGCCATTTTAACTATATTTGCCAAATTCTAAATATAATTTGAAAAGTAAAACTAAAGTTGAAGCTTTTATTTATGTGGCAAAAGTAAACTTCAGGACTGGGCTGTGTATTTTTATTGGCTTGTAACAGTAGATATGAGCTCTACAAGAATTTGTGTTTAAAGAGCTAATGCAATCAACAGCTGCAATGTTAAAAATTATGTATTAAAACTGTTTAGTAGGCTCAGTTGTGTGCCTTGATAAATCTTGTGTGCTGGAAGGCTTGTGGATAGGTATTTCTGAGTCATTGTGTTTGGTCTTTTACTTATTAACAGTTTTTTATATAGAGAATTTATCTTTTTTTTTTTTTGGTACCGGGGATCGAACTCTGGACTTTTCGCTTGCAAGGCAGGTGGTGGAACCACTGAGCTAAATCCCTGGCCCTCAATAATTTTACTAGGTTTTTTTTTGTACCGGGGATTGAACTCCTGACCTTGCGCTTGGGAGGCAGGCAGCAGAACCATTGAGCAAAATCCCTGGCCTAGATCATCTTATTTTTAAAAACAGCATTTTCCTCTGAAAAAGTAATACTGAAAATAATTTAAAAACTAGAAAAATAAAAGGAAGAAAGTCACTTGTCTAACACTTGTAATAAAACCAACTGAAACATTTTGTTTTTATTTCCATTCATCTTTTTTTTATCCCATGCAGTATGTTTTAATAATTTGGATCACACTGTGTCGACTAATTTAGTATCTTTTCCACATGGCATTTAATTCCTTTTTATTTTTGAAAATGAGATGTTTTTCATGGCTTTGGTTTATTTGATTTTCATAGCTGCAAGTATTTTATCATGTGGAACCCTCTCATTCCTTGTAACTTCTAGAAAAGAAGTTTTAAAACACGCTCTGTTCTGATTTCCCCTTCTGCAGTTCCATAAAGTGATTTAGTTAACAATAAGAATTTATGTAGAATAATGTTCTGGGAATGCAAGAATATAATAGTTGGGGTTAAATTGCAGTGATGATTTATTCTCACCAACATTTTAGAATGCTACATTTACTGTAACAGCATGCATTCTGTTTTGCTAACTGGAATATACTTTGGTCCTTCTCACTTACCCTCTAGGTGTGACTTTCTTACTTCTCCCTTGCTGGGGTGTGAACCTAGGGCCTGTGTGTGCTAGCGAGTGCTCCATCACCAAGCTGCACATCATCAGTGCTTTACTGTTATTCACATAGCTTTAGAGTTATGCTAAATAGTTATATTTTTTAAAAAGTTTCTGCTTTTATGTAAAACCCTACATGTGCCATGACTTTTTTGTCATATAATTATATTTTTCTCTGTGCTTGAATATAATCCGTATACAGTACTTCCCTAACTGAAATATACAAATCTATGTCAAAGCATTATAGTTCAAAGGTTTTTTTATTTCAGAAATGCCAGTGTGTACAGACAGTGTGTCTGTTTTGTTACCTCACACGTAGGGTGACTACAGAATTACGTTTTCTCAATATAAGCAGCTTAGAAATTGTTCTTGTAGTCATCTCTGTTCTATTTTCATTTTTAACTTCGTATGCCTGTAAGTCTTTGAGCATGTGATCCTTAAGTGTAGACAGTGACTCGTTAATTTTTTTAAAAACATCTATCCCTGGTATAGACAGTGACATTACTTTTTTAGAAAGTTACTTTCTTTTTTCTTTTTTTTTCTGGTCTATATAGAACCTGCATTTTGTCAGATTAAGACCTACACAAAAATTGAAAGTTCCTAAATAGGGGTATTTCACTTGTCCAGGGAGAATAAGATTATCTTTGGAGAATTATAATGAAATATATATAGTATATATGTAGCAAAATTTAGAATAGGAATCGTAATTTAGCTTATGCAAAACTTTCTTAAATTTATAAATACTGAGACAAAACTGTGTCTTTCTTTTTAAAAGGTGAAATTACCACCTTAATGCTGCTCAGTTATGGAAACCTTAGTTATGTAGCTTTTCAGGTAAATAGAAGATTATGATAAGAACGAACTTCTTAAATTGGTGATACTGTTAAATTCATCATCAAGTGTTAGAGCATTTCTCTTCAGATTTACAGAATTCAAGTCTTTCAAAATTTGTATTTGATTTTTGTATGTGGATAAGCTTGTCAATTTATTGTTAGGTATCATAAATTAAGTTTTTGTTAAAATGGCATAGATTATTAACAATTTCCAAAGATGTTATTGCTAATTAAACTTAAAGTTTTAAGTTACTGATGCCCCCATGTGGTGAAAAACATTTTGCTTTTGTTAGAATCTGGAGAATGACTTAATTTTTTTCCTTAATAAAGTGGTCATTAGTATTCATGAGAAGCTGTTGAACAAGAGACATTATTTGAATTTTGTAAAGCTCATTGCCATAAAATTCACAGCCTTACCCTGTATTGTCTCAGAAGTGCATGTAACCAAGCACATACATTGAGACAAAATATTGGAAGCTATTTAATTACAAATAGCATAGGGATTGTCTGATCTTATATGTGGTTTCTTAATATCTTTGTGTTTGTGTCTCACATAGGTGATGTACAGTTCATTGATTATGAATATTCTGGATACAACTACCTGGCATATGATATTGGAAATCATTTCAATGAATTTGCAGGTAAAATCCAAGGCTTAAATAATGGAGTAACTTATTTAACTTTGAAATATTTTCAGAATTTTTTCTTCTTAAAAGATCACCTGGCAGCATCAGCAACTCTTTGTACTTCTGCTGACTTTTTCTTTGTTTTTGTTTATTTCTGGAAGAAAGAGATTACCAAAATTTCTTCCATAATTGACTTCAGAAAATAATGGCTAGGAGGAAGATGATGCTTGTGGCTTCTGTTGAAACTTTAAGGTTTTAAGAGTTTGAACCTAATTATCATTTAAAACCCTGTGCTGTGGTTGAAGGGTATAGTTCAGTGGTAGAATACCTGCCTAGCATCTTGAGGGCCTAGGTTCAATCCCTATCTCTGAAAGCCAATAAAGCAAGGTGTTACTGTTGTAAACTTGTATTTTGAAAATTTCTTTTTAAAAAGCTCAAGATTTCTTAAACATTTTGGTTATGATTATTGAAAGGTTGGTAATTTTTACTCTTGGGTATTAATCTATAATCATCTTCAAGTATAAAAGTTGAGTTGCTTTTATGTAAGTGGAATTAATTTAAAACTCATTTTAACACTCTGTATTTAGAAACATGAAATGCCCTATAACTAAGGATTAGGAAGTTCCCTTGGATGGTTTATACCTAGTAGAAATATTTCATTGCTGAATTTTCATTTGTCCACATTCTTTTATTCATGTGTTTTTATATATTTCAGGTTTGCAAACTGGTAAGTAAGTTTGAAAAAAAATTTTTTTTTTTTTTTTTTGGTACGGGGGATCGAACTCAGGTCCTTGTGCTTACATAGCAGGTGGTGAAACCACTAAGCTAAATCCCCGACCCCCTGAAAAAATTTTTGATTGACACCGTTTTAGTTATTTTCCTCCACCAAGCTTATTATATACACATCATAACTCCACAAATCTGCTGCATTGTTTTCTTTTTTAATATGTTACCTACTAGGAATTGAGCTGTTTATATTTTTGGGACATGACCTTCTGAAGTCACTAAGTTGCTCAGGTTGGGCTTGATCTTGAGACCCTCTTGCCCTAACCTCCCAGAGTGCTGGGTAAATAACAGGCTTGCTGCACCATACCTGACCACTGCACATATTTTCTTATCTCATTTATAGGACGGGAAACCAGCTGTACATATATATAATGTGATAACGACCATGTTAGTAACATAGTGTTGTGGATATGAAAGAGCAAACTACAGTGATCTTAGACCAGTTTTGTAGAGAAAAAAATTGAGCTGAAACTTGAAAATTAGGTAGAATTTGAATATTCAAATATAAGAGATAGGAAGACACTACAGGAAAGGGGAGGAAAAGTTTAAGATTGAGTTTCCTTTGTAGGTACAATATAAAATTGCTGAAGAAGAAAAAGTTGTAAGACTAGAGATAAGTTTAGACCACTTTATGAAGAACCTTGAATGCCAGAAAAATAGAGCTATATCTTCTAGATTTGTATTTTTCAAACTGTAGATTATGAAATCAAATTTGTGCAATAATATAAATTAAGAAATGGAAAAGAATAGGAATAGAAATGTCAGAGTTGGAAGATAGAGTATATATTGTTTTGTGAAACATAATAATGGGTACATGTATAAAGTCTCAGTAATATATGTATTTCTTACCCTGATTCATAGTCAGAAAAGTTTGGAGCCACAGTTTGAGGTAGTGCTCCAAACTGCCATTAGTATGCTAAAGACTTCCTGAGTACCTGCTGAATGGCAGATTCTGGGCTTTAGGTGCAGATGGTTCAAGCTACACACTGTGAGGAAAAATTGAAGCAGTGAGAATTGATTATGGTCATGAACAACTGTGTGCCTTAGAGTTTAAGCTGGAATACAGAATGATTTATTATTTTAATAAATGCTATTTAACGTCTATTGTTGCAGTCAGAAATGAAAAGATTTTGTTAGGTTTTTATGAAAAAATGTTGATAGTAATGATGATTAAGGTAGGTAGAAGAGTATGTGTTTTTAAAATGGTCCATGTATTTTTTTTCACTAAAGGTGTAAGTGATGTGGACTACAGTCTTTATCCAGATAGAGAACTACAGAGCCAGTGGCTGCGTTCTTACCTTGAAGCCTACAAAGAATATAAGGGTTTTAGGACCGAAGTTACTGAAAAGGAGGTAGAAATACTCTTCATCCAAGTCAATCAGTTTGCATTGGTAAGTTTAAATGCAAACAGTTAAAGATTCTTATTGTAATTTTAAAAGCTTATAGATTTCCTGTTTTCAATTTTGTGAATTTTTGTTCGAAACAAGGAAAAAACATGATTATTTACAATTTACCCCATTGCCTTGCTTTTGAGAGCAAAATTTTTGTTTCATTCACTACTATCTCCACGGTCCCTAGACCAGTGCTTGGCTGTATGGTAGATGCTCAGAAATAATTTGTTTAATGAGTGGATCGAAGTTGGGGTTACGATTAATATGTAAAGCTGTTTGTTATATTTGCTTCTTTACATTATAGAAATACATGTAACCAAAGGAAGATTTATGGGAAATGAGGTTTTCCATAGTACATTTAATCTCAGCCCAGTGCTAAAAATACATTGGAAAAACTAGCCAAATTATGTTTGTATGACTCAATCCATTGTTTTGTCTCCGTGACCTTTCTTGATTAACAGCTACCCCTCTTCCTTAATGCTTTATTATTTTCACAACTACTTCTCTGTTTTTAATTTAAATTTAACTTACTTTCATTTAATTATTTTTAATTGTGATACTGAGGTTTGAACCTAGGAGTGCTCTACCACTGACCTACATCCCCAGATCTTTTCTGAGACAAGGTCTTGGTAAGTTATCCAGGCTGGCCTGCAACTTGTGATACTCCTGCCTCAGCCTCCCGAGTAGCTGGCATTACGGACATGTGCTTACCATGCTTGACTCATGTGCTTTTATATTTTGAAAAACATTGAAATTCTTCTGAGAATAAAGTGATACACGAACAAAGTATTAAACAGTTCATTTGAATACCAGGCAAAGTTATTTTAGCTCCTTCTTTATAAGTTTTAATACAGTTTTGTACAGATGACATGAGGAACATTTGCCCAGCTATCTTCACAAATAGACCCTTGTGGTGGCCCACAAATATAGTGGTCCATAATCTTAACAGCAGCAAGCATTTCCCCAGAAGCCACTCAGAATGTATCTCACGTATGAGGGTGTGCTGCAGTGTGGATTTACCTGCTGCTCTCATACCTATTTTTAGTAGAACTGTTGGTTCAATTAATGACATACTCTCTAGCCAGTCCAACAGTGCCTACTGTTTCTGTTTATTCTACTTAAGCATAATCTTAAAGTAGAAAATGCAGGGTTTTCTTTCTTTTTGGGTCATTTAAGGAACTTAAGCGTCAGTGCTTCCTTTTAGGTGATTTTTATGTTAACAAAAGGAATATTATTGCTGCTATAATTTGCATTTTTCTATGTGCTCATTTAATTTTTTCATTTGTAAGGCATTGATCTCATTAGTTTTTGCATAACTCATTCTTAACAATCTACTGTTTGCCTTTAGAAAGCTAACTTGGACTTAAGTTGTAAACATTTATGTTTAACATTTTTTTTTGGATACTATAGTTATATCTACACATGCTATTAAAAATACAATTACATCTGGTCAGGGCCGGGGATTTAGCTCAGTGGTTTCACTGCCTGCTGCACAAGTGCAAGGACCCGAATTCGATCCCCAGTACCAAAAAAAAAAAAAAATATTACATCTGGTCTGATCACGACGTTCTTTATAAATATTCATTAATTAGGTATTAAGAACACATTACTGCTCTAGATCAGGTGGATTAGAAACAACACAAAGTATTCCTTCAAAAATGCTTATAATTTAGAAAGGCAAATAAGATGCACAAAATAACTTTTTAGAGGGTAATATTTAACACCCATTCCTATTTAAAATTTGTAGCAAATTGGAATTAGGAGAAAACTCCTTTAATTTGAGAAAAAAATATAAAAGGTACTATAAATATGTTTATAAAATGTCATATATTGAGTAGAAAATCTGATAGAAAAAGGATATGGGACAATTGATAGAGACATAAAACTTTAAAACTCTTACTAATACTCCTCATAGCATGTCTTCCAAGTTTACGTATGCTTAGTTTTTGAATAAGCATTATATAGTCAGCTTATTATATACCGTGAGGGTCTATCAACTTTCAGTTCTTTCTCATTATGAAACCATTGAAAACATTTCATTTATTCAGGCAGTTTTGGTCTTAATTCCTCTTCTTATTTTATCAAAATTCCGTCCTCCTTTGTTGTGTGCTTTTCTTGCATCAGGGCCTCCATGGTTAAACTTCAGGTAGAAAGAATGTGGCAGAAAGCTCAGGGTAGCCTGTTTTTAACCGACAAGTTTACTCTCCTCTTATCAAGTCTTAATTTCATCTCCGGGAGCATCATTAGGTATATGTCACATCTCAGGTGTTCTAAGGAATACTTTATTGGGAATGTAGCGTGAAATACAAGCAGAGCCTCAGTCTTTCTCCATTATCATCTTTCATGCAGGTCTTACACTGCTGCAATCTTAACTTGTTTTTCCTTTACTGTAAACAAGTTGTGGTAAGGATGGGCAATAATGACATAATTGCTAGAAAGTAATTTCAGTTTAAACTTATTAGTCCTTATCTAATATAACCATAGATACCATTGGATGGTATCTTACTTGATGTGACTACGGATAACATTTGACAGTATTTACCATTGATTCTGAAAATTTTCTTTTTCATTTTTATGATTCATTCCCACTCTATAGTGAAAATTAAGGAGATGATCAATCTTTCATGAATCACTGTTTGTTACCATACAAGGAGAATTTCTTTTTCCCTTAGGTTCACAGTGCTTAAAGAGGAGAACAATGTGAACAAATCTCTCACGGAGCTTGATCAGTAGATGAACTGCATTTGCTGCATAGTGATGAGTTCCTAAATTATTCAAGTGTAGTTGCTCAGTTGGATGAAAACAGGCTTTGGTGGAAAGTACAGTCTTAAGATTAAGGTGTACTTTTTCACCAGTGGTTTCGTGGGAGACCCTGGGTAGAGACAGTCTGAAGCTCGGTAGTGCAAAGAAACAAATTGAAATCATTAATAGAGACAGCAAAAATGTGAAGGGAGGGGGGATGTCCCCATTCAGAACACTAGAAATACTAACATGTGGGAGGGCTGGAGGAAGAGGAAGAATAAAGGAGCCAGGAAAGGAGGCTGAGCAGGAAGGCACAAAAACAGAAAAACCACAGATGAATTTGTTATATAGGTTTAGATTCCAAATGCTTAACTAGTTTGCCATGTGAATGATAGATGTTTCTGTTATAATAACTTGGAGTGCATTTCCGGTACCTTCAAGAATGTGAAGGACATGTGATCACAAGTTTGAGGATAGCCTGAGCAACTTATCGAGACCCTGTCTCAAAATTTTTAAAAATTTAAAAAGGGATGGGGAGGGTATAAGTTCAGTGCAAAGGCCCTGGGTTCCATCCCCAGTGATACACACAGACACACACACACCCCTCTTCAGCAGGAGACCTGCATATCCATAATTTCTGAATGTGAGAGAAATAATACAAGTAAATTACAGAATTAGTATTTTATTTCGCTTTTTAGAAATGCAGCTAATAAATTGAGCTGAACTGCTGACTTTGTTTTTTCTGTTAAGATTCTAATATATGAAGACACTGTGTAAGAAAAGAGTAATATATAAGAGATCAGGTACCATCCACAGATGATTTTGTGTCACTTAAAATATGCCAGTGTTAATTGATTAGTGATTTCTCAAATATTTTAATTTCAGGAACTTTTTTTTTTTTTTTTTTTTTTTTGGTTCTGGGGATCGAACTTGGGTCCGTGCCGCTTGCGCAGCAGGTGGTGAAACCACTGAGCTAAATCCCCGGCCCTTCAGGAACTTTTTTGTACTTTAAAAAATTTCTGAAGATCATTGTGAGCCTTTGTTATGGAAGTTAATTATCAGTATTTATCAATTAGAAATTAAAACAAAAATTCAAAGTGTTTACTGAATACATGTACTAAAATAAACTCATTACATGTAAGATAAATATCGTTTTTTAAAATACAAAATAACTTCTCTGAAACAGATTTATTGAGAACATTGTTTCTACAAATTTCTATAATGTCCACCTTAACTGAAGACAGATTCTTGTATCTGCTTCTACATTCCACTGTTGTAGTACAGTGTTTCAGCTGAAGTATATGGAGAAAATAACTTCACATACATACATTGTTGAAAAGAGGAGTATTTTATCTTTTCACATAATTGTGTATATTCTTTTTGATATAGCAAAATTTGACAAGTGGTTCTTTGAGGTTAGTTGCACTGTGTGATAGAATGTAACACTTTTTTTACTCTGTTACGTTAAAATTCATGGGTTTACTTGGACAGGCTCTTGTGCATGGTTTTATAATTTGAACATTAATTATTTGGAATATTGATTCATTTAATTGTGTAGGTCTACCAAATATTGACACATCTCACATGATAGCAAAAACCCTCCATACATTGCTATCACTACCACTGTCACTAGAAGTTGATAGTGTGTAGTGAGCTGTTAAACTCACAAAATCAGGATAACTTCTCAAATTCCAGTTTTTAGGTGAAAACTTGTTTTATCATTGGAATAGATGTTGTTAGTTATTTTTGTTGAAATGACTTCTGTTTTTTATATTTAAGAAAACATGTACTCTGGGATAGAAATTTAATACAATTAATAGTTTTAATGGCTTCATATTAGTTTCAATTTCCAGCATCAGCCCCCCCAAAAAGTATTGTGTATGTAATTGATGGGTAGGATAGACTTAACAGTTTGTTTTACAAATAAATATATTATCATAAGTCTTTGTTTTTCTTCCCTCCTTTTAAGGCTTCTCATTTCTTTTGGGGATTATGGGCTTTGATTCAAGCCAAATACTCCACTATTGAGTTTGATTTCCTTGGGTAAGTTTAATTGTTTACATGCATTCCATTTGTCTCTACTTTTGTTTGAATTAACATTTAGAATTCATAGGGAACATTGGTATTTGATCATATTCTAAACACTCCATACATTGATGATCTATAAGAATCTGCTGTGTAGACGCTTGTCCGGTGCTCTCAGCATTAGAAAACTGTCCAGTAGGTGGTGCAATACCCTAAAGAGCTTTCCTTTGAGAACTGTTAGAAAGCTTAGGAAGTGAGTGAAAATGAAGAAAATGGAGTTTTTCAGCTTTCACTAATTTTGTTTTCATTCTCTTTTCTCACTAGGTATGCTATTGTTCGTTTTAACCAGTACTTTAAAATGAAGCCTGAGGTTACTGCATTAAAAGTGCCTGAGTAAAGAAGAGATTTAATTAATTCTCAAGTAGCTGAGCAGTGGTTGTGAATGTTTTTCATAAGAAATTCCAAAAAGCCAGTACCTTAAAATTCTTGTTACTTAATTTGGTTATTTTGCTTTACAAATTATGCCTTTAAACAACCAATCTTATGTTTTAAATAAACTGAATGATGTCAAGAAATAACACCTATTGCTGTCAAAATGTGGTGGATTAGAGTTTGTTAGATCTGCAAAAGATATAAAGATGTCAGGTTAAGGCTTTTTTTCATAATTTATGTGATGTGGGTTATTTATTATAAATTTAACATGATTCTGTGACTGCTTTCATCACTTGCCTCTGTTAAGTGTATACAATGTGAGAGCATTCTAGAGAAATGTTTTTAAAGTTTTATGTTAAGAAGATTGATTTTAGGAAACCCTTCTGGTTGTTCAGTGTAACCTTTTTATTTGATTCACCATAAATGAAATGCATCGTTTGCTTTTGAAATGCCAGTCACTGACTGGTATAGATAACTTAGGATGGTCATATGAACTTAGGATGGTCGTATTCAGGAGGGAGAAATGCATTCACTGTCTTTGTTGGTGATACATCTTTTTAAATTGAATATTAGAAGGCCTTTCTTTTGGGGGGAATACAGTTTAGAATTAAATTCATGTCTATGTAGTCTGGCAATATAAACATATTTACCATATAATCTTGGAATAAGTATAATGATTGTTATCAAAATCTGTATTGAGAAATGTGTGCAAATGCTAAATGTGGTCATTTAAGTTACTAGTTTGTTTTACCTTATCAAATTGTTTCTAACCAAAATTTTCATTTTACTTGATATGCTTTCTTTGTATTAAATAATAGCTTGTACTCCTAATTTTTAAACAAATACACAAAATTTATCATACTTGAAAACAAGAAAATATTGTTCAGATTAAGTTTTTTAAAAATCTGTTCAGATTCATTCTTGACATTCTGGTTTCAAGTTTTAGTTTTTTGTTGTGTCTTTAGTGTGGTAGTGATGACTTGATACATGTAATTTCAGAGTAATATGTTGAGGCAGTTAAAAGAATCAAAAAGGATCATTTAGAGGGCCGGGGATTTAGCTCAGTGGTTTTTCCGCCTGCTTTGCAAGCACAAGGTCCTGAGTTCGATCCCCGGTACCAAACAAAACAAAACAAAACAAAAAAAAGGAACATTTAGAATAGTGGTCTTATACACTTAAAATCTGAAAAAATAACAAAATGTGAATTAAGTAGAAATACTCATGATAGGAGGGCTCCTTTTGCTTTGATTTATTGTGTTTTTGTTTATATATTTTGTTTTGTATAGAGTAAGAGGGAAGCAGTTGTATGGAAGAAAGTTAGTGCTTTGGATAGTTAAGAAGGCTTCAAGTTTCAAGACTTCCAGAGACTGCTCTGTGAAGTTGAGCAGTCACAGTTAACTTTGCTTAGAAAATTAGCCCGACAAGGTTTGCACTTTGGTCACATAAGTGCTCATGTACAAAGTTAGCTTAATGGATCTGCATATTTCAAGTATGCAACTACAAATTTATCCTCTGAGAAATCTTCTGGGGAGTCTGATGTATTATTCCAAATGACTTATATTCTCAGACAAGTGCATTAAAATCTGTGGATTATCTCAAGCTGTTTAAAGGTAATTAAGTAGAAACACTTAAAGGACATTTTAAATGGTAAATTCTAGTTACATAAGTAGGACCTTACTATGTTTGTATGTATAACAGTGTTAGACCAAGATTTGGTTTCTACCTCCCCAATGTTATAAATGTTCACTTTTGTTTTTATAAACCATATTACTGTAAAATTAATGCAATTTCGCCTAACTGACTAAATGAATGGAACCAATTAAATAAAAATTAATAGCTTTTTATAATGTTAAAGTGAACTTTAGAAATTGTTTTTGGTGAAATTTTCGTCCATGTTTAGAACATTACCATGGAATGATAAAGAATATATAATACTTTTGATTTTTTGCTTTCTGTCTTTTAAAATGCAAGAGTATATATCTTGTCAAACTATGGGAGGAGAGAACATCATTTTTCTACCTTACTCAGTATTCTTACTTCCATGGGTTTTGACTGGAGATTTCCTTGAGCCATTGCAGGTAGACTGTGCATAGCTTCTGGTGACACCACTCTTTTAACAGTTTCAGAGAGATACATTTAGAAGTGAATGTAACCAGGAATGGAGGCTGTCCGTTGGCTAGCCCTGAAAGTATGCAATGGATCTTGGGAATAAATTGAGATATGTAAAATAGTGCCCCCACTCTTTGACTGGATTTGGGGTGTTGTGATGCTCCTACTTCCTGTACAGGTTTATGGGATCATGGTACAGACTTAGCAGTAGGGTTCAAAATCACTTCCCTTTATATCGACCACTTAAAGGATTCTAAAGGAGGGTAAATCTCAACAACAACCCGAATTCATCCTTCTGAAATTTGCCCTGTGGCTTGCTGAGATATCAGTTGCCTTTTTATTAAAGCTAAGGAACTTGAATGCCTTACCTAATCACTCAACTGGTAGTAAGCTTATTTTGTAAATAGGAAAATGGTTGTTAGATGTGGCATTCATGATTGTTCAGTGTTAGTCAATAGACCATAGTGGCCTGTATGCTTTAACAAGCAAAATTCCACATCCCCTCTCTCCACCCTTTCCCCTTACATACATTTATAATTTTATCTGACAAGTAATATTTGATTATTTTTCTCTCCTAACCCCATGCTACCACCATTTTCTGGAAGTCAAAGAGATGTGGTAGTAAATCATACTGTTCACATGATCATCTGAGATCAATATGAGCACAAAACTCATCAACTAGGTCTGCCTGGAATGTACATAAAACAGTGTAAATAAAAATTTGTAAATTATTGTGAATTGTATCTTGCATATGAGACTGTGTGTTGTTTTGCATTCTCTTCCCTTTTGTAGAAATTTTTCTGTCAGGAAATGATCCACCTTGTTGGTTTAAGACTGGAAATAGCCAACAGTTCTGGCTGCACAGTGAGATAACAGGAACTGGAAATAGGGTTTATCAGCTTTGGTCAGTGTCAGTACTTATATTTATTTAGCCTCTCAGTGCCTAATAAGACTTTTCCATTTGTTAGTTCCTATTAATTTTTATGAGGTCAGAATTCTGGAAGCAGTGAATTTATATACTGTTATTAATACACATCTATTCTTTAAGTCACAATTCTAAGCTAGGAGAAACTAAATATGATTTAATGATTGCAAAATGAAGTATTATCTTTTCCCATGTTAGGGTTATTAACGTTTTCTACAAAAAACTTTGGAGTTGAGTGCGAATCTAAATCCCATATACATATAAGAGATATGACAAATAATAGCACTTCAATTTAAGCATATCTCAGACAACTTCTGAAGTTTTTCATTATATGTTTGTAAAAGACAGGACATAGGTAATCTTTTAATGACAACTATTTCTATTTTTTGCTTAAAATATTTTAATTTCATTAATGTGTATTAATCCAGACTTCAGGAAACCCCCCCCAACACTCTCAATTAAAAGCTTAATCCTCCACATATAAAATTAATCATGTATTTCTTTTTTACAGTACACAGTAGCCTTATGTACTACCATTTTATGAGTTCATTATTTCATAATACAATGAAAGTATTTGTCAGTTTGATTTTCCGCTTTAAGCATCTTTAAAGCATTTTATAACTATTCAAAAAAGTAATACAGACTTAAGCTTTTAATATTAATTATTCAGTTGATAGACAAAGTTAACCATGCTTTGTGGTAGGAGAGTTTTGTTATTGGCAGCATCTTGCACAAATTTATACAGAAAGCAAATGCTAGTAATTATTATGCACAAAGGAAAAAGAATTACAAGTATGTGGTAAAGTAGCTTTATCTTTATTTTGGAATTGATTTGATCTGTTTTTTCTTTGGTTTATTATATTTCAGAATGCCCTTTTACTGGGAAGTTTAATTATATGTAAGGCATTCTTTTGTTTTTGATTCTTTTTTAAAAAGCAAACATTTGTTATATTGAGCCACCTTTTTTTCTACTACATATATCACTTCTGTGATTACAGTGTTAAGTCTTGGGTTTGATGTCTTTAAACAGAAAAATATATTATTTAAATGATTTCCCCCCCATCTTTGGAAATCAGACAGTAAATGTTGCAATAAAAGAAAATAGTTGAGGTTTATATTTAAATATTAGAAAACAAATTAATAAGATATGTTGAAGAGTTAAAAATTTTTGAGCAGTTTTTACACTAAAAATTTTTCATTTCTGGATCACAATTTGTTATGGAAAGAATCTGAACTATTTGCATGAGAAAAATAATGATGTATAATATAAGCACTATAAATTTTTATGTTTGAGGCATCTCAGACTCAAGCTTTTAGTACCCTTTTCTCCTGAAATTTTCTTTCTTGCCTTTTTGGTGCTTTATGTACTTAGTATACTACTGACATGAAACAACAGGGTTAAAATACCATTGTATCTTTATTCACTATGAATCCTATAGCTTTTCTAATTATGAAAAAAATACTCTAAAATACTGCTCTATCATTTTTTTTGTTAACATTTTACCCACTAAGGGTGTTTGGAATTAATCATTTTAATAAAATTCAAGATGTGTATAAAAATTGAGAACATTGTATACTTATATTTCAACTAGCCAGTGAAGAGTGAGAAATAACCTAGCTGATTGGAATTGTAGGCTGTTAGTTAAATTTTAAAACTTTTAATAAACTTTCAGAGATAGATTAACCCAATTGTATCCATGTAAACTAGCTCCTGTGACTTGGAAAAGAACCCCCCAAAAGCAGTGGAGGAGATGAGAGTGTTTGCTTGCTATAGTTTTAGTTGTGGTGTGCTACTACTTAAATATAGGTAGTGACATACTGAAGTTTTTATTGTTCAATAATAGGAGGTAGTTTTCTGTATGTATCTACTAAAGTAATTATAAATGAATGGAATTGGGAAAGAAGAAACTTTTTGACTATACTGTATTTAGGATCCTTTGTACAGCTAGGTGAAGTTTCCATGATATGAAGTATTTGAATTTTAACATATACTGTCATTCTAAGGAAGAAGAGATGATATCCCATGTGCAAGGGGAAAAAAAAAGAGTAATTGTCATTGCATTAAGCTGTATGTTGAACTGGGAAATTGTGGCATAAAGCTTAAATTTGTGTTCATCAAATGTGAACTATAGTAGTATAATGCTGCTTTGTATATACTGTAAGTGCTACAAATAGTCTCAGCACTGAACATGTATTGATACCTCTCAAATGAATGCAACCTTTGATGTGGGTGTTTTGATATGCCTCAGAAAGTATCTGAGTGAGAATTTGTTTGGTAATGGAGATACTTCCTGTTTTTTGTTGCATATTTTCACGTTTAAAAATTAATTTTTACATTTTTACTGCTATTAATTTAAGTAAAATTAGTTCTATGGATAAAAAGGCATTGCCTGTGAAGAAAATTTAAAAACAGCCTCATTCATGTAACTGCTTAAGTAAAAATACATTTTTGTTATATGTTCATGAACTTTAAACAAAGCTGTGTTTTTCTGTTTAAACATAAGTAATGTTTAGGCTTTATTTCTCATTAATAAAGCTTTTTACCATTGATTAAATGAAGGAATGTATCTTTCTGAAGAGATTTATATTCTGTAAATAAAAATTGGTTGTAACAATAAAGTTGGGTTCTAACTACAGTGTATCCATAATTATTTTTATTATGCCATTTTATATTTTTGTTTTGTAAAAGAAATATAAGACCTTTAAAAGGTAATTTATAACTGCACAATTCCTAATAGCTAAATCTTGGAAGTAGTCTGTATGTCTATCAACAGACAAATGACAAAGTGTGGTATTTACACACACTGGAGTACTACTATGCCATAAAGATCAGCTTACACCAGAGAAACAGTTCAGTATTTATACGTGTGTCCTTTTCATTTCACATAAAAGTATGGTCTCATGGTGCACCCATTTAGCTATAAATGACTGGTTTATATTTCTTTAGGCTGAGTAGTACTCCCATTTTATAAAAGAACCACGTTTTCTTTATCCAATCCTCGGTTGATGGGCATCACTGTGGTATGATGCTTTTAATTCTTTTGGGAAGATACCAAGAAGGGAGATATCTGGGTCAAATGGAACCTCTAGTTTTAGTGTAAATGAAGACTAACATGTATAATAGATATTGTGGAATAGGAAGGAAATGTTCAAAGGGGAATGTGAACTAAGGAGGCGGGGAGGGGGAAAGGAAAGAAGGAAATAATGGAAACAAAGCTTCCGTAAATAAGGAGGGGTGGAAGGGAAGGAAGAGGAGTGGGAAAAAAAAAGAACCAAGACATTTCATATACAGGTACAGATTCCCTAAGATGAATGTTATATATCATGTAGACTTAAATGAACTCAATAAAAAAGATACACTGAGTCATTTGTAGGCAAATCGATGCACTTTGAGACCATAATGTTACGTGAAATAAATCAGACACACAAGCTTAAATATCACATAGTTTCTCTTTCATGAGAAAGCCAAATTATAAACGAAGAGCAAAATAAAATATAGACAGTAAGA
Organism: Heterocephalus glaber; assembly: GCF_053883595.1. Taxonomy (NCBI): domain Eukaryota; kingdom Metazoa; phylum Chordata; class Mammalia; order Rodentia; family Bathyergidae; genus Heterocephalus; species Heterocephalus glaber. The sequence goes on along the minus strand of NW_028258297.1, from coordinate 16,052,296 downwards.
TGAGCTAAATCTTTCTCATGGGGAAGGGGATCAAGAGGTGGGAGGAGGGGAGGAGAAGAGAGTGGGAAAAGGAATTAAAGGTACATGTACCAACCTCACACAAAGAATGTGAATACACACTTGTAGGGGACAGGGGAAGGGGACGTTACCAGAACCTCTGCAGTGAGTCCTGGTCTCCTGCGAGCCACGGCAGCACACGGCGAATTACAGGAAAGGGAGAAAAATGAGACTGAGAAGAAGCTGAGCTTTGGGTCTGATCAGTGCTGCTCTAGGCGGCAAAGACAAAAACCCCTAGCTTGCAGCACCTTTTATTTAGTACATCCAAAGAAACAAATGTAACGAATAATGTAGATTTCAGTATCATATTGGGATGAACAAGGTGTAACAAAAGACTGGGTGGGGGGCGGCGGAAATCTAAGAACAATGAGGAACTATGCAGATGAAGATTTAGTTCCTCCCAGGAGCTACACAGATGAAGATTTGGTTCCTCCCAGGGCGTCTCCCACAGGTGTGGTCTTGTCCTGGAGCATTACAGCATCATGGGATCATTGAGATCTTCCTTGTGACTTGAGGCCAAAATGGAAGTATGTCTTGGAGTGTTATTGCTGGCCTGTAGGCAGGAGAACTAGGCCTACTCAAATGATTTTTCCCTAGAATTATGTAGCATTGCTCCCAACACACACTAATACAGAAAAGTATATGTGCATTTTGTGATTAAATCTCATTTTCTGGTTTTACAATATATTACTAAGTTTTGAAAATTTACTTTTGAATGAGAATTACTACATAATTTATGGACACATTCTATTTAGTTTAAGTTTGATAACCTGCTGGGCGTGGTGGCCACATGTGCCTATAATCCCAGCACCCAAGGGCCTTAAGGCAGGAGGACTGCAGGAGGTTCCACACCTGAACTGCATAGAGAGACCATGTCTCAGAAAAACCAGTGGTAACCTTCTGACCACTCCTCTGTACTTTGGGTCTTCACTATTCATTAAGTTTTTAAATGTTCAGGTACTATAGTGGTGGATATAAAAAGATCAGTAAGATGAGCACAGCCTTCAAGTGGTATTTACCAGGAAGATCAATTTTTTATAACAAAAAGTAATTACACATTTTTATAGAATGTTTTCCAAACTGGGTTTATCTAATGTTTTCTGATGAAGCTTTAGATTGTACATCCCCAACACAAAATACTACAACCAAAAGAGATGTTAACAGTTGTTAGGTTTTCATACCTGAGACAAGAAACTAGTTGTTGATGTTCATTTTGATTACCTAGCCAAAGTATTGATCTGTCTCTTAATTGTATTTGTAATCGCCTCAGCCCCGCAGGGTGCTGGGATTACAGGTGTTGCACCATCATGCCTAGCTGCTTTGCCTATGATTTTTTCTTGTACTAGGGATTGAACCCAGGGTCTTTGAAGTGAGCTATAAAGCAGCCCCCCCCCCCCCCGCACCTCCTTACTTTTTTGAGACAGGGCCTTGCTTAATTGCTAAATTACCCAGGCAGGGCTTAAACTTGTGATCCTCCTGCATCAGTCTCCCAGAGTGATGATGGGATTATAGGCATGTGCCACCATGGCCTGCTTGCCTGTTCATTTTAAATTCTATCCTTTGAATACAGCTTGTTGAACGTCAATAATATTCTACTTTTCCTTTTTTCTCCATTTTATCTAGTTACATTCTTTTCATGTCAGAACATATTCTTCCAATTTGTGTCCCAACCTTTGTTTTATTTTTAGTGCCACAATTAATCATATTAATGCATCAGTCCTTTAAACACAGTTCCTTCATTAGCTCCTGATTGCATGAGGTTCATCTTTTACTGTAGTACAGGCTTTGACAAACTGGGTATCGTTACAGTATGAGTATTGTTATAGTTTTAAAGAGTTGTTGAAAAAATCGAAGAATATGTGACATCATATGTAACCTGCAAAGCCTAAAATATTTACTATCTGGCCTTTTATGGAAAATGTGCAGCCTTCTGCCCTAATAGATTCCTTAGGAAGTACATTTATATACAGTATTATGTTGTATACTTACACAATCTGGACTTTTTCTGTAACTTTGATGTTAAGACTTGACTGGATATGATATTCTTGACTGGCCATAACTTGCATTCCTTACGTTATTCATGTGGTGCCTTGCATTTGAAAATTTCTAATGCTGGCCCAATTTTCTTACCATTTTAAGAATATTGATTTTGATGATTGTTTATTTCTGCCTGTAGGTCTTGATGCTTTTTTCTTTGTCCTTCAGATGTAATAATTTTACCAAGAATTTTGTCATTGGTTGCTTCTGGTTAATTTTCAGGATATGTGGGGTTTCTTTCAATATTCTCCATATTAGTCTTTTTTTTTTTTTCCTTTTGATATTAGTTTGGCTTCTCAAATCCATCTTTCGCCAGGCCTACAGGAATCTTCCTAAACAAAAGAAAAAAGAAAAAAAAATTACCTTCCCTATTAAAAACTCTTCAAAGCCTTCATATTACTGGGCATATGGAATCAAGATTTTTAAGATTCAGAGATGTCTGTGGTTTGGTCTCAGCCTTTCTCTTCTTTCAAATTTTCTGAATTCCTTGCCTATCTGTTCATGGTTCTGGCACTTATCAGTCTATGCTTTTGTTTGTGCATTTCTCTTCTTTTTCTTTTTCTTTTTGGTACCGGGATTGAACTCAGGGCCTTGCGCTTGTGAGGTAGGTGGCTGAACCACTGAGCTAAATCCCCGACCCCTTGTTCATGCTTTTCTTGACCAGACTAGTTCTTACTCTGTTAAAACTTTAAAAAGCTCTGCCAAACTACTTTGGAAATACCAATTCCAGAAAGCCATCTTTCTGCTTGGTCAGTTGTCCCCTCTGTCTCCTTGCCCTCAGCTCACTGCAGTGCTCTAGGGAAACTTCATCATATAATTGCCTCCCGGTGTTGTGTGTTCCTGCACAGACTTCATGCTCATTAGCCACGTGAATTTTATGTGTTTCTAGAGTCCCAGAACCTCACATAGTGGTAGGTACATGATGAACTTCCATGTATGTTTCCTGATGAAAAGAATTGTGTAGTTGAGTATTTGCAATCAAGCAAAAAAAGGAAAGAAAAGAAGCCAAGGTTTGATCTTGGAGAGAGGTAGACATTTTGGAAATAGTTGTCCAGAATAACTTTCTGAGTTGATAACTTGCAAAGCCACTTCATCGGAACTGTACTTCACAGCTTTGAAGTCAGAAATCCATTTTACTCTTTCACCAGAGACTTTTTTGGGGGGAAGGGGGATGGTTTGGTTTTATTTAGTTGAGCCCCAATTGAGGTCGTATGTACATACTCTTAACTGCTATTGATTTCTCAGTGATGACCAGAAATCTAATATCCTAGCAAACTTTTGAAGCTCCCACTCTGTATATTTAAAATAAATTCATTATTATTATTTTTTTGTGTTGCAGATTGAATCCAGAGCATTCACTGTGAGCTATATCTGCAAACGACTTTTATTTTTGATTTTGAGACAGGGTCTTGCAAAGATGTTAAGTATCCCAGACTGGACTTGAACTTGTGGTCCTCATGCATAACATTGAAAGAAGCAGTAAATGATTTTTTCCCCTCTAGATGAGTTGCAGTCAAACCCTGTAATTGTTTTTTCTATAATACTACATGAAAGTCAATACAACCCAAGTCAAGCATTATTGACTTACACCAGAACTTAATTTTTTTTTTTTCAAAGTGGCTGTTTATAGTAAGTTGCTAGGCAGGCAAGAATCAACATTTTTCTAAAAAATTGGCAATTGCATTGGATTATTTCCTCCAATGCCTTCATTCAACTATAACATTACAGAAGAGGAATAAATCTAAAACTTCTTTGACATATCATATTTTTCTGTATTATTTTCATTCAACAAAAGATCATGAATCAAACATTCTAGTTTCTACTCAAATTTTTCTATTTGGTTTTCGCAACTATTCACTCTGTGAATCTTAATTGTTGAAAAATTATTTAGGCTCTTTTATAAGACTGTATATTTAGTAATTAGTTGATGAATAGTTGCCATTTTAATCTTGCCACATTTTAAGAAGCTAATTCAAACTGTTCTCTTTTTTTCTAGTTTTGCAACACTTGGAAAGAATTTTTTTTTTTGGTACTGGGGATCGAACTCGGGTCCTTGGGCTTACAAGGCAGGTGGCAGAACCACTGAGCTAAATCCCCGGCCCTGGAAAGAATTTTAAATGTTATTGTGCTGCTTTGCCGGATTTCTCCCCCACATAGAAACAGAAAGCTGTGTAGGTTCCTAGTAAAAGGTGATACCCCTAACAAGGATTTAAAAGAATCCTGCCAAAAAAGATTTGTCAGTGTCAGCTTTGAAATACTCTAATTAAAAAAAAAAATCATTAAAAAGAAAAGAAACCATTTTTTTTTTTTTTTTGGTACTGGGGATCCAACTCGGGACCTTGTGCTTTCGAGGCAGGTGGCAGAACCACTGAGCTAAATCCTTGGCCCAAGAAACCAACCATTTGACCACATTTGCCAGTGAATTTCCTTTGTTGCTTAGAGGAGCAGAATTGTTTTCCTTTGTCCTGTGTTACCTGATACAGTATTGACAGCATCATTTTATTTACCTTCTTTTTTTTTTGTTTTTTTGTTTTTTTGGTACCAGGGATCGAACTTGGGTCCTTGTGCTTGCGAGGCACGCAGCGGAACCACAGAGCTAAATCCCCAGCTCTCATTTACCTTCTGCAATAAAAATGAGAGGAGTGTGAGGGGGTTGCTAATTTTTTTGTAAAGGTTGAGTGGAATTTAGTTTCGCTCTTCTTTTTCCTTGTCAACCCAGAGACAGTCAGAAATTGGAGGTAAGTTGTTGGATAAAGGAAAGGCCCTATTTGGGCATAAGACCTTCCCAGAATTAGCATGGGAGTTTTGGCCTTGTCTCATTTGAAAAATCAAATAAGATTACCTCTGAAGTCTCTTTTATTTCTAAAATGCTAAGGTACAATAACCAAAATACTTTTGGGAAGATCTAATATAAAAAAGAGACCTTTGACATTTTTCTGTCACTTTGCATATCACTTTTTTCCCTTTGTTGGGCTCCCTACTTAACATTGCTAACCTACTCAGAATGTAGATGAGCTGACTGTACCCGTGGCTCCTCTGAGTGTGAACCTACCATGGAGATACCGTTGGAGGTCTTGAGCTTTCAATTTGACTTCCTGTTGTCTCCTTTCTGAAGTATATATAGGCTTTTCTTGATGAGAGGACATTTTCGCTCAGCTTTGGGATGTTATGGACTGAATGTTGGTGCCCTCCAAAATCCATATGCTGAAGTCCCAACCTCTCCACGCCCCCAACCATGTGGCTGTCTTTGGAGACAGGACCTCTGAGGAGATAATTAAGATTAAATGAGGTAAAGATTAGTGTCTTTTGTCTGTTTTGTTTTTAAAGGCAGGGTCTTACTAGAAGTACAAGCAGGCCTTGAACTCACTATGTAGCCCAGGCTGGCCTTGAATTTGCAGTAATCCTTCCGTTTCAGCCTCCTGAGTGCTAGAATTACAGGTGTGCACCCCCATGCCCAATCAGATTAGCTTTTTTGTAAGAAGAGCCACCAGAAATCTCCTCCTCTGTGCTTTCCCCTCCAGGGAAGGGCCAAGTGTACTCAGCAATAAAGTTGGTTGTTTACAAGTCAAGAAGAGAACCCTCATTACTAACTGAATTGGCTAGCATGATAACTATGGATTTCTAGCCACCAAAATTGAGAACATACATTTCTTTTTTTTTTTTTTGGTACCAGGCATCGAACTCAGGTCCTTGCGCTTGCGCAGCAGGCGGTGAAACCACTGAGCTAAATCCCCGGCCTGAGAACATACATTTCTGTTTAGCCCCTCCCCCCATTCTGTTTGTGGGGCTTTTGGGGGGATTTTTGTTTTTGTTTTTGGTGGCAGTCTGTACAGACTAATATGGATGATAGGAACATAAGCAATTTTGTGTCTTTATTGTCAGTATATGAGTGAATGTGTGCGTTGAGGGTGGAGTTTAAAAGATGGACTTAGGGCGTATAAATGTTTTACAATATATCTCCCTTTCTTCCTTGCTTTCTTAGCCTTCCCCTGCTATTTCTCTGTTGCTTTGTGAAGAGTCATGGCCCATGGCTATGGCATCCCCAGCTTGTACTCTCATTTCCTACTGTGCTTACTCCTCAGCCAGGAAGGCTTCAGAACCTGAGTCTCAGATCCCACAGCTTCCCTTTCACCTTGACTGCCACCTCACAGACAGCTTAGCTCTGCTTAAGAATGTCCCTTCTAGCAACTCAAAGTCCTTCATCTCTGTAAATTTTAGTGTTCTTTCTTTTCATTTTCATGTCAGTATCCCATCTGCCAGGCCAGAGTTTGCCTCACTCATAACTGAACCTGCACCTTTGAATTGTAAAAATGTCATTATTCCAACTTTTGGCTACACTTGTTTTTTCATCCAGGTTTCTTTTTCTTTCCTTCCTTCCTTCCTTCCTTCCTTCCTTCCTTCCTTCCTTCCTTCCTTCCTCCCCCTCCCTCCCTCCCTCCCTCTCTCTCTCTCTCTCTCTCTTTCTTTCTTTCTTTCTTTCTTTCTTTCTTTCTTTCTTTCTTTCTTTCTTTCTTTCTTTCTTTCTTTCTTTCTTTCTTTCTTTCTTTCCTTCCTTTCCTTTCCTTTCCTTTCCTTTCCTTTCCTTTCCTTTCCTTTCCTTTCCTTTCCTTTCTCTTTACCTTGTACCTCTTTAAGATCTCCAAACGTTGGACCTCTTCCTTTCCACATATCCCTCTTCTGGCTCTTTGTTGTCATATACCCCAGAATCACTTCAGGCCCTTCTGTCAGCATTTGTAACTACTGATCGCTGCCATTGTTCACCACCATCCAGCAAGTCCTTAGTGTTAGCTGTCTCCACGTCCCTCATCCTCTCCTGCCCTGCAGCTGGTCCTGCTCAGGGACAGAGTTTTGCTATTTGGTGCTAATATAGGAGAGAAGCAAGATTAACATAGGGCAGAGGGATAAGTTAAACATTCTCCTCTGTTAAAGCTGTGTTATCACTGGCCCCTGTGAAGTACTTCTAGTTTGTTCATTAATTTATTAGTTCATTCTCCTTTAATCTATATCCTATATTTTATTCATCTACTTTTCATAAGCAACCATTTTACTGTATTTACTTGAATGTAGTTTTGCAGCACATGTAGAGTTTTGTGGTCACTTATTTTATGCTTAAATTAATTTTGACAAAGTATTGTTCTCTAGGATCTAATACTCCTTTTATCACTGCATGATGTTATTAATTAAATCTATCATCCTTTCTTAAGGATATTGAAGCTGCAATTGCAGATATCCTAACTCTATTTTGGCTCATATTTGCCTGATATATCTTTTGTCCATTGCTTACCTTCAACCTTTCTGGGGTTTTTTTTTGCTCTAAATAGATGGCTCTTTTGCATATAATTTTAAAATTTCAATCTGAGCCTCCAACTTTTCATTGGTAATTAAAACATTTACTTTTATTGCAATTATTATATTAAAATTTAGTTCTGTGTTTTTTGTATTGTGCTCTGTTTCTTTTTACTCACTACTATTATATATATAAAATTGTCTATCACTGAGTTAAAATTCATACATTGCATTTTTATGTTGGTTGCCCTCATAAACCATACTTATGTTTACTCTAACGAAGTTATTGAATTTATTAATATTTGAATTTATTAATTTTTGTGTATCTATCAATACCTATGGCAGATTTGGAAGTGTGCTACTCAGATCCCCTTGCAGTAGAGAACTCACTTTGTGTGGAGCTGTGGTTGGCTGACAGGCTCCAGCTGTTAGCTTTTTCAGGATCTTCTTTATTCAAGTTGACATCACACACTTTTCTGTGCAGCCCCTAGGCAATGATACAGTGACCTAGCCATTTCTGCCTAATGTGGGACTGCTCTAATTGGCAGTCTTTGCCATGGACCTCCCATTTAGTCTGGCAGTCTGTGTCAGGTCTGCTTCATAGTCTGGAATTTCCTCCTGAGCAATGAATGCTACTTCCTCTCCTTTTCTTCACAAACTCTTGGCATTAGTTTCCCAGAAACCTCTTCTGCAGCAATTGGTCACAGAGGTGGCCTAAGGAAGCAGGCAGCTAAAATAGGAGTTTGGAGTTCTTTAGTAAGATTCAGTGTCCAGTTTAGACTCCAAGAGGGCCCAGAGGGGCTCCCTTAGCCAAGATCCCTTAGTGTGAGAGAGTCTTAGGAAAAGAAAGCCCTGAACTGAAGCTTCCATGGATTTTTATTGATAGAACTAGGAAGCAAAGATAAAGGACAAAAAGACGTCTCTGTAGGAATTCATGTAGGGGACAGGGAATGGACAAGGAAAGATTTTTTTCTTTGCACATCTACCTCACACATACCTCTGACTAACACCCCCACACTTTTCCAAAGGCACCTATAGTTACTGAGACTATACACCAAAGAAAGAGGAGTACCTGAAAACTTAGGTCTGTTAGACAGAGTCCAATTTGGCATTATAACTAGAAACAGAAACATCACCATGGCTCCCTTGTTACATTGAAGATGTTCTGGGAATGGGCTACATTGAAGTCCTGGTCACATCTGGCTATACTGGGTTTATTGGATCCACAGATCTTTCTGATGGTCATTTGTCCAGTCCACAAATTAATAGTTGGAATTGATATATTTGGAAGTTGCAGTAATGTCCATATTGGTTTTAGGCCAAAGGGGTAAGGCCACAGGGAAACTTCTTTTACTGCCCTTTCCCAAGCCAGTAAGAAAAAAATTGCATCCTGAGGAGGATGGTCGAGATTAGTTTCACTCTTTTTTTTTAAGAGACAGAGTCTTACTATATTATTGAGGCTGGTTTTGAACTTCTTAACTCAAGCAATCCTCTCCCTCAGTCTTTTGAGTAGTTGTATTGTAGATAGGTAAGTTAATTAGATATCTTGTGTGCAGTCAGACAGGACTAGCCCTCCAGGGAGCCAACAGAGCAAGGAACCAACATGGCGAACAATTGAGGCACATTCACTGGTCAGCATTATAAAAAGAAGAGGCACTACTTCCCCTAGAGATAGATAGCAGTGATTGATATTCTAAATGGGAAATTCCTTGTATGTGACTTGTCTTCCCATTTGATCCCCATTTAATCAATATTACCTGGGTGACTGTACTTGTAATCTTATTGGTTGGTCATGGTTTTGTCCCATCTTATGCCCACTTTGTAAGTTTCCATTGGGTCTTATAGTTTTTTCCCACTTTGTACCTGCCTCACCACATGGCTTTGCTGTATAAAACATCTTTGTAGAGTAGGGTGGGCGGGAAACCCACTTTCCTGTCCCCCTTCTGTCTCTCTTAGGCAGAAGCTTTCTTTCTCCCAATAAATTTTTCCTACTCTTAACCTTCAGTGTTCCTAGAATTCATTCTTCGATTTTAGAGAACACGGACTCACGGTTTGGATATCTAGCAGGTTTGGGAGGTACATCTCTTCCCCCTATATCAGTTGGTACTACAGTGCATACCACCATGGCTGACTTGTTCTACTCTTAAAGATCTAAAGGTTACAGAAATGATGGACCCTTCATATTTCCATCTAATTTCTTAAATTTCTATTTAAGAAAGTGGATGGCTCTTGAAAAAGGAATGTTGACTACCACAAGTTTGCCTAAGTAGTAGTCTTGATAGTAGTTGCTGCTGTAGCAGGATAGTATTCTTATTGGAGCAGATTAATATGGCCTTGGATGTGTGGTGTGTAGCCACTGCTTGGACAAATGCATTCTTTCTTGACCAGTCATGAAAAAGAATCAGAAACTGTATTTTTCCATATGGAAGGACAACAGACATTTGTAACTTTATTCAAAAGCTTTGTAAGTTTCTCATGCTCTGGCATAATATAGTCCAAATAGATCTAGAACATCTAGACATCCTACAAAATATTGCATTGATTCAATATATGAATATTTCCTGCTGATCAGGCAGGATGAGAAAGAGGTATCTGACATGCTGGAGGCCTTAGAGGGGAGAAACATATGCGTTAATCCATAAAAGGATTCAGTGACCTATGACGAAAATATTTAAGGGATCTATTGCTAAGAAATATGTTAGAACATCTTCAAAGTAAAAGACAAACTAGTTTACTGTGCATCTTTGACTACAAAGGATCAATCATAGGGCCTACTAGGTGTCAGAGTTCCAGAGGCCACACACTCCACTTCTAGGAGTATTGCCCCAGCCCATAGTGAACAACATAGAAGACCAGTAGCTTTATGTGGGGCTTGGAGTGGGTAAGTTTTTTACAGCAAGTTAAGCCTGTGGGGAAAATAGTCTTACCACTTGGATTATGTGTTTGGTAGATCCCATGGGTCTTGGTTTATAAATAAGTTGGCTTTGAATATAAATGTCAGCTGGCTATGGATGGAAGCTGAATTACTGCTCCACTCAGAGTGGTTTTGAAAGACAACAGTGACAGCGAACATTACCAGTAGAGCGTTTTGGGTGGTGTAGCCTATCCACTTTGTGTGGAAGGTTACACTGCTCATCACCATAGGCAGTGTGAGTTGGCCAGAGATGGAAGGAAAAAAGATTTGAAGATCACTGATAGATCTGGGATAGAAGCCTATAGTTGGATATAGAAGAGGGAGCTCTAAGCTTTAAAGGTCTCTCTAGCATGAGTTTACATGCCCCAGAGAGAATCCACCGTAGAACAGGCACTAGACTAAGGAGGCAAAATGACTTATCCATTTGCTCTCAGGAAGTCTTTATGAGTTTTGCTGCCCTGGATCTGATATGGTGGATATAAGAATAAAGTGGCCACATTAGCAGTGAGAAAGGCTCAGTAACACAGACTCCTCCCTACTGTGTTGGATCTGCTGCCTCCAAATGTCTGACAAGTCAATGATAAGAAACAGCACTTGGCCCCTCGTAAGACAGTTAGTTCCTTGCTCATGGGTATTATTACCCCATGGTGAACCTTTGCTTTCTCAACTCTGCCCACCCCCGCCCCCACCCCACCCCATCTTCTTCCCAGAGGATACTGCCTGTGACAATATATCTTTCCCAGAAAGACACTACATAGCTATTATGGCCATTCCAAAAATATTTGATGCCCATACCTTCCTCTTTAGTAGCTGATCTTCCCCCTAATTTAATATACAACTATGAAAATACCCCACCTCATTCCATCCTCAAAACTGCAAACCCTGTGGGTCCACCATCTACTTTTCTGCAACTTCAGAACTAGAGATGCTCTTTATTTTATTTATTACCAGTGTGTCTCTCTCTCTCTGCCCTCTCTTGGGCATTCAATATTTCCCTTTTAATAGATTTCCTCATAAGATATGATGATTCTAAAGTGTTTTTTTCACCTTAAAGGAACAAAATAACAGTAAGTAAATGTTTTTCTTTACCTGTGTCCTCTTTTTGACTTTCATAGTTAAAGTTCCCTAACACCTACCTTAGGTGCTGCAGATTGAATGTAGGACTTTATATATGACGGGCACATGCGCTACATCAGAGCTATACCCCCAGCCCTCTAGCTGAAGTTCTTGAAAAATTAGTGTATTCTTGATATTTCCGTGTGTTCACCTTCAACGTCCTCTCTCACCTATATGTGGTTTTAATGTGCTTTTTCCACTTTGTACAAAAAAGTTTTGAAAACATTTTATATCCATTCTAATAACATAAGAAAGTATTTTTATTGAGGATTTTCTCTGTAATCTCTCAACAGAAATGTTTTGAGGAAATGTAATCTTAAATCCATGTCCAAGCATGCAGAAACAGTCTGTTCTGGTTGGAAGAGGAAAGCCTTTGTCTAGTAATGTAAATGCAGGTAGAAATGGACAGGTATTTGGAGGACATAGATATTTTTCTTTCCTTTCACTGGTATTTTTCCTAACCTTCGAGAAGCAGCGGAAGACTTTTTTATTTGATGTGATTTTGTAAAAACAATTCTCCCAAGTCCCTGCCTAAGGTGTGGAGGTGAGGGCGGGGCGGCCAAGGAAAGAAGGGTCATGTGGATAGCCTGACCCGTGACACTGACTGACGCCACCTCTTCTGCCTGCTCTCTCCTCTCTCAAGCATTTCCATTCACCGACACTGACCTCAAGCACACACTGATCGCAGTACTTGACACCGAGGCACATATGACCGATTGGCTTAACCTTCGGCAAAACTCCATAGGTCTTTCTGTTATTCAGATTCTGGTACTCTTTTAAATTCAGGCCAGCTTTCTGCACTCTTCTTTCTTTGTGGCTTTAGGGACTCAGCTTCCTTTCTTTTCCTCTTCTCTTAAAACTAAAAGCTTGATCCCCAGCCCTGCCATTATTATGAAGGCAATACCTGCCCACTGCAGGAAAACTAGGAACTGTAGAAGAGAAGCCAAAAATTATAGCCCTATTTTAACTTTATTATATATATTTCAACCTTTAATTATGTATGACACCTATGTTTATTACTGTACGTATATACATGTCCATTGCATCCATCCATGGTAGAAATGAATACACACACTATAAATCAGACCACAGTTGTTTTATATCAGAATTTTTTTTTTTGGTACCGGGGATGGAACTCTGGACCTTGCGCTTGCAAGGCAGGCCGCGGGACCACTGAGCTAAATTCCTGGCCCTTTTTTGCTTTTGAGAAGAATAACTTGAATTTCATTTTTAATGGCTGCTTAGAATTTCATTATAGATTATACTACAATTTAATTTAGAGCTTCTATTCTGGAAATTTTAGGTTCCTAGGTTTTTTAAAAACCGTACCACTGTGTGACAAACATTATTATATCAAAATCCTTGTGCCTTTTTCTCTTTCTGAGTCAGTTTCAATTCCTATAAGTGAAATTCTGGTTCTAATGGAATGCACATTTTTCATATATTTCAAGAAGGTTCAAATAACTTTTCACTGTTACATGAAGAGAGAACTCTTGCTAGTACTGGTTGATTATCATTAAAAATACTTGTCCCAGGCCGAGGATTTAGCTCAGTGATTCTGCCACCTGCCTCTCAAGTGCAAAGTCCCGTGTTCGATCCCTGGTACCAAAAAAAACCCCCCACTTGTCCCAAATGATATTTCCTTTTCTTCATTAAGGCCTTGACCACTCAGTATCTTCTAGAGGTCATATTCACATACCTAGTTGTAGAGTAGAAGGCAGACCACATCTTGCCAGCCAACATGCTAGTTTTTTAGAACGCTGAAATTAACATAGCACAATTCCAGTCTACCTTATGTTTAAGGGGCTGGAGGCAGGGGACTGGAGAAAGAAGGTCAATACATCATTACAATACAGGGAGTGGAGTGTGATAGTGCGAAAGTACTAAGGAAACACTCGCTGGAAAAGTGAGGCTAGCCATGAGAGTTAAGTCTGAAGTAAGACTTAGATTAGGAGTTCACTGGCATGCAAGTGGTTTTCAGACAGAGAAGTTTTCATTAAGAGAAGGAAGTCGAAGCATACAGTGGCCTTGTTTGGAACATCAAGGATCTGGTGAGGCTGGAGCAGCGAGTATAAATTGGAGAAAAGCTATGAATGACACTAAGAAGCTGTGAAAATTGTGTTACGAAGAGGTTGGCTGAAGCACTTAGGATTCTTGTGGGTGTTAAGATGTGCTAGGTGGTATTTATTGAGCAGAGTCACGTGATCAAATGTGCATTTAGGGGAATTAACTGGATGCTGTGTAGAGGGTCACCTGGAAGTTTACTGACCAGAAGCAGGGAGCCTTGCTAGGAGCCCAGGGCATCAGCTTCCACAAGAGACCAGGGCACCAAGAGCTCAGTGTGCATGGACACGGGAGAACTGAAAAGGTAATGTGTGCTGTGTGCATGTGCATTTGCACGTGTGTGTAGTAGTAGTAGCATTTGGTCTGCAGTAGGTGGAAAATTCTGGCTTGGGTTATCTGGCTGCACAGTAGGGCCATTTTAGCTATCAGTTCTACACTCCGCACTCCATTCCTGCCATGTGGTGCTACGCTGTATGAATCCATTGCACTGCCTTGTCACATACTTCAAGAAAAATAACTCGTAGAGTTGGAGGAAAAGAAAGGTAAAAAGAATGTTCAAGGAGATAAGAGGAGGTAAAAAATAAGATTAGAAGGGGATCTAGGGATGGGGGGCAGGAGGGCAGGGAGGGGAAGTAAAATGATTAAAATGCTATGCACATGTACCTATTCCCCAAGGTGAATGTAATTATTATATACCACAAACAAACTACTGAGAGAAAAAAGAAGTCACTTATACAAGGTGAATAGGGCTTGTCCATAAAATCCTGAACTACCAAATTAGAAGCTAACCCCGAATGTAGGAAATTTGGGACAATAAAGCTTAGTGAATATTGAGATGTAGGATGCCACGTGGAGGCAGAGTCGGAAAATATTAGGAAAGTAAAAGTAGTTTATGTCACAAACAAGAAACCTGACTGAAGCTTAGGTGTAGCCTTTAAGTCATTTATAGTTGGTGCACGTGTAGGCACCCTAGCCCACAAATGCCTACAGGTGTGAAAAATCATCATGGTTTGCGTATTTAGGGGCAATATCCTAAAAGACCACAAGGTGGTAATGTAATTTCACAAGTCTCTTTGAATCTGGGTTGCTTTCACTCTGCTTCCCTTCTCTGTTTGTATTTATGCCTTTCTGCCTCGTATTTTTAGTCTTTTTTATTTTTCTGGCTTTTTCTGATTTATGTATCCTCCTTTCAGAATGTTTTCCATTTCTATGTTTCTCAGCCCATCTCCTTAATTGTCCACTAGAAAGAATGCAATCTTTCCCAGTAGTCACTGAGTAGAATTTCATCTTTTCACTAAATCAAACAATATTTATTAGAGAAAAATGGAAACATATAAAAATGGTCAATATAATTTAATCTCTCAGTACCTCTCATTTAGCTTCAAAGTTATCTATTCTTGACCATAACTTTCACCTATATCCCATCCAGTCCCCTACTTCCCATATTGTTTGGAAGCAAATTCCAGTTCTGTAAAAAGTTTATCTGTAAATATGTCTGTATATATCTCTCATTCATTAGGACTCTTAAACATAATCACAATGCTAGTAATACTCCTAAAAATATTAATGATCCTTAGTATTACAAAACTCAGTTACCATTTAAATTTCCAGTGGCCTTTTAATGCCATTAAAAATTTTTTAAAAATAATTTGCTTTTTGGAATCCATGAGTCCATGTATTGTCCAAGAATTGTGATTCCAAGTAAAGTCTATGAATTGTGATTGGTTGATTTTTCTCTTAATAGTTTTCGTTCTGCAATTTCCTATGTTCTCCTTTTTTCTTTTTCAACCTGCAATTTATTTGCTGAGGGAACTAAGTTATTTTTCTTTTCTTTTTTTTTTTTGGTAGTGGGGATCGAAACGCGGGTCCTTGCGCTTGTGAGGCAGGCAGCAGAACCAGTGAGCTAAATCCCCGGCCCTAAGTTATTTTTCTGTAATTTCCCACAGGCTACACTTTTTTTTTTTGATTGACTACCCTTAAAATGGTAGTGAAACATTTTGCACTTTTCTGAAAAATTACGATGAAGCTAACCACTTGGTTTCTTTTTTCTTGTTGGTAGGCTTCTAAATGTTGCAGGAGAAAGATGTTGCTTACCTGTACAATTTGTAGCACCAGTATCTAATCTTGACTGATCAATAGGGATCAGATCGTCATTTTGCCTTCTCTTCCTCTTGCTTCTTCTTTTCCTCCTCTTCCTCCTTCCCCTCCTCCTCTACCTCCTCCTCTTTTTTTTCTCCTCTTCCCTTTCAGTTTTAGGGATCAAAACCAGGCCTGTGCATGCCAGGCAAACACTCCACCACCAAGCTATATTCCCTGCCCGCCTTTTTCTGTTTCGAATAAATTTTATTTTCCTCTGTTTCACCTTCCATGCT
This sequence comes from Heterocephalus glaber, assembly GCF_053883595.1. NCBI lineage: Eukaryota > Metazoa > Chordata > Mammalia > Rodentia > Bathyergidae > Heterocephalus > Heterocephalus glaber. Next base: position 16,036,450 of record NW_028258297.1, on the reverse strand, counting down.
CCTTAAACTCTCAGGTGCTTTCCTGTCTCCTGTGCTATAGTCTGGTTACTATCTCCTCTCCTTTATCCTCAGGTGACTTCTCCACTGATCCTTGCATTCTGGTCTTGCTACCGTAAGATAATTCTTTGCCTACTTCCTAGCAAGGGCCACCACATGACGCGAGACAGCTCATCCCCTGCACAGAGATACTAGCTCAAGGGCCGGGTGCTCTTTCTACCACTGTACCTCTGCCAGGAAGAGGTACTTTTCTCTAATTTGCACAAAGTGGGCAATCAGCTGGTGGTGACTCCCTTCTCACCGCTTCTGTAAATTTCAACAGCTTGCATTCAGTTCCCCCTCTACATTCTACTGTATTTGTGCTGAGGATTCTAATGATCCTCTAATTTCTAAATTCAAGCAGCCTTTCTTTGTCATCATTTTTGTACCTGTATTTACTCAGTGGCTTCTCTGGGGTAAAGACGGCAGTGATTGGTGAATACAGCCCAGACTCCTCTGGGTGCCAGGCAGACTTCCGGTCTTATTACTCATTAGCTGTAGGTAAGTTACACTCCCAGTGCCTCAGTCTGCTCAGCTTTAAGTGACTTTGGAAATTGAACATACCTCACAGACTTGTAAAGATTGGTGGTAATAATGTATATAAATTGCCTCACACAGAGCATGGTAACCATAAATGCTCAGTAATGCTAGCTTAACCAGATGCTGATAAAAGCAATGGGATTAGTATGACCCATATTCTTATGATCCTCAGTTAAGTGGTTATACTGTAAGCTTTGGCCCTAAGGAAAAAGAAAATCTTGCTCACCACTGGTTTGGAGACTTGGAAAGGAACAATTGCATAAAGTCTAATTAAGGGAATCTGGGAATACTTTGTTAGGGCACATGCTGTTTTACACCTCCATCTGGGTCTAACCTATACACTTTGGTGGGAGGCACAGTCTTGGTGATACTTTATTTGGGGCATCATCAGACCTGTTATGAACTAAGGCAGAGTTTGTTTTGGAGGAATAATGGAGGTAGAGGATATGAAGGGACCATTAACTAGCCCAGCTGCCATTTCAGATGCAAGAAGGAGCAGGTTCACAGCATGTGTCTCTCAGGGATGAAAGAGAAAATGTCAAGGATTGTACAGGGAAGGTGCTGGAACATTTTGTGTGAATGTGGATATTTGGATAAAATGCCTCTAAGGCCTCAAGATAGCACCACAGGCTGTAAATAGACAAGGGAGAAGGAGACAGAAGAGCAGTATGCTTCTCTACGATAAGCATCTAGACCATGCATAGCTCAAACGGCATAGGGGTCCCTGAGATAAAAATCTTAGCTTCAAATCCTTTTTAAAAAGAGTTTTTATCAAAATTGCATCACAGAGGAGCTATGGCTGATTTACTCTGGATTTCAGTTTTCATTCTGTGGCTGCTACTGATGCTCCCAAAATGATAAAAAAAAGCCGAGATAGTGGATTTTGTTTTACAATATTTAGGACACCTGATACACTTGTAAAAACTTCTGGTACTAGTGCAAAAGAGAATTCTATAGATGCTCTGAAGATTAATTGGACACGTTTCATTAGAATGGAGAGGATCAGAATGTGTGTTTTCTTAGGTTGATTAGTGGCTGACTTAGGCTGTCATGTGTGGGAAATATCTGTCAGCATCTCCCCCAGCCCCTAGGTACCCACTATTAATCACTTGCGTTGATGTCACCCACTGGTGTTCAGTCTGGAATGATCTGTGAAAAGTTAATCTTTCATAGTTTCTTGGGATTCTTAGGGCACTGTTCTGAAAACCTAGTTTTAATTTTGATAAATGAATTTAGTAAGTCGTTAATCCCTGAAAAGGTCCAAGATCTACAAGTCAGTCAAGGGATGAAGTTAGTAATTTATTATCCATGTGGAATGCTTCAATTGCAAAATAACCCCTAAGCCCTTGACAAAGCAAATGAGCAGTAATCAAGCACCATATACAGAGATAAATTTATTTATAAGATTTGCCCCAATTCTCTGAAGAGCGATCTTCTGTTTTTCCTTCATCAAGAAACTTTTTTTTTCTCTTTTGGCAAATCCAAATGTGCCCTGGTCACTCCTCTGTTGTGTCCTCTTCCGGCTTACTGTACTGCTTAAAATAACATAGAGGCTCTGAGGGGGAAGTTTTGTTCAGTCTCACTGTCAGGAATGTTTGTTCTGGACAATTTATCCTGTGGAGACAACAACTTTGCATCTGACCATGATTCCTGCATCCCTTTGATTTCAAGAAAGTTTAAGAATAATGTTTCACCTTAACTGAAAACAATATGAAGAGGTGATACGGATTTTGCTGTGTTAACCTTCTCCCCCCAATTTTATTCTGTTTTGCATTTTGATTTTGGCTCTGTCTTAACTATTTTATCAAAAATCATGGGTGTATACATGTGGCAGATTCCAGGATGAGGAACAGGTCACTTGTTTTCTGATTATAAGCTTTGTTTCCGGGCATACTAAAGGTGCTCAGTAATAGTTTTTCAAATCAAAGAATTTCTGAGAGCATGCCATAGTATTTTGTGCATAACTTGTAGAGTTTTTTTTTTTTTTTTGCAGTCTTTGGGATCAAATTCAGGGCCTTGAACAAGTGCCGTATGACTGAACTACATTCCAGCTCCCATCCCCCACCCCCCTTTTCTTTGGTAATGGGAATCGAACTCGGGACCTCAGGTGGCAGTACCACTGAGCTAAATCCCCAGCCCTCCCATCCCCCAACTTAAAAAAAAAAATTTGAGACAGGGCCTCACTAAGTTGCCTAGGCTAGCCTTGAACTTGGCCACCCTCCTGGCTCAGCTTCTCATGTAGCCTGGATTACAGGCATGCACATGGCACCATGGCATGCCCAGTTTTCAATTATTTTATTACTTGCTTTTCTTTCAGCCCACAAATAGGTGTTCAAGTGAATCACACTTTTTTTCTTTCTTATTGCCCCTTAGATCCATCTTTCTAACCTGTAAATCCAACCATTTGAGTCTAACATTTTTGTTCTTAAAGACCTTTAACCCTTCAGTGGTTTCTAACTGTTGCTGGGATAAAGGCCACATTCTATATGTGGTTCGCGGAGTCCTATGTGATGGCCTTTATTTCTCTAGCTTTCTCCCACTCAAGGCCACCTGTCACTGTATGCATCTGGCATTTTAAGTAATTTGTGGTTTCTAGCTGTAATTAAGATCCCTAGTCAGTTGAATTATTCAAGAAGGGCCTGAATTAATTGAAGGTCTTACATAAACTAAGAGGAGATTTGAAGCATGAAAGAGATTCTCCTGCCAGCTTTGGAGGCTGAACATTGTAGGAAGGCTGTGTAGGTACAGTAACTTGCTGAGAGCAATCCTTAGCCAACACTCAGAAAGAACACAGCAGGGCACAGTAGTATGTGTCAGTGAACTCAGCACTCTGGGAGGCTGAGGCAGGAGGATTGAAAGTTGATCCCAGTCTGGGCAACTTAACTTGTGAAGATCCTGTTTCAGTTAAAATAGAGATGGGGCTATAGCTCAAGACCTGCATTGAATCCTCACCACCACAAAACAGAGACAGAAATAAAACACCTTCAAGGAGTTAGATTCTGCCAAACAACCTGAAAGAGCAGCGAAGAGAACTGAGTCATGCGGAAGTCAGAGTCCTGGCCAAAAGCGTGCATTTACCCTGATGAAACCTTGAGCAACGGCCTGGCTAGTCTGTTCCTGGGCTCCTGACCCGTGAAAATTGTGGGAAAATAAACTGTTTTGTTTTAAACTGCTAAGTTTTTGGTCATTTATTGTACGGTAATAGGAAGCTAATACAGAAGGAGAGAAAGAATGGAAGGAAGGAGAAAGAGTAGGAAAATGCAAGAGAAGAAAAAGGAAGGAAAAAGGTGGAAGGAAAAAGGAAAGAAGAAAAAAGACAGGAAAGGAGGGAGATAAACATTTATTTGGTCATAGTTTCTACTCCTTTGTTCTGTATTCTAGGAGAGAACGACATTCTTGCCACAATTTGTACATTTTTGAGAGAGTAGTATGTCTTCATGAAGTCTTGTGTGGTTTTAAATCTATGTTATACCTTATGGAAGGTTTTACAAATTTACCACTGTATGGTATAAGCTAGTATCACCTTTTATTTATTTTTTGGCTTCTTTCTTTTTTTTTTTTTTTGGTACTGGGGATCGAACTTGGGTCCTTGCGCTTGCACAGCAGGTGGCGAAACCACTGAGCTAAATCCCCGGCCCTGGCTTATTTCTTTTAAAGTTGAGAGGCACTAAAATTGTTAGGTTTTCTAAAAAAATTAGTTTGTTTCTTCCCTTCTTGATACACTTTGTATATTTTTACTTTTTTATTAGGCTTTTGAGCATCCTTTTGCACTTGCCTTAAAATTTTTATTTTAATTTGTAAAATATATTATATATCCAATAATGTATATGTTTCCAGTTTTAAAGATGTTAATAAAATGAACTTTTACATGAAAATCACTCAATTAAAAAACAGATTATTATCCACTAGTCTTGTGGCTCCCAATATGCTCATTACAAGTTGCATCCTCATCCGTGGACCCCGTAAATTTTGTGTTAATAATATTTTGCTGATCTTTTTAATTTCTACATATCCCTAAGTAATCTATCATTTAAACTTATTTGTTGTGAATATTTTTGCAGTAGTTTTTTTTTTGGTACCAGGGATTGAAACCTGTGTCCTTGCACTTGCGCAGTAGTTTTATGATGTCCTTTTCTGTGCCTTGCTTTATTGTTGGTACGCTGGTGTATTTCTTGAGATATGTGAGGTCATGGTTTGCATACTTTCTTTTTCAGTACCGGGAAATGAACTCAGGACCTTGCACTTGCTGGGCAGGTGCAGTGCCACTGAGCTACATCCCTCACCCTGTTTATATAATTCCACAGTTACATAGTATCCAATTACAATCACACATGGCATAATATTTCATTCGATTCTGGCCTGCATATATGACTGTGGTTCCGTAAGGTTATAATAGAGCTGAAGGGACTCCTAGGACCACTGTAACCATCTTATTGTCATAGCACAACCCATTACTCACATACTTGTGGTGCTGCTTGTGTGGACAAACCTATGGTACTGTCAATCATAGAAAAGTATAGCAATATACTTCTGTGTGATATTACTTGATAATGATAAGAAAAGACCTCGTTTGGGTTTGCATATTTACTATGGTTTAATTTTAAAAATTATTTTACAGTGTACTTCTATTTATAAAAGAAATTTAGAAATAGTATGGCACATTAGGCCTACATACATCTCAGCTGTTGTAGTTAAGCTGGACTATCAACTTGATTGGCTTGGGAACTGCCTAGTGAATTAGTAAAGCATACCCTGGCTGTGTCTGGGTGGGTCACTGAAGTGTGACCTTGGGCATTATATCTGGTACTTGGTCCTGTCCTCTCTGGAGCTGTTCCCTGCTCTGCTTCCCCACTGCCATGAGCTAAATAGCTTTACTCTACCATATCCCCCACCATGATGTTTCTACCCTAGAGTCAGCCGGCTATGAATTGAAGCCAAAATAAACCTCTCCTTTAGCTTGCAGGTGTCAGGTATTTTGTCTTAGCAACCAGTCAGCTGGGCAATAGGCCCACCAGCCGCCAGCTTGGCCATTTGGTCAGAACGGTCATGGTCGGGGGTGGCTGTGCCCCGCTCCACCCGGCTCGCCCCGCCCACTTGCATTCAGGAGACTGTGAGGACCCCCCCCCCCCCCCGCACATCCACCAGCGGCCAGCTTAGCTGCACAGGCGCCTGGAGCAACAGCCCCCCCCCCCCACCTCCCACCTCTGGCCTTTTAGCTGTACAGCTACCTGGTTCCACACTACAGAGGCACAGGGGGACATAAAGGCCATTGTCCTGAGCTGCAGAAGTAAACAAAAGAGAGAGGGCCTCTCTCGGACTCCCTGATGAAAACTGAAGCCCACTGGAAAAGTGAAGAGAATCTGTGCAATAAAGGTACACCAGACCACCGTGCTTGTTAAGTTGGAGGGATCATCACCTCGCATCGGAACCTGGACTATCTTCAGGGGAAAGGGCAGCTGGAACCTGTAATAGAACCTTGCAGGGTTCAAGGAGGACAGGGAGCTCAGCTTGGGACTTGCAGCCAGAAATCTGCCTGAATCTCACAGATCTGTGACTGGCTTACTGAGACTCACTGACTCAAAACTGCACACTGCTGCCCACGTTGTTTATTGTGACAGCAGAGATATACCCTGAAGGAGGCCCTTCCTTTTTATTTTTTATTTGTTACTTTCAAAATTATTACTACTTTTTTGTTCTTATTTTTGATTTTTTTTCTACTCTTTAAAAATTTTTCCTTTTCTCTTTTCTTTTTCTTTCTTTTTTCTTTTTTTCTTTTTTTGGTACCAGGGATCAAACTGGGGTCCTTGCACTTGCACAACAGGCGGCAAAACCACTGAGCTAAATCCCTGACCCTTTTTCTCTTTTCTTTCTCTTTCCCTCATTCCCTTGCTGTCCCACATTGTTCTTCATCTCCCTTTGTGTTCCTGTTCAGGCCCTAATTCATATTTCTTCTTTATTTTTCATTTCTTCTCTCTCCTTCTCTTGCCTGTGCCCTCTGGCCTCACTGCTAACCTTCCCCTATCCCTCTATCTACCTATTCCTCTCTTCCCAACTTCTTCTAACTCCCCATCCCAAAGGGTAAAGTTGCTATATTGAAGAGTTTATTCACTATAAACATATGTTGGATTGGTCTTTGATCTTGGTTTAATTCACACAGTTGAAGGTGATAGGTTAATAACCACAAAAAATTATAATTTTCTAAAAGGTACTTGATGCTATTGTGTTGCTGATTGTATCACTTGGGCTAAGGTGTTGTGATTGAGCTAATCAGTTGTTCTTCCGGGTATAATGAAAATGAGATAGCCTCAGAGCCATTAGAAACTCAAAACCTAAAGACCAGCTCTATCTGGAAGACACCTCTGAGAAGCTATCATTCCATAAGGGTTCTAAATACATCAACAAAGATACTTACAATAAGCAACTTCAAAGTATCAACCCAGGAACTAAACCAAGAACAGTACCAAAAACAAAAATGAGAAGACATTTAAGCAAGGTACAAACTCAGACTTCCACCCCAAAAAAGGCAAATTCTGGGGAAAATGAGGTGGAAAAGTTCGATAATCAACCACCTGGATACCCTGAACTGATAGCACAGGAAGTAACAAAACAGATGAATGAGGCTCTAGAAAAATTCAAAGCAGAAATAATCTCCCAGATAACTACAGAGATAGTGAGCAGAGTGAAAGACATGATTAGAGGCTCTAGAACAGAAACAGATAAAAAAAATAGATGAGCTCAGATACATGCTAGAAGCCATGAATGACCAGCATAGGAAAGAAAAGGAAACCATGAAACAGATTCAAATAGATATTCAGGAGATTAAAAACTCCATTGAAAGCATGCAGAGCAGATTAAGAGAATCTGAAGATAGAATATCAGATATAGAAGACAGGATTGTGGTTAAGGACCATGAAAGCAGAGATTTCTTAAAAATAGTAAGAGACCATGAGAAATCAATCCAGCAGCTGCTAGATGGTACAAAGAAGAATAACATAAGACTGACAGGAGTGCACGAAAAAACAGGAGAAAGTACAAATGACAAAAAAATCTGTTCACAGAAGTAATAGTAGAAAACTTCCCAGACAGAGGTGGAGTATTGGACATACAGATAAGCAAGGCATACAGAACTTCAACTAGCCATGATCAAAAAAAATCTACACCTAGATATATAATAGTCAAGATCCCAGAAACCCAGCAGAAGAACAAAATCCTATAGGGTGTTAGAGAAAAGAAACAAATCAGCTACAAGGAAAGCCCAGCAGAATCACAGCAGACTTCTCAACACAAAGCCTCAAATCAAGGAGAGCCTGGAGTGAAGTATTTCAAGCCCTAAAAGAAAATAACTTCCAACCTAGACTGTTGTATCCTGCAAAATTATCTTTCAAAATCAGTGGGGAAATTACTTCCACGACAAAGAACACCTGAGAAATTTCATGAACACCACACCAGCACTCCAAACAATTCTAAGCAATGTCCTAGAAAAAGACAATGAAGGTCACAACTTCATGAGGACCAACAGAGGGAAGCCACCAGGCAACGTAAGAAACTAAAGGGAAAGGGGGAAAAAAGTAAGAAATAAAAGCGCCAACAATAGTAAAATATCATGACAAGGATGAGTCGATGTCTATCAATTATAACTATCAGTGTTAATGGTCTCAATTCACAAATCAAAAGAAATACACTGACAGAATGGATTAAGAAGCAGAATCCAACAATATGCTGTATACAAGAAACACACCTAACTCAAAAAGAATTACATAGACTGAAAGTAAAAGGATGGAAAACAGTTCTCCACAACACAAGAACCCAGAAAAAAGCAGAGGTAGCAATTTTATTTGCAGACAAGGTAGATTTCAAACCAAAACTAATTAAGAGAGACAAAGATGGTCACTACATCCTTGTGAAGGGAACAGTCCAAGAGGAAGAGATGACAATCATAAATATATATGCACCAAATACGAATGCCGCCAACTATACAAAACAAATATTAATGGACATGAAAAACCAAATAAGCACTAATACAATTGTAGTTGGGGGCCTCAATACCCCATTATCACAAATAGATCATCTAGACAAAAAATTAACAACAAAATTCTAGAACTGAAGCAAGCTATTGAACAAATGGACTTAATAGATATTTGCAGAGTGTTCCATCCCACAAAATCAGAATACACATTCTTTTCAGCTGCTCATGGGTCATTCTCCAAAATAGACCACAGGCTAGCTCATAGGACATGTTTAAGTAAATGTAAAAGAACTGAAGTTACCCCCTGTATATTATCAGACCATAGAGCAATGAAATTGGAGTTCAGTGACATAAAACAGAAAACTTACACAAACACATGGAAATTAAACAACACAACCCTGAACAATCAATGGGTCACAGAGGAAATTAAAGAAGAAATTAGACAGTTTCTACAAGTAAATGATAATGCCAGTAAAACATATAGGAATCTATGGGACACAATGAAAGCAGTTCTACCCGGGAAATTCATAGCATTCAACACCCATATTAGGAAAACAGAGAGAACTCAGTTAAATAACCTAATGCAGAACCTCAAGCTCTTAGAAAAAGAAGAGCATAACAAACCCAAAGCTTGTACAAGAGAGGAAATTATAAAGATCAGAGCAGAAATCAATGCAATGGAGACTAAGAGAATAATACAAAAAATTAATGTATCAAAGAGTTGGTTTTTTGAGAGAATAAATAAAATCGATAAACCTTTAGCCAACCTTATCAAAAAAAGGAAAGAAAAGGCTCAAATCCATGCAATTAGGAATGAAAAAGGTGAAGACACAACAGACCCAGCAGAAATCCAGAGCATCATCAATACCTACTTCAAGAACCTGTACTCTAATAAAATGGAAAACATAGAAGAAATGGACAGATTCCTAGATACATATGAATTGCCAAATTTAAATGAAGAAGATATAGACATTCTAAATACTCCATTTACAATGAGTGAAATTGAAAATGTAATAAAAAATTTACCAACAAAGAAAAGCCCAGGTCCTGATGGCTTCACTGCTGAATTCTACAAGACAATTAAAGAAGAACTATTTCCATTACTCTTTAAACTCATCAAAGAAATTGAAAGGGAAGCAAGGCTTCCAAATTCATTCCTGGAAGCAAGTGTTACTTTGATTCCAAAACCAGGGAAAGACCCAATGCAAAAAGAGAACTACATACCAATCTCTCTAATGAATATAGATGCAAAAATCCTCAACAAGATACTGGCAAACAGAATACAGAGTGTCATCAAGAAGATCATACATGCTGATCAAGTCGGATTTATCCCAGGGATGCAAGGATGGTTTACCATTCATAAGTCAATAAATGTAGTACACTATATTAATAGAGTCAAGGTCAAAAACCATATGACCATCTCAATACGTGCAGAAAAGGCATTTGACAAAATCCAACACCCATTCATGATAAAAACGCTACAGAAAATTGGAATAGAAGGTCTTTATCTCAATCTGATTAAGGCTATCTTTGAAAAACCAACAGCCAACATCATGCTAAATGGTCAAAAACTGAAAACTTTCATGCTAAAATCAGGAACAAGACAAGGAGGCCCACTATCGCCACTCCTGTTTAATATTGTTCTTGAATCATTAGCCACAGCAATTAGAAAAGAGAAAGAAATAAAAGCAATAAAGATAGGAAAGGAAGAAGTTAAACTGTCATTATTTGCTGATGATATGATACTTTCCATAGAAGACCAAAAAAACTCTGCCAAAAGACTTCTAGACTTAAATTGAGAGATTCAGTAGAATAGCTGGATATAAAGTCAACCCTCAAAAAACAATAACCTTTTTATATACAAATAATACTCACTGAGAGAGAAATTAGGGAAACAATTCTTTTTACAATAGCATCCAAAAAAATGAAATATCTAGGAATTAATCTAACAAAGGAAGCAAAAGACCTCTACACTGAAAACTATAGCACTCTGAAAAAGGAGATTGAGGAGGATATAAGAAAATGGAAAGACATCCCTTGTTCCTGGGTAGCAAGAATCAATATAGTGAAAATAGCCATACTTCCAAAACTACGATATAGATATAATGCAATGCCAATTGAAATTCCAATATATTTCACAGAATTAAAGAAAATCCAAAAATTCATTTGGAGCTAGAAGAGGCCTAGAATAGCAAAAGCAATCCTAGGTGACAGAGACATGGCTGGGGCTATCACAATCCCCAACTTGAAACTATACTACAAAGCTACTGTGATAAAAACAGCATGGTACTGGCAAAGAAACAGACCCGAGGATCAGTGGAATAGATTAGAATATGCAGAAACAACTCCAGATATACTCAGCCACCTCATCTTTGACAAAGGAACCAATCATCCTCATTGGAGGAAAGATAGCCTATTTAATAAATGGTGTTGGAAAAATTGGATTTCAACCTGCCAAAGATTAAAACCTGATCCATACCTATCACCATGCACTAAACTAAGTTAGAAGTGGATTAAATATCTAAATATATTTTTTGGTACTGGGGACTGAATTCAGTTCTTGAGCTTGTGCAGCAGGCGGCGAAACCATTGAGCTAAATCCCTGGCCCTAAATATTAAGACAGAAACATTAAATTTGCTGGAAGCTAAGTTAGGTAGAACTCTTGAAGACATTGGCATAGGAAAAGACTTTATGAACATAACCGCAGTAGCACAGGAACTGGCACAAAGGATCAACAACTGGGATCTCATCTTATTAAAAAGCTTCTGCACTGCAAGAGAAACCACCAACAGAGCTAACAGACAACCTACAATGTGGGAATAAATTTTCAGCAGTTGTACCTTAGACAAAGGACTACTATCTAGAATATATAAAGAACTGAAAAAAATCAGACCCCCCCAAATTCAAAGACCTAATTCAAAATAGGCATCTGAAATGAATAGACATTTCTCAAAGAAGTAAAAACAGCAAATAAATATATGAAAAAATGTTCAACATCACTGGTCATTCAAGAGATGCAGATGAAAACAACACTGAGATTCCACCTTACCCCAGAAAGAGTGGCTGCTAACAAGAAATCAACCAATAACAAATCCTGGTGGGGGTGTGGAGAGAAAGGAACCCTTATCCATTGTTGGTGGGAGTGCAGACTGGTGCAGCCACTGTGGAAATCAGTATGGAGATACCTCAACGAACTAGGACTAGAGGTCCCATTTGACCCAGCTATTCCCTTGCTGGGTATTGTCCCAAAAGAATTAAAAGAATCATAGCACAGTGATATATGTGCAGCCATGTTTATTGTGACACAGTTTATAATAGCTAAAGCTTGGAAATAGCCCAAGTTGTTGGAGACTGGATAAAGAAGATGTGGGGTTTTTTATAAAATGGAGTACTACTCAGCCATAAAGAATGAGAAACTAGAGACATTTATAGCTAAAAGGATGCATATTGAGGCCATACTCTTAAATGAAATAAATAGGACACACGTGTAAATACCGACAGTTTCTCTAGTGTGAGAAACTGAAAGTGTAATTAAGGATTAAAATGATTAAAATGAATAATTGTTAATTTGAAATATGAAGAAAAGGTTCAAAGGGGTAGGGGTAGCAGGAGGGGAAGGGGAGAGATCAGAGTTATAGGCTGGAATCTGGAAAGAATCCATATATAGACTGTGTTTAAAACTGTAGGAAGAGATGTAGATAGAGACTAGGCTGGAGCTCATCAGTGGGTTGGGAAGGAAGAGTCACTGAGCTCAAAGGAGAGAAGGGTATGTTTCCAGAAGAAACACATACAACTATGCATAGTACACAGTACCCGATAGTGTGATAAATGACTGTTACTGTTTCAGGTACTTATCATAACATGCTGTGCTTTTCATCCTTTAGAGCATAATCCTACTTATATAAAAATTTATTGAAAAACAGTGTGTTGCTTTGTTTGCCAGTGGTAGCCTCATGTATCTCGTGTCTAACTGAATATTTGGATAATATTAAGGGGCCATCACAGATGACTGATGTATACCTTTTCAGTTTGCACTTAGAAATTGGCACTTTGTGTGGTACTTTACAATACACATGGATGCAATTGCCTAATAACATATTTCTCAGATTATATTTCCATCACGTGTCACATGACTATATTGAAATTTAAATTAAAAAAAATTTGGCCTATGTATAGTCTCCTAGTTAATTAGTATTTTTTCTTCAGACCACTATTTGTTCAATATTAGTTTTGAAAATCTAAAACAAATCACATCTTCTGATGTCTTGTTAATGCTTGAGATTTTTAAAAAATTATATGGAAAAATGTTTTAAGTACTTTTAAGTTTTGCTCTGGTTGAGTTCTATTATATTTGAATATTATTATAGTTTTTTTTCCTTGCATTGCTTTTCTTTGAATAATTTTAATTTTTGTATATGTTTGTGTTTAGTGAATGATAATAAAGTTATACATTTAAAAAAAAGAAAGTTGGGCAATAGATCATGTTTATGGTGTCTTTTGATTGGCTCTTCTCTTGATCTAATCTCATGTTTATTTTGTTCATTATAAATCTGTGGTGCAGTGTCTTTTTTTTTACATGCATAATTTAGCCTGGATATATAGTAGACCATACCATCTAGGCTTGTGTAGTTGCACTCGGTGATGTTTGCACAACAATAACAAACACAACAATAATAGTAATAAATAACAAATAATTGCCTAAAAGAACAGCTCTCAGAGTTCTCAGAGTATATCTCTCTTGCTAAATGATTCATCACTGTATATAAAGACATCTCTATTTTACCTATTCTACTATAATAGACATTGGGTTTATCTTGACTTTGGAGTTGTTTTAAAGTTTTTATTATTTTAAACAATGCTGCTATAAAATTCATGTGCATATGAATCAGAATTTTTCTAGCATGTACGATTAGGAGTGGGTTTGCTGGGTCACAATCATATGTATGCTTAATTTCATTAGGTGATACCATATTGGTTTCCAAAGTAGTTACACCAATTTATACTTCCAATTATCACTGTAAGAGCCCTCCATATACTCCACATTCTCACCAGGATATGATGCTGTTGGAATTGTCAGTGTTTTCCTACCTTGTCTGTATAAAATGGAATCTTGTCATTTTACTTTGTATTTTACCTATAAATAATGATTTGAACATGTTTTAGTATATATGATTTATTTGTGCTTCATCTTCTATGAGATGTTTATTTGTATCTTTGGCCTATTTTTTTCAGTAAGATTGTCTTTAAGGATTTATAAGAGTAGTTTATAAAATATGGGTATTATTTTTTTCTCAGTTATATGAATAGAAAATAACTCCTTCCAGATTGTGAGAAAACCTTTTACTCTCTTACTGCCATCTTATGTTGAATAAGTTTTTAATTTTAAAAGTTTAAAATTTGTTACTTTTATTTTATAGGTTATGCTTTTTTGTCATATTTTAAAAACTTTACATTTCATAAAGATATTTAAAAGATATATTTTCTAAAAGTTTTAAAGTCTTAAAATTAATATTTTTATTCTTTTTCATATGGATAACCAGTTTTTCTCACAGAATCTATTGAATAGTCTTTACTTTCCCCAGTGATCTATAATGTCAGATATGACATAAATCAGGTTTTCATAAGTGACTGCTCTCAATTTTATTTCATTGTTTCATTTGTTGGGCCTCATACACCTCATGGTCTTAACCACTGTAACTTTTATTCAGAGCTCTCTCATATGGTAAGCCACTTGAGTTTTCTTTATCAGAACTGTCTGGGCTATTTTTAGCCATTGACCTTTCAGTATGATTTGCTTCCAATATTTTATTATGGATAGTTCAAAAATAAAGTGAATTTTACAGTAAAAATACCCACAAACCCAATATTTAAATTCTGTAACTAACATTTCATTATGTTGCTCTATCACATAGCTATCTACCTATCCATTAAATGGCTTGGGATATCTTTCTTTCTTTCTTTTTTTTTTTTTTGTTTATTTTGCTGCTAGGAATCAAACCTAGGGCCTTATTCACAGGAGGCAAGTGCTGTTCCATTGAGCTACATCTCCAGCCCTACTGGTGATTTTTTAAAAATTAGCTTTTAATGCCACATACAACCTACTTTGGACTGTGTTTGAAGTTAAATGGGGCATAGTGTTGCTTCGACAGATACATGCTCACACAATCCATGAACATGGTATGTCTCTCATTTACCTAAGTCATCTTCCATGTCTTCCAGGGAAGTATTATATTTTTCTTGATAGAGATCTTGCAAAGCTTTAAAAGCATTTATTACACATCTGTATTGTTGACTTTTTAAAAAATTCTTTTATTGGCACATTTTAGGTATACAATATGTTTACATTTATCATTGAGTACTTGTACCTGTACATGATATACCTTAGTTCTTATTTTTTTTCCCCATTACCTGTGCACCCTTCACTGCCTCCACCCTTCCCTATTTACATAGATTTTGTTTCCATTTTTTTTCTTTTCTCATAATTTTTCCTTTCCCTTCTTCCCTCTCCCCTTCCCCTCCCACCACCCCTACAGCTTTGAACCTTTTCCTATTTCAAAATTATCAATTATTCACTTTAATCATTTTAATCCTTATTTACACTTTCAGTTTCTCACACTAGAGAAACTATTCCATATTTACACGTATGTGTCCTATTTATTTCATTTAAGAGTATGGCCTCAATATGCATCCTTTTAGCTATAAATGTCTCTAGTTTCTCATTCTTTATGGCTGAGTAGTACTCCATTTTATAAAAAACCCCACATCTTCTTTATCCAGTCTCCAACAACTTGGGCTATTTCCAAGCTTTAGCTATTATAAACTGTGTCACAATAAACATGGCCGCACATATATCACTGTGCTATGATTCTTTTAATTCTTTTGGGACAATACCCAGCAAGGGAATAGCTGGGTCAAATGGGACCTCTAGTCCTAGTTCTTTGAGGTATCTCTATACTGATTTCCACAGTGGCTGCACCAGTCTGCACTCCCACCAACAATGGATAAGGGTTCCTTTCTCTCCACACCCCCACCAGGATTTGTTATTGGTTGATTTCTTGTTAGCAGCCACTCTTTCTGGGGTAAGGTGGAATCTCAGTGTTGTTTTCATCTGCATCTCTTGAATGACCAGTGATGTTGAACATTTTTTCATATATTTATTTGCTGTTTTTAATTCTTTGTCTGAGAAATGTCTGTTCATTTCAGATGCCCATTTTAGAATTGGGTCTTTGAATTTGGGGGGATCTGATTTTTTTCAGTTCTTTATATATTCTACATAGTAGACCTTTGTCTGAGGTAAAGCTGCTGAAAATTTATTCCCACATTGTAGGTTGTCTGTTAGCTCTGTTGGTGGTTTCTCTTGCAGTGCAGAAGCTTTTTAATAAGATGAGATCCCAGTTGTTGATTCTTTGTGCTAGTTCCCATGCTACTGAGGTTATGTTCATAGTCTTTTCCTATGCCAGTGTCTTCAAGAGTTCTACCTAACTTATCTTCCAACAAATTTAGTGTTTCTGTTTTAATATTTAGATCTTTAATCTACTTCAATCTTAGTTTAGTGCATGGTGATAAGTACGGGTCTAGTTTTAATCGTTGGCAGGTTGAAATCCAGTTTTTCCAACATCATTTATTAAATAGGCTATCTTTCCTCCAATGAGGATGGTGGGCTCCTTTGTCAAAGATGATGTGGCTCAGTATGTCTAGAGTTGTTCCTGCATCTTCCAAACTATTCCACTGATCCTCGGGTCTGTTTCTTTGCCAGTACCATGCTGTTTTTATCACAGTAGCTTTGTAGTATAGTTTCAAGTTGGGGATTGTGGTAGCCCCAGCCATGGCTCTGTTGCCTAGAATTGCTTTTGCTATTCTAGGTCTCTTCTGGTTCCAAATGAATTTTGGATTGTTTTCTCTAGTCCTATGAAGTATATTGTTTGAATTTCAATTGGCATTGCATTAAATCTATGTAGTAGTTTTGGAAGTATGGCCATTTGTATTGTTGATTTTTAAAAGTGACATTTTGGTGCTGGGGTTTAGCTCAGTGTTTCTGCCACCTGCCTCACAAGTGGAAGGTCCTGAGTTCAATCCCAGGTACCAAAACAAAATGATATTTTTAAAAAGTTAGATATTCTACACTTGGTCTCAGCCAAAAGGCCAATAAAAACATTAGATATTCTTTTTTTGTTTTTTTTTTGGTACCGGGGATTGAACTCGGGTCCTTGCGCTTGCACAGCAGGTGTTGAATGGATATTCTAAAGTTCTGTTAGTGGTGTATAAAATTGAAGTTGACTTTTTTATTTAGCTTAACACTAATTGTATGTGTATGTATGTGTTACTAGTGATGACGCCTAGGGGTTTTGCATTCTAGGCAAGCGCTTTACCAGTGAACTACATAACCAGCCTAACACTAATAATCTTATATTCAACTGCCTTGTTAAAACTATTTTCATGATTCTAATTTTATATATTTGAGTTTTTAAATATATACACTCATATATCATTTGAACAACAATAATTGTTTTATACTTTTATAATCTTCATGCTTATGACCTTTTCCCCTTTCTTATTTTACTGGCTTGAATATCTTGTAGAAGAACATAAGTAGTGATATCAGACATTTTTTATGCTATTTGTAATTATAGAGTTAATGTTTTTAATTTTTCACTGATCACTTGATTCTTGCTGCTGTAGGTTCTTTTTTGTTTGTTTGTTTTTTTGGTGTTTCTTTTGGTACCAGGGATCGAACTCAGGACCTTGTGCTTGCGAGGCAGGTGGCAGCACCACTGAGCTAAATCCCCGGCCCTGTTGTTTGAGACAGGGTCTCAGTATATAGTTCAAGTTGGCCATGAACTCATTATGTACCCCAGGCTGGCCTCAAACTCACACCAATCCTCCTACCTCAGCCTCTAGAGTGCTGGGATTACAGGTTTATTAGTTGCTTTTCTCTCATTGCTGAGATAAAATACCTGATACCCAGAGTTGGAGGGGAAGTGGTTTATTTGGCTTATAGTTCATAGACTTTTCAGTCCATAATCAGCTGGATCCAAAGCAGGGATGGCAAATAGGCATCGCAGAGGAAACAACATGGTGCCCACAAGGTAGCAAAGATAACAAGAGAGTTAAATGACATCTTTCTGCCCCTTTTGTTTTATTCAGACTACTGGGATTAGGGCAGTGCCAAACTAATCACTCACTCCTAGTGGTTTAGTAACCACACACCCTTACCCCAGCATCACACATTCCAGATTCAACTACTTCTGAAAAAGAAAGTCCCACCCATCTCATCTGCATGAGGCTTTTGGGGGACATCTAAACACAAACCATAAAAACAGGTATTCATCACTATGCCTGGTGTGCTGCTGTAGGTTTTATACTGGGGAAGGTGTAGATATTTTTGTTTATTAGAAAAATCAACATTTATTTTTTGAAGTGAATTACAGGTTTCCATGCAGTTCTGAGTGCTTTGGAATTCAGACAGTGAATATGAACCTATGAAGCTTTCTTTTAGAATGGGGACACAATTTCTCAGCAGATGGTTCTCTGTGCATGTGATTTTAGCCACTCCTCAAGCCCCTATCCTAACTGCTACTTTTGTCCTCAATCTAATATTGCATAAACACTCAATGAATACCTGTTGATTAATGCCAGGGTTTTCATGTGCTTCTAGTCCTGGGAGTTGGTGGTCTCTTCTTCATGAAAACTCTTGCCAATCTGCTTAATCTTATTCATTCTAAAGCTGATATATTGTTTGAGCCAAGCCATAGATGTCCATTTGGTTGTCCTTATACCTCAGAGTAAACAAACACCAAAATCGGGAAGCAGTGTATATTTTTAATTCTCTTAGTAATTCAGAATTTGTGAGTACTTTATAGAACTCTTTTCTAAGCAAAATCCTTAACTGCCAGCAGTGACAACAGGTTGGGGTCAAGGTATCTAAACTGGGACATCTAGGTAGTATGAGGAAAACTAAGAATAGTTTGAAATTTATTTCAGTTTCATTGTTGAGCAGAGATTCTTTTTGTCTTGGTATCTGTATTAGTCAACTGTTCCAAAAATAATGTCACATACCAAACTTTCTGGAACCCAGTGACTTACCACCAGCATTAACTTCTCCTGCTCATGGGCCTGCAAATTTGTTGTGACTTATCTGCTTCAGGATGTCATCGGTCGCTCAACATTGGCTCTGAACTTCAAGTTGAGTTTAGGTTTGCTCCATAAGTTTCTTTATTCTTTGGGCCAGCACCAGTCTGAAGAATGCAATAGGACAAGTCAAACTGTACAATCTACAAAATTACAAAACAAACCAAAGGACAAAAAGGAAGTCCCCAAATCAAAATTACATAACAGCCTCAGCACCTCTATGTATGTTACATGTGGTAACATCTAATTAGTAAACCAAGTCACACAGTCAGGCCCAACATCAATAGGATGAAAAAGTTTATTCTCCTCAATCCTGCACACTGTAGGTTACATAAGCAAAGATAGAGACTGAGTAAAGACCCAAAGAGAGTAATTCAATGTATTCCAGTCATATATGATTAAATACAATATGAAGTGCTTACCACATAGTAAGTGCTCAGTTTAGTTGATTATTAATATTTAAAATGACATCAAACCAGTTGTTTTTTAGAATTCATGATATAGTTAAATTTGCGATGTAAGATTATTTCTCTTCTCCTCTATCCTTCTGTTCCCTTTCTATTATGATATAAATAATAACTTCAATTTATGTTTCTAAATGTTGACTTTCATTACCAAATCGATTCAGTGTTCTTAAGATTATAGTCTTGTACTCTTTAATACTCTTAGACTCTTTAACTACTATGAAATTCAGTGCTATGCTTGGTTGAAACAACATGCGTTGTTTATTTACTTTTCTGTTTCTGTAGTGGTCGAATGTTATTTTGTGCACATAACTGCTTTTCATTCAAATAGGCAACATGATCTCAGACCTAATTACTATAGAAGTAATTGCTCCTTGGCAAATGGGGCTTGCCAGTCTGCCCAGACTTTCAAATGTCAAAGAGCCAACTGAATGCGGGGCATATTCAGATCCTTGATGGAAATCCATTGATCTCAGTGTGGGAGTCCACAGAGCTAGCATTGTACTCGCCAAACTGTAACCTGTTAAAGCCCTGCTTCTTCTAAGGCCTCAAGACAATAGCTGCACCACGTACCATTTTGAGAAGATGGTAGATAAGCTCCTTTTGCAGACCAACTACCTCTGATCTGTGAAAGAGGTTGGATGGATGAGGAGAGTTCAATGGAGATTCAAAGGAGGAAATTTTAAAGAGAATTTTTAATATCCTGCTCATACCTTTTTCTTCATGGAGATGGATGGGGAGGGGCTTCCTCTTCACCTCAAGCAAAATAAACTTCACAGGAATAAAATTCTAATATGCTTCCCTGCTGTTTCTGAGCCACAGAGGACTGGTATTTGACATATACTTGAAGCACTTACAAGTAAAGCCTGTGGCTAAAGCTTCTGTTTTATTTTATTTTATTTTTGGTGGGACAGGGAATGATCTGGAATCTTTTCTATGATCCAATGTGGGCAGCATGTGAGACAGAAAGCTGCCATTGATTGCCTTAGGTCCTACTCAAGCGCATATGGTAGGGAGGGCAAGGAGACCTTACCAGAAAAACCTGCAGTTGTACAGTAGTTGTACAGTAGCTAGTGCTGAGGGAGGAGCTGTAAGTCACCAGCTAGAGTAAATGAATCCAACTGTTGGTCTCCAGGGCTAGCAGGTGCCCTCCAAGAAACTTGATGTACCTCATGACCAAGGTTAGTTTTGTGCATCAATCAGTTGGAGGAAATCTGGGTCAGATTGCATCAGAGTTGCAATCTTTAACAGAGTTTCTCTCTATAACTTTACTCCTCCTTTGCTTCCTTGGCCTCCAGTCCCACCTTCAATCTTGCACCAGAGAGAGGAAGCTGACTGAGTGAGGTGGAGGGTGGGGGGAAGGGAAGAGAGGAAACTGAGAAGAGGTTGAATGTGCAAACCCAGTCTGGGGGAACAGATCTCCAGTGGGGTGAAGGGAAATTTTAACTCTGAACTCTGTAGTTTGACTTGACTTTTCATTATAGCATGAAACATTCTCAGACAAAATGAGAGAATGCCTGCAAAAGCCAATTTTACTTTCCCAGAATTTCTTCCAGGAGCAGAGAAAGAACTTACAGCATGGAATGAATCAGGGTTGAGGTGGGTGGTGAAGAAGTCTTGTCCTATACTAGCTCTGCATGAATACACACACACACACACACACACACACACACACACACACACACAGAGAGAGAGAGAGAGAGAGAGAGAGAGAGATCCTTTTTCTTTTCCAATGTCCTGGCTGTTTCAAAGAGCACTGATTCTCATTTTGGGACTCACACCCCAGATACATGTCCTACTCTGTGTTGCTATAACAAAATACCAGAGGCTGGATACTGTACTTTATAAAGACAAGAGGTTTATTTAGCTCATGATTTGGGTGGCTGGAAACTCCAAAGAGTATGGGACTACCATCCTGGTGAGGCCTTCCCTGGTTGTGTCACAACACAGCAAAGAAACAGAAAGAGAACTAACCATATGCAGAAGGGCCAAGTACCTGAGGTGGCCTCACTTTGTGACAACTCACCCTCTTGAGAACTAAACCACTTATGTGAGACACAACTCACTCCAGATCATGCATTAATCTACTCATAAGCGTAGAGCTCCTATGACTCAATTATCTTGTACCAGCCCCACCTCTTAGAAATTCTCCCATCTCAACACCACTACACTGGGATCCAAAACTCTAGCACATGGGTCCCTGGAGAATAAGCTGCACCCAAGTGCTAGCAATAATATTTCTTCTATCAACTAGGAGGCACAGAAGAGAATTGGGAGTGGCAGCAATTTACATATGTAAATTAAAGAGCTACCCACTAATTAGCTCCGTGTCCAGCAGATCCTTTGGAAATTCCTGCCACAGATAGACCTCAGACATCTCTGTGATCATCCAAATCATCTGGAAAGATTTAAGAAATATATAGATTTCTATGTTCCATCCTAGATCCACTGACTGAGAAGCTAGGGAGTTTGGAAAGACTCTTGTCCATCTTCCAGGCTATTGTGGTCCATGGGGCTGTAAAGTTTTACATGTGGGAGGCTAGGTGGTATATTTTAAGGGTGCTGGAATGTGTGGTAAATTAATTGCTCTAAAAAGACCAGGTATTTGGGTGAAAAAAATGAGGCTTAAAGAGTTTCTGCTGCATTTTTTTTCTTTTTTCCTTCTTCCATCTTTAGAACATTTAGATTGCTATTTTAAGTCACCAAATAGATGTTAGAGTGTTTACTGAATTGGTCTTTTTCCACTATATTGGAACTTTACTTCTGTTCTAGTGGCTTTTTGGCCATCTGGTAATTCTGTTGATGGGAGCAAAAATGGAAAACAGAGGGCACCATTAGCCTGCAACTCCAAAACATAACAGTTGTCTGACTTTCCACCAATCCTGCCAAACCTGGCCAATGACAATATTGTTTCTAACCCACATGCCTCCCTCAGGCCAATTTGGAAACCCATCCCTTGTAGCAGAGCAAGTCTGTCACTGATGGGAAAGGATTCATAGGTTAAAAAATAAGGATTAGGTCCAAGCGTTTCGCCAGCATCAAGACGTGCTTCATCATTAGAGTTGAGTGTAGCATAATGATAATTCTAATTTTCTTTGTCTCTTTCTTTGGAACTCTTTGCAGTTGTTGAATAAGTACCAAATGAAACGCACTGTTCTATTAGTGTTCTCTTAGCCAGTATACTAATTATTTTTCTTGACAAATGTCTGTGAGGAGGGTGTTATAGTAGCCTGATTTATGGCTACTTCACTTTGCAAGTCATATGCTCAAGTTAGGATAGCACAAATAGAAGAATATTTTAAGTGCCAAAAATATGAAATGTTAAAACTTTATTTCTGAGTGATTTTATTTTTGTTCTTGATTTAGAAGCATTAATGTATTTTCTTGACAACTGAGCAGTGAGGGAGATCTTTCAACTGATATAAATACCTAAAAGGCCAACGTGAAATGCATTTATCTATTTACTGAGTTTTGGGTACACTGATGACTTGAGAAATTTTAGATAATGCCCCTTCCATCCCTAATTAAACCCTGGAAAAGAGGAGTAGAGAACGAGATTTTATTGTGCTTAGATTGAAGAAAGAGAGAGTTGGTTTGTTTGAGTGGTGAGGCAAAGAATGCGATAATTATTCTCAAATGCCTGAAGGGTTATCGTAGAGAAGAATTTGTGATGCTCCTCGGCAGAACTAGAGCTCATTCTTTCACTCCCCATGTTGAACTGGTCACTAAGATAGATGAAAATTGTATTTCTTAGCACTTGAATCTGTTGAATCATCTGTATCCTCACTTTACTGCCTTAGCTTAGACACGTTTTCTTTTTTCTTTATCTCTGGTTTTTTGAGAGAGGGCCTCACTATGTGGCCGAGGCTGCCCCTGAACTCACTAGCCCAGGGTAGTCTCACACTTGTGGCAGACCTTCTGCTTCTGCCTCCCAAGTGCTTGAATTGCAGGCGTGTGCAGTCATGTCTTTTTCCAGACACCCTTCCTTCCTTCCTTCCTTCCTTCCTTCCTTCCTTCCTTCCTTCCTTTCTTTCTTTCTTTCTTTCTTTCTTTCTTTCTTTCTTTCTTTCTTTCTTTCTTTCTTTCTTTCTTTCTTTCTCTCTCTCTTCTTTCTTTCTCTCTCCCCTTCCTTCCTTCCTCTCTCTCTCTCTCTCTCTCTCTCTCTCTCTCTCTCTCTCTCTCTCTCTTTTTTTGGGTACCAGGGATTGAACTCAGGACCTTGGTCTTCCAAGGCAGATGGCAGCACCACTGACCGAAATCCCTGGCCCTCCAGACACATTTTCTATTGCACTAGAAAGGAATAGAGAGAGGATAAGAGAAAGAAGGAGTAAAAAACAGATGTTTACAGGTCTCCTCTTATGTTTCCATTTTTCACTGGTCCATTCAGATGCTCCTTGATCTATGATAGGGTACTTCCTATTAAAACCATTGTAAGTTGGAAATATCATAAGTCAAAAAACGCTCAAAATACACCTAAGTCAACCAAATGTAATAATTTAGCAACTGTGTACACTTACAGTATAGGGTCCATTGCCACTGCCCAGCACCATGAGGCAGCATCATGTTGCATATTGCCAGCCTGTGAAAAGATCAAAATTCAAAGTCTGAAGATTTCTACTAGATGCATATTGATTTCACTCCATCATAAAGTCAAGACATCTTAATTAAACTGAGCTGTTTTAAGTTTGAAACTGTATTTCACTTGGAGAAATCTCTCACATCAGGAGAGTATCAGGGTACTTCCACATGTGACATTCTTTACTGCTCCCCATTGCCCAGATGTCAAGATCTGAGCCCCTCTTCCTGATGTGCAACTCTCTTCCTAATCTGCTCCTTCCAGATTTTTTGTCAGTTTTATTATTATAGATTGGATTGAAAACATCCCCCCCAAAGGCTCATGTGTTCAGAGGTGGGGCTTTTGGAAGGAGATTGAATCATGGGGAGGCTAACCTCATCAGTGGACTGATTTATTGATGAGTTCATAGCTGAATATGTTAGGAGGTGGGACTAGCTGGAGAAAGTTGGTCACTGGGGATGTAACACAGGAGGGCATATTCTTGTCCCTAGCCTCTTCCTCTCTCTCTTTCTTTTTCTCTGGCTCTTTCTTGCTCTCTGTACTTCCTAGCTGCCCTGAAGTGAGCAGTTTTGCTCCACCATGCTCTTCTGCCATAATATTTCTGCCTTGGGACCAGCCAAAGGTGGACTGAAACCCCTGAAACTATGTATCCAAATAAACCTTTCCTCATTTCATTCCAGCAATGAAAAGCTGACTGAAACACCTTTTTCTACTTCAGGACTTTTCATTTGGGACATACTGAGCTACTCAAAGTATCCTAAGTATGTCACGCTCTTTGGTTCTTTCATGCTTATACTCAACCACTTGCTGGTACATACAATGTTCTTTGTCTTTTGATTTCTAGTCATCTTTTAAGATTCTCTAATACTGTGTTTTCTCTGAAGCCTTCTCTGGCCATTTCCTTAGTACAGTTGGCTAGAGGCTTATTCATCTAGTTTCTCAAAGGACTTTGTACATCTGCACACTGACACTTCTTAATTCGGGTGTCAGACCCCTGTCCCTACTCATGTGATCCCATGAGCTCCCCAAGGGCAGTCATGTTTATATTCCCAGCTACCAGAGCACTATGTTCCCGTGATGATGCTTTTTACAGAGGGATTTCATCATAACAGGAATTAGAACTTTTAAACAATCATAGTTGCTCAAAAATCGAGCAGGCTACCTGATACTGAGTAGGTGCTTAAAAAATCAGGAAAATGTTGACTGAATCAGGAGAATGAGCTGTGAACATTGAATCTTCCTATCATCCAAGAATTCAGGTCAAGCTTGACAGGCTTGTTCAAGCATTGTAAGAAGTCCTTCATAATAGGCCATTTAAAAATTCCCACAATGAGTTGTTTGATTATAATATATGTGTATCTTTATCTATATACACATATACACAATGCATATATATGTAAACACACACACACATATATGGATTATGTACATAGGTAAACAGATCAATTTATATATATATCAAAACACAAAATAATAAAACTTTTCTAGGTCATAATTCTTTCTCTGTATTCCTTCATGAAGGACATCAATTGTGAATATTATTTAAAGCTTGTTTCAAGGCCGGGGATTTAGCTCAGTGGTTCCACTGCCTGCCTCGCAAGCACAAGGACCCGAGTTTGATCCCCAGTACCAAAAACAAAAGCTTGTTTCTCTTACTTTCAGCAACAAAGGGTGCTCATACCTTTCCAATTCAAGTCTTCAGAGTAATTCTCACAGCAGTTAACAACTGAGTCACCCATATCATGAATAGATTGTAAAAAGTGAAGAGTTTGGAAAGGGATAAGTCTCATATTTTCTCTTCAAAGTTGCAGATAAAAAAAAGAAATTATTCAAAAAACAAAAATGGCAGGAAAGTATAAATTCTATAATATTTAAGACTGATATATAAAGAGATATATATAGCAACATATACACTTGTTTATTTGGATATAACATATACATAACTATTATTTACCCAACTTATCAAAATATATACAGAAAAGGTACCACCTATTATGATGTACCTTCAAAGTAAAGAAATATAACCCTTGAGATGAAGTAATGATCTTGATATTATCTTTGAGAAAGCAGTATATCCTACGAGACAGTCTTTGACACGAGGTCAGTATGCCAGTTGCATGAAGGTTATAGTTAGACATAGGTTAAGCTGGGGTAGCGAAGAGACAAAAATTCCAAAGTCTCAAGCAAGAAAATTTATTTCTCCATCACAGAAGAGCTGGAGGCAGGCAGAGAGTTCTGGAAAAGGGGGTATCCAGCAACCAGGTCCTAACTGATGCTTTACAGTACTGAGGGCAACGATTTTCAAATGTTAGCATCCATCAGAATCACCTGAGAGGCTTTCAAAATGTGGAGTTCTGGGCCCCAATTCTGGAGTTTCTGATTTAATAGACAGGGCAGGACATCAATATTTACATTTCTAACAAGTTCCTGGGTGGTAATTTAAAGATGCTCCACCCTAGGTGCTGTTCTCATTTAACCTGCCCAAGGAGGAGAAAAACAGAAAGTGAAAAAAGCATCACCCAAAGACACACATTTCCTTTCCTGAAGTTCTTTTAGGCAGAGCAGAGTCAAATGGCCTCACCTCTCTGTGTGAGAAATAAAATTGCAGTCACTTCTTTTTTTTTTTTTTAAAAAGAGAGAGAAATCATTTTAAGATGGAGTTCTCGCTAGGTATTTAAGGCTTCTGTGACTCAGCAATGTTTTGTAGTTTTCAGTGTAGAGATCAGTGATGGCGAACTTTTAGAGACCAGTGCCCAAACTGCAACCCCAAACCCACTTATTTATCACAGAGTGCCAGCACCACAATGAAACCTGAATATTGAGGTTTTAGTTGAGAAAAAATAACTCATACATTAACATCTTTTGTCTTAAAAAGAAAAACAAATAACAGGGGTATCTTAGGTTCGCCACCACTGGTATAGATCATTTACATCTTTTATCAGATTTATTTTTAAGTATTTTATATTTTTATATTAGCGTAAGTGGTGTTATTTTTAATTTTTGCATATTTGCACATACATACAAATACAACTTGATGGAAATTCTCTCCAAGTTGTTCTATAGATGTAATGCAAATCCAGTATAAACCTAGAAAACCTCACAGGCTCTTTTTTATTTTTGGTGGAAATTGACAAGCTGATTTACAAATTCATATGAAAATGAAAAGAACCTAGAACAACCAAAAAGACTAAAAATGAAGAAAAAAATTGAAAGGCTAATATGACCTGATTTCAAGATTAATTATAAAGCTACAATTACAAATATTATGGCTGTTAAGGACTGAATCTTTGTGTTCTCTCCTACATTCATATTTTGAGCCCAAATCCCATTAGGATGGTATTTGGAGATGGAGCCTTTGGGAGATTACTAGAGTTAGATGAGATCGTGAAGAAGGGGAATTTAAGATGCCATTAGTGTCTTATGAAAAGGGACACCAGAGAGCTTGTCTTCTCTCTCTCTGCCACGTAAAGGTGCAATGAGAAGGCAGCTATCTGCAAGAGAGGAAAAGAATCTTTCTCGGAAACTGAACATGTTGGCCACCTGATCTTGGACTTCCAGTCTCCAGAACAGTAAGAAAATAACTTTCTGGTGTTTAAGCCAGGAGGTATTTTGTTACAGCAGTCCAAGCTGACAGTGATAGTGAAATGTAAAGGCAAACAGATCAATGAAACAGGATATAGTCTGGAAATAGATCCATGTTAGATAGACAACTGATTTTTGATAAAGGTACCGAGAGAACTTAGTGGAGAAAGGATGCTTTTTCATCAATTGTGCTAGAACAATTTGGGTATCTTCATGCAAAACAAAACAAAACAAAACAAAAACCAGCTGAAGCCTTGAACCACATAGAAAAATTAATTGAAAATTCACCCAGTTTGAATCACAAACTCAAATGTGAAACCTAAAACTGTAAAACTTCTGGAAGAAAAAATAAGTAAAAATCTTTATGATGCTGGTTAGAGAAATATTTCTTTAGCTAAGGTACCAAAAGCATGATCTATAAATTAAAATATCTATAAATTAGACTTCATCAAAATTAAAAAGTTGTTCTCTCTAAAGGATACTAAAGAGCGTAAAAGACAAGGGACAGACTAGGAGGAAACATTTGTAAAACATATATCTGCTAAAGGACCTTTATCAGTAATATAAAAAGAACTTTTAAAACTCAATAATATGAAAATGATGCAAGAAAAAATGGGTAGCAGATTAAAAAGACTTCACCAGAGAAGATATATTGATGGCACATAAGTACACGAAGAGATGCTTAATATAGTCAGGTGTTGAAACCCAGAACATGTAAGGAACTCAAACAACTGAATAGCAAACAAACAAACAAAACAACAACAAAACCAAAAGTACCTCAAAACAAAATGAAAAATTAAAAAAATAGGGAATTCCATTTAAAAAAAATTTTTAACTAATTTTATTGGTACATTTTAGGTATACAATATAATGACATTCATCATTGGAAATTATGGCAAGTCTATCCTTTTTTTAAATTTTAAGAGTAGGAAAAATTTATTGAGAGAAAGATAGCTTCTGTCTAAGAGAGACAGAAGGGGGACCGGAAAGTGGGTTGCCCGCTGGCAATTCTATTCTTAAGAGACATTTCTTAAGAGAAGATGTACAAATGGTCAACAAGTATGTAAAAAATGCTCAGCGGTGCTAATCCTCAGAGAAACACAAATTAAAGGCACAGTGAGATATTAGGGTGTCTACTGTCAAAAAGACAAAAGATAACAAGTTCTGGCCAGGATGTGGAGAAAAGAATCACCTGCACATATTAGCACAGCCTTCTGGAAAATAGTAAGAAGCTTTTTCAATATATTAAAAAAAAGAACTACTTATTATGAGCTCCAATAGCCCTACTACTGGTTATACACACAAAGGAAATGAACTCAATGTGTTGATGAGACATCTACAGTCCCATCTGTGTTGCAGCACTATTCATAGCAGAAATGGAAATGACAAGTGTCTAGCAACTGATTGATGCATAAAGAAAATCTGATATACGTACATAATGGAATACTATTAGTCCATGAAAGGGATCTAATCCTGTCATTTGCAATAAACATGGTGAGAACTAGAGGTCTTTAGGGTAAGGAATTAAACCAGGCACAGAAAGACAGGTACCCTACGATCTTACTTGTATGTGGAATCTCAAAATGTTGACCTCATAGAAGTTGCAAGTAAAAGTTGGTGGTTCCCAGGGGCTGAAAGAAGAGGAAATGAGGAGAAGCTGATCACTGGGTGTTACCTTGTAATTAGGACTAGGAAGTTCTGGTGTTCAGCTGTACAGTAGGGTTAACACAGATAATAACAACAACGTCCCGTAAATTTCCAAACAGTTAGAAGAAAGGATTTTGAATGTTTTCACCATAAAAATGATAAATTTTGCAGAGATATATATGTTTACCCTGATTAGAACATCATACAACGTATAATATATGGAAACACCACAATACCCCATAAATATGTACAACTTTTGTGTTTCAGTTAAAAGTAGAATATCATTACTTAATAGGGGAATACAAATTAAAATCTTAATGAGATACTACTATATATCAATAGAATGGATTCAATCAAAAGGACTGACGTACTATGTGTTGGCAGGATGTGGAAGAACTGCAACTCTGATGCTGTGATATAAAATGATACAGCTATTTCCTATAGTTTGGCAATTTCTTCAAAAGCTGTCATATGATCTTGCCATTACACACTGAATTATCAACCAAAGAGAAAATAAATCATACATCCAAATGAAGATCATTTTATGAGTGTTCATAGAAGCTTTATTTACATTACACCCAAACTAGAAAAAAGTGAATGCCCATCAATACATGAACGAATAAACAAGTTGTGGCATATGTATGTAATACAATGGTATTAAGCAATAATATAGAAGGACCTACTGGTATATACAGCAACATGGATCTATCTCAAAATTATTATGCTGAGTAGAAGAGGCCAGACACAGCATACAGATTACAGGAGTACATGAAACTTTGAAAACAAAAACTTATCTATATCGACAGAAAGCAGATCAGATATTACCTGAGAGCTGGATGTGGATGGTTGAAAAGGGGTAGCAGAGATGCATTACAAAGGGCAGGAGGAAACTTCTTATGTTCATTATCTTGAATGTGATAATTTTATAGGTTTATCTATACTTCATGGTGTAACTAAACTAGTCATGTTGTGCACTTGCTATATTTATTGTATGGCTTTTATACCTCAAGAAGAGTAATAAAAGGAAATGAAAAATGATGAAAGGAACACATAGCATATGGAGTTAGATTATGCTGCTTTTTAAAAAAAATGCTAGAAATTTAATTGAATTAAATGGCTATTTGACTGTTTTCAACTTAGAAAACTAGTTCATGTGTATAAAATTGTAAGTATAGGTATGGTTCAAGGGAATGCTTTAATTATGTTATGTTCACATTACCAAATGAGAAATACGTACCTAGAGAGAAAATGATTAGGAAGAAGTTATCAGAGGTCTGGGATTTCAGTTCTGATTTCCTCAAATGTTCTGAAACTAGATGATTTACCTGATCATTTTGATTTTACTATTTGACTAAAATAACACTTAACTTAGAAGGTGAGCCAGAGTAAAGAGACAGACTAGTAAAAGTGCTGTCAGATTGTTTGAGAGAGAAATGATTAATCTTAACTATGTATTCTCTTCTTCTGCCTTCTTCTTAGTTTTACCACTCCCTGGAAATTTCTTACCACTCAGCTTGGTTGGCATTTTTCTGATTGAAAGCAAAACGTGTTGAGTTGGTGGATTTGACTGACTTCTGAAGCCTCCAGTGACTCGATTCTGACAAACTCTCAACTCTTTTTTGCCAGAGACTGCAGCTCAGGGATTTGTCAGTTTCACGTTGTGTTGGAAGCCACGGTGGCTTTTTCCCAAGCTTGGTCTTGCAGGGGGAGCTGACTGATTGAAGAATGAGTGAATCCATGTTTAAGTCCAAGCTGAAGCTTTGAGAAAAAGTTAGTTATGGTAAGATTAGGGAAGGACTGAAATGCAGTTCTTGACACATAGAGGTGCTGGAATGTCCTTGTATTGTCTGTTTAAGGTGAGCCAGTTTAGCTGTCTGTATCAGTGGCCAGTGGCCAGCATCAGGGCTAATACAATGAGACAATGACGTGGGTGATTCAGAAAAAAATGTTAAGATTATCACCAAGCATTAAGAGTATGATGAACAGCCACGGGGCAAAGACGAGATGCAGAGGATGATGGGTATTTGTGAAATGCCTTTCCAGGGAAGCTTCTCCCTTTGCCACAGGATGGAGAAGAGCTTCAGCCAGTGGTATCCTAGTAAATGTTGAATAACTGGCTCCAGGGAGTTGGGGAGAGAGTTGATTTTTAGTGTTTGCCAATTTCTATGGTTTAAATATTACCACCATAGCCAAATTCAAGCTTCCAACATATTGTCAATTGGCTCACAAAATTCCTGAAAATTTATATTGGCTCTCAAAAGCCAACGTGAGCCAGCTCCAGCACAACCCTGGATCCAACAAGCCAGTGGGTGAGGCTCACCTATGAAGTAGAAATACAGCCATTCTCCATGTCTTGCCCCCAACTCAACCCCTAGACTGAGGGTATGAAGAAATAAATGCCTGTTACAGCTCATGAATTGCTGAAGGTCACACAAACATTCAGAAACACATGAGATATTTGTGAAAGTTAAAGAATAGATCTCATGCAGTCTTTTCCCTTCTCTTCCTTTCTGATTGGCTATTCATGTATCTTCTACAGTTTGAGTAACACCAAAGAAGATTTTTCAATTAGTAGGAGCACAGTTCCTTTGAAGGAAGTTGATTTTCTCTGAGCTGAAATGATCCCTAAGAGGAAATTGTGAGGTTTTCTCTGGAACATTCTTCAGATACACACTAGTTGTCAGTGAGATTAGAGTGATACTATCTCCTGGGAATGTTTGGGAATCTGTAGGGGAGAGTTTTAGTCATCCCAGCGATTTAAGTGTCACATTGACTTAGGAGTTAGAGCGGCACACAGAGAGGCAGGGGTGCTAAGCATCATGTGTGTGATCATTAATTGTGATACGGCAATTTGAGTAAGAACCACCTAGCAGATTAGGAAAGCTCTGGGTGTGTCTGTGGGTGATTGACATGCAGGTCAGCAAACTGAGGGGGCAAGACCTACCCTGGATGTGGGTGGCACCAACCATCAGGCTTGTAGCTCAGACAGAATAAAAAGCGAAAGAAGGGAGTGTTCTCCTTAGCCCTGCCCTTTTTTTGTGTGGGGGGGGAGAGCTCCAGTTGT
Source organism: Heterocephalus glaber (assembly GCF_053883595.1). Classification (NCBI taxonomy): domain Eukaryota; kingdom Metazoa; phylum Chordata; class Mammalia; order Rodentia; family Bathyergidae; genus Heterocephalus; species Heterocephalus glaber. Next base: position 16,004,446 of record NW_028258297.1, on the reverse strand, counting down.
CACCATTGCCTTTGGACATTGGTCCCCAGTTTCTTCAGCTTTTTAAATGAAGACTTGCACTATAGTAAGCTTCTAGACTTTCAACTTTCAACTGTTAGGTGGATTCTTTGACTTTCCAGGACACAGATGGTCATTGTGGACTCTTCCACCTTTGATCCTGTAAGCCTACCTAATAAATCCCTTTGTATAATTGCACATATATTTTATATTGATTCTGTTTCTCTGGAAAACCTGAATAAATACAATGTATTGTGCAGAATAGCCTCACAGAAATAATTTTTCTACATTCTCTGCAGCTTCAGATGGTCCCACCAGCCATGCATATAGGTAAAAACAAATCAAAGTTTTTTGAGCCTAGGTTGTAACCATTTAGCCTAGGAATGCAAAGTAAATTTGTACCATTTAAATATACACAAATTTTTCTAAAATGTAGCTGCCATATAAATTAAGGAGAAATTAAACTATTTATTGAAGAAATTATCAAGCATGCTATAATGTTACTAAGAGTTACACTCCACTTTGGAAATGAATATTATTGCCAGTCGATGACATGGAAAGGATAGTTGTTATGTATTCAAGGTGATTTTAAGTATAAAATAATATATTTACCCTTTATTTCAAAAAGTTAAAAATAAGCAAAAGGTGTCTCTTAAATACAAACATGCATTACAAGTAAGTGCAAAGTATAATGTGACTATTCATTATATTTTCTAGTGTAGTTATATATGAGCAGTTTCATATTGAAATATGTATCATTTTATTATATTTAATCTGTTTGCTATCCATTCAGTCAAACCAGTCAAAAAATTAGCAATAATCCTCAACGCCTCTCTCTTCTTTACTTCTCACATTTATTCATTAAATTGTTGGTTTCACTTCCTTGTCCCCTTCTCCTGCTTACACAAGTAAGCCTTAGTGAAAGCTCACACTTTCTTGCCCAGACTTTTCCAAAGGCTACCAATAAATCCCTCCTTGTGCAATCTTTTCCCCACTCAAACCCATACTTCCTATAAACCCTGAAGTGATCTTGCTAATAAAATACGAATCTAGAAATATTATTTTCTTGCTGAAGCATCAATGAGTCCTAACTGCATATAGGAGAAAACCTAGACTTTGGGAGAGTAACATAAGACAATCACTGCCTGTCTCCCTCTGCTTTCAAAGCGGACCTCAGTGACAGTGACCAGGCTGTCCTTGACATTTCGTTTCTCTGAAGTTTGAACAAGCCATTGGCTTTGTTAAGGAATCGTTCTCCTCACTCCTGCTGGCCTAGAGGATTTTATTCATCTTTATGACACACCCTAGTTCTTACTCCAAACGTCCCTAATGTGAATGGTTTCAAGTGATTCTATAACCCATCTTTATTTTGATGCTTAGTTTACTCTGTTTGAACAGTCCTATACCATTGCGACCTCCAAGACCATTTCCCCACTATCCTATCAACGCAAGAAGCCTGACAGAGAGGAAAGAAAGATATCGTGATCCTTGGCCGTGAGGGGTTGACCACTTTTCCCAGACCCTGGTTCACTAGGATGTCAAAGCCAGACTAGGAGGCTCCAGGAGGTCTGCCTGAAAGTTGAGGACCCTGTTTCTTGCTTCAAATCTGGATTCTTGCCAAACTGCCGTCTGTAGCTTACTGAGTTGTATCATGACAGTGTGGTGAGAGATTTCTTGCCAGAACTACAGTGATACAGATGACTTTCGAAGAGTTATTACATAGCAGGTACTGAATGTACAGCGTTTATGACCCATAAAAGAACAACTTGTTGTAGATTTTATGTTCTTTTCTGTAAAGATGAGGAAGCTGATGCTTTGAGAAGCTAAGTTACTTTTGGTGACCAACTTGTAAAGGTTGAAGTACAGATTCTGACCTAGGGCCCATTCATTTTCTACTATGCCACCCATGGCATAGAGCGGGTAGAAGGAAAAAGGCTTGGTCATTTAAAAAAGATATTTCAATTATATGAAAAATGATGAGAATAAAAATGAGCCTAAGTGGGCATTTCAGAATTATTAGCCTTTGTCATTTAAAAAAGTTTCTGTTTCTACTCTTAAAAAGGATAGCAATCTTAAATAAAATGTTGCTAATGTTCATGTTTCAGCAGCTTGTTTTAAACATTTGATTTCTTTCTGGTGTCTTATAAGAATTTAAAACTTCTTTCCCATTTCTAGAAAACAGGGAACATGATTTTGCACTAAAAGTCTTCGTCTCCTCCTCCTCCTCCTCCTTCTTCTCTTTTTTATGGATTTCAGACCACGTGCACAAATATTTGCTAGTTTGTTCCTCCCAACCCCACTGTATGGAGAAATTTTGCACAAGAGGAGATACCCAGTGTACATCATAGATCCCAAGGACTCCCTCAGGGTCACATAGTTGATCCAAAATGAGTTGAAAGTCAATTTCACATCGTCCTTCTCAAAACCTTCCCTGTCATGCCTCACCATCAGCATATCTTTCTTTTTATTTATTGGAGAAATGTATCTCATTTATGTTGCAATTTATCAGCATTTAAAAGCTGGAAGCTGAGGGTGTGTGCAAGTTATTTCTGAAATTCCACTTGTAAAATTGATTTTTAAGATAAATCACAGTTGCATTACGTGGCTGTCATAGCTAAGAGCTATGAGGTTTTCTTATGTTTAAAATTTTAAATAATTAAATGAACAGCAGCATTTACACTGCAAATTTTTAAAATTTAATTAAATGATACCCCTATAGAAAGCACTATTGTGAAACCTATGTATAATGATTAAAGGGTTTAGTACATATAGAGTAATTTTCCCTAGTGCTTAAAAGGTCACCAGAAAGAAAAAAGTGACAAATATGCTGTTTTAAGCGTTTTTTTTTTTGCCACTTTAAAAATGTCACAGTGAGTGAAAGGAAAAAGCTGCCCGATAGCAGATGAGTGGGTATTGACAGCTGCACCAGTGTTACATGCTGCGTGGCAGAAAAATCTAGTGAAGAAAAAACAAACTGTATGCGCGTTTCCATATTGCTTTTTATTAAATTTAAGTAAAGAGACATTAACTTTGATTTATATGTGAATTTGATAATGAAGGCAATTAGTTAGACAAATACATGCACACCCAGAGAAGATAGGTATATAATATAGGACATTTAAATCATGCACTAAATGTAAAATTATCCTGACAGCACATGTGATATTTTATAGTGTCCATATGGTATTGCATATGCAGCTTATAATATACAACTGGTATCTGGATAACATATGATATAGATATAAAGCACACCCCACAAGCTTAGAATTCTATGATTACACGTACACACACGCACGTGCGCGCACACACACACACACAGGAACAAAATATTTCTGGCTTTTCTGTGTTGAATATATATTTAACCTCTGTGCCCATGTATTCAGGTTATGGAGGGCTCCAGTTATTCCTGGGAGAGTGTTAGATTTCTTTTGGCTTGAACAACTCTTTCCCCAGAAGCCTGGAAAAGTCATCATGTTCGATAGCCAGGTGTTCTCCATTTGCAAATATTACTACCTTATAGGATTAGAGAAAGGTTTAATTACAAGAAAGGGAAAATAAACCATGCAGTGGCAGAAAGTCCCACCGTGCCCCATAGCCAGGGAGCGTCCCACAGGCTGCACTGTCTGTGGGTGTGCATAATGCAGGGTGAAACCACAGGGGTCTGTGGGCGGAATCTGACACTCAGGCTGCTGCTGAGCACTACCGAGCCCAGACCTTCTGCTCTTTGTCATTCGTTCACATGACCATCTTCCTACAGTGCAGGCCTGACTGGTTTTTCCTGAGTAACATCATTCTCTGGAGCTCATTTTCCATTCAGTCTTAACCACCATGGGCAAATCCCTCCTGTGTCTGTCTGCACTGCCAGGATGAGCAAAGACCCCTCCTTTTCATTCTTAGACCCCCTTGAATACTACGTTACCAGTCATCTAATTGGTGCTCAAAAATATTCAATACACGAAAGATTGCAGCTGCATCTCTTCCTAAAGTGGAATACCTTTCTGAGGTTTTCTAGAACTGAGATGATTTGCTGTACTTTTGTTGCCAGGATCCCCAAATAAATGAAGTCTGTCTTTAATTTTCCTATGATCTCTCAACTTCAGGACCCTATTTCTTTCATACTCTGCTGCCATAGTGTGCTCTGGTAATAAGCGCCCAAGGAAGATATTTTCCCCTGTCCCTGGAGATTCTGGTTATATAGATTAAGAAAAGAAACTTGAGAAAGAATTACCGAACACCATCCTAGGTTACTTGGTTATAGTCCGCAAAGGAATAGTGAATAGTGAGTAATGCTGACAGAAAAATACCTGAACTATGGAATTTTATTTTTTAAAAAAGCCTTACAAACATCTTTAGAGAATGTAACCTAATACCAAAAGATTACATTAACAAAATTACTTTGTTGTATAATTAGAGTATTCTAGCAGCACACATAAATTTTAGAGATGAATGCTGTCATTTTTTTATTTTTAAAAGTATATCACATGATGGATGAATAATAATCACACCTGGAAACAGTTTTATAAATTAAAAAATTAAATTGCATGAAATTATATTCAAAGGTGCTAATGAGTGTCCGTATTGCTTAAAAAGAGCAAATACGATTTTTTAGGCCTCAATATGTGCTTATGTGTTAAATGGATGTACTTATTTTTCACAGCCAACTTCACCGCAGTTTAAATGCTTGGAAATGACACTAAGGCTTTCTGAGCTCTAGTCATTTTTATTATTTTCCACAATAACAATTTCTCTAACCTTGTTCCCAGAGAAATCTCTCCTTAGAGTTTGTACGTGTTTTGAGCTATGCACTCATGATACTAAAAAAAGCTCCAAACTGTCAACCTACTAATGCCTACGATGCAATACTGGTTGCAAAGACAAACCATGGCCTTACCTCACTTTTTCCTCACAGAACTGACTGACTTTTCAAATGAACTCCATCAAATACTCTTATTTAATTTCCTAGTAATCCAACTGTAAGACTGAGGCTGATGCACGGTTTCTTATCCCCAGCTGTACTGTAGTCTGGGGAGCCACTGCCTGTATTTACCTTACCTGTCACTTGACTCCTTGTCACCTTGTATCCCTGTAAAGAGTATTTCTTCTTAGAGGAAAAATAATGATCATATTTCTGAATTGGCTTAAAGAATGGAATTGTTCAGAGTTTTTTAATCTCCATTTCGGATCCAGCAGTGCTCCTGTTTGTCTCCAAGGGGAGGAACACTAAGGGTAATTGTTCATGTTCTCATCTTCTAGCAGAAGTTGAAATCCATAATTTTGCTCCTCACACTTCAGCCTCTCCCCATCACTCTTGGAATGTTTTGTAGAGAAATTAGAAAGTTGCCGGTAAACAACTGTCAGTGTCCTATTCAGTTGATCCCGCCAGTGGTATGACCAAGGCCATATCTTTTGCTGAGGAGGATTAAAATATGTACATTCATATTGTTGAGTGCACCATAGGAGAAGAGGCTGTGTGAGCCCGTTAAGACGTCTTCACATTGAATTGGGTCAGAGAGTTCAGTTTTGGTCTCCCACGACAGGCTGGTTGAAGAAGCATATTGAAAGTCCAGGGGGTGATCCTCTGGAACATGCCACTTAATCTGAGGGAATTTGGGAAGGGTAGCCTTTAATTCTGTGAATTCGAATTTGGCTGGAATATGAGGATCGATACCTCTCTTTTTGATAAAATAAGGAAGGTTCTGTTAATGATCCTGGGAAGTCTGACCAAGAGCCAAATTCATGGAGCATTTATTACTTCGCAGAACTCTGACTGCATAAAACCAATGCATGGACCATTCTTTCCTTAATTGGCTTTGCTTGCCAATCACGATGGGCACTTGGACTGAATGTACAGTCACTAGACTCTCTCCTTAATAGGTCTGAATAGATCAGGTTGACCTTTTCCACACTCTTGTCTTCAAGTACATGGACACAGTGGTGTCGAAGTGACTTTCAATTGTCATTTGGAATTTCCAGGTGGCCTAAATTACCTTTGTGAATAACTGGAGCCCTTTTGGGAGTCACATAAACTCTTAAGGGATCAGGAAACTATGTGGTTTACAGAGACCATAACTGAAGCCCAGGGAATAGGTGTGAATAAGGTCTGAAAATAATTTTAGTGCCAGGAACATTTAGTATACCAGATAATAACTTCTAAACAGTACCCTGGGGGTTTGACGAGTTAATATAATTTCTGAAGCTGGGTGAGTCACTCCCAGAGAGCTTAGTATGTGTGGAAGAGTTCAATGAACCATTATAATCTTTTATAGTATCCAGTTCACCTTTGAATTCTATTTTAGACTTGTTTCACCTCTAATTTTAAACTTGTAACCTGTGGGTGACTTGCTGGCATTTTAAATCACATCATCACCATATTATCATATCTTCCATATTATCAGAATGTATACTACAGTTTTCAGAATTCACTATAGAAAGCACCTTGTTCTAAATTTTGTTAGTGTCCTAATTACTTTCCAAGGAGAAATGGCTGCTGGATTTTGGGTGTATTAGCTATCTTTGAAATTTCTAGGATTTCTCATTGCTAGGAGCAACTTTAAGAATATATTTTATTTATTTATTTATTTACTTTTTGAGAATATATTTTAAATGATATGTAATATGCATGAATACCTGAAATATATATTTGGCATATTTTCAATCCATATGTTAGTTACATATACTTCATATACATACATACACATATATATATATAATATTATGTATTTTGAATTACACACAGATATATCTATATGTATAGGTATATGGGGTGACCAAAATATACAGTGAATGTTTAAATGAAAAAATTATTACAATATAAGACACAGTGCCATTAATCCTGCTCAAGATATCCTCCTTCGCTTTCAACACACTTAACCCATTGGTCTTGCCACTTTCTGAAGCAGATCTGGAAATCCTCTTTGGTGAGTGTCTTTATGAAATGTGATTAAAAAAATATGAATGCTGCTGCCGAGTGCCATCCAACAGAAAGGCAGGTGCCTAAAAACATTGCAGTGTGTCCTCATCCACTTTATTCACCGGATCTGGCACTGTGCAGCTTCTGAATCTTTCCCAAGGTTAAAAGGACCATGAAAGAGTCAATTCAGGACGTGCAGGCAGCCACAACAGTACAACTGAAGTTACTCCTGAGAGAGGACTTCCAGAGCCACTTCAGAAAGTGCCAAGGTTGATGGGACGTATGTCTGAAGTGAGGGGGAGGATTTTGAGCAGAATTAATGCCAATGTGTCTTTTATTCTAATAATCTTTTTTATTTAAAAACTCACTGCTAGGCGTAGATGTAGGTCACACTGAACTCAAGGAATGCTAGCTTTTGGGGAAACAGTGCGGAGGATTGGGGAGGAAAATAGAGGGAACATTACTTATGTATGTAATGTTTCATTTTTCTTTTAAGAAGCATGGAAAAATAGTAGCATTTATTAAAACTGTAGGATAGATGCATATGTGTTTAAAATATTATTCTTTGGACTTTCTGTATTTTAAATAAACGGTCAAAGGAAAATGATTTAAACTACTTCCCTTGAAGTTGTATTCCTACCAAACTCTTCTTTCTTGTCAATTTATTTTTATTTAGCTTCTTAAATTCTTGTCCTTCTTTCTTCTTTAAAAAGCCAGAAAACTACTTTGGCATTGTTTAAGAAATGACGAAAATCTCATTTAGATGAGAGTGAAAAAAAATCCCTGCTAATTTATCAAAGAATTTATTTATTTTTTTTTAAAAAAACATTAAGTCTGTCCCTCAGACTGTCACATCATTCTTACGGGGCTTCTCATAGTCTTTAGACTCTCCATCTGCTCTTCTAAAAGGGGAACATCAAACTAGTTTGTTAGACGTGACACAATTAGATCTCAGATGCTCAGCTGCCTGACCATTTGTAAAAGCGTTTTCTGGAAATTAGGAAGAGACCACAGAACTCTGACTTTCTCTAAGACTTTTATTTCATCTTGATTTTGTGCAGCTTTGGTTTCTATTTCTATTCAACTTCTTCTGTCATGAATATCAATAATTTGGGTTCAAAATCATTCCCCCTGAACAGCATTCCCACTGGGAATAATCCATGATTATTTCTCTTTCTCTTCCACTTTTTCATCCATCTTTTTTGTTGAACTATACATTTTAGGATTAATAGCAATTAGCCCATAGTCAAGATGTATTTTCCATAATTTAAACATTTTATAGGCCAGAAAATTCAATGTGGGAAAAAATGACCACATATGTATTCAGTTAGGCACATGATAGCTATGACACCTTGAAAGCTGAGAAGGTCAGTTACCTTACCAACAAGGTCTCCACCATGTTTTTTGATCATACAACTCAGCTTTGATAGTTTAGTTATATGGACAGACTTGATTTACCTCAACTCATAGAACAACAATGTATAAATCTGATGCTAAATAATTAATTTATTCTGAAAAGGCAATTGTTTTCTTCTCTCCTTGTAGAGGGGGGTAAAGTAAAAGAAAAAATAAACAATGAAATCATAACCAGAAATTTGGTCATTATGGTAAGACCATAGAGGTTGTTTGAATGGCTTTGACATGAAGCATCATTGTCTGAGACCAAGTGATCTACATTTCCTATACCGCTGGGTCAGAGTGCTGGCTTCTCTGGAATATATGTAATATACAGCATAAGGTAATAATATATGTATTATATAGCATAAGAAAGTTTTCCTCTCTGGACTCACATTTTCCAGACTTCCTTTGTCTTTTTTTTTTTCTTTTCAGAATGGCTACAGTGAAACTGACCATGACCATGGGCTTATGTCAATTCCTTATATAAAGTAGGAAAAGTGCTCAGAGAAATAAATGTTGACTGCTGGAACAAGGGGGTCTGCATATCAAAGAGGAAAAAGATTGAGCAGGGCAGCCCCAGCTTGGTCTTGCATTCAGATTCTGCCATTCTAAGTTGTATGGCCATGGGAAAATTACTTAGCACCCGTATACTTTACTCAGTGAGAAACAGAGAAAATAATTTTACCAATTTCATAATTTTGTGAAGGTTAAATGAGATTAGGCACCATGGCACCGAGTATGCATTTAGCACGGCTTAGTTTCAAAAGATTACACTGGTCTTTGTTTTTCCCAAAGCTCAATTACTCATGTATCAGTTTTTATCTTTGGATAATTATGATATACATGGACCATCCACTTCAACGTGTATTTCTTGTTGATAATAAAAATATTTTTTTTGCTTTAGACTTGTTAAATACAGGTACAGAGATGTTGAAAAATAAACTTAGGCACATGAAAATTTTAGTGACGTTATCTGAGCATCCAGTGATTCACGAATCAGGCAGCACCAGACCACAAATACCCCAGTGCTCCAAAAGAGGAAACCAATGCAGAGAAATATATTTATCATTTAAAGTGGAAAGTCCCTAGTTAGAGGTTAGTTGGCAGTTTCTAGTTGGTTAAACTTAAGTTTTGTTTCACTTCTTAACTTTGGTTATAGTTTACTTACTTATCAAGGTGCTAGAGCTGTGACGTGTTTCAGCTGAGATGTACTAAGGACAAATTCTGTGGGTTACTGTTGCAATAAGATAAGACTCCCAACAAGGTAAATTGACTTATTTAATATTATGCAGTCATTATTACAAAGCATGACAAATGCTTGGGAGTTTATATGAAATAATAATCTGCATTACTTTTTACAAAGCCAGGGAGAGGGCTTCATTAGTTTCTAGTAGTTAAATGCACAGATATTTTTCTTAGGCATATTTACATTTGAATCATTCTGACAATTGTACGTACATCCATAATTCTCTTTTTCGGTAATGGGGATTGAACTGATCTACATCTCCAGCCCTTTTTTCTTTTTTATTTTGAGACAGGATCTTGCTAAATCATTGAGTTACCCAGGCTGGGCTCAAACTTGTAATCCTCCTGCTTCAGCCTCCCAGGGTGTTGAGGTCATAGACGGGTGCCACTTCATTTGGCTCCATGTGGTTTTAAAGAGAGATATTCTAGATAAAACTGAGCTGGAAATCATTCAGCAGTTTTTCCAAACATCTTGGGAAAATGACCCTCTTGTAGTTGTGGGCATAGTCTCTCCTGCTGGAAATGAGGATCCTTTAAAAGGTATCAGGAGTGGGGTAGCTTGGTCTTTCCCCAGCCTTGTCACCAAGGAGAAAACATTTTTAAAAAAACTAAAACAAAGGCTTTCATTTTACAGAGCAAGAAGGAAAAGTGAGAGAGGCCATATTCCTTGGATAGCTGTCTGTCCTTCCACTCATTGCCCAAGCCTTTGCCTTTCCTCACTAATCAACCACCCAACCACTTCTCATAGACACCCCAATCATGAACCTCCTCTATTGCCACAGAGAATCTTGCTTCTCAAAACATATTTCATGAAACAGCAGCACTGAGACCGCCCAGGCACTTGATAGAAATGAAGACCTTGTAGCCCCACCAAGGAATATTGTGTCAGAATCTTCACCTTAACAAGATATCCAGATTGTCTGTGATTTGTGTGAACATTAAAGTTTGAGAAGCTCTGGCCTTGAATACATCTTTTATCTCATCTTAACTGAAATGTGATGTATAAATAATGGTAAACATCACAGCACTTTTAAATAGCTCATTAGTTAATTTATTGTGTCTTCAACAAGTATTTATTGAGATACTATACTCTAGATACTCCATAGGCTAGGAGTTGGTGATTTGGAAATAGTGCCAGTATCACAGAACTACAGTATAGAAGGCTTATAGAAACAAACAAACACAAGACAACACAACAAAACATCAAGATAAAACCACATGATTTTATTTCAAATTTGTCCAAGGCTATGCCCTCTAATTAATTCTATATTTTTATATTCACATATTTCACACTTTTCTCTCAGAATCCATGCACTTTGTGAGGAAATAAAATATCGAACTTGAAATGTTACTGTTTTTCCGCTTCTTTTCCATTTCACAGCTGTTCTTGCATTGCAGGCATGAGCTACTGGGAGTGGTGCTCTCAGCCCTAAACACAAAGACAAAGAAGCAAATACTTTTTCTTTAAAATCAGACTTCAAGAGAGTTTCTGCTTTTCCATTTTCTTTATTTTCAATATATGCATCTCATCTTCCGGTCTCAATGCTTCTTCCATTGTTACAGGTCTTATGCTGGAATTTTCCTTGTTTCCATTTTGGCTCACTGATTCATTTAAGCTTTTGGAGTGTTTGGAAGGGACAAGCAATCATTGAAGGTGTTTATTAAACCCAGCCAAGACTGTTTAATTTTTTGCTGATACCAACAAGGTATTTTTGAAAATAGAATCCACAATAACATCACATGATGTGGGCCCCAAGGATAATATTATTGCAGGATCTTAGTGTGCTTCTTCAAGCTGAGGGCTAATTGTGGGAACTTCCAGAATAGCTTTGGAGAGAGGAATCAAAGGAGCCAAGTCCTCCATGGAAAGAAAGCAGCAGCTTTTCTGATGGGGTCGCTGCTACGCTTGGAGCTCAAAATCTCCAGCTAGAATCAACTTGAGTCTCTTGGACAATATCAGATAATATGAAAAAAGCTGATTTTCTTATCTTATGGGAATCTCTGGTTATTTCTCTTTGTTTTGAGATAGTGTTCTAGCACATACTGGGAAAGGTTTTTTAATTTTTTTACATGATTATGTACTACATTCTGTCATTATGCTTTTCCGAGATCTGTAAAATAATATAGTTACTAACAAAGTAATTGGAGTTTTCATTGTTTTGGCTTCTGTTCAGGAGGCTTTGCTGTTTTTGACTTTTACTGCCTGTGTCCGCTAGAGTTTTAGCTGTCCCCGTGCTGACCCAGCAGGCTTCTGCAGTTTGCAGAAGAGTGAGCAGCATTTGTGTTGCTTACTCAGCATGTTATTTCTTTTTGGAGCAAAGTCTAGTGGCTTCTGGTCAATGTTTGAATTGATTTTAGCATGGTTTTAATGATTTATAAAGTAGCATTTAATCCTATTCATCTAGGCTTTGCCTTCTGAAATCAGTTACTACATAAAATTGTCTAAGGCTGCACTGGTCATCCTCAAAAAGCACATACATAAAATAACTGGAGAAGATTCTTTGCTAATCTCTGCTTATAATCAAAGCTTCCTATGTGGCCATTTAACTTTTAAAAGATTGAATTTCAGTGATTTCATTTGGTCAAAAATTATATATCTCAAAAAATTTAAAATATGAGTTCCATAACTCATATTTTATAAATATTGTGTAAATATTTGTATTATATAAATAATGAACATCTATTTAGGAAATTATTGGTACTTGATGAATAAAAGTCTATAAAGTCTACTCTATTTTCAGAGTCTGGGTTATAATCAATGGTTGATAATAAGTCAAACAAAAGTACATTCTTTCAGAGAATTAGAGACTTTGGGTAGATGTATGAAAGAATGTTACAGCATGACACTGAAGAGTCAATTTGTTTCCTTTTTAAGTTTTATATAATTTTCTTAACCATCTCCTCCTCTCTCCAATTATAAATAATCTCCATGGGCCGGCGATTTAGCTCAGTGGTTCTGCTGCCTGCCTCACGAACGCAAGGTCCCGAGTTTGATCCCCCGTACCAAAAAGAAAAAAATCTCCAAAGATGGTTCTTGATCACTAAAATCAAAGAATAAATTCTGGTGTTCTAAGATGAGGCAGGGTGAATATAATTAATAAGAATGCACTATACATCTCAAAAAGTTTAGAAGAGAGCAATTTGAATGTACTTATTATAATAAAATGATAAAAGTTTAAAGCAATAGATATGCCTATTGCCTTGATTTGCTCACTATCCAATGTATACATGAATCAAAACCTCACATTGTATCTCATAAAAAGTTTAGTAATTGTGTTTTGTCCCCGTTCATTTACATTAATGCAGTGATGTATGATAATTTTTATAAATAGGTCTCTTTGGCATATAGTCAACACATATAGAGTCAAGTCGTGTTGAACCAGAGAATTAACTTCCATCTGGTCACCTTCTGGGTTTCCAATTGCACATAGTTTGATATTTTAAACATTATTCTTCAAGTTTCTGTGGCTTCCTTCATTTTTTTCCCAATCTTCTATTCTCTCTTCTTTAGATTAGGAATTTCTATAGTCCATCTCTGAAATTTGCCATTTCTTTTTGCTTTACAAAATAAGCACATACAAAAATTCAGAGTAAAGCAGAAAAAGTTACTCTAGTGAGATACAGAATTTCTGTTACACAGGAAGATAATAGAAAATATAAAAAATATCTTTTTAGTATTTTTTATTAAGAGCAGATTAACTACTCTAAAAAACAATTTTTCACTTTAACAGAAAGAAACCTAATTCTTAGCCTTTTACTAAAGTATTGTATTTTTAATGAGTGAATTAAACTAAGCATATATTTTTACATGTGTTATTTGTTCTCTCTGTTGCATTATTTGCATGTATAAGACCAAATATTGAACACCAAAGCAAATACTATTTCCTTTCTGTAGCCTTCTGCAACATTCTATATCCACTGAAATTTGGTCTTTCCATATTCCTTTCCAAATTCTGAAACAAGACACTTCATTTTATTTTATTTTTTCATTAAGTTTATTGGTACATTTTAGGTATAAAATACAGTTACATTCATCATTGGGATCTTGTACCATTACATGAGTATCTTGATTCTTATTTTTTTTCCCCTTCCCTTGCCCTCCCTTCACCCCCTCCACCCTTCCCTATTTGCAAAGACTTTGTTTCCATTTTTTTCCTTTTCTCATATTTTTTCTTTTCCCTTTTTTCCTTTCCCCTACCCCTCCCACTTCCCCTGCTCCTTTAGACCTTTTCGTTCTGTTACACAATATCAATTATACATTTTTAAAATTACAATATCAAGATCTAGGAGACATTACCACAGATTTTACAGAATTTAAAAGGATATAGAAAGCATATTACAAAAATCTGTTTTGAAACAAATTTGACAACTTCTAAGAAGTACCTTGGAAGACAAATTAATGAAACTAACTCTGGAGGAAATATAAAATTTGAATAGCACCTATTAAAGAAAGTATATTCCTAGCTTGAAAACCTACCTATATGACAACAACAGGCTCATAAACATTTTAACTGATAAATTATATCAAACAATTAAGGCAGAAAAAAGAAGGAACACTTCTCCCCTCATTTTAGGAACTCAACATTGTGCTAATCCTAAAACTGGATAAAGATAATAGAAGAAAAAAGTATGAACATAGATAGAAATTTGTTTAACAAAACAAACTATTAGAAGTCAGATCTGGCAGGATGTAGAAAGTGGTTTTGTTATAGGAATGGCAGTGTTGGTTCAGCATTGGAAAATCCACCCCCAGAAGACATCATTTGAACAGAGGAAAGGAAAAAGCCATATAATCCTGTCACTAGTTGGAGAAAAAGTACTGGACTAAATTCTACAGCTGTTCATGGTAAAAGCTATCAGGAGACTAGAAGTAGAACAGCACCTTCTCAACAGATTAAAGACATGTACTCCATACTTCCAGCGAGAATGCCTTATATGAATGGAGAAGATACAATGCTTTCTCCTTAAGGTGGGGAACAAGGGCAGATATGCTTACTCTTTATCTGTCCATTAAACTTTGAAACCTAGGCCCAACCAAAATAGTCTGGCAATAAAATGACACAATTAGGATAGGATTGGCAAGGTAGAAGTAAAATCTTTATATGTAGATGAAATGATCATCTACAGAGAAAACAGTAAGAAATCTCTAGGAGCCCCTAGAACTTGTATTTGAATTTAGCAGGATTAGAAAACACAAGGTATATATAAAAATTCAGGTCTGTGTATACTTGTTATAAATGAAGAACTGGATATTGAAATTTAAAAGTTATGTAGGAGTACAAAGGACCTAGAAAAGTTAAAAACAAAAACAATAACAAAAACAAAAACAGTGTTGGAGGACGTTTAGTACCTAATTTTAAGACTTCTTCTAAAGCTACAGTAATCAAGGCAGTGTTGGTGTAGGGAAAGACATATAGATCATTGGAATAAAACAGAGAATCTAGAAATAGAACCACACATATATGGTCCACTGAGTTTTCAAAGATTATTTAACATTAGCATTTTATAGAATATAAAATCAGTTCAAGAGCTGAAGAAGAGATAGTATTTTCAGCAAATGGCACTAGAACACCTGGTATCCATATATAAAAAATTAACCTCAACTCTTTATTTCCATACATGAAAATAACTTGAAGGGATCTATGAACCTAAATATGAAAGCCAAAAAGTATAAAACTTTAAGAAGAAATTATAAGGGAAAATATTTATGTATTCAGGGTAGTGCTCGCTTCGGCAGCATATATACTAAAATGAATTCAGGGTAGGCAAGGACTACCTAGGATACAGAAAACATGATGTATAAAAGAAAAAAATGATAAATGAGATTCTATCAAAATTTAGAACTTTAAATAACATCATTAAAATGAAAAATAGTCCTTAAGCAGACCATATTTACAATGCATATAACCTATGACCAGAATATATAAAGAACTCTTACAGCTCATTAATAGACAACCCAATTAAAAAGTAGACATAAGAAGATGATAAATAGCCAGTATAGCACAAGGAAAAGTGTGCAACTCTAGAATCAGAAAAATACTAATCAGTACAATAACAAGATTGAATTATACACTCATTAGGGAGATGAAGTTAAAAGTTTTAAAAGCCTTGTCATGACTTTTTCTTTTTGTTGGATTCTCCCCCTTTGCATTTAATTTGTCACACCCAATGGATTCATTCTGCTGGGTTTCCTGGGGTTGTGATCCTCATTGTCTTTTCCTAGGGTATTGTCTAAAATTTTTTGGAGTGCCAGTTTGGTATTCATGAAGTTTCTGAGGTGCTCTTTATGATGAAAGTATCTTATTTCTCCATCCATTTTGAAAGATAGTTTTGCAGGGTACATCAATTTGGGTTGGAGGCTCTTTTCCTTTAGTGCTTGGAATACATCACTCCAAGCTCTTCTTGCCTTGAGGGTTTGCACTGAGAAGTCTGCTGTGATTCTGATGGGCTTTCCCTTGTATGTGATTTGTTTCTTTTCTCTCACTGCTTATAGAATTTTGTTCTTCTGTTGGATTTCTGGAATCCTAACTATTATATGTTTATGTGTAGATTTTTTTTGATCAAGGCTAGCTGGAGTCCTATATGCCTCACTTATCTGTATGTCAAGTTCTTTTCCCCTGCTTGGGAAGTTTTCTGCCATCAGTTCTGTGAACAGTTTTTTTATGTCATCTGCACTCTCTCCTCTTTCTTCATTGACTCCAATCAGTCTTATGTTATTCTTCTTTGCATCATCTAGCAGCTGCTTGATTGATTTCTCGTGTTCCTTTACAATTTTAAAGGAATTTTTCTTTTCTTCCTCACTAATTGCAATCTTATCTTCTATATCTGAAATTCTATCCTCACATTGGTTCATTCTGCTGTGCAGACTTTTGATGGAGTTTTTAATCTCCTGGACATCTGTTTGCATCTGTTTTATGGATTCCATTTGTTTCCTATGTTGGGATTCCATCATGTTCCTCAGCTCTTCTATTTTTTTATCTGTGTCCTCTCTAGATTTATTAATCATGTCTTGCACCATGAGCACAATCTTTGCTGTTATCTGAGTAATTATTTCTGATTTCATTTTTCCCATATCCTCTTTTGTTGCCAGTTCAGAGAGTCCAGGTTGTTGAGTACCAGATTGTTCCATCTCATTTCCCTTTGGGGTTGCTGTAGGTGATCCAGAAGTCTGTTTTTGAGGCTTGTTTACATGTCTTCTCATTTCTACGGGGTTGGGGGGTGCTTCTGGCACCTGCGTGGCTCATTCTCTGCCCTAGGAGCTTGGGATGGTAGCGGGGGAGCTTCCTTCCAGGTGCTGGTACTGGCTCAGCTTCTCTGCCCTAGGAGCATGGGATGGCAGCGGGGGAGCTTCCTTCCAGTTGCTGGGACTAGCTAGGCTTCTCTAAGACACTTTATTTTGAAACAAAATGGCTCCTCTTTTTCTTTGGGGAAACCCTCATGTATATCCCATTTTCTTGCACATACATTTGTATTTCTCTGTCATATTGTTCTAGTACAGCTTTGACAACTTTGTATTTAACCAGCGACTACCTTCTTTTAATGAGAGAAAATCTAGAGCTAGATGTTATACTTTGGATCTGAAATGTTCCCCATAAGCCCATGTGGTGAAAGCTTGGTCACAGCTGATGGCACTGTTGAGAGTGGTAGAAACTCTAGGAGGTGGGGCCTAGTTTGTGGAATCAGGTCCTGGAGGCACAATCTGAAAGGGTGGATGTTGTTCCTGTTCTCTTCCTCTCTCTAACTCTACTTCCAGCTTGCCTTGAGGTGAACAGCTTTCCTCTATCTCACTCTGCTGTCAAGTTGTTTCTGACTCACCCCAGGTTGAAAAACAATGAGGCCAGCTGACCATGGGCTGAAACTCCCAAAACTGTAAGCCAAAATACACCTTTTGTCCTTTAAGTTGATTTTCTTGGGTATTTTGTCACAGCAACAAGAAGCTAACAGTTGGTAATTGTGAAACTTGTTTCATCCACAAGAATTTTATGGACTATGAAACTCAGTGAGCACATCCAACTTGTACAGTCACAAATGCCCTTCTATGTTCTCCCTTTTATTTATTTATTTTTTAAATAACGAAATGATTATTGGAACATTTTAGGGATATATAATGATAGCACTCATCATAGAGAATTTGCACCTGTACATGATAGATCTTGCCTCTTTTTTCTCTCTCTTTTAAGAAAACTTAAATTTATTTTTACTGGTGTATGTTTGCAACACATAACGTTTACATTCATTTTGGGGAATTGGTGCATATAAATGATATTTTGATAATTTTATTTTATTTTTTATTTTTTTGGTACTGGGGATCGAACTCAGAACCTTGCACTTGTAAGGCAGGTGGTGGAACCACTGAGCTAAATTCCTGGCCCTCCAGCCCCTTATTTTGATAATTTTCAGTGCCCTTTCCTATTACCCTCTTCCTCTATATTCTCCTAAAGCAGCACAACCAAGCATAAGTTTAACAGACTTCAGAGCCTTTGCCTCTCTATGATGTACAAAAGCAAGAAACAAAAGCAAGTAGCCATCACAGTCACATGTGCCTATAGTTCCAGCTACCTGAGAGCCTGAGATAAAAGTATCAGTTGTATCTATGAGTTGGAAACCAGCCTGGGCAACATGACAAGACCCCATGTATAAAAAAATACATATATTGAAATTATGATTACTTAAAAAGGGTATAGGTGTCCAAGAATTACTCACTAAATAACTCAATTTAATATTAGCTTCATACTAAAAGTTTCAAAAAAGACCTTAGGAAAAAGTTTTAGTTGATACATGATCAGACATATAATTCCCATTGATATAAAATGTGTATCAGAATTATAATTCCATTTAGTTGAACATATTATTTTGTATTTCCCCAATTTAAAATTTGAAAGAAAATAATAGTAGTTTATCTAAACTGGTAAGCCAGTAAAAAATTCTAGGGATATCAGATTCTTAGTTTACTAGTGAGAAGCAAATACAGCTTTTATAGTACTCCAAATTGAGAAAAGTAAGAATAAGACACAAAGGACCTTTTGAGGAAAGCTATGAAAATCCATTCTGATTGGCCCAATGATATTCTCTTTTTAAAAATTCTTATTTTTATTAGTATATGTTTGTGGTACATAATGATTACATGCGTCATGGGGAGTTGGTACATGGATGCAACACATCTCAATTCTTTTTACATCCGTGTCCCCTCCTCACCCTCTCTGCTTTTTCCATCTCTTGGTTTTCATTTACCACATGAATTTGGATTCTTATATAAAAATGCATCTGAGTTAGCAGTTGTTGTGGAAGGTTTTTTTTTTTTTTTTTTTTTTTAAAGCTAGCACACTCAGAGCATTACAAGTTCAATTTATTTTATAAGTACTTGGAAAATATTAAATTTATGCAAGCTCTTATTGGTCTCCCTAAAGAAAGCAGAACAAAGCCTCTTTAAGAGGTTTTATAGTTTAATGTATTAATATCCTCCAGTGGTATAAAAACTATTTCATACTCACAGTGAAAGGAAATGCATTTTTCAATTACTGACAGAGACACACAGAAAGCTTGTAGCTTCAATTCTATACCTACAGACACAGGCCTGAAGTAAACAGATTCACAAAAACCCATCAGTCCATATCTCAAAATGATTTTCTCCTTTCCAGAGGGCATAAAGCTTTTCCTAAATGGATGACTTCAGAAAAAAAAAAAAAAAACTAACCAAAAAGTCAAACAGTCTAGACTATCTGTCATCTCTTACCTGACAAAGAATAGGTCTCCATTATATAGACAGGAATCATCAAAGGTCATTTCCTAAAACTGATTTTCTACTCATTGCTTGTACCAGGGGGGTATAATTTATCACAAGTTACAAACACCAGCCTCACACATACACAAGGTGATCACTACCCTACCTAAAAGTTATTGTTTACTAATCTCTGGCAGGAAATTATTGCCTAAACCATGAATTAGAAAAAATACAAACAGCAAAACAAACTTGTCTAAGAACCAGAAACAAAAATAAAAATTTAAAATCACAAGAATGAAAAATAAAAACTCAATGAAGGAAAAGTTTTATTTGCCTTAGAATTCACTCCAGGATAAAAAGAGATGGGAGGAGGAAGAGATGTTCTGAAGAGGAAACAGCTCATAAAGTGTACTTCTTAGACAACACAGTACACTAAATTCCACCCAATGAGTTTATCTCAGTGAGAAAACCTTACAAAATATTAAAGCATATTTTTCCAAAAGTTAAAAACATGACTCTCATACAGATAATAGTAAAATACTTAAATAAAATATTTATTTAACTCATGAATGAGAGCCCCAAGCAGAAGGTAAAAGCAGTTTAAAGAATTAGAGGAACAAAGATTTGTGTAGTCATCAATGAAAAGCATAATGTAATAATCTTGCTAAATTGTGGAAAAATTAGTTATGTCTCAAAGAACAATAAAAAATCATAAGACTGATTTTTCCATTAGAGAAAAATAATCTCTTAAGAAAAAAATCAACCAAAAAATTTGTATCTTCATAGAATGTAGGACTGTAATGAGTGGTAAAAAATAAGTCAAAGGTACATTTCCTTAGAAAATTAAGTAAATCTTGGAGAAACCTGTGAGACAATAAGTATGACATTGGAAAGTAGTTCTGGTGGGTGGGTAGAGGGAAGGCCCAGGAGGGTAATGAGGAGGTGGAAATGATCAAAGTACGTTACATGCATATCTGAGTGCACCAAAAAGAAACCCATTACTCGGTATGAACTAATTTTTAAAAAGTAATTCTGACATCTTTTGCCTTATTTCCACATATTTGATTTTTTTCTGAACAGTTCTAACACCTTTTAGTTCTTATAATATTAGCCAGCATTTCTCAGTAGCACAAAGGTTTAGAGAAATGCTTCAATAACATTCACTTGCTATATTATATTGTAGTATATTGCTTTAGTCCTTGAAATCCTAAATAAATATAGGAAAGTTATTTAATATTTCTTCAGTTATATGTATGCTACCTTGTTGCCAGGTGTCCTGGTGCACTCAGAGGCTGTGGCTGGAGGATCACAAGTTTGAACCCAGCCTGGGCAACTCAGTGAGGTGTTATCTTAAAATAAAAAATAAAAAAAGGGGGTGGGGATGTAGCTCATTTGGAAAACCCTGGCTTCAGTTTCCAGTACTGGAGACAAAACACAAAGGACAGCAACAAAATAAAAGGATTAGGGTTGGGGGTGTCTTTTATTGGTAGAGCACTTGCATGACATTTCACAAGGTCCTGGGTTTGATCTCCAGCACTTGGGGCAGAATGAAGTTAGTGTCCTTTTAACAAGGGGCCAGAGAGGCTAACTCACACATGTATGTTTCTGCCACATGGAAATATAAGGAGAGGTTGCTTTCTACAGCTGGGAAGAGGGACCTCTTCAAGATCCTAACCCCATTGTCACCTTATCTCACACTCCCACCTTCTGGCACAATAACACTAAATTTGTGTTTTTTTCAAGTGATAGAGTCTGTGGTACTTCATTACAGCAGCTCAATCAGACTAAGACAGGGAATGTGACAAAATACTTTTTTCTTCTATAGAAAAATATTCTTAAGTATTAGAAGTTTAGTAAACTGAAGGAGATAAATTATCATGAATATAATATAGGATTTAATAAGAAACAAGTATCCACCAGAAAGCACAAATAAAATATGTAAAATTTTCTTCCTCAAAAGAAATTTTGATTTACCAAACAAAAGATGGAAAAGTAGAGGGAAAATAAAAAAATGAATAAAAACTATGAAATAAGATGAAAAAATATCTCAGATTATATTAAAAATACAATAATCTATTTTGTATAAAATAGAAATTTCAAAGCAAAGAAATGAAAACATTTGCTAGGTAAATATGAACCAGAAACAATTTTAATATCAGATGAATAAAATTCAAAAAAAGGCCAAAGTGCTAAAAGGATGTACACAGCAAAAATGGAAACAGATCAAAAGATATGATAAACTTCATACATATTTAACAATAGTGATTTAAAATATACAAAGCACCCACTGACAGACTTACAGACAAACAACTAAATATTCATGGTTGAAGATTTTAGTTTACTTTTCTCAGCAACCAATAAGTTGAAGAAAAAATAAAAATTTAAGTGTGGAAATTTGAATATGTAAATTTGTACATATATATTTTAAAGCATTTATTTGTAATCAAAATATGTACATATCTGTATAAAACTTGAATATTGGATCATGTAAATTTGCAAATGAATGTTTATTTTATAGATGTCATATGTATTAATGTTATAACTCTACAAATCACACAAGTTTCTTCAATAAGCAGGAAAACTTCTTAAAAAGAATACAAAGAACATTCACAAAAAGTGCAAGACATGAAGGAAAGTTAAATAAATTCCAAAAAATCAAGTTCTCATTGACCATACCTTCAGTCTACAAATTTATAACAAACAATATCTTTAAAATTTTCAAATAGCTCCTTTGGGCCACTGTACCACTGCCCCCAGCACTGAGGAGGTGAGGCACAGAGGCACCAGCAGCACACAACCGCTCTCACCCCCTGTTGAAATGAGAGGACATGTAAACAAGTCTCAAAACCAGACTTCCAGATCACCTAAGGCAACCCCAAAGGGAAACGAGATGGAACACTGATACTCAACAACCTGGACTCCCTGAACTGGCAACAAAAGAGGATCTGGAAAAAATGAAATCAGAAATAATTTCTCAGATAACAGCAGAGATTGTGCCCATAGTGCAAAACAGGATTAATAAATCTAGAGAGGACACAGATAAAAAAATAGAAGAGCTGAGGAACATGATGGAATCCCAACACAGAAAACAAATGGAATCCATAAAACAGATGCAAACAGATTTCCAGGAGAGTAAAAACTCCATCGAAAATCTGCACAACAGAATGAACAAATGTGAGGGTAGAATTTCAGATATAGAAGATAAGATTGCAATTAGTGACCAGGAAAAGAAAAATTCCTTTAAAATTGTAAGGGACCATGAGAAATCAATCCAGCAGCTGCTAGACAATGCAAAGAGGAATAATATAAGACTGATCAGAGTCACTGAAGAAATAGGAGAGAGTGCAGATGACATAAAAAAATCTGTTCACAGAAATGATGGTAGAAAACTTCCCAAAGAGGGGAAAAGAACTTGACATAGAGATAAGTGAGGCATATAGGACTCCAGCTAGCCTTGATCAAAAAAAATCTACACATAGGCTTATAGTAGTTAGGATTCCAGAAACCCCCAAAAAGAACAAAATTCTACAAGCAGTTAGAGAAAAGAAACAAATCACATACAAAGGAAAGCCCATCAGAACCACAGCAGACTTCTCAACACAAACCATCAAGGCAAGGAGAGCCTGGAGTGATGTATTCCAAGCACTAAAGGAAAAGAGCCTCCAACCCAAATTGATGTACCCTGCAAAACTATCTTTCAAAATGGATGGAGAAATAAGACACTTTCATGATAAAGAGCACCTTAGGAACATTATGAATGCCAAACCAGCATTCCAAAAAAATTTTAGACAATACCCTAGGAAAAGACAATGAGGATCACAACTCCAGGAAGCCCAAAAGCATGAATCCATCAGGCACAACAAGAAATTAAAGCAAAGGGGGAGAATCCAACAAAAACAAAAGTCATGACAATGATAAGTCAATATGTATCAGTTATAACCATCAATGTTAATGGTTTCAATTCACCAATTAAAAGAAATTGACTGGTAGAATGGGCCAAGAAGCAAGATCCAACAATATGCTGCATACAAGAAACACACTTAATTCAAAATGAAACTCATAGACTGAAAGTTAAAGGGTGGAAAACAATACTCCATGTGACAGGAACCCCCCACCCAAAAGCAGGAGTAGTTATCTTCTTTGCAGATCAAGTGGATTTCAAATGAACACTGATTAAGAGAGACGAAGAAGGACACTACATCCTTGTAACGGGAACAATCCAAGAGGAAGAGATGACAATCATTAATATATATGCACCAAACACTAGTGCACCCAACTATATAAAACAAATACTAACAGATATGAAAAATGAAATAAGCACTAATACAATAGTAGTGGGAGACATCAATACCCCACTGTCACAAATAGATAAATCAACTAGACAAAAAATAAGCAACAAAGTACTAGAAGTCAATCAAACTCTTGAACAAATGAACTCAACAGATGTTTACAGAGTGTTCCACCCCACAAAATCAGAATACACATTCTTTTCAGCTGCACATGGGTCATTCTCCAAAACAGACCACATACTCACTCATAGAACATGTTTAAGTAAGTGCAAAGGAATTGAAGTTATCCCCTGTATATTATCAGACCATAGTGCAATGAAATTGGAGATCAATAACAAAAGAAACCACAAGAATTTCATAAACACATGGAAATTGAACAACACACTTCTGAATAACCAATAGGTCACAGAGGAAATTAAAGTAGAAATCAGACAGTTCCTACAATTAAATGACAATGACAATACAACATATAGGAATCTATGGGACACAATGAAAGCAGTCTTACGAGGGAAATTCATAGCAGTGAATACTCATATTAGGAAAACAGAACGAGCCCACTTACACAACCTGATGCTGAACCTCAAACTTCTAGAAAGAGAAGACCAGGACAACCCCAAAGCTCATACAAGGGAGGAAATTATAAAGATCAGAGGAGAAATCAATGCAATGGAGACTAAGAGAACAATACAAAAAATCAATGAAGCCAAGAGTTGGTTCTTCGAAAGAATCAACAAAATTGACAAACCTTTAGCCAACCTTGTCAGAAAAAGGAAAGAAAAGGCCCAAATCCATGCAATTAGGAATGAAAAGGGTGAAATTACTACAGACCCAGCAGAAATCCAGAGGATCATCAATACCTACTTTGAGAACCTATCTGCCGATTAGATGTACAACACAGAAGAAATGGACAGATTCCTAGATATGTATGAATTACCAAAGTTGAATGAAGAAGACCTAAGCATTCTAAATGACCCAGTATCAATCAATGAAATTGAAAATGTAATTAAAAACTTACCAACTAAGAAAAGCCCAGGTCCTGATGGCTTCACTGCTGAATTCTACAAGACATTTAGAGAGGAACTACAGCAGTACTCTTTAAACTCTTCAGTGAAACTGAAAGGGAAGAAATACTCCCAAATTCATTCCTGGAAGCAAGCATCACCTTGGTCCCCAAAGCAGAGAAAGACCCAACCAAAAAGGAGAACTATAGGCCAATCTCACTAAGGAACATAGATGCAAAAATCCTTAATAAGATACTGGCAAATAGAATGTATAAGATCATCAAGAAGATCATACACCCTGATCAAGTGGGATTCATCCCAGGGATGCAGGGATGGTTCAACATATGCAAATCAATATGTAATACACTATATCAATAGAGCCAAGGATAAAAGCCATGTAATCCTCTCAATAGATGCAGAAAAAGCATTTGACAAAATCTAACATGCATTTATGATTAAAACCCTACAAAAAATTGGAATAGACAGTCTCTACCTCAATCTGATTAAAGCCGTCTATGAAAAACCAACAGCCAATAACATACTAAATGGTCAAAAGCTGAAATTCTTCACACTAAAATCAGGAACAAGACAAGTATCTCCACTGTCACCACTCCTGTTCAATATTGTTTTGGATACATGAGCCACAGCAATTAGACAAGAGAAAGAAAGAAAAGGAATAAAGATAGGAAATGAAGAAGTCAAACTGTCATTATTTACAGATGACATGATACTCTATATAGGAGACCCCAAGAATGCCACCAAAAGTCTTCTAGACTTAATAACCAAGTTCAGTAAAGTAGCTGGATACAAGGTCAACACACAAAAATCAATAGCTTTCCTCTACATGAACAACAGACTCACTGAGAGAGAAACAGGGCAAACAATTCCTTTCACAACAGCATCCAAAAACCTGAAATACCTAGGAATCAACCTAACAAAAGAAATCAAAGACCTCTTCTCTGAAAACTATGGCATTCTGAAAAGAGAGATTGAAGATGATATCAGAAAATGGACAGACATCCCCTGCTCCTGGGTTGAAAGGATTAATATAGTGAAAATGGCTATACTTCCAAAACTGCTATATAGATTTAATGCAATCCCAATTGAGATCCCAGCAGCATACTTCATAGACCTCGAGAAAAAAATCCAAAAATTCATTTGGAGCAAGAAGAGACCCAGAATAGCAAAAGCAATTCTAGGTAACAGACACATGGCAGGGAGTATCACAATCCCCAACCTGCAACTCTACTACAAAGCTACTGTGATAAAAACAGCATGGTACTGGCAAAGAAACAGACCTGAGGACCAGTGGAACAGATTAGAAGATCCAGAAACAACGCCAGACACACTCAGCCATCTCATCTTCGATAAAGGAGCCAAACACCCTCACTGGAGGAAAGATAGCCTCTTTAATAAATGGTGCTGGAAAAATTGGGCTTCAACTTGCCAAAGATTAAAACTAGACCTGTATCTCTCACCATGCACTAAACTAAAATCAAAATGGATTAAAGATCTAAATATTAAAATAGAAACTCTGAACCAGTTGGAACAGAGGTTAGGTAGAACCCTTGAAGACATCGGTGTAGGAAAAGATTTTATGAACAAAACCTCAGTTGCCTGTGAACTAGCACAAATAATCTACAAGTGGGATCTCTTCTTATTAAAAGGCTTCTGCACAGCAAGAGAAACCACCAGCAGTGTGAAGAGACAACCCACAATGTGAGAAAAAATCTTCATCTGCTCTTCCTCAGACAAAGGTCTACTATCTCGAATCTATAAAGAACTTAAAAAGATCAGACCTCCCAAATTTAAAGACCCAATCCAAAAATGGGCATCTGAAATGAACAGACATTTCTCACACAAAGAAGTAGAAATAGCAAATAAACATGAAAAAATGTTCAGCATCACTGGTCATTCGAGCAGTGCACATGAAAACAATGCTGAGATTCCACCTCACCCGAGAAAGAATGACTGCTATCATGAAATCAACCAATAACAAATGCTGGCAGGGCTGAGGGGAAAGAGGAATACTGCTCCACTGCTAGTGGGAGTGTAGACTGGTGCAAGCACTGTGGAAATCAGTATGGAGATACCTCAAAGAACTAGGATTGGAAGTTCCATTTGACCCAGCTATTCCCCTGCTGGGTATCTTCCCAAAGAATGAAAAGAATCATACCACAGTGATATATGTGCACCAATGTTCACAGCAGCACAATTTGTGATAGCTGAAACTTGGAAGCAACCCAATTGCCCATCAACTGGAAACTGGATAAAGAAAATGTGTTGTTGTTGTTTTTTATAAAATGGAGTACTACTCACCCATAAAAAATGAGAAATTAGAGACATTTATTGCTAATTGGATGCACACTGAGGCGATACTCTTAATTGAACTAAACAGGACACACATGTGTAAGTGCCAAATAATTTCTCTAGTGTGAGAAACTAAAAGTTTAAATAAGGACTAAAGGGTATAACAGAGAATGTGAAATAGGAAGAAAAGGGGCAAAGTGGAAGGGGAAGTGGGAGGGGTTAGGAGAATGGGAAGAAGGGAATGGAATTAATATGAGAAAATGAAAATATGGAAACAAAGTCTCATTAAATAGGGAGAGATGGAGGGGTTGAAGGGAGGCAGGGAAATGGGGGAAAAACAAGAACCAAGAGAGATTATGTAAAGGTGCAAATTTCCAATGATGAATGTTATTATATTGTATACCTGAAATGTAACAATAAAATTCATTTAAAATTTTTTTGAAATAGCTGGAAACTGATACTGCTGTGAAAATCCTTATAGTAAATATATAATATTTTAAAAATTGAAAAATAATTAGAATAAAAAATAATGAAGGTTTGCTTAATAAAATGTGCATAACTGAATTGAAATACTCATTTTAGGAAACTTTTATCAGAAACAAATGTGCTATACACTCTGCTGAGGACGTTTGAAAAATACTAATAGAGTTGCCCTAGAGAACTAACAAGGAAGGAAATAAATTCATTAAGGGAAGAAATGAATGAAATAAATGACAAAAAGAAATTACCAAAACCCAAATTTGTTTCTATGTAAAGATTAGTAAAGGCCATAAGTCTTTGGCGTGACTGATCAAGAAGGTAAAAGATAAGACGCAAATACACAAAGAAATAAAAATGAGTCCTTAACACTAAATATAGAATTAAAAAAATATGAACAACTATGTGCAAGAAAATTTGATAGTGTAATATAGATATATTTCTGAAAAAATACAAAATGATAGAATTTAACAAGAATAAAAATACTGAGTATGGAAAATGGAACAGAAATCCTGTATCTTCTCTCTCAAAATATTTTTGCCCAGACAATTTTATGCATAAATTTCACCAAAAGTTCAAGAGTCTGACAAAATTTTATCTTATTGATCCATAATAGAAAACAATTTAGAGCTACTTATTTTATTTTATTTTTATTTTTTTTTATTTTTTTATTTTTTTGTATTAAATTCTTTTATTGGTACATTGTAGGTATACAACACAATTACATTTCTCATTGGGAATTGTACCTTTATATAATGCATCTTGGTTCTTATTTTTTCCCCAATCTAGAGCTACTTATTTTATATAATTAGAGTAAATGTAATTTTTAAACTGTATGATGGACCATGTTAAATAAATCAGATACATAAGCTTAAATATCACATTGTTTCTTGCATATGTGAAATCCAGAGTAAAAACAAAGAGCAAAATAAAAGATATATAATAAGAAGTAGGGAGATAGATCACTCTCAAAGTGGAAGGGGATCAAGAGATACAGGGAGAGGGAGGGATGGAAGGAATAAGGAATGAAAAAAAGAAATTGGAATGTGTTATGTACATGTACTAACTTCACACAAGGAATGTAAACAATATATATTGCAAATGTACCAAAAAAGGAGGAGGATCAAGGGATAGGTAGAGGGGGGAGGGAGGGAAGGCAAAGGAGATGAAAAGAAAAAGACTTAGGATGCATTATACACATGCACTAACTTCCCAGAAGGAATGTAAACATTACGTACTACAATCGTGTAGTAATAAACTAAAATAATAAAAAAGAAAAGAAAACAATCTTTGTATGATAGTTATATCTCTATTTACATAGACACATTCACACCCCACTTATTAGATGACCATAGATGTACAAACCCTAAATAATATACTAGCTTGTTGAAGCCTATAATGCCTTAACTATGTTACTAATACTTTGTTCTGGAAGTGACAGAGAATGATTTAATATCAGAAAAACAAGCAATATGTAATTTATTACATAAATGGAACAAAGAAGAATAATAGTATCTCAACAAATACAGAAAGAGTTCAATATAGATATATAATTTGAAAATTGTATAAAACTAAGAATGGAAGATTTTTTGTAGTTTGATAAATGATATATTGAAAACCTTTAGAAAATATACATACCAGAGAAATTCAGCTACATGTCCATTATGGTCAAGACCAACACAGAGATTCCACTATCGTTACATGTGTGTATCATGTTTCTGAATGTTATGTTCAGTGCTGTAAGACAAGAAAAATAGATACAAAGTTTAAATGGATATAAAGTTTGCAAATGATATGATAATCTTCAAGGAAAACCCAATAGGACCAACAAAAAAGCTATAAGAAATAATGCTAATAAATTAGTTATTTTCCTGCCATTTGGACAAAATATCTGACACCCACAACTTCTAGGAGAAGAGATTTATTTATTTATTTATTTATTTATTTATTTATTTATTTTTGGTACTGGAGATCAAACTCAGGACCTTGTGCTTGCAAGGCAGGTGGTAGCACCACTGAGCTAAATCCCTCACTCAGAAGAGATTTATCTTGGCTCACAGTTTCAGTGGATTCAGTCCACAGGTAGCTGGCCCTAAGGCAGAAATGACATGGCAGAAGAGCATGGCAGAGTAAAGCCATTCACCATATGGCACCAGGAAGCACAGAGAAAAGAGAGGAGTCAGAGATGTGAATATACCCTTCCAAGTCACTCGCAGTGACCCACCCCTTTGGAACAGATCCCACACCATAAAATGAAGATTTGGGGAGGCATTTTATATCTAAACCTATGTAAAATGCATGTAGTCTATCTCTAAGAGTTTCAAAGTCTTAACAGTAAAGCACACATCCAAAGTCTCCTCTGAGACTCAAGGCAAACTCTTAGATGTGAGCCCCTATAAAAATAAAAAAGTATGTTACATACTTACAATATACAATGGCACAGGGTAAACATTCCTATTCTAAAAGTGAAGAATAGTGGAATAGAAAAGAATTAGAGCAAAGAAAGTTAGAAACTCCACAGGGAAAACATTAAATCTTGTAGCTCCATGTTCAGCACCCTAGACAAGTTGTGGCAAGATCTGAGCACCAAAGATTTGGGCAGCCCTGGCCCTATGGCCTTGCTAGTTGCAATACACATTGTCTCTCTTATAGGCTGGCTCTGCTTGCTGCCTGTGCTTTCCTCAATAGACATTCCATTGTTCCTGGGAGCTTCAAATTCCTGGGGTCTCTGTTATACATTCAGCTTCATTCTCATAACTTCACACACTGCGCTTTCATCCCCACAGTACTTGTCCTTCTTGGTCTTCTGAAATCTGGCTGGAAGTCTCTGTTACCCTACAATTCTTGCATTCTGGATGCCTGAAAAACCAGCACCATGATCTGCTGTCAGCTTGACCATGGTTGCAGTAGGCTCTGAGTGCTGGAATGGCAAAGCACACTGAAATGAATCTAGGGGAATCAATTCCCTAGGTGGCTCCTCCTGAATAGGGGGTCCAGAGGCTGTGTTTTTCAAGTGAAAGCTTTATATTTCTGCATCTTTGAACTTGTGAGGGGTTTGGTCTGGTCAATTCTGAGAAGTCCTCAACCATATTTCCTATTGTTCTGATGCAAAATATTTGACTTCTTTTTAATGCTAATCCTTTCAGCAACCACACTCTCATTTGCTCCAACTTTTCAGGTGCTTCCTTTTTGGCTGAGCTTCATATGATTTGGATCTGCTTTTTGCTGCTTATTCTCAATATAAATCTGCCTGAAAGCAACCAGCAATACCCATGCTACTGCCTGGATGTTAGGCTGCCTTGAAATTTCCTCCACTAGATTAATTAGTCAACTGACCTTAATATAAGTCTCCTGCAGTCTTGGGACATGGGAAAAATGTAGATAAATTTTCTGCCAGAGTGTGAAACACATTCATCTAGTCCATCTGCCAATAGAGTCCTTATTCCCAACAGAAACTTCATGAGCCTTTTCTTTACTGCCCACATTTCTCTCAGTATTCTGGTCTTCTGTGCTCTGACCAGTATCACAATTTAAGCACTGCTTATCACATTGTAGGGCTTTGCTAGCCTACTTCTCCAAACTTTTCCAGACTCCGATAAACCAGTTTCAAAGGCTTCTGAACCACATGGTCAGGTATAGTCACAGTAACAATCCACTTCTGGTACTAATTTTCTGTATTAGTTACTTTCCTATCACTGGAAAAAAATACTCAACACTGAAAACTTAAAGGAGGAAACATTTATTTGTGGCTCACAGTTAGTGGCTCCAGGGCAGAAACATGGT
This sequence comes from Heterocephalus glaber, assembly GCF_053883595.1. Lineage (NCBI taxonomy): Eukaryota > Metazoa > Chordata > Mammalia > Rodentia > Bathyergidae > Heterocephalus > Heterocephalus glaber. Next base: position 15,973,315 of record NW_028258297.1, on the reverse strand, counting down.
AGAATGGCATGGTGGTGGAAAGCTATTCACCATACAGAAGCCAGGAAACAGAGAAGGAAAGAACCAGAGACTAGAACACACCCTTCTAAATCATGACCTTCATGATTCATTCCTTTTCAAACTTTTGGGGGACATTTTAGATCTAAATAATAACAAATAATAGAGAGTTTAGCAAATTTTCTAGATAAAGGATTTAACAAAAATGAGTAGTGTGTCTCTATATCACAAAATCAACTAAAAGTTTCATAGCATATGAAGTAACATTTACATTACAACAAAAAGTATGCTATACCTAGAAATCAAACTAAGAAAGAATGCAAAAGGACTCAGTATAGATAATTTTGTAATACATGAAATACTATTTGATATTGATGGATGGATATTGTCTTAGTTACTTTTCTAATTCCTGAAACAAAATACCTGACACCCAAAGTTAAAGGAAGTTTATTTCAGCTCACAGTTTGTAGAGGTTTCAGTCCATCAGCTGGCTCCAAGGCAGGGTGACATGGTAAGGGGCATCACAAAGGAGAAACAGTTCATGGCAGGCAGAAGGCAGCAAAAGCAGCATGCAGCAAGTGGCAGCAGCAGCCCTCTTCCTGTCCCTTATATTCTAGTGAGGGTACCCAGCTTAGGGCAGACAGCACTCATATTGAGGGTAAGCCTTCCCATTATCCACAGAACTATGCCAAACCAATCAGTGGATTAATCACACACCCTTAATACCAGCATTGCACACTTAATCCCAGCCTCACACACTGTAGATCCAGGTACCTCTGAAAAATCCCACCTATGACTGACTGCATGGGGCTTTGTAGGGACATCTAGACACAAACTATAACAGATATTGTTTGAGGACTTATGAAAGTAAAGCGGTCAAATTTCTCTAATCTGCAAATTTAATGGTGGATTCCAACTAGATTTCTGAGGAATTTGTGAAACCTATTCTAAAATATGCAATAACATTAACAAAGGGTTATGTCCAATTTGAAGAAAGAATGAAATAAGGATTCTTGATCTATAAGATATAAAGTGATATTATGTACCTATTGAAAGTAAAAGTTTGATTTGACTCAAAATAATCGAATTGATCAGTGGAGTATAAAAAGCTCAGAAGAGAGATTTATTTAAATAGAAAACTTGATACATAATATACACAACAACAATAATGGATAAAATATGAACTATTTGGTACAAAAATGCTGTTAAGAAGCTCATTAAAATTAGAAAAATGTTTCTGGATCCTTATGTTAATTACATGTAAAAGTAGATTCTGTCTATGCCTAACATGTATAAGTCCCAGGGTTCAATCCCCAGCATAGAACACAAAACCAAACCAAACCCCAAATAGAATCTGGATGAATCTAAGACAGAAATTTAAAGAGGATGCTATAAAGATAATGAAATAAAGTGTAGGAGTTTTTTTTTTCTCCCCTGTGACACAGGAGAAGATATCATGGAGAAGACTTAAAAGTATAAACCATACAGTAAAATATTTAATAGAATTGACTGTTATAATTTGGATAAGTGTCCACCAAAGGCCCATGTGTTAAAAGTTTGACCCCCAGCCATGGCACTATTCGGAGCTGGTGGAGCCTTTATAGGGCCTAGAAAGAAGTCTTTGGTCATTGAGGGTGTCCAATTGAAGGGGATGATGGAAATCCAGTTCCTTACTACTTCTCTTCTGCATCCTGGCCACAAAGTGAATGGTTTTGCTGTGCACACCAGCCAGGATATACTGCCTTTTCATAGACCAAAAGCAACAGTCAAACAAACATGGATGAAAACCTCTGAAACCATTAACCAAAAGTAATCTTTCTTTTTTTTTTGAAATGAAATCTTGCTATGTCCATGCTAGCCTTAAATTCCTAGGCTCAGGGGATTCTACCACCTCAGCCACCATGGGAGCTGCGGCTGCAGGCACTTGCTGCTGTGCCCTGCTCACTTTGATCTTTCTAAGTTGACTACCTTGGGTATTTTGTTACAGTAGCAGAAAGCTAACAGATTCACTCTATTAAAATTACAGATTTCTGTTCAGTAAATGCTGTTGCAGACAATATTAACAGATGACAGAATGAAAATAGGTTCCATTTTAAACTGACAAAATTTTAATACACAAATAAAGAGAGAACTGAAAATAAAATAAACTGAAGAAAAATAAACAACTTATATGAATAGGCATTTGATAGGCCGCGTAGTCTAAAATGGCTAGCAGTTTATGAACTTGTCTATAAGCAAAGATCTGTTCGTTAAAACAACAATAAACCTGGGCCTGGTGGTGCATGTAATTCATCCCAGCACTCTGTGAGGCTGAGACAGGAAGAATTGCAAGTTCAAGCCCATCCTGGGCAATTTAGCAACTTAGTGAGAATCTGTCTCAAAATAAAAAATGAGAAAGAGAGGTATCTCAGTGTGAAGGCCCTGGGTTCAATCCCCAGTAACTACCATGACCACCACCACCACCACCACAAACAAATGATGAAATAGTACTTTACATGTATCAGAAAATAGAGTTAAAAAGTTGGATAAATATCAAGTGTTGGCAAAAGTGTGATGAGACAGGAGCTCCCTCTTAGTGCTAATGGGGATATAATGGGAACAGAAATTGTGGACAGTAGTTCAGCACTGTTTGGTGAAATGTGCACATACCCCATGACTCAGGGTCCCACTCTTGGTGTGTAGGAATTTTGCAAAGATTTATAAGAAAGCACATTGAAGAAAAATTTGGCTGTACTGTTTGTGGTAGCCAAGAGTTGTAGCAGCTCACCCATGGGTTACCACCCATGAATACCGAATGACTGGTCCTCAACCTGCATTCTTCTGTGCAATGTACCACAGCTATCCCTTTTCCAGGGCTCAGGATAGACGGGCATATATTTCACTTGGCTTTGCGCTAGACCATGTGACATGTTCATATAAAAAACCCATCTAAATGCCCCTAGCAAGTTTATATGCAGCATTCAGAAGCAAGCAAAATCTCCCCCACCAGATGAATGGTGAAAGAAACTGCATTACATTTACACCATGAAATGTTACCCAGCAATGACAAGGACAAATTAATACATGGGACAACCTAGATATTCATCCAGAGAATTATGATAAGTAAAAAAAGCCAGTCCTGAAATGTAAGTTCTGTGTGATTCCACGTATATAACTTTCAAATGACAAAATTATCAAAATAAAGAAAAGGTTAGTAGCTAGCAGGGCTTAAGGAGAAGGTGTGAGCCAGAGAGAAGTGAGTGGGATTATAAATGAGCAACAAGAGGGATCCTTGTGGTGATGGGAACTTGTGATGTCATGACTGTGTCAATGTCAGTATCCTGATTGTGACACTGAATTTTGACAAGGTTAGCAAGATGTTACCACTGGGGAAAATGGGTAAAAGGATCTCTGTATTCATCCTTACAACTTCCTATGATTCTACAACTTTGTTAGATAAAAAGTTTAATTAAAGTATATATTAAGATTTCTCAGCCAGGCGTGGCAGCACACACCTGTAATCCCAGTACTCAGGGCGGGTGAAGCACAAAGATCACTGTGAGTTCAAGATCAACCTGAGCTACATATTGAGATCCAGGACAATGGCAGCCTGAACTACATAGTGAGACCCCTGTCTCAAAACAAAGCAAGGCAGGGCCGAGGATTTAGCTTAGTAGCACCACACCTGCCTCACCAAGTGCAAGGTCCTGAGTTTGATCCCTGGTACCAAAACAAAAACAAAAACAAAACAAACAGAACAGAACAAAACAGAAGCAAAAAAAATTTCTCCCATCTGGAGGAAGAGAAGGTGAATGGGGGATAGAAATTAAGGGTAAAATACAGTAAACAATTATCAGACCTTTAAATGGACTGAGTAAAAGCATATTTTGCCAGGTCAGGAATCGGTGATAATAGCGCTATGCAGTAGTGAAGTTTTTGAGTCCAAGGGGACTTATCTTCCATTTCCCCCTCCACATCTACCTGCCACCCTTCTCTGCCCCAGGAGACTGGTTCTAGGGGTGGCATCCTCAGGTTTCCTTGCTTTCTGGATTGTAGTTGGATGTGAACACTGGGAGATATGAGCAGGAGATGGGAGGGAGGGAGAGCTGTGAGACTGGGGTGTTCATTTCCCAGGCTTCTTCACTGCTGGGCTGTTATGAGCTCCTTGTCCATTTAGCAAAGGCCACATGACCTTCCTGCAGTCTTCTCCAGGGCATCATCCTTCTGGTGTTTGCTTTCTTCCCCTTGCCTTTTCAGACCTGGGAATAATAACAGCTTGCTGCTGTTGCTAACTTTGGGGGCCTCCACCATTCCTGATCCCTTCCTAAATGATTGTAAGACTTTCTTTATTAATCTCGTCTCATTTACCCACTTAAGCACACCATCTGTTACCTGCTGGGGCTCTGATATAGAAGTTATTTCACCCAGTGTTCCTCCAAATGCAAAGCCTGTGCTGTAAGAGGAGGTCACTATGTTGGGTGTCAGCCTATTCTGTTTCTTCTCATTGGTTCATGCTGGGTTTTCCCTGCCAACACTATTTTTGTGTTTCTTGTTTCTTTTGTATAAGCCCTTCAAAACTTGGAGCAGTTAGTGATCTTTATGCTACTTTGAATTTTTTGAAGACGCTCTCTTTCTTCCTTGTTGGGAATTACTGGACATTGCATTGCCTCACTTTTGTGTTTTGGAACTTTTCATTTCTTTCAACTAGTTTTCCTTTTGGTCCTTATGCCTGTGGAATCACATTTATCTTCTGATATTTATCAAATATGCTTTTCTTCTGAAAGGGAAAAGGAACTCAACTGACTGGCACATTCAGGTAGGCTGCTGGGTGCTGGGAATCGGTGTGACATGCACAGCTAGGTCATGATGTTCTCTTGGACATTCACAATTTTATAGGACTGTAACATCAGCACTTTACTCAATTTCTTATTGCTGGGACACAATACTTGACACCCACAATTTTAGAGGAGTTTATTTTGGCTCAAAGTTTGTACAGGTTTCAGTCCATAGAAGGTTGGCTCCAAGGCAGAGGCTTGGTGGAAAGGCCCGAGCAAAGGAAAGGGGCTCACCTCACAGTGTCCAGGAAGCAGAGATCGAGGGAGGAGGCTGGAAGGGAGAAAAAACCTTTTGGGTGATGCCCGCGGTGACCCACCTCTTCCAACCAGGCCCCACCTCCTAACAGCAAGTCAGCTGTAATACTCTCACAGTCCAGTCATCATAATCTGAAATTCCTACCTATGACCTTATAAGGCTTTAGGGTACATCTAGATTAAAACCATAGTAATCAGACAATGCTGGGTTGGGACCATGATGGATCAAACCTCAAACAAGATCACCTCACAGTTAAGCCCAAACACTATCAGAAACATAAACATTGTCCAAACCAAAAAAATGACTACACACTGCTTATTCTGGCTAATGAGAGGGACCGCTATTTTTTTACCGACAAAACTTTAGACTGTTCTCTTCACCTATGGATTGGAATTATGAATGTAGCAATCATAAAAATTACCTCTGGTTCCTAAAAGTACCTGGTTCGGGGTCAACCCCACTTCCTTGACTCTTCCCCACACACATCTCAGACAAGCCTCTGTTCTAGAACCTGCTCTAACACCTCTCCCCGAAATGCCCACAGCTCTCCATGGTGTGTGTTCACTTTCATCGCAATGTTCACTATGCATTTGTTTAACTGCACTTGCATCCCTGGCTACTTCTCTTGATGAGAGGCCATGGACAGTACCCATCTGATTATCCTACCATCCATTCCTGTGTTTTTCCCGGAATCCTAAAAGACATAATCACTTTCCTACAAGGTTCCTCAGGGGGAGGGCATTAAAAAAAGAAACAAGCTGTGCTACGTCCACTCCCCTATTCTCCCAAATGAATTTAAACTTCATGAACTGCAGACATGTACTGCAGACATGTACTAATAAAATAAAAATGAAAATGAAAATGAAAATGAAAAAAAAAAAGATTGGTCCTGTTGCTTTTCTGATGATGAGAATTCACCCTGGAGAGGTGTCTCCCATATTGCCTCCTGAACATGTAAGTAAGGGAAAGTCTCCTAAATGATAAAATATCAAGATAGAACTCAACTCATCAATGTTGTAGAACATAGGCTATTTATTCCTCTAGCTTTATAGAAAAGGCTTTCTTCACAGAGTTTTTCTCCTTACTAGCCGATTGTCAGCTCGAGTGGGGAACGCCCAGCTGAACTGAGTCAGTGTGGTTTTTGGGTGTGGAAGACCCCCTTTAAGGAGAATTGTTGTAGGAACAGCATAAAAGGAGAATGGGAGGGAAGGATTTCAGTTGATTTTCCTTGGAAGAGCTTCCTCGTGGCTGGTATTCCTCAGAGGAGCTTTAGCTCTTCTGTCTGGAGGAGCTCTGGTCTAAACCTTCACCTTGGGCATCATTTCCTGGCTTTCAACACAGATTCTTCAGCTTCCAGCACCAGCCTTTCCACCTGCTGGTGAAGACTCTTTAGCTTTTAGTGCCAACCCTTCCACCTCCTGGTGCAGACCCTTCGGTTTTCTGTCACAAATCCTTAGGTCCTCCTGATGTGCACTTGTATGGGACACTGCGGTGGGCTCCAGGCCTTTGGCTGGATCCTTCGGATCTCTAGTGCATGGACAGACCTTTTGCACTCTTCTGCCTTTGACCCTGTGGGCGGCCATTGTAGGCCAATCTTGTAAATTTCTGTGTCCTGCATTAAATCTGATTCAGAGCATGTGCAGTCTTTTGGAGAGCCTTGCCCCAGCCCTGCAAACTCTTGTAAGCACTGATTAATATATTAGCCCTTCCCCAAAGACTTCTATTCCTTCACATTCTTCCCTATTTTACACCTCCGGATCAAAGTGTATAGGAGGTATCTACCTTCTCAACTGTATTAACCACTGAAGCAGAAAAGTAAAGAAGCATAGAGACCTGGGATACAGAGAGGGCAATGAGGTGATCCTGAGGCAAACACCATTGTGTTGGACCTCACAGCCAGTCATTTTTGTGTTTTACCACTTAGAAATTTGTTTGCTTTGAACCTCATTCCATCAAAACTCCAAATCCTCTTGATAATAGGATGAATTTTTTTCTTCCAATCAACTAACAGGAGAGTGCTGTACTTGCTTCAGTTAATACTCATTTTCACTGGATGTCTTTGGTTTCAGTCTTTGTACTACAATGCTCACTTATCTTCAGACAGTGGGAGAGCTTTGGAGAAATCTCCGGAAGTGAAAAGCTGCTGTATCACTCATATTTAGGAGTGACTGGCTATGTGAAGATAGGGAGCTGGAATAGCGAAAGGCATCTGTGATCATCATCATCTTCAGCGCTGACCCTTAGTCTCTGCTTTCTTCAGTTTTGTTCCAAGTATTCATGCACAGTGCTTCCTGGGGGCTCAGAAATTGCCCACTCACTCAATCCAGGAAAGTGCTGATAAAGGGTGTGGCCAAGGACACGGTATAAAGTGATGGAGCTCCTTGTATTTTTCATTTATATTTTGTTTGGGGTAGTCTCTTGGGCTTTCTCCTTTCTCCACTCTTTGAGCTTTTCTTTTCAGATTCTCCTTTCTGGGCAACATAGGCCTCAAATAATTTCTGCTTAGATTGGCTACTGTTCTGCCCTTGACGCACTGGCTGCTAGATGGCTAAGTTAAACTCTGGGGTGTGGCCCGTGGCAGTGAGTCGCTGTCTAGACCAGGGGTCAGTGAACTGTGGCCCATGAGCCAAGTCTCGCCTAATACTTGTGTTTATATGTAAAGTTCTATTAGAAAATAGCCAACAGATTGTTTATGATTGATTTTGTGCTATAACAATAGAGTTGATTAATTGTCAGTGATTATATAATCCACAAAGTTCAAAATATTTACTATCATCCTGCTACAGTTTAAATATTTCTGTCTCTCCAAAATTCATATGTTTAAATTTAACCCCCATGGCATTGGTATGAGGAGGTGAGCCTTTAGGAGGTGACTAGGTCACATGGGATGAGCCCTTGTGAATGGGATTAGTGCCCTTACAATATAGGCCCAGCAGAGATCCAACAAAGAGAAAGGAGTTGCTGTTTAAGAGGACTTGAGCCTTCAACACACTGAAGTGCTGAAGCTGCTAGCACTGATTTCACTTTGAGTTACAAATGTGTGTTGTTTATAAGCCACTCAGTTTGGTTTTTTTTCCTATCCAAATCGACAGGCTCTTTGTAGAAAAAGTTTGTTGATGTCTACTGTAGAAAATGAAATATGATAAATAAGACAATAATTTCAAGAAATGTTGTTTGTTAATAGTTTAGATCTAAAATGTCCCCCAAACTCTCATGTGTTTAGAGATAGGGCTGTATTGAATTAAGGAGGCACTATACTCATCAATGGGTTAATCCCTCCATGAGTTCATGCCTGTCTGTGCTGCTAGGAACTGGTCTAGTTGGGAGAGGTGGGTTACTTAGAGCGTGACCTTAAAGGGTGTATTCTTGTCTCTGACTCCTCCTTTCTGTCTTTGCTTTCCAGCTGCCATGGGTTGAGCAGCTTTGCTTTACTGTGCCCTTCTACATTGATGTTTTGGCCTTGGAGCCAGTGACCATGGACTGAACCTGCTTAAGCCATGAGGCCAATAAACTCCTCCTTTAAGCTGTTTGTGTCAGATATTTGGTTTCACAGGCAGGAAAGTGATTAATACAAAATTATTACATAAAAATGTGTTCTATAGTTAGATAAATTTGGGAAATGCCATAAAATTCAAACACATTCCTTAACTCTAAATGTATAATGCTTTAAGACTATACATTTAACATATCTTTATATATTTATATGAATAATTATAAATATATCATATAAATATATAGACATAAATAATGCTTAATAACTTGAATATAATGCACTTGAATAAATATATACAATATGATTGTATATATGATTGATGATTCTCCAAGAGATAATGATAATGGTATTCTTAGTTTTCCAAAGATACCTGAACATAAATTCTTTTGACATGGGTTATTCAATGAGACTAGGGATCTATAGTACAAACTTTAGTACATCCTAGTCTAGATTCCTTAGATTGCTTATCGTCTAGGAAAAAAGCATTCCTCTCTTCTCACATAAGTTCACCAGGATGAAGGTGTCCACATGCTTGTTTACAACCAAATCCTTGGTTACTAATAAATAACATATTTTCCTAACTTTGTCTTTGTAGTCTTTCATGGATCTAGCAGAAGTGGCTCTGGAGGCTCTAGCTGAGCATGGTCCTCCTGGATTGCTACCAGCTTCTCCTTTGCAACAGATAAGACCATGAATCTGTCATAAGCTTAAATATTAGTTCCTTCCAGGAGGCCTTTCTTGATAGCCTTGCCTTCTCAGCTCAGACTAAGTTATCGATTCCTGCACTTTAATAATTTATTATAGCAAATGACATTTCATGATTTTTCTACTTATCTATATATTCTATGATGGTTGGTTCATTCTTGCAGTACTCATCAGGGTGCTTATTAAATGATTGTTGAATGAATGATTATACCTCTTAGGCCAGCTGGCCCTGGGTTGCTTTTCAAGTCATAGCTTTTCTTGTCCTGTTTGCTCCAGTGACCAGGACTGAGTTAATTCTTTGGTTTCTTGATTTATAGACTCTTTCTGAGGCTCTGGGTCCTATTCTTACATCTCGTAAAGGTAAATAGCCCTTGCTGTTTTGGCTGTTCATTGACTTCTTTCCTTCCTCCCAGGGGCTGCCATTTACATGGATAGATGGCCTTAGATTAGAAACGATTGTTCGTGAAACTTCCAAATATCAATGATCCCCTGGATTCCATGTCCCTGGGCTGGGACCTTGCTGCCATCTGTTGCAGCCCTCGTGCTGACAGTTTCCTAAATCAAGACAGAATTCACCTCTTTTTGGACATTGGCCCTGCTTGACTGTTGGACCCCTGCTGTTGGCTGGGTTCGTGTCTTGGCCCTGGTAGGCTGGGCTGTGCAATGTCCTGGCTTCCTTGCTGTCCTGTTATACTCAAAATGCCACTGTTTGTCCATCTGCAGTTCATCTTTAAAGTAAAAAGGATCCAGACTTTCTAAATTTATTGCTCCTACCTTATTATAGTTTCTTCACTGTTCACTCCTCAAGTTCATGATGCATAGACTCAGCTACTATTAGTTCCTACTATTATTCATGTAATTCTTATGAATTCAGTAAAAGAAAAGAATTTTTAAAAAGATTCTGCTTTATAAGTAGAAATTTGAATCACAAAAATATAGACCTGAGTTAGAAACACAGGGACTCTAATTTGGAAAAATAAATGAGCAGGGAGCCTGAGAGGGGTACTGGGAGGATTAGGTTAACTTTTATTTTCCATGCAATTTAAACAAACCAGGTGAACTGTATAATTATAAAAAAATCCAGAAGAATTCATAAATATACTTTTACTGGAAAAGAATAAAGGAAGAGGGGTAACACTGTGAATTGCTTGATATATTATGTCTAATATATATTCTGTTAAATGTTTCATATGTCATTTTCATTTTTCTGTAAAAAATGTTTCATATGTAATTTCGTTTTTCTGTAAAACCTTAACCATTAGATCAATGATGGGGTCCAGTTCGAAGACTTTTTTTTTTTAATGGTTTGTCATATAAAATTTCCTTTTTTTTTCTTTTTTAAGGAAGTAGAATTCAGTCCAAGAAAGTAGCCATAGGAATATATATTAGGAGTCCATGGCACTGTATCTGAACTCAAAGAGCTTATCCTTAGTTCTCACCAGGGGGTTGAGATTACATAATAAACAACAACAAAAAATTGCATAACCCTGTAAAAGGCTAGACTAAGGTCAAAAGCCCTAGAAGAAATCCTATCGCTGCCCTGAGTCTCAGCAACTACTATGGTGCCAGAAGTATTTAGAAGACCAAGAAAGAACTACATGTTTTAATTAAATAACACGTGGCAGCGAGCACAAGAAACCAGCTTGGGTTTATCAGGCAGAGCGGGAGCTATCCTTGTGCTGAACAGACAGGCACCAAGGAAAAGAGAGAACCCGAGAGACAAGTCTAAAAAAGCTTGGGAGCTATTTAATACAACATCCTAGGACAAATCTAACGCTACCCGGGCGACGCGAGGGGAGCCACATTTAAGAAAGGCAGCCTGGTGTAGAATAATGATGGAGTAAAGTAAATGACACGGAACTATGACAAATTCAAAACCCAACTGGAAAATTAGGAAAGAGAATGAAGTGTCGTGTATAATGACACCCTGACAATTACCCTCGAGCAGCGGGGCATGTCCTGACACATTTTCCTATCCTGGTGCTGCGGGCTTGGGTGTCTGGGCTTTCTGTTTAAACAATGAGTCTTTGTGGCCCATTTTCTATATCGGTCTCTGCCAGGCGCGGGACTGGGAACGGCTCCTGCGGTTGGGTGAAAGGAATGAGGGGAAGGAACCTGCAGGTCAGGAGAATTCCTAGCTTTCTAAATCAAGACATGATTTTTAAAAATGGAAATTACTAACCCTAAAAGCCATTTATGAAATCCTACACCAGGAAAAAAATCCCGAAAAAGAAACTGACTCCTAGACCTAGATGAGGTGTTAAAATTTAAGATGATTTTATTCTCCTGTAGACAAAATCGCAGAGAAATACAAAGCAGCAGGAGGTCCAAGCATATCAATCAAAGAAGAGACAGCACATTCTAGACTGGGAATATAATTAAGTAGAAGATACAAAAATAGGATTTCCCAACCTGGCAAGTGGAAATATAAACCAACTGGCAGAGGAAGGGTGGAGAAGTTAATCCCACTCTTTTGGAATAACTATAGAAAAACATAAGGAAACAGAAAATGGAAATTGATAAAGGAGTAAAGATGGGGAGGGCAAATGAAGAGAACCTATTAAGTGTGCAGAAATGATGCGCTTGCCAAACCCCAATTTTAGCCTCTAGCTAACAAAATTGGGGGTGAAAATACTGACTTTTTTTGGTAGAAGATTGCGAAGTGATCATCTTCAGAGTTTATCTGTATAAATTTAGCTGCTAATCCAGTTAGTCCCTTTGCTGAACAGAAAATAAAACATAATGACATCTTGAAAAAATTTTTTTTTCTTCACCATAGCCATTAGTATGAAATGTTAGTCACTCTAATGTCAGCAGCCAAAATCAGCAATACAGATTCTGCTTTTACAGAAATGTGCATTCCATGCGGCAGTTTGTCCTATTAATGGTATTGAATCTAATTCCTCCCTCCCTTATATTAATTGCATTAAAAAATAAGTAAGTTCAGATATATGCATTGTGTTCCTTAAAAGAGGCTGTTTAATAAAATATAGTAAAAGTATTTCACATTCATTTCTCCATTGTAATAAGTGGAATTATGGTAGGAGGAGGAGACCTCCACAGCTGGGCAAGCCCTAAGACTAGTTCCCTTATTCTCTACTTAAAAGCTATCAATTTAGAGCTGTCCTATGTATTGCCCTGTGAATTGAACAAGTCTTTTCAGTCTTTAATTAAGGGTGAAAAACTCTTTGAACATCACAGCATTCATCTGTTCATGTGTGGAAAGCCTGGTGTAACAAAAGAATTTAATCAAACTACAAGCCTAATAAAGACTACATGGCCTGAACTAAATGATGTTATTGCAGTAGCGGCTCATAGTTTTACATTTAAAAAAGCGGGTCAGAGTGTTCATTCATCTTGATTAGCAATGCCAACCTAATTACTTCTGGAGGAAACAGTAATTAGCTGGAGTCTCACCTCATTAATCATGACATTCTTGTAGCAGACTATTTTTATCTGATAAATGGCTTGGATTGGAACAAGGTGTATATTTGAATTCTAGTTAATTGTACACAGCTTGCTGCATAACATTTCACATTTTTATCATTTAACTGCTTCCTTTCTGTGAGCTTCTTGAGCTTTTGTTGTTACTTGCATTCTTGCAGTAGTGAAAAAATTCTTGACTTAATGAGAGGGTCAGTTCTTGTTAGTGAACATATCAGAAAAGGTATCACAACCAATCAGGGGACAGGATGAAAGATCTCCATGTATAGATTAAGTCTTTCAAATTTTGTGGGACAGACCCTTACAAAGTTTCAGTAGTGAATTCACAATGAGTGGTAGCATTGTATCACCTGACACAGGGACTTCCGTATGATAACAGCCACAGACAACAAGTTGTATATTATATTTTAGGCAGGGAATCTTAATAAATTAAGTCATATCACAACGTTTCTAGACCAGCGGTGAAATGTGTACTATATTTAAACAGAGGTAGTAATTCAATCTCTGTCTCTCTCTCTCTTTTTTTTTGTGGTACCGGGGATCGAACTCAGGACCTTGGGCTTGCGAGGCAGGCGGTGGCACCACTAAACTAAATCCCCACCCTTCTATCTTATTTTTACTCAGCTGTGTCCAGGGCTACGTTTTTCTGCAGTCATATTGTTCTGATTACTTCTTATCTGTTCTGCTCAGCCTTGCACAATATTTTCTAGGATTAAAGGCTTTATTTAATCGGAACATCATATTTGTTGTTTCTTCCGGTTCCTCTCCGATGTACAAATGTTTCAGTGACTCCCAAAATAAATAGCACCAAGTACAGAGAGAATTCTTGAATTAATGCTTGTAGAAATGTAGAACGCTTACTTGTCAGGGTAGGTGCTATGGTTTAGAACTAGAATGTGCCCCCAAAGCCTCATGTGTTCAGAGGTTGGATTTTTGCAAGATAATTGGATCATGTGGCTGCTGGACTCTCAGTGGATGAATCCACTGATGAATCCACAGCTGATGGTGCTGTTCTGAGGTGGGCCTGGTTGGAAGAGGATGAAGAGCCAGGTTACTGGGCTGTGACCTGGGAGAGTGTTATCTCCCTCCAGGGCCGCTTCCTCCCTTCTCTCTGCTTCCTCTCCACAAGGACCTAAGCAGTTTTCCTCTTCCATTCTTCTCTGCCATGCTGTTTCTGTCTTGGAGCCAGGCCACTATAAACTGTAATCGTGAGCCCAAACCTCTCCTTCTTTAAGTTGTGGCTGTTGGTCATTTTGTCCAGGCAACCAGGAAAGTGACTAAGACAGTAGGTCAGCAAAGATAGCACAGAGCTGGCCAGGCCCAGTGTCATCTTGTCAGGCTTGCATTGTCTGCTAAAAAGAAAAAAAGAACAAAAAAAAGAACTATCTCTTCAAGACTGACTTACATTAACCAGGTTTAGGAAACTGATGGATAAAATAAGAATGCCAATTTTCAAAATTTCATGAAAAATGGCTTCCTATGTGCGAACACAGGATCAATATAGATTTTTGTTTGTTTCAAACTAGATGAAAGCAAAGTAGCAGTCAGCCAATTTAATTACATACAATGAAATTATGTTCACAAAGACCAGGATATTTTTGCTTCGTTACTTTTGGGATACTGTGGATTGAACCCAGGGCTTCATGCATGCTAGGCAAACGCTCTGCCACTGAGCTACATCCTCAGTCTTCAACAATTCTTTTTGTTCGGAGACAGTCTTGCTAAGTTCCCCAGGCTGGCGTCAGACTTGTGATCCTCCCACTTCAACCTCTGGGTCCCTGGGATTACAGAGGTGTGTCACCACACCCGTTAGGACCAGAATGTTTATTACGGGCTTCATCAACATGTCATTATGTCTTTGAGGGTTACTGACATAGGAATCTGGCTGATGAGCTGAAGCTTGCTTCTAAATGGAGTAAACAGAAAGAGAAGATTAATGGAATAATACAAGGCTACAACACTCAGAATCTGTGAAACTTATCTCCTTTTTTCTGAACAATGCTGGGATGGATTCAGTAACTCATATCTCCAGACTTCTCATTTTTGCCTAATTTGTTCTTCATTTTGGTATACACACAATTGGGTATTACTGTCCTGGGAGCCATTTGTCTTCTTTAAGGGACTTTGTGTATCTATGTATGATGAGGTCATTGGTTGTTTTTTTTCTCCTCGTTTCCATGTTTTCTGGGCAACTCACTGAAAAATAAGGAACTATCTCTACTTTTAAAAAATTGTTTCTATGTCCATTTATACATAAATCAGAATTCTAAGTACAATACAGGCTTTAGAATGAGCTTTATAATTAACAGCAAAACCATAACAATATTCTTAAGAAGGGGTTAATCTTGCCTTTTCCCAGTGTATTTCCCAAAATATGTTTGAAGAGTGGAAACAAAGCATGCTATTCTACCTGTGAATATGCAGCCTATGACATCCTTTTATTCCCCTAAATTAAATTGGTTTTGTCCTCATTGCAAATCTATGGAGACCATTGACAGCTGCTTCCCCTGACTCCCTACAGGCCACCTACAGAAGACCTTAGTGCCTCTAGTGAAATTCTTACCACCTCTCTACTTCATAGTTAACTGGGCAGATTCAAACAAGCCTTGACTGGCAGACTCATTCATGGATTGTAACAAAGATTTCATTGGCAGCACACTGACCACACTTAACATTTAAATTCTTGAATAAATAACCAGTCTCAATAAATTCCAGCAGGTTGCTAGAGCTCCAGCTTTGACACAAATCAAGGGTCATGTCCTCAAAGTTGTCCTTTGTCCTTATTCAAACTTCTTCTCATCAGCTGCTAATTACTGTAGATCCAATAGAGCAGGCATTTTTCAAGTGTCACATGACCTCTTTTGCCTAAAGAATTGTCCTTATTGTCCAATGATTCATCTCACTCTTCTATGTGACATTTCATTATATTTCCACTACTTTCTGTTTAAACTCTTTTTTCTCCTTTCACTTCCATGATAATCTATAGTTCTTATTACTGTAGTTTAAACTTATTCCTTTTGGACTGGAAATGGTGGGCTAATAATAGCTGTTTAACTATAAAATACCTCAAAACCAGACACAGACACAACAAGCAGGTGCTCTGTGAGACTAAGTGTATGTGACCGCCTACACCATCTCCTGGTAGCAAAGTGGACTGTTTTTCTCTCTTTAAAATGTATTTATTCTTAAAATTTTAAAGTACATTTATTTTGACTGATACATAAAAACATAAAATTATACATACTTGCATGTTTCCTTCTTGCTTGAAATGGGATATTATTTTGTTCTCATCTATGGAAATTCATAAATGTATAGGTTAAAAGTTAAAAATGTTTTATTCTGAAAATGGTTGATTACAAATTAGTTTTGTTGTTAGAGATTTAACATTATAAGCAATAGTAATAGTTACTAATTCTTTCTGTTTTTTGTCAGGGGCCAAGTACTGGTTCAAACACTTTACACATTTATTTAATTTTTAAATCAGCCTTCTGAGGTAAATATCATTTTTTGACCCAATTTGACTGATGAGGAAATTGAGTAACTTTTACTCTCAATAGGAGAGCTGAGATTTGAGTCATGGTGTGTCTGCTGCAGAGCCCACTCAACCAAAGTGTTAAACCAGTTTGCAGAAAATTCCAAAGGAAGAAAATAATGGTGATTAATAATCCCACTATTTAGACAAACTAGAATTTATATTTTGATGCATATTCTTCTAGATGATTTTGTCAGAACAAGTTGGCTTTCTGTTTCACCCAGGAAATATTGGGAATATCTTTACATATGTGTAGATATATTTACTACATCACTTTTAGAGATTGCATTGCATTTTAGTATTTTTAGTTATAACTTACTGAAACAATTTGTTTCTCATTATAAGCAATGGCATGATGCATAATTTTGTGGAGAAATCTTTGTTCACATACTTACTTTCTGTTTTTCTTTAGGAAATGTTTCAGAAGTGGAATTACTGGATTGAAGAGAATAGATATTTTTAAGGTTTCTTATTGCCAGAATCCTGTCCAGAAATGTTATATCAGTTTATACTCCCACCATCAGCATATGAGAAGTCTGCTTTCCTATATCTCAAGCATTGTGAGTTTCAAGTATTCTTTTTCATAAATTCTCCATCTTGAATTTGTGCGTTTTGTGTATTCTACTTAGGTAATTTTACCCTTCAGTTGTATTT
This sequence comes from Heterocephalus glaber, assembly GCF_053883595.1. NCBI lineage: Eukaryota > Metazoa > Chordata > Mammalia > Rodentia > Bathyergidae > Heterocephalus > Heterocephalus glaber. The sequence goes on along the minus strand of NW_028258297.1, from coordinate 15,956,420 downwards.
TTCTTGGCTACTTTTCCTTCTCATGGCTCAGGTTTCTTACTGTAAAAAAATGAGAATAATAATAGTAGTACCTACATCAGTGCTGTTGTGGAAAGAAAAGTTTTCTATAGATGTACTGTATAGAAAAACACATAGTGTTTGCTATCATTATTGTTATTATTGTTACTTTGCTATTATTTTTACGTGCTAGCGAATCCAGCTTTTTAATGGTTATTTTGAATTTTAATTCCATGTTTAGTGCTCCCATCATTTCAATCTACTTATTCTCTTTTATAGTTAGCTGTTCTGTGAACTTAAAAATAAATTTACATGCAAATTAATTTTTGTATCCAAATAGAGAACCATATTTTCTACCTCAAGTCTAAAGTTGAAATAAAAAAGCCTCTTATTCAATGTGGAGTTGTAACATTGGAGATAATATTCTAAAAGGTCTAAGAGTCATCATAAAGTAATGAACTTATCTTGAGGTTCTGCTGTCTTTCCTTTCCATAGTTGGGATGATCCAGTAGCTCCCTAACCCATACATCCCAAAGAGCCAGTTTTGGTTCCATTGTGGGGCTAGTTCTGGTGCTGGCAACAGACACATCAAGATCCACAACCTCAAATTCATATCCTGGTAAGGTTTAAGTCTATGCCACCATCTTGCTTCAGAGTGGGCTGCCTGCCCTCAGGTCAAAGACTAGACCAAGAAATAAGATCTTAGGCCCTATTCTACCCTTTAGTTTTTTCCTAGTGGACAGGTTCTGATCTTGGCTCTGACTTCTTCCTTCGCTCCTATAACTTTGGGTCATCAAGTGAGGACCACAGTGCCTGTGTCTGTAGCTGAAGCTATGAATCTCAAGATTGAAAAAAAATCTTAAAGCCATATTTAAAGTCCCATTTCTCACCTGCAAGAGTCTCCCCTATCATATTTCCATCAAACATTTGTTAAACCTCTGGTGGAACACATGGACAGCAAGGATTCAGAAATATCAGTAGCAGCCCATCTCCCCCCGCCCCATTAACTTTATTGGTACATTTTAGGTATACAATACAGTTACATTCATCATTGGGATCTTGTACCATTACTTGAGTCTCTTGGTTCTTATTTTTTTTCCCCTTCCCCTGCCCTCTCTTCACCCCCTCCACCCTTCCCTATTTGCAAAGACCTTGTTTCCATTTTTTTCCCCTTCTCATATTTTTTCCTTTCCCTTTTTTCCCTTCCCCTACCCCTCCCAATTCCCCTGCCCTTTTAGACCTTTTCTTCCTGTTACACAATATGAGTTATACATTTTTAAAATTACAATATTAAGATCTAGGAGACATTACCACAGATTTTACAGAATTTAAAAGGATATAGAAAGCATATTACAAAAATCTGTTTTGAAATAAATTTGACAACTTCTAAGAAGTAACTTAGAAGACAAATTAATGAAACTAACTCTGGAGGAAATATAAAATTTGAATAGCACCTATTAAAGAAAGTATATTCCTAGCTTGAAAACCTACCTATATGACAACAGCAGGCTCATAAACATTTTAACTGATAAATTACATCAAACAATTAAAGGAGAAAAAGAAGGAACACTTCTCCCCTCATTTTAGGAACTCAACATTGTGCTAATCCTAAAACTGGGTAAAGATAGTAGAAAAAAAAAGTATGAACATAGATAGAAATTTGTTTAACAAAACAAACTATTAGAAGCCAGATCTGGCAGGATGTAGAAAGTGGATTTGTTATAGGTATGGCAGTGTTGGTTCAGCATTGGAAGATCCACCCCCAAAAGTCATCATTTTAACAGAGGAAAGGAAAAAGCCATATGATCCTGTCACTAGTTGGAGAAAAAGTATTGGACTAAATTCTACAGCTGTTCATGGTAAAAGCTATCAGGAGGCTAGAAGGAGAACAGAAACTTCTCAACAGATTAAAGACATGTACTCCATACTTCCAGTGAGAATGCCTTATATGAATGGAGAAGACACAACGCTTTCTCCTTAAGGTGGGGAACAAGGGCAGATATGCTTACTCTTTATCTGTCCATTAAACTTTGAAACCTAGGCCCAACCAAAATAGTCTGGCAATAAAATGACACAATTAGGATAGGATTGGCAAGGCAGAAGCAAAATCTTTATATGTAGATGAAATGATCATCTACAGAGAAAATACTAAGAAATCTCTAGGATCCCCTAGAACTTGTACTTAAATTTAGCAGGATTAGAAAACACAAGGTATATATAAAAATTCAGGTCTGTGTATACTTGCTATAAAAGCAGCCCATCTCTTAAGAGCTCTAATTGAGAGAATAGTTTCAGGTAAATCCGTATTTCCTGAAGCCTTCATCAGCCCAGCTCTGTCTTTTAGAAGCTCATTTCATCACCACAGGACATTCCTCGACCTATTCAGAGGCCACTATTGTGCTACCTCAGTCCTTCTGTTGACAGAGCAGTCCTAATCTTAGTGGCTATTGTATGCTTTTGACCCTAAGGTGACTCTCTTATTTATCTTGGCAGTATGTCTTTGAAACATAGTCCCTAATGCATAACACAATTACTGAAGCAGAGAGGTTGCTTCCATTGTATTGGATTCCAGAATTCTATTCATGTCTAAGAGTACATTCAGGTTGTTTTGTTTGCAGCTACATTGTTCTGTTGATTTATATGATCTTTTTCGCTAAAATCCTAAGTTTTTTTCATATACACTGTTTTAACTATCCTCCTCCTGCAAAGTGCCCTCATTTTGTATTTGGATCTTCCCAATCACAAATAAAACTTTATATTTATTATTCAACTTCATCTTGTCAGAATCAATTCATGGTTGCATCTGATTGGAATCTTTCTGGATTTTGCTTCTGTGTGGTGATATGAGGGTTACCATGTCCCATTCTATGGTATCCATGGTTTTGCAAAAGGCCGTGCAGTCTTCAAATAGTTTTTAAGTCAATGACAATGATTTAAAGGGCAGCACTGAAGACAGAACCCTATGTTACCCAACTGGAGGTCTCTCTTCAGGTTGTGACTCTCTATTTATGGGTTCCATCCATGTAATAAGACACATTCTATTGTGGATTTTATTTAGTACATATTTTTTGTACTAAATAAAACACTTCCCAGATTTTGTTTCAATAAGATATTAATAAATGTGTCTAAATAAAAAGGAATGCTATGTTTAAAAAAGTTTGTGAGATGCTGCACACATTGTATTATCATCTTGGAGAGCTGCAATGGGTGTTATCATATATATTACTCTTCAAAATCCTGAAAAAATTTATATTTTGTTTAACTCATATTTCCCAAATGTATTTGTATATGTTCCCTGCATACCTATGAATATCCTATGGAAGTCTGTTCTTTACAGATACCAATTTGGGAAATACTGTACTCTCCGCAAGGGTAAAATGAGAGAGCCTGTCAAATGCCTAGCTGAAATTCAGGCACATATGTCCCCAGCATTTTTCTTGTCTCCCGCTCTAGTAATTTTATCAAAAGAGAAAATGAGTTAGGTCTGGCTTGAATTGTTCATCACAAATCCATGCTGGCTCCAAACTGATCCAGTTTGATTTTCTCAATTCTTGCCTTGCCCAGAATCAACACAGAATTTAAAAGAGTTTAATTAACGAAATTCACCCTGTCCTACTCCTCATCATTTAAGTATATTAAGTCAATATTAGCTCATCTCCTTCTTCTAATGTCTTCTCTTTTCTGTAAGTTTCCTCCATGTAAATTCTAATGCGGCTCAGCCACTTCATTTTGGATTTCTTTCAGAAACCTGAAATGGAATTCATGTGGTCAGAAGCACTTAGCTTGTTTAATGAAGCTGGCTGCCATTTTCCAGCATGATTCTGCCTAATCTGGGTCTTTTTCTCTAACTATGAGGTCCATTCTTGCCTTTCTGGGCTTACTGGCATTTCCTTTGACAGAAGATAAACAAAAACAGGAACTGATATTCCAGAGTTTCTGTCATTTCTTTACTTTCAGTGGCCCAAAGCCACGTATCTATTCTTTTTATCTTCTCCATCTGCTTCAAACAGACCAAAAGGCTCTTTTTTGTTGATTGTTGGGATTTCTGAAAGCTTGTTCTCATTTTTGACTTTAATCTGTCTGACATTGCTCATCCAGTTTCATGACACTTGTTTGTGGCTCCTCAACAGTTGATTACCACATCCTCTTCCTTCTCTTCCTCAGTGGAAGTATCTGATGTTGTGTTGTCAGCATTCTATGTCTGCGAGCTTCCTTTCCTCTTGAACTGTCTCCCTTCTCAGAGTTTCTGTCTAAGGAATCTTACTCAACCAACCCTTCTGTAATCTCCTTTTTTACAGCACTGGTCTTCCCAACGTTGGTTGTAACACACCCTAGATGAAATAATTGGTTCTTCTGAAGGGACAACATTCTGCATCCAATTTCTCTACTTAAAAACCCATTCAACTCACTGTTTCTGTCTCCTTCATTACTTCTTCCTTCAGAGAGATAAAATGATTGACCGTGAAAGTGAAGAATCCATCTTACCAACAGAAAAATGACCACTGTGGTATGTTTGTTAAATTCTTCACCAAGTGTCCAGCCAGAATTTGCTTTTGGCAGACAAACTTATATTTTATCGTACCATACAGAGCAAGAAAAGTATGAGTACTGTGAGAGAAATGCTATTAAAGAAGGCACATAAATAAATAAAATTAATTAAAATGGTTTGTTGTGATAAATAGCTTGGTTTACAATAGGGTATTTGGAAGCTAACAGGCCTTAAAATGCTTTAGGGCAATGTCCTTTATTTCTAACTATAGCTCTTGAGGTATTCAGCAAACATATTACAGGGAATGAGTTTTACTAATTGATTTTTTGTTATAAATTATGCAGTTCTGGGAAACACAAGAATGCGTTTTAATTTGCAAAATACATTAATTCTTTTAGTTTTCCTTATCAATCATCCAGTGAGTAATGGTGGTTGATGATTTAGCCAACGAGAAACACAGGAGTTGTCTGATGTTACCAAGAACAGGTAAATAGGTTTAGACAAGAAATCGCGGGACACAAGATCCTCCCGCCAAAGATATGTGATGTTGGCACAGGGAGGGCTGTTAAAAAAGTGTCATGGTTTAATAAAATTCTCACTCCCAGATAAACAAGATAGACTAATGTCTTCCAAAATTTTATCACTAAATAATAGACTTTATTTTTCTTTCCCTTATCCCTTATTTTGAAATATTGACTTTGATGGTCAAAACTTCTGCCAGGCATAAGATAATTAATAATGGGTCTCTCAGTTGATATATTTTTCACCAGAAACAATTAAATTTTTCTTTTGGTACCAGGGATAGAACTTGGGTCCTTGTGCTTGCGCAGCAGGTGGCGAAACCACTGAGCTAAATCCCTGGCCCTAGAAACAATTAAATTTGACATTTTAGTTATCCTCTTGCTTTATCATGAGTCAGTCATGCAGCCATTTAAATTTATGGATTATTAGCACTAGTTCATGCGCTATCAAGGATCCTAAACTAGAGGGATTATATTTTCTTTGGGTACTCAGATTCTCATCATGATTCAGAGTATGCCCATAATTCCATGATTTTTGTTTTTAAAAAACTGTTTCAGTCAACACAGGAAAATGTAAGGGAAATTTAGGAAAGTGAAAATAGATAGTGAAGGAAGCTTCTTTTTGCAAATAGTTTCTCCCTCCTCCCAAGGGGCTGGGACTACTATAGATTGGATCTGGAATGTCCCCAGATGTATCATGTTTTAGAAGCTTGGTTCTTAGCTTGGTGCTTTTGGCATGGGGTGGAACCATTAAGAGATAGGTCCTAGTGGGAGTTGGGTCCTAAGTCTCTTCCACTCTCTCACTTTCCGGCCATTAGGGGAGTGGTTTTGCTTTACCACACCATACCCACCATGATATGTGGCCTCACCACAGGTCTGCACGCATCAAGACCAACAGATCATGGACTCGAATCTCCAAATATGTGAGTCAAAATAAACATTTTCTCTTTATAAATTGATTATCTCAGGTATTTGTTGTACTGATTAAACACTGGCTAGCAAACTGGCTAGTATTTCTTTAGGTATATTTTTCACAGGCTCTCTCCACAGTAGAAGAATTAAAGAAGAAAGAAACATATGTAACACAGGTGGTAAGAAGAGGAAGGGGAAGGAAAATAAGGGCCTGAAGAAGCCAGAGTCAGCAGTGGGAGACTGGGGTGCCTTTGTTTATCTCTTTTCTAAAACAGGTTTGGTGTGACCAGGAGTCTTCCAGCAGTGGTCAAGTGAGATCAACAACTGTGTATTTTTTATATATACAGGGCAGGAAAACATATTTATCTGAAAAAAACAAGAGTATTTTACCTCAGACTTTCATTATTTAACCAGATTTGTAAAGCATTTATTTTATGGGTGTGTAATTATCCAAGTTGTAGTTGATAATTTAATTTCTAGAAGTAATTGAGCTAGGAATAATGCAGTAATAGCTACCATTTATAAAGAACCTGTCATGAACAGTTTTCTCATTCTTACAGGCACAGGGCAAGGCAGGTTTTATATATACTTTAAACACAAGAAAACTAAATTTCAGAAGCTTCAACAATTGCCTAATGTCACACAGACAGAAAATTTAGAGTTTAAATTCAACCTCAATTTTGTTTGCTTTAGAGTCCATCTTCTCTTCCCTTCAATATTCTTTCTTTACCACAGATAGCTGCAAAACTCTGGCTATTAAAAGGCTTTTGGTTAAACATAGGTGTGGTTCCTTCAATAGATCACTTTAAATCCCCAGGGATGATTTTGAGGTCTTCAGATTTTCAGGGGCTTAGAATTAGATTTATCTAGGAGTTTAAGAAAAGTGATGCTGCTTTTATGAATTTGGATCATATAAATAAAACACTTTTGGGCATTCTTTAGAATGGAACTGCAAAAGAATGAATTTTGGAAATAGAAAAGACAAGCAAGTAGTGAAACAGACTTGAAAAGAGACACTCAAAAGACTATCACAATATCAAGGGATTCCTGAAACAGCTCTGAAGAGTGTTTGGAAGAGGTAGGATGACATATTTTTCAATCAAGTCTACTTTTCTTCTATATTGTGAACTTTTAGAAGATAAAGACCTATCTTTTTCATGTTTGGATACCTAGAGGTTGGCACAGGTATTCAAACAGGCTTGAATGAATGCATCAAGCCTTTAATAGATACTTTTGAGGTGACCAGTTCAAAGATCAGTTGTATTAAAGAATAATAGCATATAAAGTATTAAGATTTTTGCCTCACAAGAAATGAAACAAGTTTTGGCTGCTAGAGTCAGTAATCATATCAATTATGGGCAAGACCCCCAATTTATCTAGAGTGACAAATGATGTCAGATTCAGGATTTGTAATTTATGGGTATGATATCTAACCCAGTTCTTCGATTATAGCCTTGTTGATCACACATCCTCCTGACTCCTCTATTTATACAGGTACAATCCAATTGCTATTAAAATGTCATAGATTGGGTGGTTCCTTTTCCTCTACAAAGCTATTCTACTCAGCAGAATAGCATAAAACTCTAAGAAAGATCTCCTTGCCATGTGTCAATCAAAATCATGCACATAAAATAACGTACATTTCCTTAACGTCATGAATTTGAGATACATTTTCTAATGCTTTGTTTTGTTTGATTTTTATTTTTAATTAAGTTAACTAATTCAGTCAGCACTTAGGCAGCACTAGCATCAGGTAAAGGGATGAGCTAGAGGCACAGGTCAGGTGACAGCAGTGCACATGCTTGAAAAATACACTGGAGAACTGCCGATGTGCACAAGTCCAGTTCTTAAACACACAGTGCTAAGATCCGCCAGAGGTAGCAGGTCCTCTGCATGAGGCTGGCGCACAGAACATTGGTATGGTGCTGAGGACCTGTGACGGTGAAGCCTGTGATGACAATGATGACCTTATAGTGAAGGTATCCTATACGATATTTAACTTGTGTTTCCATCTTCATTTTAGGGGGGGAGCTATTTCTGCCTTTCACACCTAGAGGCCTTGGCATAGGAGGTAATTGCTTACCCTACAACAAGTTTTGAAAAGTCAAACATGCAACACTGATTGTTTTAGAGGAATATAATTCCTCACTTCCACAAGCCACAAAGACATTTCAGAGTTCACTTTTCTCACCCAGTAGCTAAGGCCCGAGGCCAGTGATTTTTAAATCTTGATTGCTGTCAGAATCACCAGGGGAGCTTGGTAAACATGCAAAAGGCCAGGCTCCTCCTTCTTCCAGGACAGCCTCTACGGCCCTTATTAAGCCTTCAGGTGATTTCAATATTTAGCTAAGTTAGGGAACTATTGCTCTCAGCGTGGGATTCTCGTCCTCTTTCTGCGTTCTTGGTGTTTGAACATACTCTCCGCATAGTTCTATCTCCTGTCTCCTGCTCTCAGGGTCTTCATTTGGTTTTACATATGAATCCTACTTTTGCTGACCCTTTTCAGTCTGACCCATTCTGACTCTTTGTGTCTCCTGTCTATTTTGCCTGTGTACCTGTGGGAGTCTGGCTTTTTCCTGTTGGCCTCCTTCAGTTGTCTCCTGGACCTCAAAGGACTCTGCACCACCTATGAGGAGGACGAGGTAAGGGCAGCATTCAGAGTTCAGCACATTTATTTTCTGCACTAGCATTCTATGTTGAGCAAAATCAAATTTGTGGCTTTATTTTGTTTTAAAACTATATCAGACATGGTATTAGTACGATTTCTTAACATACAATTATCCCTCTAATTTCAGATTTCTGGGTAAATCACTCATAAATATTCAATAGCTGCTCTATTTGTTAATAAAATGTGGTGTAACTGGGTAAATTTTTTGAAAAACGTGGGCAAATACTCATAATGGAGAAACAGGCATATTTCCACGAAGTGATTATTCATGGCACCTGTCTGTTGACCTCAGGAAAACAAAGTGAGACCACTTGATATCTGACCAGCAGAGTCGATTGATTGTCCATATAATGCAAAAGGGAAATCTTAGACATAAGGCTTATTCTCAGTAGAAGAATCTGTTTGCTGAAAAAAAAATTACAATCTAGGATTTATGTTTAGGTACCTGGTAAACTGTCATAATCTTTGATCTATAATAGAAAATACATAGATAGTACACAACAGTGATATAAGGTTTTAGATTTATTCTTTCATTGCACTGTCATATCCCCTTGAGATTTCTTTAGCTGTGATGTGTTCAGAATAAAGTCCAGAACCTATGGAGAACACAATCACTTGCCACATGCTCTGGCAAGACGTCACTGGATGCATAGTAGAAGGGACAGTCAAGGAGGCATCATGAGTTAAGTCAGGAGATGCAAAGAGGCAGGCCTTTCCCTTGTGAAAAATTGGAAACAGTCTGTTTTGTCTTAATCTTGGTGCTTAAGGGCCAAGTAGAGCCATAGCAGGCAGGAAAAAGAAATCACTCCTTTTGGAGGACCTTGATTGAAAAAGATTTCAAATGTCCACTGTGATATCCCATATTCAAATAACATTTCAAATTCAGTTTCTAAAGAAGAGATCAATCATTGTAGTAAACTCTTGTTCGTGCCTTTTGGCTCTCTGACATCTTTAATTCCTTTCATTCTTTGAGAATTTTCCCATTTTATAAAGCAGATATTTCTTCCTACTATAAATCTAGGCATTCAAATAATCATTTTTGCAGGTAGGGACTGAGCCCATGACCTGAAAGTTCTACCAAACACATACTTCTGTCCAGATTTGTGTGGGAAGCTGGTGAAGGGTCTCCAGATGCCACTCTGAGGGAGGTGATGACAGGGTGGCACTGAAGGTGAGAAGTAGATGGGCAGCAGCCCAGGCCTCATAGATGCAGCTAGAAGGTTTACTGTGCCATCAGTTGAGCTGACAGCATGGGAGTTGTACACAGAAATTCCATGATTTGGAGACTCTTGAGCTTGATTCTCCAGTTTTCTTATCTATGAAAGCTCAATGTCCTTTAAAATAATCATCTATCTACTTACATGAGTCAGCCTTAGTTTCTTTCTACTTTGCAAATAAGAGGCTTGACCAGCTTGCGATGGTGCACCTGTAGTCTTGGCATGTGGGAGGCTAAAGCAGGAGGATTGAGAGTTTAAGGCAAGAGGTCTGACAAATAGGGTTACTTTTCTTTATAAATTTTTTTGGAAAGATTATTAGAACTCACATATTAGATTTTATTGCATAACCTTCAGAAAGTATAACTTCCCAATTTAAAAATAATTAAGACAATATTTAATGGTAAACTCCCACTTGTAGACCATGGTGATCTTTGCAAAAGGCAAATATTTCTATTTGTATAATAATATTGACAAAAAATCATTTATTACATATGATATGGATGGAGCAAGAGCTAGAATGATCAGCTGCATAATTGAGTAGGTTTTTCTTTTTCTGCTTATTCCTCTTGAGATTCAGTAGAGAGGAGTTTTGTCTAGGCAATTAAGCATTCATGTTGGAGATTTCATTCCTAGGGTTTTAGAGGTCTCTATTGAGTTACCCAGAAGCTAAGGGCCTAAACTAAAACTCTCTTTTATAAGTCCTAGTACAAGTAATACTGTAGAATGTGGTGGGCACAACTACACTCAGGGTGAACATACACACTCGAGTGCTGTGCCTTGCCCTGTGTTGTGCATGACTCTGGAGAAATATGGTCCAAAGCCAGCTCCAGAAGGGATCAAAATATCTAGATAGGAAGGCCTTGAGTACTGTTCCTGGCTTAATTTAAAGATGCAAATCTAGAGTTTTGAGAAGACAGACAACTCATCCTTAAGGTAAGTTTCCTGGAATATAATTGAAAATTAAATCGTGATGAAGAGTTGGAAGTTAACTTTCTGGAATATAATCTGTAAATCCAAAGCTATTTTCCAATGACCAGTGACTAGCTAGAAGGAAGCAGGTTTGTCACCTGGGTAAGCCAAGACCCTGGCCAAGTAACATGCTGAAGAGATGACCGCACTATCTTAGGAAGAAGAGGCCAAGAGAGAACCTGGAGTCAAACACAGCTTTATTTGAGCTTGAGGGCGAGTTGATATGATAACAGGTTCTATGATTGTCTTAATTAGACACAGTGCTCAGCTCCTAATTGCTTGTGTAATAATAAAGGAGATGAATGGAGTAGTAAACAAATAGTGTAGACTAGCATATATTTGTAAGAACATATTGGGTTATATTTAGCCCAAATGCAATAGAATGGATTTAGTTCTCACAATAATTCCATGAGGGAGGTACAATTATTTTCACTTATAATGCTCTATCTTTAGTGAAAAGACCCTGCCCAGCGATCTGTTACCTAGTGTCCTCAGTAATAGAATACTAAAAAATCAAATTTACAAAACCCAAAGAAGCATAAAAATGAAAACTAAAATTTGCTCCCAATTGCTTACTAATTAGTAAACAAACAGGTTTATTCGTTACCATTAACAGTAGATAATCAGCTCACAGATATTTGAAGATTTATTCCTACAGAATATTTTCATGGGAAATTTCATGATGACTGAAGAGGAAAAAAATCAAAGCAAACATTTCAGGGAATATTACCTTGATTGTGCTCAGCTGTGCAGGAACAAAATCATAACTAGATATGCCTGTTCATTAATTTTGTTTTCTTAATCATATTGGCCCTGGGCTGGGAGTGTTTATACCAGCCCTATCTTTTATGCTGTTTAATGTGTCTAGGTATCATGTTGACATGGTAATTATCTCAATTTTAAAGTCAGTGGTGATCAAAGTTTCATATGCATAAAAAGCAACTAGGGTCCTTATTAAAAAGGAATATTTATAGGTTTCACCCCAGAGTGTGTGATTCATCACTTCCATTACTAATGCAGATGATTTTGGGTCTACTCTCTGGGAAATTCCTCAGGTGAGAAATGACAGTAGCAATGACTAGGGCAGTATCTCAGGACATTGGTCAGGTATTTGTGGGATATTCTTTAAACACTTTATTTATATGAAGCCTTTTCCTTGACGACTTCCAATTTCCCCCAAACCCTTAGTTCTACCATCTTCAACTCAACTTCCCAATGGATTCCCCCTGTGCCACCATCAGATCTATTTATAAAAGGAGCTAAGCATTGCAGGTTAGATTGCCCAGAGTCTGCCCATCAGGCAAGGCTGAAAGCTTTGTTCAGGTGTCTCACTCACATCTTGGCGATGCCTTTTGAGGAAGTGTGGGTCCTGTTCTGTAGGAAGAGGTCTGCATGGGGGACCCCGTATTATCCAGCTTTCCCATTCTAGGGGATTCAACCTGTTCATCTGGTTACAAGGCAGAAATGTCATGGTGTAAGGTATGGCAGAGCAAAACTGCTTAGTTCATGGCAGCAGGAAACAGAGCAGGAAAACAGTGCCAGAGAGGAAAGTGTATAGGACTGGACACAAACCCCCAAGGCCACGTCTCCATGACCCACCCAGACACATCCAGATATGTGGTCCACCAATCCCCTGGGAGGACCCCAAAGCCAATCAAGTTGACACAATCAAGCTTAACCATTACAGACTACAAATCCTGAGTTTGGATCAAGTCTTTGTCAATTATAAGTTGCACAATTTTGGGGAAGTAGTTATTCGTGCTCTTAGGAAATTAATTCTATCATAGGAAAAATGGAAATGATTTCTAGTTTGTTTAGTTGCTGCAATGACTCAATGATATCAGTGACTCATTCAACAAATGTTCATTGTGCCCCTATTGTATGCTGGGATCTAGTGGAATATAGCATTATACAGTAGGAAGTTCCTACTGTCATGGGGCCTGTATTATAGAGGAAAAGGCAGACAAGAAAGTAGATAATAAAATAATGGGTTGGAATTAAGTACTATGAAGAAAAATCAAGCAAGGTAATTGGATAGATTGATTGCCATGGGTGGCTGGGTGATGGGGTATTAGGGTGAGATAATTTATGTTAGAAGGCCACAGTAAGGTAATGTATATAAAAGTAAAAGTAAGTTCTTAGATAAATGTTCAGGAACATTGAATAAATTTGAACTAACACAAGTTGTTCTTGCTCCTAATCATGTTTTCTCCTGTATATATTAAACAACCTTATTATCTTTCAATAATTTAGTTTCCTGTCAAGTTATAGTTCATTATAGGACAAACTTCCACTTGTAAAGCTTTTTAGTGAGAAAATATACACAAGACATCTCTTGTCTATGGTTAAAAGGAACATATAGATTAATTTCATTAATATTTATCAATTACCTATGGCATGTCAGACATGTTATAGAAATTGCAGATAGGAAGGTAATGATTGACATGGTCTCAATTGTCATTAATTTTAAATACCAGCAGGAGTGACAGACGTTCAGCTACCAGGGAAACAGGGATTAAAAACTGATTTCCCACTTAATTACTGAAACACAGTAAGTTCTATAAAAGTTTAAGAGTGATCTTGAAATAACATATCAGAACTATCTCACTTAGTGAATTAGCTAAGCCCAACCAAGGGGGAATGAGATGGGTCAGGGGAGAGGCTTAGGGAGAGGGTAACATATGACTTCTTCTTAAAATTTTGTATAATTGACAAGATCATATCTAAGGTGTACAACATCATGTTTTGAGATACATATATGCTGTGAAATGATTAGTACAATCAAGCTACTTAACATATCCACCATCTCACATGCTTAGCGCAGTTCTTAAATTCCAACACTTGGAAATACTTTATAATAGCACAAGTCAAAAAATATGTGTAAAGAAGAAAAATGTGCTCAGTATCTCACTCCCAGAGACAGATTAAAATGGTTAAGTGGGGGCCAGGGATTTAGCTCGGTGGTTCTGCCACCTGTCTTGCAAGTGCAAGATCCTGAGTTTGATCCCCCGTACCAAAAAAAAAAAAGGTTGAGTGAACACATTTCTAGATGATTTGTTGCTATCACTATGCATTAAAACATTTAAAAAAATTTGGTAATGCATATATACTACTTTGTAACTTGTTTCACTTAATGGAGAATGGTGGACACCTTTTCACCTCAATAAATTCATGTCAACATTATGATCTCTCAAAGATGTAATTAATACTTTTTTATCTCCCTTCTTCTTTTCCTTATATCTCTTCTTGTTCCCCCTTATTTCCTCCCTCTTTATAGTAATAGTCTCCCTTCTTATTTCATCTTTTTTCTGGATTACACATATTAGGGAAAACATGCAATGTTTGTATTCCCAAGTCTGACTTATTTATCTTAACATAATGATCTCCAGTTATATTCATTTTCCTGCAAATGACACAATTTTGTTCTTTTTGATGGCTGAATAATATTCCATGTGTGTGTGTGTGTGTGTGTGTGTGTGTGTGTGTGTGTATAATCACAATTTCTTCATTCATCTTGATGGGCACCTAATCTGGTTTTTTATCTTGGCCATTGTGAATTGTGCCACAATAAAATTGGGTATGCAAGTGTCTCCATAATATGCCGACTTTAATTCCTTCAAATGTATACCAAGGAGTGGTATACCTGGGTCATACTGTAGAGGAACATATACTTATAAAAATGCTTATTATAAAAAATTAGTCTGTATGCAGTCTGTATTGAGCAAGTACATAATGAGAGAACTGGGAGTTTGGATTAGTTTTGGGAGATCGTATAAGAGGTAAAATGAACAAATGCTAGTCATTTATTTCATCTGATGGTGGAGGTGGTTGGTGATGATTTCTCACATGTTTGGTTCTCCATGTACAACTGGGGAAGAGAATATTCATATAACATCGCTGATCTTATATTATGCTGTCACCCTTAGGCAGTGGGAATGATAACTTCTTTGACTTCATTGTACTTAGCCTGGTGTTACTAAAAGAGCAGTGGATTGAAAGTCAAGGAAATCCATGTTATAGTACCAACTCTGTCACTGCATCTGACAATTCTCTTAACCACTAGGCATGGATTTGGCTTTATCATTGATAAAATATTGGATTACAAAATGTCTAAAATTTCAGGTTTAGGTTTTTATGGTAGTTTCTGTTGGTCTAATAATGTTAAGTAGTGTTTAATTAGCACAATTTTTTTTTTTTTTAGCACCCTTTAAGTCACAGTAACCAAATTAGTCCAGCTAAAAATCCAGGTATTGTCCTTAAATCCTTTCCCACAAATGCCATCTCTGATTTGGTATACATTGTTTTTTTTTTTTTTTGGTACTGGGGATTGAACTCAGGACCTTGCACTTGTGAGGCAGGGGCCGGAATCACTGAGCTAAATCCCCGGCAGCCATCTCTGATTTGGCATCAAATCATTTGCATTCTACCCACACAATATATCATGATTTTGCCTATTTCTCTTTATTGCTTCTACTATTGCCCTAGTCCTAATCTGAGTTACTAGTTATTCTTTCCTGGATGATTGTGTCTTTTCTTAAATGAGCTTCCTTCTGCTCTTGCCTTCCTCATAACCTGCTCTTCGTGCAGTAGCTAGAGGGTGCTTTTAAAGATGCAAATCAGACTATGCAACTCCAAGGGCCAAGTGTTCCACTTACTTCCAGTTAGAATAAAATCTGAATTTTTGTTCTTTCTTAAAAAGTTGTCTTGGTAGTCGCCTGTCTGCTTCTTCTTCCTTATCGCTTATCACTCCCTCCTCTGTTTCAGGTCCAGATTCTAGCTACACTGTGTTTATTTCCTTTCCTGGAAAATGCCAGCCTCTTTTGGCCTTAGCAAGCTGTTTATGGTGTTGTCATGGCTGGTTTCTCCTTGTCTTTCAGTTCTCAGCTTAGATGTTGCCCCTTTAGACGGACCTCTCCTGACTCCCCAGTCTAGTGGCAGCATGGTAACTCTCAATTATGTTGGTCTATTTTAATTCTCTGAAGGACATTCAGCATCCTCTTTTATGTGGATTGTTTATTAATGGATTGGTATCTTAGGATGTAAGCTCAGTGAGAGAAGCAACTTTGGCCTTCATCATGTCCCCAGACTATTTATGATAGAGAAATGGAATCAACTGAGGCATCCATTGATGGGTGAATAGACAATGAAAATGTGGTCTATGTACATAATGGGATGTTATTCTGCTGTAAAAAGAAGGAAATTCTGTTGTAAAATGGAAGGAATGGGAGGATACTGTAGGTGAAATAAACTAGACACAGACAAATACCACATGTTCTTTATCATATGGAAGCTAAAAATGTAGAAGAGGGTAGAATAGTGATTATTAGAGGTAGAGAAATGCAGGCGGTAGGGAAGTTAGAGAGAGGTTGAGTAACAGGTACCAAAATACATTTAGATAG
Source organism: Heterocephalus glaber (assembly GCF_053883595.1). Taxonomy (NCBI): domain Eukaryota; kingdom Metazoa; phylum Chordata; class Mammalia; order Rodentia; family Bathyergidae; genus Heterocephalus; species Heterocephalus glaber. Next base: position 15,940,248 of record NW_028258297.1, on the reverse strand, counting down.
AGGAATAAGCTGTCATATTCTATAGCACAATAGGGTGTGTATAATTTAGAATAACCTGTTATATATTTTATGACACATATATGTTACGTGATTGTTAAAGGCAGGAGCTCAAAGGCTCCAGACAGAAAGAACTGATGAGATGGAAATGGAAATGCTAACTACCCTGAGTTAATCATCTTATATTTTGTACATGTATGGAAATATTACTCTGTATCCCATAAATATGTTCAATTATTACAAATTATTAATAAAAATTATAAACATTACAAAACAAAGCCAAAAGTCTTCCATATATTAAGCCCATCGATATTATTTTGTAAGTAAATGAATGAATGGAGATATACCAGCATGCAAAACACAGTTCTTATACTCAACCCAGCCAACAAAGTGTATAATTTATTTTATTCCCAGGACTTATGAGTGGTCAAGTATTTAATAATTTTAACTTCAGCCTCAAAGGTCTTTCCCATCCTCTGAAGCCTGTTTAGTTGCTGCTACATTAAACACACATTCCATTTCTTTTGGAGTAGAGTAGATCAGCCTATAAAAAAGAAATAGCTCTTAAACTAACATACTAATGACAATATTATGGGAGTCTCCCTTACAGTCAAATAAATAATCGGTGTCTCCAAACTGTTAGTATCGCTGTTCGCAGTGCTAAAGTTGTACATGCTAATGCACAGCAATTTCAGGAGGATGTCAAACATTTTCCCAGTGTTTAATGACATCTTAAAGCACTGTGACCTTAAAGGATTCTGGTTTGGGCTTAGGAGAGCCAGAATACTTACTAGATTTTTGTGCCCCTAAATAATTGTGATCTCTGGATCCTTTGTCCCTCAGGTTCCCTGTCTGTAAAGAAAATAGTGTAGCGGCATCTCTTATTTTCAGGTAACACGGGAGGCAGCAGGTCAGATTCTTCCAGCCCCGTGGCTCCTCCCTAGAGATGGTTGAGGAGTCTTGACAAAGCCGGCGAGAGAACTAACAGGACTCTGCTGCTCGGAGGGCAGCTGCCAGCTCAGGATCATGGGAAGGGCCTGCAAAGTCGTATTTTTTCATGGTATTTTTCCTACCAGGCTTCTGGAATTCCTGAAATGTCTACCGCAAGAATTGTTCCTTTGGGTTAAGAGGTTATCTCCAGGGAGACAGGTTTCAAACGAGCTCCTTGTGTGGAAAACACATCCCTGCCGATCAGCACATGACTGGATTACTAGAACTGAAGCTGTCTTTCAGAAGCAGACTTGAGCTAAGGGACAGGAGTGTGGGATCTTCTGCTCCTTCATTCTACATAGCTCATCTGCCGTTGAAGCAGCACAAAGTACTTCAATAATCAAAAACTCTGTTAGGCCATAGAATGAGAAAAAGTAATGATCAGATTGTCTCTCAAGAAAATATCAGTGCACCAGGGCTGATGAGTGCATAAAAGTTACCTAGTTTATAAAAACAAAATAAACTGATGAGATCATGCACACAGGAGTAGTCATGTTAATGTAGAAATTGGAAATAGCTTTTTGGAGATGGCGTTTTGCTTGAACTTGAATCAGGCTCTGATGAGCAGGAAGACTTTTAATAGAAGTTTCCTCATTTATCTTGGTTATTCCTCCCTTTGACCCTTTTAGACAATCATGGATCCACTTGCTGTCACTACAGATTAATTTCCATTTTCTAGAGTTTTATTAAATGGAACTGTACAATATGCTTTTTCTTTTTGGCCATAACTTCTTTTACTTAGTATAGGTATTTTCAGATTCAGTTCTGTTATCTCCATCAGTAGTTTAATTCGTTATATTGCTAAGTAGTATGCCATTGTATGGATATACCACAGTTTGTTTATCTCATCACTTATTTGTCAAAATTTGGGTTGTTTCTAATTTATGGTTATTGTAATCATGCAAAAATCTTTACATGGAGATATACTATCATTCTTCTTTGGTAAATACCCAGGAGTGGAATGGTTGGGTTGCATGCTTAAAGGAACTGCCAAACTTTTTCCAGGGTAAATATGACACTTTGCATTCCTACTAACAATGAATAAGAATTTCAGTTCTTCCACATCTTTGCCAACACTTGGTATGGTTAGGATTTTAAATTTTAGTAATTGTAATAAATATGTGATGATATTTAATTGTGGTTTTAATTTGCATTTTTCTAGAAAACTAATAAAAATCATTTAATACTTTTTAATGTGATCATTTTCCATCCACTTATGTCCTTTGGTATTGTGTCTGCTTAAAGTTTTGCCCATTTAAAAATTATTGTGGTATAAGTATGTTATAGGAGACCAACCTTCTTAAAATTTTAAGTGTACAAGACATTATCGTCAACTATAGGTCCAATTTTTTTTTTTGTTATTTTTTTTTGGTACTGAGTATAGAACTTGGGTCCTTGTGCTTGCGCAGCAGGCAGCAAAACCACTGAGCTAAATCCCCGGCCCTATAAGTACAAATTTGCACAGTGGATTTCTGGAGCTTATTTATCTTGCTTAATGGATATTTTATCTTGGTTAACTGTTAAATTAGCACAGTGCCTTCAAGGTTCATGCACACTACTGCACATTGCAGAATTTACTTTTTTAAAAAGTCTGTCTAGTATTCCATTGTATTTATTATCTATTCATCATTTACATTGTTTCCACATGTTGGCTATTGTGAATAATACTGCAATAAACATTGGGGTCCTAATATTTCATGAAGATTATGATTTTTGTTGTTTTAGATAAATACCTGGAAGTAGGATTGAAGATTGTACCGTGGTTCCATTTCTTATTTTTTGAGGAACCTCTATAGTGTTTTTGACTGAGGCTGCACAACGTTGCCTTATAGCCACAGTGTGCAAGGAGTCCAGTTTCTGCACATTTGCCCATACTGTTGCCTTTTGTTTTTGATAATAGCTGTTCCCTCAGGTATAAGGTGGTATCTCATTTTGAGTTTGATTCTTATTTGCATCCATGGTGATTAGTGATGCTGAGCATTTTTCATATACCTGTTGACCATTTGTGTGTCTTCTTTGGAGAAATGCCTATTGGAGTCCTTAACAGAATTTTGAAATTGGACTATTAGATATTTTAGTATTGATTTGTAGGAGTTCTGGTTCTTATATTCTGGATATTAACCCCTTATGAGATAGAGGATTTGCAAATATTTGTCTCATTCTGTAGGTTGTCTTTACATTCATTGTTTGCTTTGCTTTTAAAAATATGGTGATGCAGTCCTACTTGTTTTTGTTTTTGTAGTCTGTGCTTTTGATAAAAGTCCTAGCTTGCTCCTTTGTTTTCTTTTCAGAATTTCAGGTCTTACCATTAAGATGTTAATCCATTCTGAGTTGATTTTTGTGTGTAGTATCAGATGGGTCCATTTAAGATGGTTTTATTTTTCTGTAGACATTCAGTATTCCTAGCCATATTTGTTATACTGTCCTTTCTCTAGTTTGTATTCTTGGCACCCTATGGAAAATCGATTGACCACATTCACATGGATTAATTACTGGCTTTTTCATTCTGTCTTTTCTATTTTTTGAGATGTGTTCTCAGTAAGTTGTCCAGGATAGCCTCAAACTCTTTGGCTCATGCGATTCTCCTGCCTCAGCCTCCCAAGTAGCTGGATGCATCACTGTGCCTGGCTTGCCCCATTTTTAAGTTGGGTTATTTTATTTTTTATTGAATTTTGAGACTTCTTTGAATACAAGTCTTATTAACTAGTGGATTTACAAATGTTTTCTTCAGGTTTGTGGTATTTCTTTTCATTCTTTTAACAATGTCTATTGATGAGCAGGTATTATTTTGATAAATTTCAATTTATTACCTTTTCTTTTTATGGATAGTCTTGGTTGTGTACTTTCTTTTTTTCTTTTTTTTTTTAAATTAAATTCTTTTATTGGTACATTGTAGGTATAAAACACAATTACATTTCTTATTGGGAATTGTACCTTTACATAATGCATCTTGGTTCTTATTCTTTCCCCATTCCTAGCCCTCCCTTCACGCCCTCCACCCTTCCCTATTTACAAAGACTTTATTTCTATTTTTTCCATTTCTCAGCATTTTTCCTTTCCCTTCTTTCCTTTCCCCTGCCCCTCCCACTACCCCTACCCCTTTGGACCTTTTCTTCCTATTTTACATTTTCGATTATTCATTCTAATCATTGGTACATTTTAGGTATACAATATAATGACATTCATCATTGGAAATTTGCACCTTTACATAGTCTCTCTTGGTTCTTATTTTTCACCCTCGCCCAGCCCTCCCTTCAACCCCTCCAGTCTTCCCTATTTACAAAGATTTTGTTCCTATTTTTCCATTTTCTCATATTAATCCCATTCCCTTCTATCCTTTCCCCTAGCCCTCTCACTTCCTTCCCCTTTGCCCCTTTCCTTCCTATTTCACATTACCTCTTATACATTTAGTCCTTATTTACACTTTCAGTTTCTCACACCAGAGAAACTATTCGGTATTTATTCATGTGTGTCCTATTTATTTCACTTAAGAGTATCGCCTCAGTGTGCATCCACTTAGCTATAAATGTCTCTAATTTCTCATTTTTTATGGCTGAGTAGTACTCCATTTTATAAAAAAACCACCTTTATCCAGTCTCCAGTTGATGGGCATTTGGGCTGTTTCCAAGTTTTAGCTATCACAAACTGTGCTGCTATGAACGTGGGTACACATATATCACTGTGGTATGATTCTTTTAATTCTTTGGGGAAGATCCCCGGCAGTGGAATAGCAGGGTCAAATGGGACTTCCAGTCCTAGTTCTTTGAGGTATCTCCATACTGATTTCCACAGTGGTTGCACCAGTCTACACTCCCACCAGCAGTGGAGCAGGGTTCCTCTTTCCCCACAGCCCTGCCAGCATTTGTTATTGGTTGATTTCATGATAGCAGCCATTCTTTCTGAAGTGAAGTGGAATCTCAGCATTGTTTTCATTTGCATCTCTCGAATGACCAGTGATGTTGAGCATTTTTTCATGTATTTATTTGCTATTTCTACTTCTTTGTGTGAGAAATGTCTGTTCATTTCAGATGCCCATTTTTGGATTGGGTCTTTAAATTTGGGAGGTCTGATCTTTTTAAGTTCTTTATAGATTCGAGATAGTAGACCTTTGTCTGAGGAAGAGCAGGTGAAGATTTTTTTCTCACATTGTGGGTTGTCTCTTCACACTGCTGTTGGTTTCTCTTGCTGTGCAGAAGCCTTTTAATAAGAAGAGATCCCACTTGTTGATTATTTGTGTTAGTTCACGGGCAACTGAGGATTTGTTCATAAAATCTTTTCCTACACCGATGTCTTCAAGGGTTCTACCTAACCTCTGTTCCAACTGGTTCAGAGTTTCTATTTTAATATTTAGATCTTTAATCCATTTTGATTTTAGTTTAGTGCATGGTGAGAGATACAGGTCTAGTTTTAATCTTTGGCAAGTTGAAGTCCAATTTTTCCAGCACCATTTATTAAAGAGGCTATCTTTCCTCCAGTGAGGGTGTTTGGCTCCTTTATCGAAGATGAGATGGCTGAGTGTGTCTGGCGTTGTTTCTGGGTCTTCTAATCTGTTCCACTGGTCCTCAGGTCTGTTTCTTTGCCAGTACCATGCTGTTTTTATCACAGTAGCTTTGTAGTATAGTTGCAGGTTGGGGATTGTGATACCCCCTGCCATGTGTCTGTTACCTAGAATTGCTTTTGCTATTCTGGGTCTCTTCTTGTTCCAAATGAATTTTTGGATAGTTTTCTCGAGGTCTATGAAGTATGCTGCTGGGATCTCAATTGGAATTGCATTAAATCTGTATAGCAGTTTTGGAAGTATGGCCATTTTCACTATATTAATCCTTCCTACCCAGGAGCAGGGGATGTCTGTCCATTTTCTGATATCATCTTCAATCTCTCTTTTCAGAATGCCATAGTTTTCAGAGAAGAGGTCTTTGATTTCTTTAGTTAGGATGATTCCTAGGTATTTCAGTTTTTTGGATGCTATTGTGAAAGGAATTCTTTGCCCTATTTCTCTCTCAGTGAGTCTGTCATTGGTGTAGAGGAAAGCTATTGATTTTTGTGTGTTGACCTTGTAACCAGCTACTTGACTGAATTTGGTTATTAAGTCTAGAAGAGTTTTGTTGGAGTTCTTGGGGTCTTCTATATAGAGTATCATGTCATCTGCAAATAATGACAATTTGACTTCTTCATTACCTATCTTTATTCCTTGTATTTCTTTCTCTTGTCTAATTGCCATGGCTAATGTTTCCAGAATTATATTGAACAAGAGTGGTGATAGTGGACATCCTTGTCTTGTTCCTGATATGAGTGTGAAGGATTTCAGTTTTTGACCATTTAGTATGATATTGACTGTTGGTTTTTCATAGATGGCTTCTATCAGTTTGCAGTAGAGACCATCTATTCCAACTTTTTGTAGGGTTTTTATCATAAATGCATGTTGGATTTTGTCAAATGCTTTTTCTGCATCTATTGAGAGGATTACATGGCTTTTATCCTTGGCTCTATTGATATAGTGTATTACATTGATTGATTTGCATATATTGAACCATCCCTGCATCCCTGGGATGAATCCCACTTGATCAGGGTGTATGATCTTCTTGATGATCTTCTGCATTCTGTTTGCCACTATCTTATTAAGGATTTTTGCATCTATGTTCCTTAGTGAGATTGGCCTATAGTTCTCTTTTTTGGTTGGGTCTTTCTCTGCTTTGGGGATCAAGGTGATACTTGCTTCCGGGAATGAATTTGGGAGTATTTCTTCCCTTTCAGTTTCACTGAAGAGTTTAAAGAGTACTGCTGTAGTTCCTCTCTAAATGTCTTGTAGAATTCAGCAGTGAAGCCATCAGGACCTGGGCTTTTCTTAGTTGGTAAGTTTTTAATTACATTTTCAATTTCATTGATTGATACTGGGTCATTTAGAATGCTTAGGTCTTCTTCAGTCAACTTTGGTAATTCATACATATCTAGGAATCTGTCCATTTCTTCTGTGTTGTACATCTAATCGGCAGATAGGTTCTCAAAGTAGGTATTGATGATCCTCTGGATTTCTGCTGGGTCTGTAGTAATTTCACCCTTTTCATTCCTAATTGCATGGATTTGGGCCTTTTCTTTCCTTTTTCTGACAAGGTTGGCTAAAGGTTTGTCAATTTTGTTGATTCTTTCGAAGAACCAACTCTTGGCTTCATTGATTTTTGTATTGTTCTCTTAGTCTCCATTGCATTGATTTCTCCTCTGATCTTTATAATTTCCTCCCTTGTATGAGCTTTGGGGTTGTCCTGCTCTTCTTTTTATAGAAGCTTGAGGTTCAGCATCAGGTTGTGTAATTGGGCTCGTTCTGTTTTCCTAATATGCATATTCACTGCTATGAATTTCCCTCCTAAGACTGCTTTCATTGTGTCCCGTAGATTCTGATATGTTGTATTGTCATTTAATTGAAGGAACTGTCTGATTTCTTCTTTAATTTCCTCTGTGACCCATTGGTTATTCAGAAGTGTGTTGTTCAATTTCCATGTGTTTATGAAATTTTTTGAGTTTCTTTTGCTATGGATCTCCAATTTCATCACACTATGGTCTGATAATATACAGGGGATAACTCCAATTCCTTTGCACTTACTTAAACATGTTCTCTGTGTGAGTATGTGGTCTATTTTGGAGAATGACCCATGTGCAGCTGAGAAGAATGTGTGTTCTGATTTTGTGGGGTGGAAGACTCTGTAAACATCTGTTAAGTTCATTTGTTCAAGAGTTCAATTGAGTTCTAGTATTTCATTACTTATTTTTAGTCTAGTTGATCTATCTATTTGTGACAGTGGGGTGTTGAGGTCCCCCACTACAATTGTATTAGTGCATATATGACTTTTCATGTCCGCTAGTATTTGTTTTATATAGTTGGGCACACTAGTGTTTGGTGCATAGATATTTATGATTGTCATCTCTTCCTCTTGGATTCTTCCCTTTCCAAGGATGTAGTGTCCTTCTTTGTCTCTCTTAATCAGTGTTGGTTTGAAATCTACTTGATCTGCCAAGAGGATAGCTACTCTTGCTTTTCTTTGGGTTCCTGTCACATGGAGTATTGTTTTCCACCCTTTAACTTTCAGTCTATGAGTTTCCTTTTGAATTAAGCATGTTTCTTATATGCAGCATATTGTTGGATTTTGCTTCTTGACCCATTCTGTCAGTCTATTTCTTTTGATTGGTTAATTGAGACCATTAACATTGATGGTCATAACTGAAACTATTGACTTGTCATTGCCATGACTTTTTCTTTTTGTTGGGTTCTCCCCCTTTACATTTAATTTCTTGTCATGCCAGATGGGTTCATTCTGCTTTGCTTCCTGGGGTTGTGATCCTCAATGTCTGTTCCTAGGATATTGTGTAAAATTCTTTGGAGTGCTGGTTTGGTATTCACGAAGTTCCTAAGGTGCTCTTTGTCATGAAAGTATCTTATTTCTCCATCCATTTTGAAAGCTAGTTTTGCAGGGTACATCAATCTGGGTTGGAGGCTGTTTTTTTTTAGGGCTTGGAATATGTCACTCCAAGCTCTTCTTGCCTTGATGGTTTGTGTTGAGAAGTCTGCTGTGATTCTGATGGGCTTTCCTTTGTATGTGATTTGTTTCTTTTCTCTGACTGCTTGGAGAACTTTGTTCTTCTGTTGTGTTTCTGGAATCTTAACAATTATATGCCTATGTGTAGATTTTTTTTGATCAAGGCTATTAGGAGTCCTATATGCCTCACTTATCTGTATGTCAAGCTCTTTTCCCCTGCTTGGGAAGTTTTCTGCCATTATTTCTGTGAAGAGATTTTTTATGTCATCTGTGCTCTCTCCTGTTTCTTCATTGAGCCCAATCAGTCTTATGTTATTCTTCTTTGCATCATCTAGCAGCTGCTGGATTGATTTCTCATGTTCCCTTATAATTTTGAAGCAATTTTTCTTTTCCTGGTCACTAATTGCAATCTTATCTTCTATATCTGAAATTCTGTCCTCACATTGGCTCATTCTGCTGTATAGACTTTCAGTGGAGTTTTTCATGTCCTGGAAATCTATTTGCATCTGTTTTATGGATTCCATTTGTTTCTTATGTTGGGATTCCATCACGTTCCTGAGCTCCTCTCTAGATTTATTAATCATGTCTTGCACTAGGGGCACAATTTCTCCTGTTATCTGAGAAATTATTTCTGATTTCATTTTTTCCAGATCCCCTTTTGTTGCCAGTTCAGTGGGTCCAGGTGGTTGAGTATCAGAGTGTTCCATCTCATTTCCCTTTGGGGTTGCTGTAGGTGATCTGGAAGTCTGGTTTTGAGACTTATTTACGTGTTTTCTCATTTTGTCTGTGGCGGGGGCCTGTTAGCGCCTGCACAGATTACCTCCTCTGAGCTGGGAGAGGTGGGACAGGGGCTGGGAGCAGTGGTAGGGTTGGTGACCCAAAAGCCCTTTCCTGTGGGCTGGGAGCAGCCGGAGGGATGGTCGCTGGGAAGCCCCTTCCTCTGGACCAGGAGCAGTGAGATGGCGGCTCAGAAGCCCCTACCTCTGGGCCGGGAGCAGCCGATACCGTGGTCTGGTGGTCTGGTGTCCTCTACGTCTTTGTAGTGTGGAACCAGGTTGCCTGTCTGCAGCGGGGTGATTTGGCATCTTCTGCGCGACTCGGGACCTCGGTAGGGTGTGCACAGACCTGCCTGTCTGCAGCGGGCTGATTCGGCGTGTTCTGCGCGACTGGGCGGTTGTGTACTTTCTTTGTATCTAAGAAATCTTTACCTAATTCAAGACCACAAAGATTTTTATTTTTTAAAGATTTTTCTTTTTAAAAGCTTTAAATTTTTTTTTTACATATATGCCTATTATCCCTTCTGAATTTAATTTTGTATATGGTATGAGATATAGGCTGAAGTTACTCTTTTGTAATGGTCTCTATTCAAAATGGTACCATTTTTGGAAAGGCTATCCTTTTACCACTCAATTGTCTTTGCATCATTCTAAGAAAATCAGTTGTTCTTTTATGAGTAGAAGTAATTATGATCTCTTCTGATTCATTGGTCTAACTGAATATCTTTAGCCAACAAAGATATTTTTGCATTTTTCCAAAAAAGCAGATAGTTGATCAACTTTATTCTTTTTTTGGCTATTTTAGTCATGTCACATTTTTAAAGAATGAATTTCTTAGAGGAGCTTGTTGAGATTTTAATTGGGATTGAGTTGAATATATACATCAATTTGTGTCAAGTTCACATCCTAACAATATTAAGTTTCTGATCAATAAAAAGTATATATACCTCAAAGAACTAGGACTAGAGGTCCCATTTGAGCCAACTATTCCCCTGCTGGGTATCTTCCCCAAAGAATTAAAAGAATCATACCATAATGATATATGTGCACCCATGTTTATAGTGGCACAGTTTGTAATAGCTAAAGCTTGGAAACAGTCCAAGTGCCCATCAACCGGAAACTGGATAAAGAAGATGTGGTTTTTTCATGAATTGGAGTACTACTCAGCCATAAAGAATGAGAAACTAGAGACATTTATCACTAAATGGATGGATATTGAGGCTATACTCTTAAGTAAAATAAATAGGACACACATGTGTAAATACCAAATAGTTTCTCTGGTGTGAGAAACTGAAAGTGTAAATAAGGATTAAAATGATTAAAATGAATAATTGATAATTTGAAATAGGAAGAAAAGGGGCAAAGGCATAGGGGAAGTGGGAGGGGAAGGGGAAAGCCAAGAAGGGAAAGGAAAACTTATGAGAAAAGGAAAAAATGGAAACAAAGTCTTTGTAAATAGGGAAGGGTAGAGTTGGTAGAGGGAGGGCAGGGGAATGGGGAAAAAATAAGAACCAAGATACATCATGAAAGGTACAAGATCCCAATGATAAATGTAGACGTATTGTATACCTAAAATGTACCAATATTAACATTTAAGCAAAACAAAAAAATATATATTATTTATATAGGCCTTCTCTAAGTTTCCTCAGCAGAGTTTTGTTTTCACTGTACAGATCTTAAATCTTTCAATGGTATTTGTGCTAAGGATGTCATGCTTTTTGTTGATATAAGTATTACTTTTTAGAATTTTATTTTTGATTATTTATAGGCAGTGTGTAGAAATTCAATTGGCTTTTGCATTTTTGTCTTTTCAACTTTTCCAATCATTTACCAGTTCTAGCATCCATTTTATAGATTTCATTATAGCAGACTATATGAATAGAGATACTTTTTCTTCTTCCTTTTCTATCTAGACATTTTCTATTTTTATTTCTTGCCTTTCTCAGATAAACCTTGAGTATAACGTTGAATAAAGTAATAAAAGCAGACATTCTTGTCTTGTCCCAATCTTAGAGAAAAACATTTTCTTTTACCTTTGTGTGATGAATTGTGTCCTCCTCAAATTCATTTGTTGAAGATGAACTCTTGGTACTTTAGTCTGTAACTATTTGGAGATAGAAACTTTAAAGAGAGTACTCAGGTAAAATTGATGTTATAGCTGGCCCACAATCCAATATTACAGATGTCCTTGTAAGAAGAGATTAGAGGGCCGGGGATTTAGCTCAGTGGTTTCGCCTCCTGCTGCGCAAGCTCAAAGACCCAAGTTCGATCCCCAGTACCAAAAAAACAAATACAAAAATAAAACAAGACACCCATCTCACCAAGGAAATTCTTTTGGGCCGGGGATTTAGCTCAGTGGTTCTGCTGCCTGCCTCGCAAGTGCAAGGTCCCGAGTTTGATCCCTGGTACCAAAAAAAAAAAAAAAAAAGAAGAAGAAGAGATTAGAGCCCAGATATGTGTGAGCAGCACAGAGATAAGCCCATGTGAAGGCAAAGCCGTTTACAAGTCAAGAAGAGAAGTCTCAGAATGAAACCAACTCCACCAGCACCTTGATCTTGGATTTCTACACTCCAGAACTATGAGAAAACTAACTTCTGTTGTTTAAGTCACCAATCTATGGTATTTTGTTATGTTAATCCTAGCAGACTAATGCAGTGATTAAATATGATGTTAAAGTGACCTTTAAGTATGATGTTAGCTATAGGGTTTTGTACATGCCTGAATTCAGGTCTAAGAAATTCCATTGTATTCCTAATTTGCTAGGAGTTTTAAAATCAAGAATATATGTAGGATTTGTTAATTTTTTCTGAGTATGTTGAGGTCATATGGTTTTAATTTTTTGTTCATATTGCTTTTTTTGATGCTGGGTATCAAACCCAGGTCTGCATGCATTTCTAGGCAAGTGCTCTACCATTGAGCTACATCCTCAGCCCTGGTTTTTATTTTTTAGTTTGTTAATATGGTGAATCAATCAGACTTCAACAGTAATTTGGTATGCCTTTAAAAGTCTTATATACAGGAATTAATGATATTTTTCAGCCTTTCCTGTGGTATAAATGAAGCAAAAACATAATTAGCCCAGCTCAGCCTATTTAGGATGGTAAAACTCTTGGTGGGATTTCACAAACTAAAAAGGAAGCACTGAGATTGGATGATATATTTACTAAATCCAAAATTTGATTGTAATTTAAATCCTCAATTAACTTAAAAAAACTTGTGCACTTGGCTTTAAAATGGAAGATAATAGGAAAATGAAGAATATAGTAAAAACAATTAAAGCCCAAATATATAACACATGGCCTGAAGTTCATCTTTCTTTTTGTTACATTTTTTTATATACATCTATGTTGGTAATGGGGGTGTAAACAATAGGTAGTCATGCAGGTCATATTTGAGGACCCTCAGGAAGGTGTCTCCCTCATCTAACAAAGCTCCTACCAAGCTTCATTAGCAGTTTATTTCTTTGGCTTAGCTTTGCCTCGTTTAACATTGCATTTCGTTGGAGTGCCAACACCTTAGCTGTTTAGCATTCTCTAACAGTTTCATTTGATTTACTTTTTCTCTGGGCCATTTGGCTGAAATCAGAGCACTAAGGAGCTAAGGATCTTATTAAGTGAGGGAGGGATAATTCTGAGGCATGGAATAATCTCGTCTCATCACGGGACACATCCGGGATAAGGGCTTAGTGGTGGGAAAGTGAGGGCACAGGGCGAAGGGTGGGATTCAGAGCTGGTGGGAAGGAGAAAGAGAAAGTGACTCATTCCAGGAAATAGGGTACAGTGTAGAAAGGAAAGTGGGAGGTCGTTAGGTGTCATTTAATAAAACAGATACATACAAATGCTCTTATTTTTGGGGCTTGCGTTTAGACATAAGTATGCATAAGAGAGGTGGGAGTAGAGATGAGAATGATGTCAAGGAGAAGCAGGGAGATCAGCAGAAAAGAAGGGACTACTGTCAAGTGCCAAGCTGTCACAAAGGTGTGCTAAGAGCTAGGCTGGAGCCTGGTGCAGCAGCCACTGAGAAAGTGGGAGAGAGGGAGCTGGTTAGAAAAGCCCTAGGGAGGAGGAGATGAATGGCTAGCTCTGTTACAGCTTTAAGGATGCCTGGATTTTCCTATAGGATATTTAATTACAAGGAAAGATCAAAAAATTTTTTGTATTGTTTTTACTAGAGGAAAATGCTAAAAACAAAAAGCTTGTAGGAAGAGTGGAAGATTGGCCCCAGCCTTGAGGCAATCTCGTTAATGGAAGATCTATTTATTTAGAATCAACTTTCCAATTTTAGTACATGTGTTGCTGAAGCGAGAACTATTTAGAATCAACTTTAACCCATTAGTGATATTTATTGCTAAACGTATAATGAGATAGTAGAGTAAGAACAGGGGTACTGAGGCATGTTACTGGGTTCAGATTCTGGTTCTGTCTCTTACTACTTATGTAGCTGTTGGGCAAATTAACGTATTTTGCCTCAGTTTCCCCATATAGAAAATGGGGTTGGTAGAAAGCTTTTCAAAAAATGAGAATCAACTGAGATAAATATGCAAAATGTTTAAAACAATGCACACATAGAAGCACTCAATAAATATTTGCTAGTTTTAAATAGTTTGCCTATATAATATATATGAGAGTCAAATATATGTTTTTATATACATATATAAACATAAATACATATTGTGTGTATATAAGGAATATATTATGTGTATATAAGAAGTATGTCAGTATGACAGAGAGAGAGAGAGAGAAAAGGAGAAGGAGGGAGAGACAGAGAGAATATATTATTGAAGAAGGATTTGAGAGAAAAGAAGACCTAAATTTAAATTTTGGTTTCACTACATACTTACTGAACCTCAGTTGCTTTTTAATTACGCAATGGAGATAGAATTCTTTGTAGGGTTATTTGGAGAAATAAAATTACATAAAAGATACAACATTAATCAATTATCTTAATTGGTACTAATTAGTATTACTTGATATTCTCTTACACATTTTTAATGCTCGTTTCTGATAATTCTTTTAGAATCACCTGCATAAAGATATTTCTGAGAAATATTAAAATTGTAGTCCTATAAGTTTAACGATTTCCTTTATGTACTATAAATTAAGCCCAAGTAAATTCTTCTTACAAAGCTGTTTCAAGGAAGAGAGAATTTAAAGTATGATGTATGGTAGTATAGTTGTATTTAATAAGGTATAAATTAGCAGTTTTACTGATTAAATCTTACAAATATATTTATTTCTCTAAAAATTTATGCGACATCTCTAACCAGTAGAATGAAGATGGATATAGTTCATTAAATATATTAACACTGGGATGATAAATACCAATCATTGTTTTTTTGTTTTGTTTTGTTTTGTTTTTGGCACCAGGGATGGAACTCGGGTCCTTCTGCTTGCGAGGCAGGTGGTGGCACCACTGAGCTAAATCCCCGGCCTCACCAATCATTGTTGTTGAGAAAAAAAGAATCAATTCATAGCCCATAAAATATGTGATAAATTCCAATTGTATTAAAGACTGAAATGTAAAATATGAAATCATAAAACTAATAGAAAAAACATAAGTGAATTACTTTTTTAGCTCAGTCAGTAGTGGGGAAGGATTCTATGAGTAGGAATCCAGAAGTCATAAAAGAAGAGACTGATAATTTGGTCACATTGAAACGACGTGTATATATACCAAAAAACTATCAAAATCAAATCAAAAGATGAATGACACATTGGAAAAAATGATCTGCAGCTAATTGTGAATAAAAGATTAATCTCTTAATAGATATAGAGAGTTCCTCAAAGCTGATAAGAAAAAGACTGTATGCTTTTTAAAGTAGGCAAATAACATGAAGAGACATTTGCCAGGAAAGAAATACAATTAAGCCTTTAAAAATGTTCAAAGTCACTCAAAGCAAGATAAATGCTAATGAAACCTATGCCAAAAAGCAGTCTTTAATCTATCAAAGAATAATAGAATGATACAATACCTATAAAGAACAACTTGGCATTATCTATCAAAATTATAAATGCATTTTCCCTTGTACCCACCCAGAAATTTCACTTCTGAGAGTCTATCCTACAGATAAAACTGCACAGATAGGAAATGAGTCACATACAAGCTTATTTGCTGTAACCTTGTTGGTAACACAAGGTTAGGCTATTTCTAACCTAAGTGTACATCAGTAGGGGATGCAGCCGAAAAGTAATGGTCTATTCCTTACAATGTAATATAAGGTGGCTCTAAACAAAGAAAGAGAAACTAATGGAAATTTCTTCAGTTGTACTGAGCAGTGAAAACAAAAAGACCTGGAAGTGTATTCAATCTACAGTTTGCCTATGACCGCAGGAAGAGTAATACTAAAACTTGACACTGGATTATAATTGGATAATGAGACTTTGAACAGACGAGAAACTAATAAAATCAGTCACTTTCAAGGTTGGCAGGTGGCAACCAGGGCAATGGAGGTATGAGTGGGAATGGAGCCTTTCACTGCATTGTTTTAATTTATAATCAGCAACATTTTTTTGAGTAAAAGTCATAGAACGCAGTATATGCATCTAAATACACGTGAACATAATTATATACATATGTGAGACTAATTTCATGGCATTCTACATACATTTTTGGCATCTAAATAAAGATCAAATCAACCTTTCAGCTGATATGAACATTATTTTTATGTTTTAAATATAAAAAAGGTAGCCAGACCCAAAGGTGAGTACAGATCATAAAAGCCTCATGTAATACTGATTTGGAAAATTAAAAAATTTTAACAAGGTGACTTTTTATCCCACACTAAAATGTAAATAAAACTTCTCAGATTTCTATTCCAAGTTAGTAACAACCTAAAACCTTTTTAAATCTATGAAAAAAAATCTACCTTAGCCAATTTAAATTGTTTGGGAAAGGGTAGGAGAGGGGATTATTAATCAGACCCAGTTGCACACAGGTGGAAAATACTTGCAGTCACTCCCAAATATAGCCCTACATTTTATACATATACATATATATATATCATAATGAAAATAAAAGTGCCTACATTAAAGAACCGTGAAAGTTTGTTTAAAAAATAACAATAAAAATAAACCGTTGGTATCTTTGGAATAATGTAACACATAAAGCTGGAACGTATTAAAATACAGTTAAGGTTCAAAACACAAGTTTACTTTAAAAAAATTCCTGGAGAAATATAGACTAGACAGGAAAGCCAGACTTTTAGCAAGATGGCCTTTTAGACCACACACAAAGACACCCTGCCTACTCTACCTCACCAGAAATTTTACGTGATGCACAGATGGACCAAACGTCATACAGAAGGTGGAGGTTACGTGGTAACATTTTTATACCTATCCAAAAAATGAAATTTATTTGTCTCTTAAATCAGTAGTTACAGTCTTTCACAATCATGGGAAGCTACATACAATGAGTTATTTTCCTTGAGTTAATTTAGGCTTACCACTTCCCATTTCATCTTATTATTAATTTTCCATAAAGCCTCCAGGAACATAATGAGCCCAGAGCCCATCAGAGGTGACGAAGTAGCCTGGTCAGCCACAGGCAAACTTGGACCAATTAAAACATTTTGCTCCTGATCCCTTAATAATTTCAATTTCCTTTGTTAATTTTATTTCCCTAAAATGCAAACGGCTCAGAAGGTGCTAATTTAGCATCCGTTACAGATAAAGCCCACCGGATGGACAGTTGTGTTAGAATAACTTCTAGGATAAACCATCTATGACAAGCCACTTCGTTTCTTGTATGATTATTCATTTACGATTGGAAATAGTGCTCCATGTCATGTACGAAGTTCAAGAATTGGCAGAGGGAAAAAAGATTTTACTATGAGATATTTTACTTGAAAAGGCCAAGTGTTTGATATTTTTGGCCTACCAAGCTGATTAGCTCACTAGAGTCAAACAACAGATTTAATTTTATGAAATTAACCCATGTTAAATGTACAGAATTTTTAAAATGATTTTTCCCCTGTTCATTAACGTCTTAAATGTTACCCCGTGTGCTTTAAAATAAAATGCAAGGCTCAACCTTATGATTGAAAGATTAGATGAGGCTTGAACCAGTAAAAATAGATTTTTTAAAGGAAAAGTTATTTTGAGTGGAGTGCTAGCTGTACTAGACAAATTCAGTCGGCCCTCCTCTTCAGTCTTGTCAAAGCTTAGCGCAGTCCAGAAGGCACTGGTGTGTATGCCAAAAAATCAGAGCAGCAGCAGTTAAAAAAAATAAGTGCACTAAGAAATATTAAATGGAAAGCCAATGCCTATAAATAAAAAAGGCAAGTGAGCACTAATCAATCATAAGTAACTCTGAACAGAAAATAGGAGTTGGAAGGGTAAGAGAGATTTCACATACAACATATGAGACTAGATACAAATGATTTAATTAAACTGTATTCATTCTACACAAGACTCACAATCTCTAAATGTTAAGAAAAACTGGAGTATAGAAATGCAACGTCTTGCTTTGCAATCTATAGTGGGTGAGTAGCAAGGCATATGCCAGCAGCAGAAATAGAAGCAGTTGATGAGTCCTGGGTGAGTGGGGTGCTTCGTGATCTCTGTCTGCTTCTTGCTATTCATTGCAGCTTTGTGGCTCTTACTGAAGGACCAAAATCAGTCCCTGGTGAACAATAGCAGGCTGTGTGCACTTGGAACTTGGGGTAAAGGTAATTAAACAGAGCACAAACTCCATGGGAGTTAATATGGGATCAATGTGATCAAGAGTTGTAGTAACTCCATTAATGATTACAATAAATGTTGGCGGGACCAGAGGGAGGACAAAGGGAAGGAGCCTGGTTGCCACATGTGTGGGGAGAGGAGAAAGGTATTCTTGGATGCCTAGTGGCCAGCCTCAAGACAGAGACATAAACCTAGACATTGTCTAGTTGATCTTAAGGGCTAGTCTTGTCTGAGGAAATTACTTATGCTGCTCAGCAGAATTGGACCATATGGCCCTCTTTCTAGAAGGAAGCTTGAATCTTTTCAAATAAGAGGCCCACTCAGCGCTATGACATTTAGGTTCCAAGAAATAAATATAGGTTTATAAAAACATGCTCCACAGTCTCCTTGGCTATCCATGATTTTATGTCTTGAATTAAGCAGAAAAAAAATTTATGTATTCTCCCATATACATTTAGTTTTTAAAATAAAAGAGATTTGAAATTCTGGAAATAAAATCTATGAGATTGTCTTAGATCCATATCTATATCTGTATCTGTATCTATATTATCTATATCTCTGTCACTACCATTGTTCATTCTCAATTCAACGAAAACTGGAAAATATATTATACCAGAGCCCAGAATAAGTTTTTACTTTCGCCACAAACTGGAAGACAAAAAACTAAATTCATATATGAACAGAAGAAATCAGTTTTCCAACCTTATGACAGCCAGACTTGAGTGAAAAGGGTTATTTTTAAAAGCAAAGACAATTTCAATCATTAGTAACTCTGATAATGGGTAGCAAAAATGCCTCATGGGAAAGGCACATATACTGCTAATAGATTGACTGAGAAGAAAAACATTATTATTGGTGTTTTTTTTCCCCTCTAGCAGATCCAGTGATATCACTAGTGCAATCTGTTATTTATGTAGAAAAGCAATAAACAGTGGAAAGGGGGGTATCTGCACAGGAACATCCTCTCTGAGAAGTTGCTTGAAAAATAAGCATGTGATGAACATGTGAGAAGCATTTATGCAGTTGGCAGCATGTACGTTCTCAGAACAGTAGGGGATAAAAATGAGGCAGATAAAGAAAACTAAGGATTAGATCCAGATAAACAATAGGACATTTGCAACATATTTATTTAACAAAAGACTGGGAATATAAGCATATACCTTAAATGAAACCCAGCCGGAAAATAAAATTTAAAAATTAGATTTAGATACAAGTTTAAGGCTCCCAAATGTTGCTTTAGCTTATATTGAAACCCACATCTAACAGGAGGTTATGGCTGTATTTTGTTTCTAGGCTTCAGAACAACTAAATACAACCTTCTCATGAAGATCAGCATATACACTATTGACAATTTGTGCCAGGCAAGGCTTTGTTGTGGAGGGCTGACTTGTCCCTTTTAGGGTATTTATCAGCATCCTTGGCCTTTATCCACTATTTTCCAACAATTATCCCAGTTGTGATAACCCGTAATATCTCCCTCGTCGAGAATCATTGGTCTATATCCTTCACTTACTAGAACATAGAGCAAATCTGAAAGTTACCAAATGGACTCTCAGAATATGTACTTACTTTAAAAAAATCAAACTACGTGTGTTTAGAATTTATTTGTAAGTACTATGTGAAAGGTAAAACAGATAAATTATGGCTGAGAAAAATGACTTTAGCAAAGAAGCAAATTAGAATATTTAACACTAAATGCATTACTCAAAACCTATTTTGCTTTCCATTTGTTCCCTTTTCCTATTGATTTATATAAGCTAACTTCTCCCTTTCTGATTTCTAGGCAAGCAAAGTGCCTTTCAAAGGAGAAAGTCTTGAGTCTCTATTTTTTTGATGGAGAAGCCAGCTTTTCACTGTCCCTTTTCATTTCCCTCTTAGGCTGATTAATATGGAAAGTACTATGGTGAGAGTTGGGTGTCAGAAAAAGCTTTCCTATTCCTTTTCCTAACCTACTCCCTAGGGAAAGTGAATCTCTTTCTGGTCATTGTTGGTGGTAAAAGTTGCTCAAGTCACTACTCAGTTTAGTAATTAATATATTCAGTTCAGCATAATAATCAAGATATGCAATGTCGTTGTAATTTCCCACTATATCCCCATAGCATCTCAGAGCTGCTTGTTATTGGAGAAGATGAGGAGCTTCTTTTCTATTTCTGCCTGGAGCTTTTATTTCTTCTCTGCCCTCAGCCTCCATCCCACTCACCACGTTGGTTTTTGGATACTCTTTTGGACACAGTTGCAGGAGGAAAATGAGTGATCACAGGGACAAAAATGTTCTACTTGACCGACACCATTGTTAGGTGGTGTGGCCATTCTGGGCTTCTTAGGGTGCTTTTTGTGAGCTTTTGGGGGAGCACTTCCTTCCCTCCAAAGGGCTTGACTGGTGGCTCCTCTTAACTCCGTTCTTTGCCCCTGGATATGTGGTGCTGTTGTCGTTTACCCTGCAGGAGGCGCTCTTCAGCAGACTCCACACAACCCTTGCACGGCCCATAGAACGGAGGCTGGAGAGTCCCCGGCATTGGCATTCCTTTCTCTGACAAAGCCTGGGTGTGTAAAGCACTCCCAGTACTGCACACCTTCTTCAACTGCCAGCAAGCCGTGTTCACTCATCCTTTAGAATTTACAAGAATGAGTCAAACATCAGCCCACAGTACCCACCACGCTGTTAGGAGGCTCATATCAAAAAATACTAAGAGTTGGAGGTGTTGCTCAGTGGTGGGTTCAATCCCCAGCACCACCACAAAACAAAACAAACCGACAAGAGATTCTAACTAAGTCCATTCCCTAGGCTGGAGGGAAGGAGCAAGCTTATGCAACTTCTTTCAAGAAGAAAGCTAGTCTTTTTTTTTTTTTAAAGAAATTCTTCAGATTTTTACTTTACTTTTCTATACCTGTCAAAGTGTAATTTTCAAGAAATTAAAAGAATAATTCTCACACAATGTATACAGTTAGCACATGCCAATGATTTATGTTACTCAAAAATGAGTGTTGAAAATAGAGTTGGGCCAATTGAAGACAAGAGATATTAAAGTGGGTAAATATACTGCAATTGGTGAAAGCAAGTAGCTGAAATAAAGCAGCAAAAGTAGATACAAATCTGGCTAATGTCCTACAATTAACAATGAAATGGTATCCATTGGGGTTATCTTTTTCGAACAGGCAGAAATCATTTGCACCTCTCCTGGACACAAATAATTGTGGCTTATCAATGGTCTACAAATTAGTATCTACTGTCACAGATTCAAGTGTGGTTGACAATTCAAGAGTATCAAAGAACAGATTTTTCATAGCCACGTGGGCTAATTCTTGGTACTAGGCACCATCTCCTTCCTCCTCTTTAAGCTAGCGCGGGCTGTGGCCGTCAGTCAGTAGCCAAAGATTGTCTTTGCTTTTTTATTACACTGTGCTCCACATCCACTTCTGCCACTCCTACTGGCCTTGAGAATCAATACCTCCTTAGTTGTGCTTCAGAACTCCTTGGTGCTTATGGTAGCTCTTTCCAATCCCCTGAAAACTCCACTATAAATACATTAACATGGATACAATAAAAATATGAACAAAACGTTTCTAAATTCTAGCAATCTCTGGTTTAGAAATACATCTGACTGGGTTCATGAAAGGTTACCAGAAACCAAACTCTTAGCAGTGCTTTTATAGAATAATGTTATGTCGTGATTGTAGTTTTGGAGTTAAAACAAGACAGAATGTGTTCTTTAGATTTTATTACAGTTTCAAAAATGTGAGACGTATATAACAATGGAAGTCCTGAATGTTACTCTGGTGAATAAGAACAAAAATGAAATTCTCTTGTAGTTCATGATATGGTAGAGTACTGAGGAATAGAGACAGATCACGGATACAGCACATTTGAGAATTACAAAAAACCCTCTTCGATCAATGTTTTATTGTGCGGTTATGGTGGTTGTTTTCTTTCCAAACTTTTCATAGAAACTGCTATTAAGTATCCAAGTTGTGTGGTTTTTTTAGTTTATTTCTATCTCCATATCTCTCTTATTTTTTAACAGGAAGTTCAGAGTTATCATTATGACTAAAAAGAGAAAGAGAAGCAAAAGATCTAGGTAAATGGGAATATATTTGAATAATCAAGTGTTAGTTAAAAACATTATTGTAATAGATGGGTGGAGATGAAGTTGTTAAATTCAAAGAATCACGGTACTTTTTTAATAACTGCAGAATCTACATTGGGCTGTATAAATACTGAGTTTCATATGGTCTACCTTTAAATGGTATTCGAAACAGCATGGCCTTGTTACTTAAACTAAATCAACACAGCTGTCTTCTTTTTACTTCCTTTGCATTTTTAGGAAAAGATACTTTTCTGAGTCAGAAGTTTTAGCCCTTGAAGGTTGTCTGACCAGACTGTAGGTATTTACTGTGAAAATTTCATAATTCTATCAAATTGAACTTCTCAGACTTTTGCCAGAAGTTCATAACTAGTTTCTTAGTACTATATGATGAATTGGATTCAGCCTCTTTTTGCAGGATGCTTCATTCTGTGCTCAAAAAGGCACTATCACCCTATACAAAGCATCCTAAGTAGCCAGCACCATGCTACAATGTTGCAATCATAAAAAGGCCACCATTGGAGTTGGCAAATGAAAAATGAGTCCCCAGAATTGCAGGGGTTTCCATATTTTCTTTATCCATTAATCTATTGATGGACATATAGGCTGCTCCCAAGATGTTGCTATTATGAACTGTGCTGCTATAAACATGGGTATGCATATATCAATATAATATGATGCCTTAAACTCACTTGAAAGCTAGGCTGAATGGAATTTCTATTTTAAGTTTTCTGGGGAATCTCCATGCTGATTTCCACAGTGGCTTTACTAGTTTACAGTCCAACCAACGATGTAAAAGAATTCCTTTTCTCCTGCAGCCTCACCATCATTTGTTATTATTTGATTTCTTGAGTATACCCATTTTTTCTGGAGTGAGATGGAATCTCAGTGTTGTTTTAATTTTCATTTCTCTAGTGGTCAGTGACGTTGAGCATTTCTTCATATATTTATTGGTCATTTATACTTCTTCAGAGAAGTGCTATTCCTTTCAGTTGCCCATTTTTTATTGGGGCTTTTATTTTTTTTGGGGGGGGTCTATTATTTTAGTTCTTTATAATATCTCTATATTAGTCCTCTCTCTGAGGACAATTTTGTCCCCCTCTGTAGGTTGTCCCTTCACTCTGTTGGTTTCTATTGCTGTACAGAACCTTTGTAACTTGATGTGAGCTTATTTGTCAATTCTTGGTACTGTTTCCTGTGAAACCCAGGTTTGTTCAAAAGTCTTTGCCTATCCCTACGACTTCAAGAGTTTTACCTGTATCTTCCAGCAGGTTAAGTGTTCCTATTTTAACATCTAGATCTTTGCTCTATTTTTATTTTAGTTTAGTACATGGTGAGAGAGTTGGGAAATAGATTCTATCTTCTGCACGTGGCTAGCCAGTACCTTTGGGTTTGGGTTGATCTTGCTTTTCTAGGGCCTTGAGGTGCATCGTTAGGTTATTTATTTGGGTTCACTCTGTTTTTGTGGTGTGGGCATTCACAGCTATAAACTTTCCTCTTAGGACTGCTTTTGTTATGACCCATATGTTCTGGTATGTTGTCCTGGCGTTGCTCTTTTGTACTAGGAACTATCCTATTTCTTCCTTGAGTTCTTCCGCAACACATCGATTACTAAAGTGTATTGTTTAATTTTCATGCATTTGAATATTTTCTGTGTTTTGCCATTGATTTCTAGTTTCACTGTGCTATGATCTGTTAGTATACATGGTATAATTTCAATTCTTTTTGTATTTACTTAAGCTTGCTATATTGTCTAGTATACCATCTATTTTGGAGAAAGTTCCATCTGTTGATGAGAATGTGTATTCTCCCTTTTTTGGGGGGGAACTCTGTAGATATTTATAAGTCCAATTGTTCAAAGGTTTTGTGCAATTCTGATTTTTTTTTTGTCTAGTTGATGTATTTGTGACAGTGTGGTATTGAGGTTCCCCCTATAATTGTGTTCATGTTTATCTGGTCTTTTATGTCCAGTAGTACTTGTTTTATGAGGATGAATACACCATTGTCAGTGTATATATGCTAATAATTGTTGTTTCTTCCTGTTGAATTGTTCCCTTAACTAATTTGTAGTGACTTTCTTTGCCTTTCCCTGATCAGTTTTGGCTTGAACTCGACTTTTGTCTGAAAATAGGATGTAATTCTTTCTTCTGAGACAGGGTCTTCTTAGGGTGGCCCAGGCTGAGCTCAAATTTGTGATCCTCTTGCCTCGGCCTCCCAGAGTGCTGGGATTACAGGCATGTGCCACCGTGCCTGGTTTCCATCCTTTTTTGAGAGGGAGAATGCTTTTTGTTCAGAGAATGAGGATAAAAAGCACCACTAAGGGGAGGGAAATACAGATTCATGGAGAATGGTCACTGAATATTGGTTCTTATTGTTGTTTTGTTGGTATTGGGGATCAAACCCAGGGTCCTGCAGATGCTGGGCAAGTGCTGTACCACTGAGCTACATCCCCAGCCCCTTAACTTCCTTATTGTGTTAAAGTCACCTTGTGTTGAAGTCATCTTATGGTGCATGTCGACTGGTGTAGCTGAGGATCTCACCTCAAGTTGCCTTTTGCCTATCTTCTTTTGAGTTTTATATGCTCTTGTACTTGTCCAATTCTGGATGAAAGTGTTGTGCATAGGAAACTGGTCGAGGAGTCTAGGGCTGTGTAATTCCTAGGGACTTGGAGTAGTTTCTCTAGAGATAGTGCATCAACAGTTAACTTAGGGTAACAGTGGATGCCAGGAGATGTGAGGAAGTATAGTGCAGTGGGAGGTGGTAGGAGAATAAAGAAATAAAGGTGATGGAGGAAGATTTGAAGCACATGTACTTCTTTTTTTTTTTGGTACCGGGAATTGAACTCAGGACCTTGTGCTTGCAAGGCAGATGCAGCACCACTGAGCTAAATCCCCGTCCCAAGCACATGTACTTGTAATCAGTGCTCAGATATTTTCCCAAATAGTAAGGCAAGAGACCTTTCCACACTGCCTCTAAGGCTGTCCCTTTTTAATTTAATTTTCCTTCCAGGACAGGAAATATTTATGAAAGCATATAGCATACTAAGCACAATTCTAAGAGGTCTAGAAACACTAACTCCTTTAATTGCTACCAACATGTAAGTTAAGTACTTTTTTTTTTTTTTTCTGGTACTGCAGATCAAACTCAGGACCTTGGGTTTGCAAGGCAGGCATCAAGCCACTGAGGTACATCCCTGGCCCAGTTGTTATCATCCCCATTGTACTGATGAGGACACTGAGTTACAAAGGCACTGAATAACCTGTCCTAATTCAAACTGACAGAATCGGCACCTAGTTTCCAGATTAAATATAGGACATTCTATTAAATTTGAATTGCACACAAACAAGAAACAATTTTTAAGTCTGAGGATGTCCTGTAATTTTACTGCTAAGTTATACCCATAGATTATTTTTTCTTTATCCACTACTCTTTGCTGTCATTAAAAAAAAAATCTTGGGACAGGGATTTAGCTCAGTGGTTCCACTGCCTGCCTCACGAGCACAAGGTCTGGAGTTCGATCCCTGGTACGAAAACAAAAAAACAACAACAAAAAGACCCCAAAGAAATCTTTAGGGAAGGAAGAAAAAAATTATTCAGGCAGATTTTCCCTAGGTTTTGAAGTTCCAAGGAATGTTCCTGGACTCAAAATTTGGACTGATTTATATAGTATGTGGCATGTACTTTTCACTTACTGGCTCAAACACAGACTCCCATTGTGCTTTATCATGCAGGGGAGTTTGTACTGATTTCAAAATCCTCTTCCCCTCAATTTATTTGTAAGAGAGTAAATATACAATTACATATGCAACTATGATTCTTTAAAGGATTGCTTCTGAGGCCCTTGAGGGTTCCATATCTAGCCTTTAATGTCAATTTGATTTTAGGTAACACTTAATAATTACTCGTTATTCCTTTTTAAAGCCTAAATTAATTAAAATGTATGTTTCTACAATGAGTATTGTTTCTAGATTGTTTTTTTCAAATTCCCAATATAAATAGCTTTTTATGTAGATAATTAAAACCATCTGCTTCCTGGTAGCTCAGTTATGTTTACAGCAGCCCCTTTTTATTTGGGGAATTAAACTGCCATAAGTTTTTACTTTAGTGGATGAAACATCACAAAAATGCTCATGGCAGCATAATTCCTCAAAAAGAAATGAAGACTATTAAATATTATTGGAAAAATTGCTGTTGGTTAACTCAAAAGGCCTTAGAGTTGTACATTTTTCTAGGTAAGTGTGTTTAAGGGTTTACTCAATCGAATAACCTAAATGAATAAATAAAGGCTCTAATAAAATTCAGCATTTAAATGAAAGCTCCCAAGCCACTTTATAGCTATTAGTCCAGTAAAATTTCTCTGATACCTTATCTTTAGTAACTCAGGAATTTGGTGATCTCACAGGATGTTATAAAATCACCACTGAGTTCAATAAATTAGGCAAAGCCACACAAACACACAAAGCCAAAAGTCACGATGGGATTAACATGATAAATATTTGTAGTCTCTGACCCTGATCAAGGCCTGTTCCTTTTTATGTAACTTGAACAGGACATCTAAATAAATACCCAATAGCATTTTTAGGATATTTAAATTCTTTTATATGTTTTTATTTCCAAATTGAAGCACACTTCCTCAGAAACCCCAGTCACATAATTTGCCATCATAAAATGCCTTTAAAGGCCAACTACATTTATTAAAAAATATCAACTTGTCAAAATGTACTGCTGAAGTTGGGAAATTAAATCATACCTCGCAAATGTTACTTGGTTCTTTTCTTCATTCCAGTAAACTTTCCATCAGAAGGATTAAGCTACTTGGCCCTATTTTTACTTGGGCATTTTTAAGAAATGAGAAATGATAATTGTTTCATAAGAAAGCCTTAAAGAATCCTTTCTGAAAATTATTCAGAAAAGCACAATCAAATTATGTCATAGTAATTGCTAGCAAAGTTTTCATTCTGCATAATTACCAAATTTTGATTGGAATTTCTAATCTCTCTTATCTGTATTATTTGGGCATTGTGGGGAAGATGCTCTTCTTTGAATTAAACCTTGTGAATTGTATAGTACCTTATTAAATAACATTTTTGAGGAAATTTCTGGTATTCAGCAAACATTAGATGGGCAAACCTATGGCCAGGATAGCTCCTTCCAAACCTGGGCCCTTAATCTACCAGAAGCCACTGTATTGCCCAAAGAGAATATTGTTCTTCAGTGAAAAATGTTCCTCAGTGTGTTCAGTAAAGTACAGATTTTGACAATTGTTTGAATTTCATCTTTTAGGACAACATTGTGCTGAAATGAGGGGAAAAGTTTTGAAATCTCCGTTACCGCAATTCTCCTTTACTATAATACCATAATTTAGCAACTAGAAGATACCAAGCAGAAAGTTTATTTTATTTTTTTTCCTTAAATTCTTTATTGGTACATTTTAGGTATACCATAAGTTTACATTTATCATTGAGTGCTTGTACCTGTACATGATGCATCTTGGTTCTTATTTTTTCCCCATTACCTGTGCGCCCTTCACCCCCTCTACCCTTCCCTATTTACAAAGACTGTTTCCATTTTTTCCTTTTCTCCAACCAGAAAGTTTAGATTTAGAATTATATATTTTTTTCTTTTCATGGAGAAAAAATTGGTATCACAGCAGAGTCAAGATTTAGATAAAGTAAATGAATCTATGGTTATTTTCATGTTAAAAATGACTTACAAACTGATTTATCAACTAGCCCTTTTTTTCATGGCTGATCACTACCAAATAATATTATTGTCAATGCTGTTAACAGTGCTACTATTAATATAACACTGAATAAAACTATTTGATTATGGGAACCACACATCACACGTGTTTGAACTGTATTCCTTTATTCAGGATGCCTATGCATTCCCACTGTAAGAATCTTGGCAGACACTTTCCTACTTCTTATTAAGGAGTTCACAATTACCACCTACTTGCCTTCTTAGTCTTCTTTGCTCCCAATGCATGGTGCCTTAGTCACATTTCCATTGCTGTGACAGAATACCTGAATACATAACTTGATGGAGAGGAAGTTTATTTTGGCTCATAATTTTAGAGGTTTCAGTCCATGGTCAGCTGCCTTCATGACAGAAGGGCATAGCAGACAAAACCTGCTTGACTCATGGTATCCAGGAAGCAGAAAGCAGGAGACAAGCCAGAGAAGAAGGGGTTAAGGACAAGATGTAGTCTCCAAAGTCATACCTCTGTGACCCACAGAGGCACAACCAGAAGTGAGCTTTGCTAAACTCCCAGGCAACTCTCAAGCCAATCAAGTAGCAGTCAAGATTAACCATCACACATGGGAAAACTAAACTGGCATTAGATGGCCTTGCTTTGAATTTTGAATTGAGAGCACTTGATACAATGAAGTAGGCACCACAGAGAACTTGTTTTTAAATGATAATTATCCAAATTAATGGGCTTCACCATCAAAATTTCCATATATGCACATATTGTGTACTTTGATCATGTCCACATTTCCTTCTACCATGCTTCTCCCCTGATGGTCCCTCTTCTACTCAGAGGACTCATTCTGATGGCGGGCAGCAGGAGAAGCAGCACTGCCCTGGTCCAGGGCCAGTGTTGACTGAGCTGCAACATCAACATCAGGTTCTGGTGATGGTGGTGACAGTGCCAGTTGCGATGACCATTGGACGGAGTATCTGTGTCCTAAATGAAATGGTTTTGTGATGTCACTTTGCCATGTTTTTGGAAACTTTTAATTTTTCTTCATTTTCCAAAATTGCTCCTTCATGGCAATTTTGCAAGCTGCTCAAGATCTTTTCAATAAATCCTCATGAACAGTGTATCTGTGACTGAGAACTTCAACCAGGACCCTTTGTTAACATGATGTAAGAACCTAGTACTGGTAGTGAATACCATAGTTGGTCAAGTTTTTCATTAAAAAATGTACCTTATTGATGGTTGTTATAAAAATATTATAACATTAGCTCAGACACACGTTCAAAGCATCATATGTTATTTGTTCCCTCAGGAAAAACACATACATGAATAGTATTTTGAAAACATAGTATTGCAGTAAGTCTTTGGCAGCATTGTGGGTAACCTTTCAGCAAGTATATGATTATAGTTTGGAAAACTGTAAAGTAATGCTTGTCATGGTGTGTGAGTCTGAGTTTCCAAAGTTTTGTGACACAGAGAAAAGACATTTTCTAGATGCTTGGAAACGAATGCACTTTGAGGCAATGGATAAAATATCATACCTTCTTTTGGCCATGGATTTTCCTATCTACAAAATGAATTGGACTCAATTGTGTTTCACAAATGAATAATTCAATTATATATAATATATATTCAATTATATACATATATATAAAATATGGCACATATAACTAACGCTAAGTGGACTTTTGAAGATAAAGGTGAATGTATTCTTTAAAAGAGAACAAAAAAAGATATTTCTCATTTTAGAAACACAGTAGAAAAGTAGAAAGAGGAAATAAATCAGATTTTCCCAAGGTATTTAGTGAAGAGGTTCATTCTATCATAGTCTCATGTCCTTTAATTGGCTTTAATTTACTACAGTAAAATTTCTTTGCAAATAAGTTCTAGTCTGTTTGATAAATATACTCTTAACTTTTAAATCCACATATCAAGGTATTACTTTTTTTTTCCTTTTTGGTGCTGGGGATTAAACCCAGGGCCTCAGGCATTCTAAGCATACTCTCTATTATTGAGCTACATCCCCAGCTCCAGCTCCAGCTCCTTTCCTGGAGGATCATGAAAATCATTATATTTCCTTTTTATTGTGACCATCCCTTTATGGCAGCAGAGTGGTGCAGTGGAAGTGTGCTGGGCCCATAACCCAAAGCTCAGAGATGAATTTCAGCCTGTATTACAGGGACTCAGTCCATTATAGGGACCCCATAGAATTCAGTATCTGCTTTTTAGCCCTACTCAACCCATGCCAGTGTGATAAAGCTTGACCTCCTAGTACATTTTTTTGTTGGTATCATGTTTTTATTTATGTTTTTATTTTATAGTATTTATTCACAAAATCAACTACCTGAAATTCTTTATGGTGCCAGGGAAAGATACAAGTTGAATTACTTTTAAAACTGAAAGATGCTAAGAAATATCTTATTTTTTTCATTTACTGATGAAACTTCAAATGATTAGTTTAAATTAAGCTAATTACTAATTTAATGGAGTGGGGGTAGTATGGATAATTTAGTCAAAATGAAAGCGATGACCTATTCTTGGGACTAATGCATCTAAATAATGTCAAGCATCATAAAAGAAAGTCACTGGGGTTGGATCCAAACACTAGTCCCTCTTCTTTCTTCCACTGGCTTACTCTGGAAACTGATGAAGTCTTTCACATCTACAAAGTAAAAGGGATAGACTCACCACCCCCGCCAAGCATTCTAGCTTGAAATCTCTAATCCTTTGCACAGAACTAGCTGGCTTGTGTGTTTACTCTCTTTGTGGTAGTACTACCTGTATTCCAGTGAAGATACAGGTGCAACAGAGGAGGAGGTGGGGTCTCGACTCGGGTGTGATCTCAGGATGTTGGAATCTGCAGACTGGGTTCACTTTGAAGTCTGTCTTACTTTTTCTAAGTGTCTAGGAGGGATGTTTTGTGAACCGTGAGTTTATTTCCCTTTTTCTTTTCTCTGCAACAAAAGTAATTTAAGTTCACAAGACTGAAGATGATGACAGCAGCCTGGGCTTTAACTTTTGAACACTTTCCAGTTTTATGTCTTATTAAGCAGTATTGTAAGTAATATGCACATATTTCAATAAAATACATGAAAAACTTTGCACATTGTTAAGACATTTTTTCACAGCGTGTTTTGTCAATTCTGGAAGTCTGTGAGAATCTGGCAAACTGTCAGGAAGTGGGGTAATATGGGAGGACACTAAAAATGGAGAATTTCTGATTAGGTGATAGTAGTGGTAGGGAAGGTTTAAGGAGCATGTTAAAATAAAACACTGAGAAACTAGCCTGATTTTCTTTTAAGACATATGTCTTGGGATTCTTAAGACTACTTTTTTCATTTTAAAGAGGCAGGGATATATGTGAAATTACATTTACATGAAGCAAGTATATTAATATTCATTGCAAAAGATGCCTTATTGCAGATATTGAGATTAAAAGTGTTCTTTAGATTTAACATTGAAATATAATGCAGAGATGTGTCAAATAATTCCTATTTAAAGATGTAAAATTAGATGAACATTGTTTTATGACATATATTATAAAAATCTCACTATTCTATACACAATGAAGTAGATTATGTATGATAAAATTAGCTACATAGGTTTTATGAAGTAAAACACTTTTCAATACTGAGCAGATTGGAGAGCGTTATAAAAGAACACGAATGTGAGAGCATGATGGGAGAAATGATCCCGGGAGTCATAGTACAGAGGTACCATTCACAATTATGCTGCACCTCTGCTATGTCAGGCATATTTAATGGTACATTTGATTCATGGGTATTTAAGAAGAGTATCTTAGGCAACCCATCGAAGTCTGGGTTTTCTAAACTAAAAAATGGAGTGCTCCTCACCACCCAAATCATGGTAGCATTGAGACATTAGGTAAGTTAATGGATAAAATTCACTTATTACAACACCTAGCTCATAGACAGTCTCAATGGATGCCATTTTAGACATTCGTATTACTTGCCTTATTCTCATTAAAGTAGAAAGTAGCTGAATATAAATTTGGTTTAGATAGGGTAGTGTTATTTCAGGTTTTACTATCATTTTCATACCTGTAAATCAAGACTACCTTTCTTCAAAGAAAAGCATTTCTGCTTGCCTTAAAAAGATGGATCAAAGTGATAGTATTTATTCAGAAATAATAATGATGCTGAAGCCACACCATGAAGATTGAATGTCCATGTTGCCAGCTCTGTGTTTGTAAGCTAATGATTGGTTTTTTCTACAAAGTGTGTAAATTAAGCAATAACTTTAATTGCTAGATAACTAGAGAAACCAAAGATGCATAATTCCCATTTATTTTTTCCATATTTAATTATTTCTGAAGATAATTTATGAATCTATTTTGGCCTCAAGGTACACAAACATTTACATTTATATAGCATAAGTTTTTCATATTTAGGTTTTTGAACAATAGTATTTTACATGTTTTTTAATTACTTGATTCATCCCTAGATGTCACCTTCCCTACAAATGTATAAATTAGGCCTCTCTTCTTCTCCCATATAATCATTTTCATTTAAAAAAATAATGTCATCATATAATAGAAAAATCTAGATGGAAAATTCACTTCCTATTTCTTTATGGAGAAGATACTTCTAACCTGGAGTGAAAATGGCAATTTTTCACAAAGAAAACACTTGATAGTTTTGTTTATTGAGTGATCTTAAATTTGTGGGAATTTCTAAATATATGATGCAAATACATTAAGCTTCTTAACATAAAATATATAATGTTTCTATATTACATACGATGTTAGCATATATGTTTATATCAAATAATTTATATAGAAATACAATTATATGAATACATACATTTCTTCCTAGATTTCCATTCTAATGTTCAAAGGACAAGACAAATATCAAAAGTACTTGGAGTGACCCACAGGCAGCCTTGGTGCTACTTGTGAAGGAAACAGTCTTGACTCCATCTGCTTTCTGATACTTGCTGTCCTTTCCCTTAGATGCCCGAGGAAGTGCATCATGGAGAGAAGGAGGTACAGACTTTTGCCTTCCAGGCAGGATTTTCCCAACTCATGTCTTCCACTATCAGTACATCAAGAGTCACTCTGAGAGCCCAATAGACTCTTCCAGTTTGGACAGTGCTAAAGGGCTGAAAATTTGACCTTATTTCTAACCTTTAGGAATGCATCCTGAGTTGGTGGACACAGGCACTCATAGAAGACTGATCTCATAAGCAATTTGGGAACCATTTCTAAGTGACAATACTAAAGGGTTCATGGAGGTGTTTCACGCTGGTTATGACATCTCCATGATTGGACAATTTGGTTTTTATTATGTTTACCTGATAGCATGGTATTTGTTGTCACAAAACACAATGACAATGAACAGTATGTGTGAGGGTCTACTGCTGGGTATTCCTTCACTGTAAGTGTTGACTGCAGTGAGCCCATTGGTCAGGGTAACAAAGTGATTCTCTATCTAAAAGAACAGACTACTTAGAGGAGAGTCCTGTCAAAAAGTGATGAAGAAGCCCTCACATCATAGGCTATCTCATCACCCTTTATTTGGAAAAAGGAGCAAAATAAAGGAAGTCAGTGATGATGAGGTAGAAGGAAGAGAGAGATGAGGAAGAAAAGAATGAGAAGAGAAGAAAAATGACCTGATATATAACTGTACACTCATTCATGGGCTATCAGGTTTGATTATCAAGGGTTTGATTGGACCATCAGGGTTTAAGAGGCATATGATCTTAAAATTGATGGCAAAGAACTCTGAGTAGAGATATGTGGATAGATTTCTCTGAATGCGAACAGAATATGTTGATATTTATGTTTCAAAGAGTGACTTTAATAATCAGATGTATAGGATGAACAGTTCTGTATATTCCATTCAGCCTCTTTCACATCTATTCTTGTCATTGCTCAGTGGACTAATGAACAAAATGGCCATGGTGGCAGGAATGAGACTCAGAAACACACACTTTGAGGCTGATCTGGGTACAGCCACTACTAAGCTCCCAACTTGCCATTACAGAGATCTACCATGAACCCTTGATATGGCATCAACTCTGGGGGAAGCATTATCTGGTGGCAGGTTGACACTGGACAATATCTGTCATGAAAGAGACAGTACTCTGTTCTTTCTAGACTAACTCTGGATATTGACTTTTCCTTTTCTTGTGGACTTATAGAATACCTTATCCACTGTCATATTCTATATAGTATCATCAGATCATGAAACTTATTTTTACAGTAAGTAGAGTGTGTCAATAGGTCCATGTTCTTGAAATTCACTAATCTTAGCACATTCACAACTATCTGGAAGTAGCTCTATAGAATAGAGAAATAATCTTTAGAGGTTTTTTTTTTTGGTACTGGGGATCGAACTCAGGACCTTCCGCTTGCAAGGCAGGCATGGTGCCTCTGAGCTAAATCCCTGGTCCAGGAATAAACTTTTGAAGACTCAGTTAAAATGTCAGTGGGGTGGCACTATCTAATGATGCCAGAAGCAGTGATTTATGGGATGTGATATGTACACTAAATCAGTGTCCTTTGTATGGTGCTGTTCCTCCCATCCCTAGCTAGAATTTAAATATCCAAGAATCAAGGAGTAGAAGTGAGAGTGACTCTCTGTACTATTACCAATAGTGATTTACTAATACAATGTTTGCTTTCTTTGTGCCTATGGGCTCTGCTCATTTAGAGATCTTAGTTCCAAAGAAAGTACTGCTTCTAACTGGGTCAAAACATAAATCCATTGAAATGCAATTTGAAACTTTCACCAAGCCATTTGGGAAACCTCATGCCTCTGAATTGATAAAGGTGGGGTTACTTTATTAGTCAATGTTGCCATTGCTGAGACAAATTACTTGACACCTACAATTTAAAGGAGGAGAAGTTTAATTTGGTTCATGGTTTCCGAAGTTTCAATTCACGGTGAACTGGCTCCAAGGTAGAAACATCATGGCAGAAAAGTGTGGTGGAGCAAGTTGTTCAGCTCATGGAGGTCAGGAAGCAGAGCAGGGGAACAGCACCAGAGAGAGAGAGAGTGGAGATCAGTATAATACCCAAGGTCATGCTTCAGTGACCCACCAAGAGTCACCAAGAAGTGTGCTTTATTAATCCACTAAGTGGCTCCTAAGCCAATCAAACCAACAAGCCAGTTTCACTGCCACAATCATTGTATTGTTTGGGGAGATTGAATATTTAGTGGAATTTGGGTTGCTTTGCACAATTTCTGATTTACTGTCAATTACTGCTTGGAAGTTGTTGAAATTTATGAGTTTAAATGTGCATTTGGCTGTTTCTTTTTGCATTCTATTATTTTTGAGTATGTATTTTATATCTCTGTTATTATGTGCATATATATATACATTTAAGATTGTTATTTCCTTTTGGTAATTAAGCACTTTATCATCATAAAATGACCTTATTTATGGTTGATAATATTATTTTTCTAAAATATACTTTATCTGATATTAATAAAATAACTCCAGATTTATTTTGGTTAGTCTATCTTTTCATTTTTAAACCACTGTTTAAGTGTTTTTTTCTTATAGGTAGGATACAGTTTTGTCTCATTTCTTAAAAAATTTAACCTAACAAGCTCTGTCTTTAATTGGGGTATTTAGACCATTTACATTTAATGGGATTAGTGGAAATGTTAGGTTTAAATCTACAATGTTGCTATTTTATTTTCTCCTTTTTTTCCTTTTATTATTAATTTATTCATTTTATAATAACTGGGGATTGAAACTTTCCACTGAGCCATCTGTAGCCCTTTTTCATTTTTTATTTTGAGACATTTTTTATTTTTATTTATCTCTCTAAATTGTTAAGTTGCCCACATTGGACTAAAATGCGTGATCCTTTGCTGGGATTATTCTTTGTTCTTTTATTTGAATTATTTTTATTATTCCATTTATTTCCTTTATTACTTTATTAACTAGAACTCTGTTATATATTTTAGAGATCACTCTAGGATTTATAGTATATATCTTTAATGTGTTGTTAATTTACGACTGTCCACTTTCAGTGACAACGTACACTTCATGTATAGTGTTAAGAATGGCATGAAAGTGCTTCCATTTCTCCTCTCGTACTTTTGTACTATTGTCATACAAATTTACTTCTACATTTGGCATAAATGTCATACTATATAGTTTTATTTCTGTTTTAAATAAATAGAAATTTTAAAATGGGGATTCTATTTAACCATTTATCATTTCCAAAGCCATTTATTTCTTTTTCTCAATCTAGTGTTTCATTTGGAATCATTTTCCTTCTTTGTGAAGAAATTATTTTTTAATGCTTATTGCTGTGCTGATCTGCTGTAGATGAATTCTTTCACCTTTTTGTCCAAGAAGTCTTTATTTTTGCCTTCTTGAAAGATAGTTTTGCTGCGCTAGGATTTTCCAGCAATTTGTGACA
This sequence comes from Heterocephalus glaber, assembly GCF_053883595.1. Lineage (NCBI taxonomy): Eukaryota > Metazoa > Chordata > Mammalia > Rodentia > Bathyergidae > Heterocephalus > Heterocephalus glaber. The sequence goes on along the minus strand of NW_028258297.1, from coordinate 15,904,091 downwards.
ATTTTTCTTCCTGTATTTTAAAGCTATCACTCTTCTGTCTTCTTGTTGAATTGTCTTCAACAAATTATCTGCCATCAGCCCATTTCATTTGGTTTTTCTGTGTAGGGGTCTTTTTCATTAGCTTCTTTTAATGTTTACTTTTTATCTTAATCACAAATATTTTACTGTACTGTCTTGGTACACATTCCTCTGTTTTCTCTGTGCTTGAGTTCATCGAGTATCTTGGATCTGTGGTTTAAAATTTTATCGAATTTGAAAAATATTTTGTCATTATTTCTTGAAAAATTTTTAAAAATTATTCACTTCACCAATTTCATATATATTAGACGGCTTGTGTGTTTCCCACAATTCATTGGTCTATCACTTAGTTAAAAATGCTGTATTTTGGGGCGGGGATTTAGCTCAGTGGTTTCGCCATCTGCTGCACAAGCGCAAGGACCCAAGTTCAATCCCCAGTACCAAAAAAAAAAAAAAAGAAAAGAAAAAAATACTATATTTCTCGTTCAGCTTCATTTTAGATGGTTTCTATACTTCAAGTCCACTGTCCTTTTTTTCTGACATGCCTAAACATTAGTTCAACACATCCAGTGTAATTTTTATCTCATATTTGTCATTTTCATTTTTATAAGTTTGATTTAAGCGTTTAAATATATGTAAAGGAGATACGTGTGTGTGTGTGTGTGTGTGTGTGTGTGTGTGTGTTTAATTTATTTGGTCTTCTGTTTTCTTTTTTTTTTTTTTGGTACTGGGGATCGAACTCGGATCCTTCCGCTTGCAAGGCAGGCGGCGGAACCACTGAGCTAAATCCCCGGCCTGGTCTTCTATTTTCTTAAATGTGAAAGTGAAAGTGTAGTTAAAACTATTTTAATTTTTAAAAATTGATTCTATAATTTGTAGTATTTCGGAGTTGGTTTCAGTTCATGGATTATTACCCTTATCATGGGTCATATTTCTTCGCTTCTTTACATGCTCATTAATTTTTATTTGGATGTTAGACATTGAGAATTTCATTTTTTAAAGTTCACAGTGCTTTTTGTATTTCTGTAATACTTGCATTGTCATGCTTTGTTGCTACTTGGAAATAGTTCGATCCTCTTCGGTCTTACTTTTGAGCTTTTTTAGGTGGGTTAAAAGGTGCAGCATCTGGTCTAGCCCAATTTGATCTCAACAAAGAAGCAGATCTTTCTAGGACTCTACCGGATGTCTCTTCATTATAAGGCTTTCTACTCTGTGAGAACAGCAGTTTTCTGTCCTGAATTAGCTCCAAGATCTCTCCCTCTAATGCTCTTAGGGTTTCTTTCTCTGGGCCTGGGTGCTTACACATGTTCCCACAGTATTTTGCTGACTTGTAGGATCCTTGGAGGAGAATCCTTTGCAGACTCCCAGGTCTTTTTTGTGCACAGCTCTTGTCTGTAGTACTCTACTCCGGGAACTCTGGTTGTCTTGGCCTCCCTTAGCACACAAGGAGGTCTTCTTAGCTCCAGGAAATTACCAAGCTTTCCTTGCATTCCCTTTTTGCATGCGTGCGTGCGTGTATGTGTGTTGTGACGTGACCAGGAGACTTCTTTAAAAAACAACTATATATCTCACCTCACCTATTTCTCATTTTCATGTATTTTGTTAATACAATCTTGTAAAAACTGTCTGCTTTCTACATTTTATCTGGTTTTTAGTTGTTGCTAGCAGGAAGGCAAATCTGGTTCTTGTTCCTCCAACTTGGAAGTAGAAGACTCCTTCAGCTATGTTTTGGAAAAGAAAAGGAAAAAAAGCTTTATTCTTTTTAATATACAGAGAAAACCATTTTCCCCTCTTCAGTTACATGAAACGCACCCTGTGCTGTAGGAGAAGTGGCAGGATCATTTTGTGATGGATGTAAATGTGCCACTTTTAGTGATGTTTTTTCATTCTTTTGCCTTGTAGAATGCTGAGATAAAAGATAAAGTAGGGATCGATGATTTGGCTTGAAGGGCTAGAGTTACCTCGGTACCAAGGGTACCAATTTGAAATTGGTACCAAGGCTTGAGGGACTAGAGTTCTAGGGTAAGAATCAGTCTCCAAACACTTTTCCTCATGTTATACTTGTGTGAACAGAATTTTCTCTTTCTGACAAAGCAGAAGGATTGCAAGGGTGAACATTTCTTCATTTTCAATCAATATTTTAATCTGGATTAATTATTTCATTAGTCTGGTGGCAAAATTAAAAGCTGGTTTTGAAAGTAGTTTCTAGGTATCACAGGAGATTTTTTTATTTGTGTGTGCTATTTATTCAATCCATTCTGAGAATACACTTTTGTCTGGAGCAATGCTACATAATTTTAGGGAAAAATCACTTGATTAGGCCTAGTTCTCCAGCCAGCTATAGCATTTCAAGACATAATTCCAGTTTGGCCTCCTGTCACAACTGAGACCTCAGTGATCCGGTGATGCTGTGATGCTCCAGGACAAGATTACACCAGCAGGAGACATCCTGGCAGGAACAAAATCTTCATCTACTCAGTTCCTCATTGTTCTTGGATTTCCGCTGCTCCCCAGTCATTTGTTACACTTTGTTTATCCGGATGTACTGAACTCTCTGGGAGTCATTTGTCACATTTGTTTCTCCCGATGTACTGAATAAAAGGTGAGGCATGCTCCGGGGTTTTCGACTTTGCTGCCCAGAGCAGCACTGATCAGGCCCAAAGCTCAGCTTCTTCTCCAAGTCTCACTTTTCTACCTCTCCTGTATAAGTTCATTTGCCTTGGGCTGTCGTGGCGCGCAGGAGACTAGGACGTACTGCAGATGTTCTAGTAACGTCCCCCTTCCCTATTCCCTACACACTTTGAAGTATTTTCTATTTTGTTTTTTGAAATCAAAGAATGTTCTTCCATGTCAGAGTACAAACCATTATAATTTGGATTCTCATTCAATAATTGAGAGGAAACTCATTATTATTACTGTTATTGTTTATGTTATTGTGCCAATACCATTCTGATATTTGTTAACATTCTGTGGATTTCAAATAGTATGTTTTTTTTAAACATACTATAGTTTCATTTAATTTCTACAACACTGTGATAGTATCTGTTGTTATTTACATCCATGGTCCAGAAAACCAAGAAATGAAGATTCAGTGACTTGCCCAAGATTAAACAACGAGTACGTTAGGAATGAAAGGAAGGGATGAGGTATTTCGATTTGAAATTCATTTCTCATGTCTGTGTGTGGTGACATTAGAGAGCTGATTTCATCCTGAGAATCAAGGTAGGTATGTCAAATAAGTCATATGGGGAGGAGACAACATTTTTTGAGAAGCTCATTAAAATAGACATAGTGTTTTATTAATTGAATTTAAGATTACAATCTTAAAAGACTACAAAATTGCTTAAGATGGATAGATTGAAGTAAATACCTATATCTGTTCTCCCAATACACGCTGATATGGAGAACTGTTGAAGTAATCACCTTCTGGAAATAAATACCTGCATACCAAATGTTGGTTCATTAAAATCCTTGTGCTTTATTAATCTTTGGGCGTCTTGGTATTTAACGAATATTATACTACTAACTGAAAGTTAGCATTAGAATTGTATTATATTCATCTTGGTGATAAATTCACCCAATCAGCGGACAGATCAGGCATATTTCCTGTAAATCCTTTTGAAAAGCTTAGGTTCATAAGTTACTGGTGTGAAATCCCTGTTCTGTTTAGTGTTAAGCAGACACACAAGTTTGTTTGTAGAGTATCTACTATTTCAGCTGCTAGGAATATGGCAGCAAACAAAACAAAACTTGTTGTTTCTGAGCTTTACACTAGTTGGGGAGATAGTTGATGAAAACAACAAGCAAATCCGAAGATAATTTTATGGCTGGTAATCATAAGAGTTATGAAGGAAAATAAAGCAGGGTAGAGGTGTAAGTGATGGGGGACATTGTTTTTGCATAGATGAGGGAATCAAGCATATGAAAATCTGGGCAACAAGTATTCCAGGAAAGGGAATTTGCAGGGTTAAAGTCTCTGGTCTGAGGGTTGTTGGAGTATATTTGGGCTCTGAGGAACATGAACTACAAGGAGATTAGAATTGGATTTTTATAAATACACATTTAGATATTGCTGTGGTCTGAATGTTTGTGTCCCCTCTGTCCCCCAGCCCTGTTCATATGTTGAACCATAACCCCCAAGTTTCTAATATCTCTTATCATTTGTCTATATCTTTTTAAAAAATTAATTTTTTTGTATATACTTTTATTAGTACATTTTAGGTGTACAGTATAATAACATTCATCATTGGAGATATATACCTTTACATACTCTCTTGGTTCTTATCTTTTCCCCTTTCCCCTGCCCTCCCTTCAACCCCTCCATCCCTCCCTATTTACAATGACTTTGTTTCCTTTTTTACCATTTTCTCATATTAATTCCATTCCCTTCTTCCCTTTCCCCTGCCCCTCCCACTTCCCCTCCCCTTTGCCCCTTTTCTTCCTATTTCACATTATCTATTATACCTTTTAGTCCTTATTTACACTTTCAGTTTCTCACACTAGAGAAACTATTGGGTATTTACACATGTGTGTCCTATTTATTCCACTTAAGAGTATGGCCTCAATGTGCATCTATTTAGCAATAAATGTCTCTAATTTCTTGGTTTTGATGGCTGAGTAGTACTCCATTTTATAAAACACATTTTCTTTATCCAGCCTCCAGCTGATGGGCATTTGGGCTGTTTCCAAGTTTTAGCTATTATAAATTGTGCTGCTATGAACATGGGTGCACATATATCACTGTGGTATGATTCTTTTACTTCTTGGAAGATACCCAGCAGGGGAATAGCTGGGCCAAATGGGACTTCCAGTCCTAGTTCTTTGAGGTATCTCCATGCTGATTTCCACAGTGGTTGCACCAGTCTACACTCCCACCGGCAGTGGAGCAGGGTTCCTCTTTCCTCACAGCCCTGCCAGCATTTGTTATTGGTTGATTTCTTGATAGCAGCCATTCTTTTTGGTGTGAGGTGGAATCTCAGCACTGTTTTCATTTGCATCTCTCGAATGACCAGTGATGTTGAACATTTTTTCATATGTTTATTTGCCATTTCTAATTCTTTGTGTGAGAAATGTGTGTTCATTTCAGATGCCCATTTTTGGATTGGGTCTTTAAATTTGGGAGGTCTGATTTTTTTAAGTTCCTTAAAGATTCGAGATAGTAGAACTTAGTCTGAGGGACTGCTGGTGAAAATTTTTTCCCACATTGTGAGTTATCTCTTCACACTGCTGGTGGTTTCTCTTGCTGTGCAGAAGCTTTTTAGTAAGAAGAGATCCCATTTATTGGTTGTTTGTGCTAGTTCACGGGCAACTGAGGTTTTGTTCATAAAGTCTTTTCCTACCCCAATGTCTTCAAGAGTTCTACCTAACCTCTGTTCCAGCTGGTTCAGGGTTTCTGGTTTTATGTTTAGATCTTTAATCCATTTCGATTTTAGTTTAGTGCAAGGTGAGAGATATAAGTCTAGTTTTAATCTTTGGCAAGTTGAAGCCCAGTTTTTCCAGCACCATTTATTAAAGAGGCTATCTTTCCTCCAGTGAGGGTGTTTGGCTCCTTTGTTAAAGGTGAGGTGGCTGAGTGTGTCTAGAGTTGTTTGCGCATCTCCTAATCTGTTCCACTGGTCCTCAGGTCTGTTTCTTTGCCAGTACCATGCTGTTTTTATCACAGTAGCTTTGTAGTAGAGTTGCAGGTTGGGGCTTGTGATACCCCCTGCCATGTCTCTGTTACCTAGAATTGCTTTTGCTATTCTGGGTCTCTTCTTGTTCCAAATGAATTTTTGGATAGTTTTCTCAAGGTCTATGAAGTATGCTGCTGGGATCTCAATTGGAATTGCATTAAATCTATATAGCAGTTTTGGAAGTATGGCCATTTTCACTATATTAATCCTTCCTACCCAGGAGCAGGGGATGTCTGTCCGTTTTCTGATGTCATCTTCAATCTCTCTTTTCAGAGTGCCATAGTTTTCAGAGAAGAGGTCTTTGATTTCTTTAGTTAGGATGATTCCTAGGTATTTCAGTTTTTTGGATGCTATTGTGAAAGGAATTCTTTGCCCTATTTCTCTCTCAGTGAGTCTGTCATTGGTGTAGAGGGAAGCTACTGATTTTTGTGTGTTGACCTTGTAACCGGCAACTTGACTGAATTTGGTTATTAAGTCTAGAAGGCTTTTGTTGGAGTTCTTGGGGTCTTCTATATAGAGTATCATGTCATCTGCAAATAATGACAATTTGACTTCTTCATTACCTATCTTTATTCGTTTTATTTCTTTCTCTTGTCTAATTGCCAAGGCTAATGTTTCCAGAACTATATTGAACAAGAGTGGTGATAGTGGACATCCTTGTCTTGCTCCTGATTTGAGTGTGAAGGATTTCAGTTTTTGACCATTTAGTATGATATTGGCTGTTGGTTTTTCATAGATGGCTTCTATCAGTTTGCAGTAGAGACCATCTATTCCAATTTTTTCTAGGGTTTTTATCATAAATGCATGTTGGATTTTGTCAAATGCTTTTTCTGCATCTATGGAGATAATCATATGGTTTTTGTCCTTGGCTCTATTGATATAGTGTATTACATTGATTGATTTGCATATGTTGAACCATCCCTGCATCCCTGGGATGAATCCCACTTGATCAGGGTGTATGATCTTCTTGATGATCTTCTGCATTCTGTTTGCCACTATCTTATTAAGGATTTTTGCATCTATGTTCATTAGTGAGATTGGCCTATAGTTCTCCTTTTTGGTTGGGTCTTTCTCTGCTTTGGGGATCAAGGTGATGCTTGCTTCCAGGAATGAATTTGGGAGTATTGCTTCCCTTTCAATTTCATTGAAGAGTTTAAACAGTAGTGGCAGCAGTTCCTCTCTAAATGTCTTGTAGAATTCAGCAGTGAAGCCATCAGGGCCCGGGCTTTTCTTAGTTGATAAGTTTTTAATTACATTTTCAATTTCATTGGTTGATATTGGTTTGTTCAGAATTTTTAGGTCTTCTTCGTTCAACTTTGGTAATTCATATGTATCTAGGAATCTGTCCATTTCTTCTGTGTTGTCCATCTTATTGGTGTATAAGTTCTGGAAGTAGGTATTGATGATCCTCTGGATTTCTGCTGGGTCTGTTGTAATTTCACCCTTTTCATTCCTAATTGCATGGATTTGGGCCTTTTCTTTCCTTTTTCTGACAAGGTTGGCTAAAGGTTTGTCAATTTTGTTGATTCTTTTGAAGAACCAACTCTTGGCTTCATTGATTTTTTTGTATCGTTCTCTTAGTCTCCATTGCATTGATTTCTCCTCTGATCTTTATAATTTCCTCCCTTGTATGAGCTTTGGGGTTGTCCTGCTCTTCTTTTTCTAGAAGCTTGAGGTTCAGCATCAGGTTGTGTAATTGGGCTCGTTCTGTTTTCCTAATATGCATATTCATTGCTATGAATTTCCCTCCTAAGACTGCTTTCATTGTGTCCCATAGATTCTGATATGTTGTATTGTCATTGTCATTTAATTGAAGGAACTGTCTAATTTCTACTTTAATTTCCTCTATGACCCATTGGTTATTCAGAAGTGTGTTGTTCAATTTCCATGTGTTTATGAAATTTTTTGAGTTTCTTTTGCTTTGGATCTCCAATTTCATCGCACTATGGTCTGATAATATACAGGGGATAACTTCAATTCCTTTGCACTTACTTAAACATGTTCTCTGTGTGAGTATGTGGTCTATTTTGGAGAATGACCCATGTGCAGCTGAGAAGAATGTGTATTCTGATTTTGTGGGGTGGAAGACTCTGTAAACATCTGTTAAGTTCAGTTGTTCAAGAGTTTGATTGAGTTCTAGTATTTCATTACTTATTTTTAGTCTAGTTGATCTATCTATTCGTGACAGTGGGGTGTTGAGGTCCCCCACTACAATTGTATTAGTGCATATATGACTTTTCATGTCCGTTAGTATTTGTTTTATATAGTTGGGTGCACTAGTGTTTGGTGCATAGATATTTATGATTGTCATCTCTTCCTCTTGGATTCTTTCCTTTCCAAGGATGTAGTGTCCTTCTTTGTCTCTCTTAATCAGTGTTGGTTTGAAATCTACTTGATCTGCCAAGAGGATAGCTACTCCTGCTTTTCTTTGGGTTCCTGTCACATGGAGTATTGTTTTCCACCCTTTAACTTTAAGTCTATGAGTTTCCTTTTGAATTAAGTGTGTTTCTTGTATGCAGCATATTGTTGGATTTTGCTTCTTGACCCATTCTGCCAGTCTATTTCTTTTGATTGGTTAATTGAGACCATTAACATTGATGGTTATAACTGAAATATATTGACTTGTCATTGCCATGACTTTTTCTTTTTGTTGGGTTCTCCCCCTTTACATTTAATTTCTTGTCATGCCAGATGGGTTCATTCTGCTTTGCTTCCTGGGGTTGTGATCCTCAATATCTGTTCCTAGGATATTGTATAAAATTCTTTGGAGTGCTGGTTTGATATTCACGAAGTTCCTAAGGTGCTCTTTGTCATGAAAGTATCTTAATTCTCCATCAATTTTGAAAGCTAGTTTTGCAGGGTACATCAATCTGGTTTGGAGGCTGTTTTCCTTAAGGGATTGGAATATGTCACTCCAAGCTCTTCTTGCCTTGATGGTTTGTGTTGAGAAGTCTGCTGTGATTCTGATGGGCTTTCCTTTGTATGTGATTTGTTTCTTTTCTCTGACTGCTTGGAGAACTTTCTTCTTCTGTTGTGTTTCTGGAATCTTAACAATTATATGCCTATGTGTAGATTTTTTTTGATCAAGGCTATTTGGAGTCCTATATGCCTCACTTATCTGTATGTCAAGCTCTTTTCCCCTGCTTGGGAAGTTTCCTGCCATTATTTCTGTGAAGAGAATTTTTATGTCATCTCCACTCTCTCCTGTTTCCTCATTGAGCCCAATCAGTCTTATGTTATTCTTCTTTGCATCATCTAGCAGCTACTGGATTGATTTCTCATGTTCCCTCATAATTTTGAAGCAATTTTTCTTTTCCTGGTCGCTAATTGCAATCTTATCTTTTATATCTGAAATTCTGTCCTCACATTGGCTCATTCTGCTGTGTAGACTTTCAATGGAGTTTTTCATGTCCTGGAAATCTATTTGCATCTGTTTTATGGATTCCATTTGTTTCTTATGTTGGGATTCCATCACGTTCCTGAGCTCCTCTCTAGATTTATTAATCATGTCTTGCACTAGGGGCACAATTTCTCCTGTTATCTGAGAAATGATTTCTGATTTCATTTTTTCCAGATCCCCTTTTGTTGCCAGTTTAGTGGGTCCAGGTGGTTGAGTATCAGAGTGTTCCATCTCATTTCCCTTTGGGGTTGCTGTAGGTGATCTGGAAGTCTGGTTTTGAGACTTATTTATATGTTTTCTCATTTTGTCTGTGGCGGGGGTCTGTTAGCACCTGCACAGATTACCTCCACTGAGCTGGGAGAGGTGGGACAGGGGCTGGGAGCAGTGGTAGGAATGGTGACCCAAAAGCTCTTTCCTGTGGGCTGGGAGCAGCAGGAGGGATGGTGGCCGGGAAGCCCCTTCCTCTGGACCAGGAGCAGTGGGAGAGCAGCTCAGAAGCCCCTTCCTCTGGGCCAGGAGCAGCGGGACAGAAGGTGGCCCAAAAGCGCTTTCCTCTGGGCTGGGATCAGTGGGAGGGATGGTGACTGGGAAGCCCCTTCCTCTGGACCAGGAGCAGTGGGACGGTGGCTCAGAAGCCCCTACGTCTGGGCCAGGAGCAGCGGGACTCAGTACCTTGGTCTGGTGGTCTGGTGTCCTCTGCGTCTTTGTAGTGTGGAACCAGGTGACTGCCTGTCTGCAGTGGGGTGATTCAGTGTCTTCTGTGCAACTTGGGACCTCGGTAGGGTGTGGACAGACCCGCCTGTCTGCAGTGGGCTGATTCGGCATCTTCCGCATGACTCAGGACCTCAGTAGGGCATGTGAGTTTTGAGATTTATTTATGTGTGTTCTCATTTCAACAGATGCCATCCACTGTGAATTTGTTGAGGTGATTTTTTACTCACTCAGTGGTTTTGAATTCTCAGCAAGGCACCCAGCAGCCTTTACTCTGTTGCTCACCAGTACACCAATTCCTCGGTTCAGAGTAGTGGCCTTTTTGATATCTGAGCTGACCTGTTGTCTGGGCACGCTTCTGGCTGGGGCCTGTGCACAGTTGGGATGGTATCTAGGCATGCCTCTCACTGGGGTACCTATGTAGCTGTTGTCTGGAATTGCCTTTGGCCAGGGCCTGTGCACCCCAGTTCCTGTTGTCTGTACAGGCCTTGGCTAGGGTCTCCATGCACTTATCAATCAGAGTGAACCTGTGGGTATTGCTGTGTGCCTGTGTAGCTCTTTTCCAGGTGGGTCCTTGGCTGTGGCCGAATGTTTGACAGGCCTCTGACTGAAGCTTGTGCACCTGTGCAGTTCTTTTCTGGGCAGGCCTTTGGCTTGGGCAGGTGTGCGGGAGCCTCTGGGGTCAGGCCAAGCACCGGCTGTGATCCACCTGCGGTCAGCCTGGTCTGGGCGACAGCTGCTCCCTGCGATCTGAGTGCACTTACCAATGGAATGGCTCATTTGTCTATATCTTACAATTATTGTTGGCCAGGCAGCATTTCTGACATAGTTATACAGACCCATGCTTGTGCATACAAAAACTTGCAGAATGGTGGCAGCATCATGGAAGAATGTCCAGTACTCTTTCAAAATGCACTACACTTTCTATACTCATGGAGTGGAATAGAGTACTGACTAGAAGACATTTGGAATGCTGTTGTCTCTAGGTCTATATATCATTCTAAAGGGCCAGCCTCTGAATGTTTTCGATTCTCTTAATCTGTTTGTTTTCTTATACTTTTCTTGTTATAGGTGTGTATGTGTACTTACAATTAGTCAACATAAAAAAGAAATTCTAAGTGTTAAGAACCCATTGTTCTATAGTTGAATTGGCAAGCATTCTGTACTTCTTACACACACACACACACACACACACACATCTATTGTAAATATATGGCTTCTTAGATTAGGTAATGTGGTGATTAGGATGGCATTTCAGTGTGATTGGCTTTGGAATCTGCCCTGGTGATCGGTGGAGCACACTTCTAGCTGTGACTAGGTGGATTGTGGTGGCATGGCCTTTGGTGTCTATGTCTGATCCCTCACCTTTCTTCTGTGGCACTCTCCCTCAGCTCTACTTGCAGGCCACCATGAGCTAAGGAGCTTTGCTATGCCACACCCTTTTGTCATGCTGTCTTTGCCTTGGAGCCAGTGACCATAGACAGAAATCATGAGTAAATTAAACTTCTCTTCCTTTAACATGTGGGTTTTGAATATTCTGTCTAGCAATGGATAAATTGATTAATACGGGTGAAATATAGTAGATGGTGGACAATGGTGTCTTGACTCAGACAGCATGTCACATGGCCACATATCACATGTGGTACAGGAAAAAACATAAAGGGAGGAAATACAACCACAAATGTTGATTGGTATGACTTTTCTTGTTCGTTTTCTGTAAGCAAACTCTGAAGTGCCACCTCTATCATATGCTTTGTTATACCAATAAATTCTCATAAAATGGCCACATGCTTTCAAAATAAAATTAAAGATGGAGTAAATAATACCAATAAAAATGAGCAAATAGAAAATGCTAGAATTTACGTTTCCACTGATAGTATAAGTTCTTTAGATGTGAAGCTAAAATAAAATAATGCTGTAATCAGATTTGTCAGAAGTCAAGCTATAAATTTGAAACCATGTGGAAGATTGCTAACAATATTAATTTACATCCACTATCATTAACAATCAATGTCTTACTCTAAGTGAATATTGTTTAATGAGATGTTGGCTATCACTTGAGTTACATGGATGCAATTTGTAAATGTTATCAGGAATCAACACTCAACTAATAGGTGTGTGCAATCAATTTTATAAACAGCTGAGAATCATAAGAGAAAGTGGAAGGATATGATTTGTTTTAGAAAAATTACCCTGATGCTAGGGAGGACAAGAAACTAGAAGGGAAAGTGACAGGCAGCTGAAAAGCCGGCCAGAAAAACTCTTGGTAACAGAGAAAAGAGTCATCAGTAAGTACCTGAACACTATAGTGGCAGTGAGAATGAAGGTGAAAAATAGGCCTTGGAGAGATTTCAGGTTGCAGTGGGAGGATTTGGTGAATGACTTGTTGTGGAGGGAGATCCCCCTGACCCAGGGTTCATGTGCCTGTCCTCATGGGTGCTACTCAAGAAAGTCCCTGAGAATAAGACATTCAGCCCATGGCAAAGGAAAAGAACAGATAATACTGTACAACAGTACAACAGTAAGATACTAGAACATGTTATAAAATATGTTTTATGTGTTTCTATTTTTAATGAACAACATTCATGTGTATGTATATACTTAGAGAAAATGTTTCAGAGGTGTATACCTATCTACTATTGGTGGTTGCTTTGGTGGGCACTGATATAGCCCCCTGCTCACTCATCCTGAGAGGTCTCACTTATGAATATTTGCTGTCTGCTTGTTCTTGTGTGTAGCACCCTGTATCCATTCTCTCAATTGTCAAGAGGACCCTACAAAGTAGAGATTATAATTCCTGTCCTCTAGTGGACACTAGTGAGTTCCAGAGCCAATAAATAGATAGTCTATGGTTTTAGTGAGGTGCTAGAATAAGGGTTCCAATCCATGTTAATCTGCCTCCAACTCTTAGTCTTAATCATTCTGCTAAATGGCATGAGTTTTAACATGTCTAGTACTTTTACACACACACACACACACACACACACGCACACAATGTCCTTCAATATTTTCAGCCCCCAAATTTTGGAGCCATTCTTGACTACTTTTATTTATCTACATTTTACATCAAATCATTAAATTTTATTGGGACTCCCTTCAAGTTATGCCTAGACTTGTACCTCTTATTTACCACTGCTGCCCAATGCATCGTCATACCATCATCTTTTACCTGAGTTGTTTCAATAGCTTCCTGGCTGGCTGTCTTAGTTATTTTTTCGTTGGTGAGACAAAACACCTGACATGCATAAGTTAAAGGAGGAAAGGTTTATTTTAGCTCACAGTTTGTAGAGGTTTCAATCCATAGTTGGCTGGCTCCAAGGCAGAGGGGCATGGCAGAGGAGAAATAGTCCATGGCAGAGCAGACTGTAGACAAGAAGCAGCGAGGCTGTCTTCCATCTTCCCCTTGGTATTCCATCCAAGCTATTGTTTGGTGCCACCCACACAAAGGGTGGGACACCCCATTACCCACACCAAGAATATGCAAATTCAATTACCATACCCTTAATCTATATTCACACACCCTTCACCTTTAATCCACATTCACATACCCCAGATCAAGCCATCCCTACAAAACCCCTCCTAGGAGTGCATGAGGCTTTGAGGAAACACCTAGAAACAAGCCATAACACTTGTCTTCCCATTTATTCTCTTACTTGCTCTACACACCATCCAGAGTGATCTTTTGAAAACTATACATGGGATCCTGTCACTCTTTTGCTCAAAACCTTGCAATAACTCCCCATTTTACTCAGAATAAAAGCCAGTCTCTAAGAGACCTGCTCCACCCCATTCCCTCTCTATTCTTATCCCTCTTTCCTTTTCCAATAGCTCAGCAATTTAAGCCATCTATGTCTTCAGTTGAGTATTTGAGGCATGCTCTGATATTAGGGCCTTTCCTTTGACTATTCTTTCTACCTGGATTTCTTTTCCTGCAAGTATTTTCATTGCCCACTTCCTCTTCTCCTTGATGTTTTTGCTTCAATGTCACTTGCTAAAGGAAATCTACACTAGATTCCCTTTTTAAAATGACAGTTCTTCTGCCTTCCAACCCTTAATGTTCTTTATAGTCTTCTAATTTTTCCATGACATTTATTATCTTCTAACATATGTTATAATTTACTTGGTCTTTATATTTATTGTTTTTATCTATTTTTAACTGGTGTATCCTAGCCCTGACTAGACTGTAAGTTCTCTGAGGTCAGAGAACTTTATGACATGGTTCCTTCTCACTCTTTATCCTACATGCCAATATTGGTGCCTGGCACTGCAGATTGAATGAATAAGAGAAAATCTACCTGAGGGAGGAGATCTGGGGAGGCCTCATGGTGAAATAAGGATTTCACCATAGTTAGCCATCAAGGTTGTGCTGGTGCAAGTCATACTTGTTCAATTTGGGGTACACGGGGTATGAGCTTGCTAAAGCTGCTGTAACAAATTGCCCCAGACTGAATGGCTTAAACAACAGAAATCCATTTTCTGCTGATTCCAGCAGGTAGAAATCTGGGATAAGGCTTGTTGCTGTTCTTTTGAGGTGAGGCTTCTCTCCTTGCTTTCTCTTTGTGTCTTCTCATTTTCTTCCATGTGCATAGCTCTGTATCATAATCTCTTCTTCTTATGAAGACACCAGTTGTATCGAGTTAGGATGCACCCTAATGAACCTGCTTATTTCTTTAAATACATTATTTTTGAATATAATTACATTTTGAGTTATCTTGGGGTTAGGACTTCAACAAAAATTTGAGGGGGGTCAATGTAGCCCATAATACATTATGTATCACTGTGGCCATTTTGGCCTATTCACTCTTCCCTTGGTGTGTGTGTGTGTGTGTGTGTGTGTGTGTGTACATTTTGATAACATTGACTTCACCTAAAAACATAGCAAAACAAAATAAACTATAATTTTTTCAACTCTTAAAAAGCTACAAAGTAGCAACTCAAGTGTCAGCAAATGAATGGATAAACAAAACGTGGCGCATACACACAAGAGAGTGTTATTCAGCCATATAATAGAATGACATTCTGATATACACTCTAACAGAGACGAATTTTAAAAACATTGTCAAAGTGAAATAAGACATAAAAAAAGGACAAGTGTTATATGATCCCTTTTATGTGGGATCTCTAGAACAGACAAATTCATGCACACAAAAAGTTGAGTGGTAGTACCAGGGGCTGGGGTAGGGTGGGAGAAAGAAGGATTATTTTCTGTTTGGTGGAGACTTTCTGTTTGGGATGAAAAAACTTTCTGAAAGAGCCAATAGTCCTTATAAGTCAAATGTCTACCACTTCGAGATCTTTACTTGTGACTTGTATGGTCTATACTTTAAATTCTCGGATTAACCTTTGAAAGTTAAGTATGTTGAAGACAGCTCTTTGAGCTGTAGTGTTATAACTTTTTGTCAGTTCCTAACTACACAAGAAAGTCATTTTTAAGTGTACCAACCTTTTTAGCACTCCTGGTATTATGCATATTATGTTTCATAAAATAACTTTCATAACAATGACTATGAGGAGGGGATTGATAGCTTCTGAAAATCTAACATAGGTATAAAAACTTTTATTTAAAATTATGAATATAACACATTAGACATGGTCTTATCTGATGTAGCTGAGACTTATAGTTGGTTGATAATTGAAAGTAGTAGTAAAAGCCAAGATCATAAAAGTGATAACATGCATTTTTAAACATTTTAATTTAACTTAAAACATACAAATGCATATTCATTCATCCATCTTTTGGTACTTAGGTAAAGCTTGGCATGGATGAACTGATTGGACTTCTGCTTGGTGTTTCTTTCCTAAAGGATATTCAATAATTCAAAAATGCAGTTTTATTCAAAGTAGAGAGAGAAATTAAAGATTTTCACAAAGCAGTACATAAACCTTCTGAATACAAACCACACCCCCAATTCTATAAGCTTTCACAGTTGTCTATTTTTTTGCCAACTTCATAGAATATTTTTTTTTGCAGCTTACTTTTATGAAGTCTTTTCAAATGTTCCACTCAGTTTCATGGAAACAACTCTTTCATGCTCATATTTAAAATGTCTTTTATTACTATTAACTTATCTAATTAGAATAAATACACATGGCATAACTGGTTGGGGGACACACTCAGCTGGCTCTTGATAAGGATGCAATAAGGCTGTGGATCTGAGCATCCAGTATACTTGGGCATCCGCCAGTAAGGAGCAGAGAGGAAATGGAAAATGCTCACTCATTTGGTGAGTTGGCTGAGTGGGGATGGTTGAGAGAGTTTACAGTACCTGTCTTCTTAAAATATGCAGAGCACTGAAATGAACATGTACAAAGCCTTCTATAATAGAAAGGCTGGGGACAGAGGAAGGTTGCCTATTTCTCAGCATTAAGAGCTATGCTTGGGAGCACCTTGATAGTTTCCTTCAATCTGACTTGATGTAATAATACTTGTACCCAAACATCCACTGAGTCAAAATGCTACCACAAATTGTTCTAACTCTTGAAAATAGTTCCAAGCAAAGTCTTGTGTGGGCTTTCTGTGAACAGGGAAAGTGAATTTTCTTAGGTAACACTGAGGTTCTTAAGTATAAATGTATGGGTATGGTGGGGTCTATTTTTTGTTTTTGTTCTTTTAGGGAGAAAAAAATTATCAACATAAAAGGCAGGCATCTTGGACAGCATGGATGCTATGGTTCTGTGCACTTTTGCAAAATCTTCTAAGGCTTCTAGGTATAATTCAGTGTATGGAATTAGGTTTACACCTCAAGGATGCAGCCCTGGCTGTCCAACTTCCTGATTCTTTTTCTTCTTTGGCTCCTTGCCTTGACAAGTTTTTTTTTTTTTTTTTTTGCCTGGGAACTTGATTGGCTGTATTAGCTTAGCTAGTCAGACTAATGAAGGAATAATTTTTGACACCAGCTAACAAGACAACTTTCTCCACCCTGCTGTCTGCCCTGTGCCCACAGCTCAGGGAAAGTCATGGGGGATCAAAGTTCTGAGTCCATAGTAGAGACAACTGCCTTGATTCTGGCCTCCTCCAGCTCAGCAGTTCTATGCAGTTTGCCAGGTGCATGGTGAGGGTATTTATTAAACTGAGTGTTCTAGGTTTCCAGCTCTCCAAAATTTGGCCTAAGGAGAGGGTCTAGAATTCATGTATCACAATTATCTATAGCTTCAGTCTAGGAATCCACAGTCAAACAATTTCTGACCTCCTACCCAACCCTCATGTTTAGAACTAGAAGAGTCAGGACATTATAAACTCTTGGTAAAGGGAGGGAGGGTCCTCATGAACCACCCTTGCCCTCCTGACTTGGTCATCACAAAACCATGATGAGAATTACTCATGCTTTCACAGCTTCAGCTGCTCCCCACTTTATAAACCTTCACATGAATGGAAACTTCTTCTAAAGCAAGCATAATTCTATATTTTTTTTTGTGGACGATCATACAGCATTTATATCAACACTTTCAGAACATATTTCACTTTCACTCAATCTTTTTGTACAGCAGTAATAGAACATGTATGCTCACAGTTTCACAAATGAAGAACAAAATATGTTAACCAGTCAATGACTGTTATATATGGATATCTCATTCAACAAGCAGAAGGTCAACAAAGCAGTAGCATCTATTTAGTGGAGGACTTGGTATAATATGACTTCCTTGGGTTAAAATTATTTCACGTGTGACCTCTATTAATATTGCTAATTATTTGCATCTTAGTTGATACTGAACAGATTAAAAACTCATAGCTTCCAAGTAGAAGTAGTATCTTGAAATGGATGAGTTTATCATATATTTAAAACAACCAGGTGGCACTAATCCCAAGCTTCAGGATCGGCCAAATCATGAGAACTGCCCTTCTACACTTGCCATGAGGCCACAAGGAAGATGGCACAGATAGATATGTGACTACAGGTTATCTACAGAGTCCAACAGAAGTAACATAACGAGTTAAGGCTAGGGTCCAATATCCGTTTGCTAATTCTTTTATTGTTTCTCCTACATTTTTGAGATGAAGCTAGCCAAGAAGGGTGTATATGCCTAAGTTAAAGAAAAGGTTTGAGAATGTTGAATATTAGGAAGTAACATTTTTAAGTTCCATTGTGGATAGACTAAAAATACGATGAGCATTGTCGAAGACAGTATTCATAAAGGAAGTTTCTAAAACCCAATGAAATTGTAAACTTTCAACCAAATCAACTGTATCAAGTTGGTATAAGAAAAACTCAGTTGCCTTTGAGGGCAGGCAGGTATCATAAATGAGTCAAATTGACTGGAACACAAGTAACAGGAAGTAGTGGAAAGCATGGAAAGCAGTAGCTGCTCCCCAGAAACTGTGGGTTTTCACCAGAATGGAATGCAGTCTCAGAGTTGCCCAATTTTACAGTGGTTAAAAAGAAATACACATTCTGAAGAGAAACTGAATTTTCATGTAAAATCCCCTGAGATATAAATATCAGAGCCAAATAAGAATATCAAAAGGAAGTTTTAGGACAAAACACATCTGTGGGCTTCATTTGGTCTGATGAGTAATAGATTGTGACCTCTGATACATGTTTTACGAAGGCTTGGGTAATCTTCGTGGTCGTTAATCCAGTGATGTATGATTCAATCTTTTTACCTTCAGCATTAAACATTAATACAAAGGTTTTATTTATGCATTCACCCTGCCTCCAGTGTTTCCAAATGGCTGCTAGAATAATGACAAAGATCTTATCTATGTCACCTCCCTCTGCCATTTTAAAATTCGATGATTCCCTTAGTGCTTGACAGAGATTTTCCAAACATGCAATGGCTTTTTCAAATTGGTTCTAGTCTAACTTTCTTAATTTATCTGTAGAAATTTATGTCCTGCATCCTTGTGTTCTAATCAATCAGATTACTGTGAGTTCCCCCAAACTAGAATTTATTACCACTTACTTGAGTTTTTAAAATGATGGTCCCTTTTCCTGAAATACTTTGTCTCCCTATTTCTGGTCAATGCTCAACTCAGTGTTTCACACTCTTTTTAGTCTTCTCTTACCCACTCCCAGTTCCTCTTAGTAAAATATATGCATTTAACAGGAAACTTATGACACTACCTTATACCAATTCCTTTCTTTATTTTTAGACATGTAGAGAGAACCCTGAAGGTAGCCATCCATCCTCAACTCTTAACAATTGTTGATGTGTTTATTAAGTCACATTTAATACAAGGCTATCTAAAAAGAAATAAAAGTGTCATACATTTCATCTAGTTGATGGCTGGCCAAAAAGTTATATAGAAGTACAACATTTATAAAGTAAATAATACGTTTTACATTGAGAAACTCGATTCAAAGCACTCATTTATAAGAGGAAGCTTTTTGAAATATCCAGGTCTGGTCATACATATTTTGGTACAAATACATGTGTACACATTGTGTTTTGAGAAGACAATAGAATCCTCAGTACTTTGGCTCTGAAGTAATGCCTGAGGGACTTTCTTGCTCCTTAAGGCTACACTGTTTAGCATGACAGCCACTAGCTACATGTGGCTACTTACATTCAGATTGACAAATATTAGGTAGAATTTAGAAATCAGTCCCTAAAGTACACTGGCTACATTTCAACTTCCCAATAGCCTCACATGGCTAGTGTTGATAATATTGGAAAGCACAGATACAGGAGATTTTAATCACAGCAGAAACTTCCATGGGAGAACACTATTTTAAGGGATTTCATCAAGAGGTAGGATTTATAATTGGGGATAAGGCAATGTGTGTTTTGGGAAAGATGGTAAGCTAGCTGGTAATTACTCCTAGGTAACAGTCCACATCAGGAAAGCCTCATGTGGTCACAGTGGGGGTTTTCGGAAGTGGCTGGATCTAGGGTGTGTGCTGCTGGGATCAAGGATGTGATGTTGGGATTGATTCATGGTGCAGTGCTGGGATTAAGGGTGCTCTACGGCGGGTAGCCTGAAGATATAAGAAACAGAAAGAAGAGCATCGCTTGTCACTTGCTGCTTGCAGCTTCACTGCCTTCTTCCATGCTGCCCTGCCCTGGAGCCAGCCAACTTGGGACTGAAGCCTCTATGAACTGTGAGTGACATAAACATTTCCTCCTTTAACTTTGGGTGTTGGGTATATTGTGTCAGCAATGCGTAAAGTAACTAAGACAAAGATTGAACAAACTATAGGCCACCAGCAAAATCTGGCCCTCAACCTGTTTTGGTAAAATTTTATTGGAACACAATTAGAGCCTATTAATTTACTTCTTGTCTACGACTGCTTTTGATTTAAAACAGTAGAGTTAAATAATTGAGGAGGAGATTGTGAGTTATGCAAGCCTAAGCTATCTGTTCTTTATAGAAAAAGTTTGCTGTTACAGGTCTTTATGCTTAATTTCATACTTTCCTTACCATTGAGAAAAAAAAATATTGGGAATAGCAACTATGATTAGCTTAGAAGAGGAGAAAGTATATGCTCCTCAGTGAGTGACATTAGGGAACTAAAGATGGATATTTACTTTTTTCCCTTTTATTATTAGTGCTTATTCATTTTATAAAATATTGAGTTTAAATGCATACAGTATAATTTGATCATATCCACTCCCCTTTACCCTCTCTCTCATCTTGTTCCTCTTGTCTAATAATAGTCTCTCCTCTACTTGCAGATCATCACTTTTTTTTTTTTTTTGGTACCAGGGATTGAACTCAGGACCTTGTGCTTGCCAGACCTGGCCCATTTCAGGTAATCATTTTTAGATTCCACATATTAGGGAGTGAAGATAAATATTTCTAGGGGCTGGGGATGTAGCTCAGTGGCACTGCACCTGCCTGGCAAGTGGAAGGTCCTAAGTTTGATCACTGGTACCACCAAAAAAAAAAAAAAAAATGTGTGTGTGTGTGTGTGTGTGTGTGTGTGTGTATTTATTTATTTATTTCTAGTGTTCATTCTGATTGGCCTGGAAATACCATTGGAAAATAACAAAGATGATTAAGAAAATGTCACCCTTTAATTTTTTGGGCAACACAGAGCAACATATTTAATTTCTCTGGGAAAATCATTTGAAGTTTTTCATGATTCTGGGATTAAAAATAATGTTAGATGAATGAATAAATGAATCTGTAAAATGAGGACATAAGACAAAGGTCTCTGAGCAGTTTTCCAGGTGCAGCGATTTATCTTTGTTGGCATTTTTATATATTAAAATTAAAAAAAGCAGCATATATCTGAATGAAGACCCAGTTCCTGTTCTCTGAGGGCATCCTAGGTGAGGCTGAAGTAGGTGGACATCCACAGGTAGCGTACACAATAAGTCACACGAGCTCATCCGTGCAGATAAAGAAGCATTGACCAACCACACTGCCAAAGCATGGCAGGAAACTCGGGGGAGGTGGGAAGCAGAGTAGCGTGGTGATTTCCACCTTTGGATTTCATAAAAAGAGGAGCTTAGAACTCTCCTGAGCAGCCTGCGGAGGGTAGGAGAGGTGATGGCTATTCACAAAGAGTTGCTGCTTGTCTGAGTCTGTAGCTGGCCCTGAGTACAGGCTGACACAGGAGAATGTCTGCCCTTGAAACAGAGGGGGCTTGGCTAATTCCTGGGCTTTATCTCTATGCAACACATGATAACCAGACATGGGGCTCAAACCCCTGTGTTCCCAGTCATTCTCCTTTATTTCACCTTGATTCCTGAAAACACACCCGAGAAGCACCACTGCCATGGTGTACAGGGGGAGTGGCCTCAACCGTTAGTAACATGACGGCTGTCTTTCTTTATGGCTCCTCGGCAATGCTCTTGTTTGGCCTTGTAGTGTCTGAAGCACATCAGATCAGATTGGAAAATAAACACAGGGCTTCAGGGAAATTTGTGCTCCTTTTTCTCAAATATACTGATCTTGGGGAAAAATAGAGATCTTTCTCAAGGATAGCTATTTTGACATTTTTCATAAAAAATAAATAGAATTTAAGACAGGAGTGGGGGGTCTTGGAAAGCATTTGCCAAGAGCATTATTATGTATTGAACTTCAGATTCTTGTGTGAATTTCTCTTTTTTGGGGCGTTCTCTCTTCCCTTTCTATCTCCTTCTCATTTTTCTCCTGGAAATATTCCAATGAGTTGCATAAATCACTTTTTGAAAAACAGGAAGGTATTAAATTGGACCATGAGAGGTAAAAGGCACAAAGCAATTCTCCTCTCTATCTGAAGGAAGGACGAAATAAACAGAGTCAAATTCTTGTTTACATGTTGGCCAGCAACTCATTTTCCCCCTTCTGTGATGTTCTTTTTTACCATCTTGGAGGTCCTTTTACTGTTGATATTTAGTTATTTCATCAGTTACAGTCATTGATATCTCTGCTTGGGACTATCACATAACATCAACATGTGGTTCTTGTGTAACTATTAAAACCTTACTGATAAAATATCAAAAGGAATACACAGAAAACTGTTGGAGTTTTCAGTTGGCTCCCTACCTCTATCCATTTCTCCAAATAATAGTTTGGCTTTTTAATTTTGAAGTTCAAAGATGAAAGTCTTGGTGACAGATGCAAAGAAGGACTTAAGTGAAGTAAATTAACTATAAATCATTGATTAATGACATTAATTTATAAACTACCCAGCTTCCTTTTTGCTGCTAATCATCGATTAATCTGAAATTATTCAGTTGAAAATTCTTACAGGTGTAATTTTATTTTTCATCATTTAAACTCATTTAGTTATAATTTTAGACTGCACAGTGGTGTGTGTGTGTATGTGTGTGGTACTGGAGACAGAGCCCAGGGATTCATAAATTCTAGGCAACCTCTCTACCACGAACTACATCCCCAACCCTTTCTAGTTTTAGTTTCTTGCTAACTTGCCCAGGTTGGCCTGAAAGTTGTAAACAAACCTCTTGGCTCAGCCTCCCAAGGAGCTGGGATTACAGGTGTGTGCCACCATGTCCAGCTTTAATGTTTTAGTACATAATTAAAAGATGGCATTTGATGTGATCTGGGGGAAGTCTAAATTTTTTAGATTCAAAATTGTCAGCTGGAGAACAGATGCTCTGAATTCACCACGTGCCTCCTTGAGCCCTCGGTTGGATACAGGGCACTAAGGCAGATTTGAAAGAGGCATGAACAAACCTTTGTTAAATAGATAACGCACCCTGGCTATTTAGGAAATAACACGTTTGCAAACAAAGTTGAAGAAGAAATAGATGTGAATTTACCCAGAGAACTAATTTTAAAATACATTGCTGGCCAGAGGTGGAAAGACTATTAGCAAATAATAAAATGACTCATATTTGAAGGGAGAGGAAATGAGAAGAAACAAACATAGGATGACCTTAGATTATCAACTTGTAATCTCTGTCCCCAAATACTATCTTGTGGATGTGTATAAATTACACCTTATTCATTGTGTATGAATTACACTTTATGAAATACACCTTATGTGTATGAATTACACCTTCAGGTATTTATAGTATGAAGTGTAATCAAAATACATGGTGAATGTTTCCAATGTTTAAAAATGTATTATAGTAAAAGACATGTTACCATTAATTCCCCTCCACTCATCTTCACACACACTTATCCCATTTTTCTCTGTACTTTCTGTAGCAGTTCTGGAGGTCCTGCATGAGTGTCTATATGAGCTACGGTCACAAATCCGGTAAACGCTGCTGCTGAGTGTCACCGAAAGCAAAGACAGTGTCATGAAAACATTATGGTATGTCCTCATCCACCTTATTTACCAGATATGGATCTGCACTGTGCAAACTTTGACTCTTCCCCAAAGTCAAAATGCCCAGGACATCTAGGCAGCCTGAACTAAAGACACTCAAGAAATGACTTCTAGAACTGTTTCAGAAAGTTGCAATAATGATGGGATAATTGTGTTTGAAGTGAGGGAGTGCACTTTGAGGAGGGTTAATGGCAATGTTTCTTTTACTGTAATATTTAAAAATATCTAAATATTACTGTGTTTTTTGTTTACACTGTGTACGTCCTATTAACCTGGGTTCTATGAAGATCTGTCTTCTTGGTACCCTGGTTCCTACTGCCCATGGACTCGTTGCTTTCTCCAGGTGATCCTATGACCACTCATGCCTGTGAATTTAGCAGGGCCAGGATTGGTGTATTTCTTCACAAAACCATATAAAATCTCTAAGTTGGGGTCAGAATGACCTTAGATCCTGAAGTCTATTTGGGTAGTGCACACAGGGCTGAAGTCTTGAGCTTGACTGTCCTTTTTCCTTTGTGGGTCTCTGGGCTCTCATCCATCTGCTTTGCTCTGCTGTCCTTTTTTAATGCTTGCCTCGATTTCTCACAAGCCCACTTGATTCTGGTGCAAGACCTGATTCTGGTCTTTGGCCTTATTTGTGTACTTGCTCCTAGTTGCTCCTCCTATTGAGGAATTTCAATTTTACTCCACCACTCACTCCTGGGGCAGGCCTTCTTTGACTCTTTTGGATTTTTTTCCCTCATCCTACTCATCTTCTGGCCCTAAATCCATCCTGGGCTTGATGTTTCCCTTCAGTCTCAACCCTGAGGACCTCCTGGCCCACTGCACCACAACTCAGTAGCGTTGACAGTCTCCAGCACCCCAACCCCTCTGCAGCTCTTCCTGGCTGATGACTAAAGAGGTGGATTAGGTGTTCTCTAAGGTGTCTTCAACATAATAGGCATCATCATTTTGTCTCCTTCAATCACAGTCTAAAGTAGTACTGGATGCTTTAATAAGAGTTATTGTAACTTCGAGAACTTGTCTGCGTTAATCAGGAGGAAGCTGCTCTTCTGAGCGCAGCAGGGAGGACATGGAAGGACAATGGTGTGTCCTTGGGTTAGAGTTCAATTTTGAGCTCATGCCTGTGAGTTTCCTTTGAGACATTTGGGTCTGTTTTGCTTGTTGTCTTTGCCACATTCACAGGGCCCTCACTCCTTCCTTGTCCTCCTCTCCCACTCCTTCTTCTCTTTCTAAAATTTATTTCAAACCATTTTCTTCTTAACTTTAAGCACCCACCCGAAACTTCCCGACCTGCACTCGACACCTGCCCAGTGCTGGACTGTCCTGTCTGAACCCCAGACCTTGCTTCCACAGCCCAGCGTTTTCCCTGCTTCTAGGACTGACTGCAGCAGGTGCATCGCAGCTGGTGAGGATTTCCCCACCCATGCATCTTTGAAATATCCCTCTGAAGTGAGATTTTGTAGAACAATAGCTGAGATGGGACTATAGGATTTGGACTGGAGAGTTTCAGATATTTAAACAATGAGGGAGTATGAAGGGCTAATGTGAATGTGATGACTATTTTATTGAAAGAACTGAAGTTAGTTAACTATGATAGAGTAGGCAGCCTAGTCTGTTTAATACAAAACAAAAAACAAAAAACCCCCCCAAAACCCCAAACCTTCCATGGGGAAGGCATGTTAGTTGTGAAAATACTACTCAATTGCCTTTATTTATGCATTGTCTTTATCTCAGTGACCTACAAAAAGCTTATCTAGCAAGATGTTCAAATGATTTGGAAGTTGGGGCTTGAACTATAGAATTCCTTAAGTAAGAAAACCAGGAAAAATTCTTATCTATTACTTTATAAAAATTATGAGTTTATACTTTTTAAGTAGGTTCACCTCCCACTTTCATAGAAAGAACTCCTCTTGTTGATTTCTCTTTATTATGGGAAGATACTAGGTTTGGCTTAATTTATTCACTTTCATAATAACTCCATAGGCCTTCTGAAATAATTATAACATATTGCCTCCAAAGTAACTTAAAACAGACTTTAAAAATGTCACAAAATTTATAAGGTGGGTTCTTTTATCATTCTTATCATTTTATAGTTCTGTAAAGAGGAGTGAGACAGATTCTGATTTTGTTTGAGTTTCACAGATTGTCTGCCAATAATGGTCAAGTTATGAAGAAGTACTTTTTCTTCTGTCCTAGAAACTTCAGCTTGTTGCCCTAGAGCACGCCATTACTGTCCCCTTGAAGGTGTATGACACTGGAGCAATAATTTTCATCCTTAACCCTACTCTGCTTGTTATAAAAAGTCTTATTGCAGTGCCAGACACAAAAGGAGACACAGTAAATGCTAGTTTCATTTATTTCCTTGCCTTTCCAATACTTTAAATTCTGAAAGGCTCTGAAGAAAATGCACTTTTTAATCTCCTTGACCCACTAGAAAAACTGCATCCAGCACGGGGCCAGATCAGGTGTCCCGGAACATTTGGAAAGGCCCAGTTTTGTCCCTTAAAAAAAATCCTACCCTGTTCTAGGTGGGGCCCCTTGCCAAGACTGTGTACTCAAGAGGTTACCAGTGCACATTAGAATTTTTTTTCAGTTTGAATGTTAATGGCCATGGAACTAATTGCATGGATTATTGTGTAGATCAGTCCGAAAACTAATGTTTAGGGGAGCAATATCCACAAACAATGCATTTAAGTAGTCCTCTTCTCCCCAGTGTATTGACCACTCATAAATCACATTACACTGGAAATAAAGGGTCACAATAAGTAATTTGTATCCTAAATTTTAATCAAATGCAGGGTAAGTAAATGCTTATTTGAACATTATTTCTAAGAGAACACTAGAGTTGGAAATTTGATGCTTTACTATAGTATAATTCAATAGTAAAGAATTAGAAGGAATTGAGTCCCTAAGTATGGCATGTACTAAAAAATTTAAAATATGGAAGATATTTTTTAGCAAAAGAAGGTATGGTTAGCTATGTAGGTTTTAAATTATGGTAAGTACACATTGCCAATGTTTACACTAAAAATTCAAACTTGTGAAAAGTTTGTTAGCTAAATACAAATACACAAAACTTAAACTCAAATATGGTTTTTTGCATGATAAAAATCTGACTGATGTAGTAGCAACAAACATCATTTGGGAAAGGGAAAAATCCAAGACTTGGAAAAAAAAAAAAGGGGGAATATTTTTGATTATCCACTAGATGTCAGTACTGAACTAGCAAAACATCTGTACTGGGGCGCTCTTAGACAACATGCTATTAATTTATAATAAAAGGTATCTGACAGCTTTATTCTGATGAATTATGGGAATCCAAAGCATAATTCCCAGCCTTTGGTTTATAAATTGTCATTGATTTTAATGTTCTTTGTAAAGTTGTGGCATGCAACAAATTTTCCTGCCAAGAACTGTTAAATAAATAGTCATCCTTTGCTCTGAGTAGTACATTGAACTTGTTAGACTGATGAGCGGAACCAATTGATGGTTATCCATAAACCATTTATGACAGAATGCACAGCAGCAATTCAAACAATTATTGAATGCACTCATTATATATTTTTTAAAAATCTCAAGTGAACCAAAAGGAATATCGCAGGTAATAGACAGTAGCAATGCCACACAATTCTTTATGTGATACTTCCTGATTGACAGGTGACTAGAATTGTTGTAGGGTTTGCTGAAGGCTCTTCAAACCTCACTGGAATTATTTGGTTTTCTCTATTGTGTGCTTTGGCATCCCAAAAGTGTATCGTGTGCCTTTTCTGAAGAAAGATGGTTATTGTAAAGACGGAAGCTTTTGTTCATGTAAAGATCTCTTACAAACTGGCATCTGAACAAAAGAAAGCTTATGCCAGAGATATAATTTCAGTGCATTTGGAGATGCAGTTTATGTATGGGGGAGCACGAAATTTGGAGGCCCGTAATGTGATGACCATTTAGAGCAGAGGTTTTATCTCCTAGGAAAATTCTCCACGGGCCTTGCAGGGCTGTGTTTGATTTTTCTCTCTCAGAACACTCAGCATCCTTGGTCGTTTCAGAAGGACCATCATTTGCTTTTGTTCTTTGTGTGAAACTGTCCTGCAGGTTCTGTTGCTATGTCAAGGACCACCTCTGCTCTCCAGAAGTGGCTGTCTTTCAGGGATGTCGCCTCAAGTCTGTTGTTTGCACAGTGTTTTAAGGCTTCTTCGGGATCAAAGTAGGGTGACCTAGGCATGTAAAAATCTGTTAATGGTGCTATTTGTGAGAGTACACCAGCAAACTACCTTGAGGCACTGTTAAGTAGTGAAACAGTACATTAAATACTGGGAAACTGACTCTAATGTTCTCGCCTTGATTTCTTTGTCTTAAATCTCTCTATTGCCCCACATGTTGTGATATGACTCTAGTGCACAAGCTACATGTGCCCCTGTGATCTCTCTTTCAAAGAGAGAGATCCGCAGGCTGAGGACCCCTGATTTTACTCAAATTCCTCAGAAAGTATTTGAAAGATAGTTTTCATTTAGTGCCAATTTCTTCAGATTTACAAATGAAAGGTTTTTTTTTTTTTAAAAGAAAAAACATTAGGAAGACTACGAGCTTGATACACATATGGCTGCCTTTTACAAGTCATTGTGATCTGTCATATAAATACTGTATTTACTGACATTTCAAAATGTGGACTCTAATCTCCACACACATTTATTTTTTTAATAGTAGCTTTTCATTGCAAGTTTCAGTCCAACAAATAATATTAGAAAACAGGCAGCATGGTCCACAGGTTCAACTATCAGTGTCATTCTTCTTTAAAAAGCTCAAAGACAGTTGAGTTCAGCATGTAAGTATTCAAACCTGACTTGAGTTAAATTAAAGAGTTGGGTGGAAAGTTAGTGAGAAGAGTCATTTTAAGCACCAATACACTTTTCAGTGTAAGGAATGAATGGTGGCTGTGTATTGCAGTATATTTTTCCAAAGCTGTTTTAATACTGGTTCCTTTACCTAACACTTAGAGTTTTGCCATCACTTGTATTTATCAACTGTGAGAAGCCTTGAGCTGCATTAATTAACTGTGGTAGCATTTCAAACAGGCAGCATTACTCTATGCAGTTACCACAGTATTTAAAAATTTACATTCTTTGTCCAACGTTGTGACCACCTGTGACCAATCAGTTTGATATATAGACTCAGCAGCTCTTTCTGTGCTTCGAGTCTCAGGCTAATGTTTCTGGGGACTAGGGGCTCACAGAAAAATGGGTGTGAGGGAAATGGAATGGAATGGAATGAGAGTTTTGCAGAATTTTACTGAAAAACCATGTAGCTAGTTATTTGAAAAACTTTTACTTAATTTGTCCACATAATTTTCTTAAATATTGCAAAACTGCTGCATCTTACAGGGTACTAATGCTAAGCAAAATAACTCATCAGTTCTAGAGAGGAAAAAATAGGTCATTTCTTGACAAACTAAAATGTTCACTTTTATTCACATGGTCATTGAAGCTCCTATGACAGGTCAGGTACTATCTCTGGCACTAGGAATAGCAATGGAGAGAAGAAGGAACTTGCATTGTAGTGCAGGGAGATAGACTTAATATTTATATAAAATAAGTTATCAGGGGTGAGAGGTGCCAAGGCAGAAAAGGTGAGACAGGTGAAGAGGTTAGAGAATGATGCAGATCGAGGTTGAGAGGTATTTTAGAGAGATGGTCCTTTGTAAGAAGCATAAGCAGAGACCTGGATAGAGCGAGGCTGTGAGCCCTGTGGATACCTAGGGGAAGAGGTTGCTGGGCAGAGGCAATAGCATAGGAAAGGCTCTCAGGCAGGAACAGGCACGGTATATGAAAGGAAGTGCAGAGTCTAGTGTGGCAGAAGTGTATAAAGAAGAAACTTCTGACATGTGAAGTGTAGAAATATCAGGTAATATGGTCATAGCATGTAGAACATTACAGGATAGTATAAGTCCCCCAGATTTTGTTTTTGGTAGTATTGAAGGTTGAAATCAGGGGATTTGTTACATATCCAGTCTTTAATTTTGAGTCAAGATCTTGCTAAATCGCTAAGTTGTCCAGGCTGTGCTTTAACTTGTGATCCTCCTGCCTCAGTTTCCTAGAGTGCTGGAATTTCAGCCACTGTGCCTAACTCCCAGACTTTTATTCTGAGTTACATGGAAAGAGTTCATGGTAGAAAAGCAAGGAAAACAAACTTGTGTTTTAAATTTCTGATCTGTTTGCTCTGTGAAACATTGGGGTAGACCCAGTGATGAGTAAAATAATCAGGTGGGAAACCATGGGGAAAAAAATGATAAGGGCCTGGCTAAGAAAGATATGGATACATCTTGAAAAGAGAGAACACAATATTTGCTAATGGGTTGGAGTGGTATTTAGGAAAGGGATATTTAAGGTTGGATTTAAAAATTGGCTCAACTCTACTCTGTAAGTGTTGTTGCCACTTAATGGGTTAGAGAACAACTCTGAGAATCAGGTTTTAGGACTAAAAGGAGAATCAGGAAATGTTGAGTGGCCAGTGGATCTGCAATTGGGAATTGTGGTTCAAAATTAGGTTTCATCACCTTGGAGACATCAGAATATCCTAGGACTGAATGAGACACCCTGGGAAGGAAAGAAATAGTGCAAAGCCCTGGCGTATGTCAAGTTCAATATCATGGAGAAAAGGAAAACCAAGCAAAGGAGACAGAGAAAGAATATC
Organism: Heterocephalus glaber; assembly: GCF_053883595.1. Lineage (NCBI taxonomy): Eukaryota > Metazoa > Chordata > Mammalia > Rodentia > Bathyergidae > Heterocephalus > Heterocephalus glaber. The sequence continues at coordinate 15,873,936 of NW_028258297.1, read as the reverse complement.
AAGAAAGTGCTACCCTAGAACAGTCCGGCTCAAAACAGTGATTGCTTTGGCCTGGCCTGGTTGGGAGCTTTTTAGAAATGTAAATTCTCGGGCCCCACCCAGCCTTGCTGAATGCAATCAGCAGGTAAGCCTCAGGAATGTGTAGTCTAACAAGCTCTCCAAGTGATTGTTTAACCTACCTTGGGAGAGAAGAAAGAAGAGGGGAGAAGCATTAGTACGTGTCAAGTTAAATATCAAGTCAAAGGGAGTGCTTTGGGTATGGCAAATGAACACATATTATTTGAAGCACTCATCTTTCATATTCAGGTAATTCAGTCTTTGAAAATGTAGCATTTTTTGTTGTTGTTGTCGCAAAGTAGTGTACTTTGTTTAATAGCAGAGGCTGGTGCTCTGTATCCCAAAATGAAATCAGAGATCCAAAGTGACTAGAAATAGAGCAATTTGGGTGCTGAAAGTATGAATAGCAGTAATTAGGACGTATGTACTCACTGATCAAAGAACTATTTGGATTCTAGGTCGGCTCCTATACAGTCTTAGTTTTTCACAGTGGAGGCTAATCAAAATAATGGCTAACACTCCCACTCCTAAATTTTCCCTTATACCAGATACGATGTCATAGATTGAATTACATTTTTTGTATGATAGTACAGGTTGTGGCCTGACTAGATATCTAGCATATAGGTTGCCCTTCCTCACTCAGCAGTGAAGAATGAAAATCAACAGAGCTTTCCCCGGCCTGCTGCTTAAGCAGCTGCTAACAGGCTGAGACTGTCCAGCCTCATTAACCCACTGCATGCTGCTTTAGTTCAAGAGTAATTCGCAATGAGGCTGCTGTAGCATAGGTAAGCCAGCCATGCTTCAAAACCCTTAAATGAGGGGTTATAATGGAGCTATTTTTTAATGTCAGAAACAGCGTACTCAAGAGAGTACTCTTAGGGTGGATGAAGCAAGATAGTGCTTCAAAAACATTGAAATTTGGAATTCAGGAAGAATTTGAAAACTTGCCATTTTCTTAAACATTGTGTCCTCCTAATTAGCAGCTTGGTTCTCTGGAATAGGCAGTAGCATACAGTACCAAGTCTTAAGTGTAGCACAACAGTTGAAAGCAGTCTTGATCCCTCTAAATGTTTCACAATTTTCTCTGGGGAATGAGATAATGATTTTACGTAAAAACAACACAATGACTAAATAACAAACAAATCTATTTCTTTATAGCCTACCAAACATGAAATTTCTGTTGGTGTCGATGAAGATTTTTAGGGTTATGTCACTAACGGCTTGGAAGTGAACTTTGTCTCGTAACTGGCCAGACTCTGTGGTTGTGGGGTGGGTTTTTCAGGCCTCACAGGCCTCAGGTTAGATCTGTGGTTGAGTTTTTGACAAGACTAAGGTCCAGAGGGATGGCTGCTCCATCCCTAAAATCTTAGCAATTCTCCTTTATTTTGGAACTCCTCTTACTGAAGAAAATAATTACATTTTAACTGTTTTTGTGTACTTTCTCCATCTTTGTTTTAATCAGTTCTCTACAAATATCTGAATTAAAAATATTGAAAAAGTTCTGCCAGTCTTTATTGTCATATTATATTAAAGGGGAAAGCCATGCTTTTACATTTTCCCCATTCTAGAAGATGCTGAATAAGGGTTGCCATCCATTCCCAGAAGCAGAAACGCTATTAAAATTTTAGATTGTAATCTAATAAAATTTCATCTTATCCTATTGCTTTTCTTGCCTCACCCCCAAACCCAGCAATCGAGTACATAGTCTTAGTAGCTAAGGCTAAGAAAAAAGGAGTTCATATATTGCATAAGTGTTTTCCAATAAATTTTTTAAAACTTGGAAGAGATGATGGGGGGGTGCTTCATGTAATTTTATAGGACCTCTGAGGCCTAGAGTTTTTAAGTAATCTCTTTTGATGTTTTTAGACAGACCATTAAGCTGAGGATAAAAGTTCCTGTGTTCAATATCTGGATACATTAAGCATTAGGTTTAAAATTTACAGCTTTCATTTTGACAAGGAAAATGACATGTTTAGTCTCAAGTGCTGCCTTGAACTGTTTCTCAACACCAAGACAAGTTGTCAGGCCGAGGGTGGAGGCCTGTGCACTTAGTACCTAAGAGGCTCAGTGAGGTAAACTGCCCCAGCTCATGGGGAAACAACAACTGAACCTGAGTAATGGGCTGAGCTCTAGTAGTGGCCGTGGCAGAAATGCCATCCAGATGTGCATCCCATGGGGTAGGATCTAATCAAATGCCTTCTGATGAACATGGAATGAATGCAAAGGAGGAGAATAGTAAGCCAGCCAAGGGCGATGCCTCTGTAAATGAACGGGCTTCAGCCACTCATTTATTCACTTTTATTCTGTGCATAAGAAATCCTTCAATGGAGTCTCAGCTTCCTCTGACATGTTGAATTGCATTTGGGGATGAAGACTTTAGGGAGCTGTAGAACCATGTGACAGGTGCAGGTAGGGAACAGGGAAAGTTGGAAGCTATTCCCTCCATAGGAGAGGGGAGTGGAGAGGTAGACAAACGTGAGGAGTGCATGCTGTGATCAGGGAGAGGCCGTAGTGTCAGAACTACTGACAAAGACATATTTATTTCTGAACTCCTCCCAACCCAACACAAGAAGTGAGGCTGGAGAGGTAGGGAACAAAGACACTGGAAAGGATTTTATAAGCTAGAATGAGGAATATGATTGTTGAAATCTGTGAATTTTATCTTGAAGGCGAAGAAAGGCAGTGACTAGATGACTAGTCTAGATGACTAGATGATTGCTTTTGGAAAACCACTGTTGCTTCTAGGGGAAGAACAGATGGGGCAGTGGGCCAGACTGGGCCTGAGAGCCTGGCTGGGAGGTGGGTGCAGTAGCCCAGGGCGAAGGACAGGAGCTGGGGGTGATACTGCCCCGTTTGAGGGAGAATTGGCAGTGTGAGTGGGACCGTCATGAGCAACTTCCCTCCAGGGACTTGGTGGGATCTGGTGATGGATGTGCTGAGTGAGAGAAGGGACCATCTTGTTTCCTTCTTTTTCTCCATAATTTTTTTGTTTCTCTTCTTTCTACCAGATTCCACTGCCTCTTGCTCCCTCTTTTCACCTCTTTTTCTAAACTCCTGGGAAAATAGAATACTTTAATCCACTGACTTTTTGTCTGTCTGTCTGTCTGTCTTTGCCTCCCTCCCTCCCTCCCTCCCTCCCTCCCTCTCTCCCTCTCTCTCTCTCTCTCTCCCTCTCTCTCTCTTTCTTTCTTTTCTTTCTTTCTTTCTTTCTTTCTTTTCTGATTATGCTACCTGGATTGATAATCTCTTTCTCCTACTTAAAGCACTGCTCTAAGTTATTTACACCAAAAAGTGATACCTATTTCTTTTCTTCTTTCTTCATCTTGCCTTTGCTCTTTCTCTCTTTTTGCTCCTCTCTCTCCCCTCCTGTTTGTTTCTAAATTTGTTCTTATGAATTTAGATACACTTGAATGTATGGGAGACTCACTCATATCTTATGAATTCCTTCTGGATGAAGAGCTTGTGTTGGTAGCAAGTAGTGTGGCTATATAAAATATATACATTGAATTCAACATTTATTCCTGGTACTGTGGTTTTAAACAAATCTTGCAGAAAGAAAATATCAATCGGCAGTACAATAGTCTTCATTGATTTTGACCTCATGTGGTATCAGATCTGTGAGGTGCAGAATGGAGAGACTTCAAGTGATAAAATTGTCATAAGGCCAGGATTTTGAAGGAAAAGTTACTGTGTTAATTGTGTATGTGAAGAGAGAGTTACCAAGGAATACACTCACTTAAACAGGAAGGAAGCATTTATTTTAAGCATTAAAATTCTGAATGTTTGTAAAGAATGATTAAAGGGCTTAGTGTCAGCTTCTTCCCCTTTTGCAGAAATGTTAGAAAAATTCAGTTCTGCCCAACTCAGAGTCAGTCCTTCTGTACCTCACTGCTCTCGTACAATAAAATGGTGAATAAAATGGAAATATACTGCAAATGAAAATGAGTATGAATTAAGATATTTCCTGTGGCATTCCCTCCTACACACTTGGTAAAATTATTACAAAAATAATTTAGATAGCCCAAGGCTAAGTGATTTTTCCAGTATATAGGATGAAAAATATTATCTAAATCTAGAACATAATAAAAGTATCAGAAACACCTACACTCTCCATTCTGCCTAGCATCATGAAGACAATTAACCATGATCAGTTTGTGTCAAGAATGAATAAAATAAAAGAAAGAAAACCCCATGACTCGATGGATGTTTTGAAGTTTTTATTTCTGTTTTGAAATTTTCTTTAACTATTTCATGAAAAGGATAATTGTGATAAAAATGACAGCTGTATTTTCTAAAATCTGGGGAATATTCAATATCTATTCTGCATAAACATATTGGATAGTTGTTTCAGAGTCTTCATCAGAAAAACATGAATGTGCCTCACATTACAAATGCTGTTCAAATATTTGCCAGAGATATAAAAGAAAAAATATCATTACAAGTAATGAAAGTAAGTAAGGGAGGAAAAAGGGAGTGGAGAGCGGCAACAGGAGGGGAAAAGATCTTAGAAGTGTAGGCAATTGATGTCGTAGATATTCTTTTTGAAGCTTAGTTTTCATACCATGTTTTGGGTCTGCATTATTTGATTTTAGCTGTATAAAGACCCTGTTTTTATATTCTTGCTTTAAAATATTTGTGAAAGAATATTTATAAAAGACATAGAAATAACTTGGCTCAATTATGAAAAGTCTTACTGAAGCTGAAACAATTTGATTCCATTAAATATTTTGGGAGCTTGAGAAGTAGAAAGCCTTACTCAATTAAAATCCATTTTTGAAGGGTTTACTTAGGAAAGATATGTGTGATAATGATGTAAGTGTGAAATGCAAGTCACTTACAATGCAGATAAAGTTGGTAAAGAACACACGTACAAGACAAAATATATACTTGTACACAAACCAGTCTTATAAGTAACTAAATGATCGGTCTATCTCATTTAAGTCAATGAGAAGAAATATTTTAGTTCACTGAATGCTGCGGCAGTATATATGTTACAATTTCAGATAAATGCTACTATTTTTCTTAGGAAAAGGAACTTTCGTTCAACTTGTAAAATCTGTGTTTAAGACTATTGGGAAAGAAACTTAGGGTGTTATCTCACTTATGATTTGAAAGGTAGTTCCTGGGTATTAATCCACATAAATCATGTTATGTCCTTAATATGGAACAAAATGTCAGCAGCAGGTGTTTTTGAGGCCTATTCCAGCACAGGGTGCTCCTCTGAGAAAGGACCCCTTCCTAACTTTGCTCGGTCAGAGCCTGGAAGACAGGTTTACAAGCTGACCCTCCCTTTCTCCTTTCCTTTTTTCCTTCCTGCTTTGCTTTTCTCTCTCTCCCCTTCCCGCCCCTCCCCCACACCACCAGAGTCCTCCCCTCCCCTCTCCCTCCCCCTCTCCTTCACACACACACACACACACACACACACACACACACACACACACACCTTCTTACTAGTTGTTACTAGGCTCTAGGCTTTCTGCTTTGGGATATTTATATCCTTAAAATAAATTCTGTTTCATTCATTTACATTTTTTACAATGGCTTTCTGCTACGAACAATAACAACATAACAACAACAACAACAACTCAAAGCCTTGAGCATGACAAAAAGAGACCGAGAGAGATATTGGTGACTTTAAGTGCAAGAATAGTGACAATATTCACCCACAGTAACCCTTTAAGCAAAAACATTAGGACATTTTGTACCTATGACTCTCTAGGCCAGTGGTGGTGAACCACAGAGCCCTCTCTGTCAGCATGTGAACCAAATTACCCTAGCATCTAAGCATTGGATAACAGCTGTTTTTTCTAAACTAAAACCTCAGTATTCAGGTTTAATGGCAGTGTTAGAAATTTGCAATAAATAAGTGGCTTTGGGGTTGCAGTTTGGGCGCTTGTCTCTGAAAGGCTCGCCATAGCTGCTCTAGGCCTACATGGATGAAGACAGCCCCAGAAACCTACTCCTTCCCACTGTCCTCCTTATCCAAACCAACATTCATGGACTTGCCCCAGCTATTTGCTTTGAATCCAGGAATAATATCACATGTCCTTTTTTGGTTGTTGTTCTTTTTGTGGTACTAGAGATTGAAATCAGGGCATCCACACTGACCTACATTCCCAGCCATTTTTTTCCTCTTTAATTTTGAGGCAGGGTCTTGCTAAGTCAGTGAGTTGCCCAGCCTAGGCTTGAACTTGTGATCCTCCTGCCACAGCCTCATGGAATGCTGGGATTACAGGCATGTGCCACCATGCCAGGCTTCACATGTCCTTGTTCCATGTTTTTTTTCAGCCATTACAAAAACTTTAAGCCCAAAGAGAATCCTCCACTGGTTCTTACCTGGAGGCTTTGTTAAAACTCAAAGGACAGGGCATGAATTAGTTTCTGATTCAGTACGCACTGCAGTCAGGCCTGAGAGCTTGAGTTTTCAGGAAGTTCCCAAGTGACGGTGTGCATGGGACCCCAGTGTAAACCCACTACCTTATCCCTTTCACAAAACCCTCCCCAAGTCCTGAAACTTAGCCAATGTGTTTTCTGAATTAAGTGTCTTGTTGGTGGCATATTCCATAATATCCCTGTCTTCTTTCACCTTCTTGGTCTAAGGCCAACTTGACTCTTCCCTAAGGACACATTTCCCCAGCAGCCTCTCTAGTGGTGGCTCTCCCGATTCTAGTATCATTGATCTGGAAGTCAGACAGGTATTCTCTTAGATCCTCATTTCTGTCTTAAGACTTCATTCTTAATTTTTGTCCTAAAAACAACCATCTGTGAATCCTAGTGCCACCAGACTATATGAACTCTGCCCTTCATTGTCAATGCCATTTATGAATTCATGGATTAAGTCCATGAATTTCTTGGAATATAAGCTCTTCTCTCACTCTCTCCAATAACACCCTCTCTTAATTATGGTAGATTTCAACAGATGTATAGATGATCCTTATAATCTTGGCCTATCAGTTCCTTAACCACCTCTCTTCCTGATTTCTACCTTATTTAGCTACTCTGTCATGGCCATACCCTACATCTCTTCATAATCTAGATTTCAGACATTCTGTTCTCTGACTTTCATGTTTACCTCTCCACCTCATTCTCTTTAGTCTTAGGGCTCCAACAATTCTTTAAGCACAAAGAGATCTTTGATAGTTTGATCCTACCTTTTTAATATTGACTTCCTGTCCTACTCATTTCAATTTTATAGTTAATAATTATCACTTCCTTGCAAACACCCTCCATTCCCTTACTTCTCTTTGTCTTATTTGCTGTATAAATCCACAACCCTAGTTAAATCTTAGCCTACATTTTCTGCAACTCTGAGGCTAAATTGTCTGGAGAAAAATGTACAGCCACACTGACCGGAAGTAAGAAGTGGACCCTTAATTCTTCGAGGAAATTCTATCAGATGCTTAAAAATTCATCCTCTCATTTTCTGAATAAACATTTAAAATACTTTTCTCTCTTTCTGCTGTAGTTTAGACCATGGATGTCACACAGAGGGCCGCATGTTAAAGGCCACGGTACTCCTAGAAGTTGACGGAGTCTCTAAGAGGTGGCACCCAGGGGGAAGTCTTCAAGTCCCCCCACTGATTCCAACCTCTTCCTTTTTCTCTCTTTTATTTTCTTGCCACAAGGCAAATGGTTTTGCTTCTACACACACTGCCACTTAGTGTGCTGCCTCAACACAGGCCCAAGAGTCACAGGGCCAAAAAATTATGGATTGTAAATCTTAAAAACTGTGGGCCAAAAGAAACATTTTTTTCCTTATAAGTTAATTATCTTCTATGTTTGTTATAGTGATGGAAAGCTGGCTAACACACTTTTCAATCCCCAAACAGAAACTTGGGACATTCGTAATAGATCACACAGAGGTTTTTGTCATCACTTCAGCTCATCTGCCACCTCCGCCCCTGCCAGGAAGCAGGTCCTGATAACAGGGAGCCACCCTCCTCTTCTCTCAGTTCAGCCCTGTGCTGTGCCCTGAACCTATCTTCTCTCACTGTACTGTTGGCAGGATTCCCTCCTCTCCCCCATTATGCCATCATACAAAATAGTGTTACTTCTCTCAAACTGAAAACTTTCTCTGGGTCTATCTTGCTTCCACAGCTTGTTGCCCCATTTCATTGCTCCTATTTGTAGCAAAACTGCTTGAAACAAGCTTCCATAGCCATATCTCCATCTTTGACCTCTTCTCATTCTATTTTTAACCCACTTCAATCAGGCTTTTGCCACCAACAGCCACCAAAACTACTTTCCTCAAGTTCATTGATTTCCATGTTTCATGATCAAATCTCTGCTTCAATTTTAGCCTATGGATAACTTTTGAATCACCAGTCTTCCTTGATATATTTTATTCATTTCCATAATAGTTATTACACTTTTTTGGTTTTCCTCCTACTTTACTAAGAGTTCTTTCTCAGTTTCCTTTTGGTTATTTTCTTCTCTTTTATTGTTTCTTCCTTGCCTATGTGAGAATAATGACGGTATCAACTCACTACTTTCCTAAGCAAGAACATTGTAATTCTTGTACCACTGGTTCCTTGAAAATAAACTTCATTTAATTGCTTAAAAAAGAAATTTAAAACACTCTAACCAATCAAAACACCCTCCCCCCCAAAAAACCCTGCACTCAGGGAGATACTGCTAAAATAAAAATTGTATCACTGACTATTTATATCTTTAACTTTTTTTTTTAGTCAAGATCTTGTTGTGTATGTAGTTCCAGCTATTCTTGAACTCACGATGTAACCCAGACTGGCCTTAAACTCTTGGTGATCCTTCTGCCTCAGCCTCTTGAGTGCTAGGATTACAGACATATGCTCCTGTGCTTGGCATACTGTGCTATTTGAAATTTCATAACGACTCTTGATTTTTTTTCATGGCAAAACCCACATTACTACTTATGGCTTGTGGTAGCCCTAAATGATCCTAACCTTCTGGAATTTAATGTTGTACTTCCCTTTCATGTCCAATATCCCTGGTGTATATGAGTAACCAGATGCTGTAGAATGGATACTGCGTGCCTTCAGAGGAGGCTAGATATGAATGGCATTATAGCTTTGGCCTCTTTCTCATGGATCAGTGGTTTGGAGGAAGGCAGGTACATTTCCTGAGGACACTCAAGCAACCCAGTGAGGTGTCTACATAGCCAGAAACTGAGGCCTTGGGCCAGGAGCTTTGAAAATAAACCATCTTGGAAGAGGATCATCCAGTCCCAGTCAGACCTTCAGATGGCTGCACGCCCACTCGAAAGTGTAGCTGCAACCTTCTGGGAGATCCAGAGTCACATCTGCCAATAGGCCACTCTCAAAGCCTGAAGCCACGGAAATTACGTGAGATGATAAATGTTTACTACTATTTAAAGCTGCTAAGTGTGGGACAGTTTGTTATACAGCAGCATAATAAATGTACAACTTATAAATTTATATTACATATATTCTCCTTGGGCTCTCAGACCTCATGTATTACTGTCTTTGGTCCACTCACCTTCATTCCCTAGGGTTTTTTTTTTTCCAATTCCTAGAAATGCCAGGTGCACACTCAATGCAGGTCTTTGCTCTAGGTGCTCTGTGCCGGAAATACTCAATTCCCAGGCATCTTCTTGGACAGTTTTTTATTCTCGTTGAAGTTTCTCTTTAAATCTCCCTGGCTTTGTTGGTTAGGGCAGTGTTTCAACTTGACTGCAGTTGAGGTCTACCTTGGGGATTGGTGGAGTACACTTCTCGGGGTGTGTCTGGGTGGGCCAGGGAGCATGGCCTTGGAGTCCATAGCCCTAGCTCCTTCCACACTAGCACTCTTTCTCTGTGCTCTGCTTCTTGGCCATCATGAACTATGGTAAGCAGGTTTGCTCTACTACCTCCTTCTGCCATGATATTCCTGTCTTGGAACCAGCTGACCAACCATGAACTACAAAGCTCTGAAACTAAGCAAATTAAATCTCTGCCCCTTTAATTTGTTCATGTTGGGTATTGTTCCTCAGAGATGAGAAAGCTGAATAATATCAATGTGGTAATAAGATAACCTGTGTCTCTCTAAGTGTGTCTTATTTGGACTGGTATTTTCTTATTTCTATAGCACTAATATTTAAGATACTCTATAATTAACTGATTTATTATTTATGTTATTTATTATTTGCCCTTTCTTGGCTGGAATACAGATTTCACTAAGGATTTTTTAAAATCTCAAGTACCTTAAAGATAATCTGTCTTTGTGGGTTTCAAACTCCTCATTACTGGAGTTGAGACACTGGAACAAGAAATGAGCATCCAGATTTCACCTACATGACCTTATTAAGTGATCTTTAAAAGCACTTACAGGCCTCAGATTTTGTATAAAGGTTACAGAGAATAAAACAATTGTAATAAGTGATGTAAACCCACAAACTCAATTAAACTGATGTCAGGGGGAACAAAGTGTGAGGTTGCTTATCCCATTCTAGAATTCAGAGAAGTTACTTCCATCTCCATCCTTTTCCTTCATATTTGACTACCTTTGGAGTTAGATCTGGCCCTCATGGTAGCCTTGGGGATTCCAGTGTGTCTTGATATTTCCAAAGGAAAACAAAACCAAAATGGAAACTAACACATCAGAATCAGAGTCTCAATTTTCTCCCTGGCCAAGCTTGGGATCAGTCGCAGTCATCCTGGATCTGAGGTTGGAAACAAGTCCTCTTAAGTCACACGGATGGGAAATAGGAAGGGGGTTTCCAAGGAAAAGTTGTGTATATTACTAAAAGAAGATAGAAGCGAAGATCAAAAGATTAAAAGCAACAATTGTCTGCTGTACTATATAATATAAAAATGATTTAGTTTGTAGTATAAGAATATGTCTTTATTGGTGAATTGGAAAACATTTTAATTGGAAGAGATGAAAAACCTGAACATCTGAATGAACTACCTTCTTAATTTTGTGTAATCATGGCTTTTGCCCTCTTATCTAACCTAATGAACATAGTTTTTTTTTTCTGTAGCATCACCAAAGGAGACATGTATTAGTAGTAAGCAAAATACATTAAATATCATTCACATACTTTAAAAGTACACAAACTAATAAGTACATGAACTAATGTATTAGTTAATCTCTTATAGTCATCTGCCTAATACTTTTGGGTGGTTTGGCATCATAATTAGATTTTAGAATCAAAATATTAGAGCTCAGTTTCCATCTATTCCACTAATTGGATGGACAAATTAACCTTTGTCGGTTAGCCTATTCATTGGGGAATATAAGATGGTTGTGATGATTAAATGAACCATGAGTGTGTCTTGGTGTATATTTCCTGCACAGCAGAGGCTGAGACAGGATAGTTTGTTTGGGAAATGCTCCCAAAAAGCAAGAGTGAGATAATGGTTGGAATGAACCAAAGAAGGAGGCATAACATACGGCTATGGCTGTTTCAGTATGCATTTGTGGCTTCTTTCTGCTAAGGCTTCAAAGTAGCAAGCAGAAGGAATCCTGTAACTATCCCACTGAAGGATGGGAGTCTTGGGCTCCTGTCCTTTATTGCTGAGGGCTTCCCATAGAGGTGTTTCTTTCTCTTCACTTTCCAGATGTCCCTATGTGCAAGTGGAGTAGACTTGCAGTTTCTCCTCACCTGACACTCCACTTGGTGATGGGCTCTAAAAGGGTACCAGGACATATGACCCTCAGGAATAGTCTAGCTTGATGCCTTTTTGAGATGAATTAAGATTCAACATCTTTTTCTGTTCTACCACATATCAGGATCCCAGAAATGCAGTCTGATTAGGTAAGCAAAGGTCATGTTTTCCCCATCTTCTTCTGTCTTAGAGATATGGAGAATTTGCCTGTTCTTAGTAAGGGATAAGAACCTGGAGTTAACACTGCACTGAGATGCACACTGTGTGGGAGAGCTAGTATAGTTAGGAAAGAGGACATATAGGCCAAGAATCCCTAAAACTGGTGACCAGACACCTATCCTGGTGCATTCTGGGCTCAATAGATTTGCTTAAATTTGTTAATATTATAGTTGATATCTTTCAACTTATTATACTGGCATATTATACTGAGTATTTTGGATTTTTTTGTACATAATTTACCCCTATCAGAAATACCCTTTCCCTAGGAACAATTACCAGGCAAATTCTCATCCTTTAAAGCAAACAACTCAGAGAGTGTTCAGTAGATTCTTTGTCTGTGTTCTCACAGTGCTTTGTATATATTTACATTAGTATTTTCCTCACTTTATTGAAATTATATGTTTACATGGCCCTGAGCTTCACAATGAAATATGAGGTCAGTGGCTTTTCTCTATATTTAAATCCCCATTGTCTGGCAGATAATAAGTGTACAGTTAATGTTTATTTACAGTTTTTACTTTACAATTTAAACAGCCTATTAGCAGATTATCATTCTGTAGTTAGATATTTTTTCTCCATGTAGAATATTTAAATGATACTCACCCCCCCATTTAAGAAGGTTAAGCACTATAATATGATTTTTGTTCATGGATGAGTGAATGTAACAGCTTGTCACTATAAAAATTATCAAACTGCTTAGTACCTATCTAATTAAAGTAGAAGTGACTTGCTGATATCTTTATGCCTAATCAATTAAATCCTAATAAGGAGCATAATATGTTATTTACATCCAAAGAAAACAACTACAGTATAACTGTCTCTACCTCTTCTATTATACTATTTGCAAAGCACAAGGCATTTGGAGGGAATAAGGACTGGTAATAACTTTCCTCCTTGTCCCTCCCTTAGATTTTAGAGAAATTCTCACACCATTGCTATACTTTCAGTCTCATTAATGTACAAAGCATCGTATTTGTACTAAAAATTATTAAAACATCTATAAAACATCTGTAAAACATTATTAAAACATCTATAGCTAAAGCATGACTGGAAAGTATATGGAAGAGTCTAAGAGGATCTTTCTTCTTGATTACCAAACTTAATGAGAGGTGGAATTTTGGGAAATATGAAATAGAATATGCTTTCATCATGAGGAACACAAATTTTTAGAATTCCTATTCTTTTTTATTGTTTCTTTATATGAATACTAAGGGAGAAGGCCTAGCAACTCAATGTCTTGTTCTATAGTTATAGTTAAAACAGCAAAAATTGGCAATAATATTTTAGGTGATAGATCTCCTTATTATAGTGTCTCAACAGCTCACCAGGAGAGTTTAATCTCTTATTTTACCATGTACAAAGAAACTTATGTCTCAGGGCATTGGCTAGTTCTTTGAAATTTTTGCCTTCCTTCTTCCCCTCTTTCTTCCTTGTCTACACCCTTCTCCTGTGGAGTTATAGTCCAAAGTTAGGTGACTTTGGGTAGGAATGCTAATGAGAATGTCTTTCAAGAGTTTATACATATTCCATCCGATGATTCGGGTAGTGAAAAAGCTGTCCAGAAAGCTGACTTACAGTACTACCCGGAGGCAGGTTTACCACTCAGTGCCAGAATTAATCTGTAACTTTCAAAACAAAAGTCAGGGACTTCTTTCATGCATGCTTTGCTTATTAGCAACAGCTGACAGAGGTATCATGTCAATTATCAAGGATTATTTTTAAATCCTTAATAGAAAAGGAACAAAGTTGTTATGTAAGCTAATCCAACTGGTTGGTTCAGTCACTGCTTAGTTCATCTTTTAGTTTGGCTGCTGTAAATTATTTTAATTTGAATTGCTGTTGTTTATTTATTTTTAGTGATTTACCCCACCATAATAATTCTTACTATTAAAAAATAAACAAGGATCTTTAGGAGTCATGCAAATTTTCTTTTTATTCAACACTTCATCCCTCTATTCTAAACTTCTGTCTCAGGGCAATGACTTGTTCAAGGAACAGGCATATGAAAATGTCTTTTGTAGCAAGATTAAACTGTTTCATTTACCTTGAGTTAAGTTTTTCCAACTGTCACACTATCCTCTCTTGGACCATATTCTCAGCCCACATTTATTTGTAGGTCTTCCTTTCTGCTTGTCTAAGTGTTATCATCATGGAAACATGCTGCTAGTGAACATAGGCCAAACTTATAACTACAAAGGAAATGCTTTTCCTGTTTAAAGAACTGTACATTTCTGATATTAAATTTGAGAGAATTCACATTGTTTAATCAGGGAATTTCATTCAAATATAGAGTTAGCTATAGTTTTCTTAATAGGACGCCAATTTTAAGTACCTATAAGTACATTGTAGTTTCATGTAAGTGCATTTTTTGACGTGTATAGACCATTTTTGCTTTTTTGATATTTTCTAGATTTGTCTCTTTGTGCACCATAGTTTAATCACTTTCTCACTCAGGGCTGCAGATGCCCATACCACACTTTTCTAATGAAAATATGTACTTTAGTATAACAGTAGCCAGCTGTGCAACTCAGTAGCTGTGCTGAGCAAATACAGGAAGCAATCTTTGTGTTCACTCACTTGATATGATGAACAGCAAGGTGTATACACACATGTCAAAGTGTAAACAGGTGAATTTTACCCACATTATGAGCCATATTACATTTTTGTGTATTTATAATTTTTCTTATTAAAAGTTTTCTTTTGATTTTTCTTGTAGAATTAGCCCAATTCAGTACAATGTTCCATGACCATCTGCTATTACAGCTTTGGGAGGGGGCTGAAAGTGAGCCAACAGGTGCCTCAACCACTGATGATGACTTAGATCATGTAAGCCAAAGAAGTTAGCAAGGTGGGAGAGAGAGAGAAGTACAGAATGAGGAAGAGAACAGTAATGTAAATAAATATTTGATTAGTCAAAATGCTACAAAATGGTCATGTATGCCCGAATGATCCAACGTTAGAACTAAGTCAGAAGATGTTATTAGGTTCTTGCCAAGGGTGAAACTTATTGGACAGAATGCCAACACTGTGATTCAATGTTGGAAATTGTTTTTAATGAACAATATGCTACAAGATGTTTTGAAATACACTAATAATGAAATACAAGGAAAACATTTATATGCATCAGTAGTAATACTCAAAAATATGTTTATCATGATATCTCACTATCTGAACTAAAAGCCTTCATAGCAGGACTTTATCATTCTAATGGTCAGAATGTAAAGGATTTATGGAGAAGAAACAGATGTGGTGTTGAGATTTTTAGAACAATAATGACACTCAAGAGATTTGGTTTCCTTCAAAATTGCCTGTGTTTTGATGACAAGAAGACCTGCCAAGAAAGAAAAAAATTTGACAATTTGGCTGGTATTCACTCATTTTTTGAAAGCTTTGTTTCTAACTGTCAAACAATTTACACATGACAATTGATGAACAACTTGCATCATTTTGTGGTTGTTGAAGCTTTTGGCAATATATGCCAAATAAACCTTCCAAATATGGTATAAAACTATATGTCCTGGTAGATGTGAAGACATTTTACACCTTGAATTTAGAAATTTATCCTGAAACTCAGCCACCAGGTCTTTATTCATAAAGTAATAAACCATATGATGCTGTGAACAGACTTGTTACACCTATTTCAAAAAGTAACCCAAATGTCACATTCAACAATTGATTCACTAGTTACCTGTTGATGTTACATTTGCTAAAAGAACACCAGAGGATCGGCGTGGGAACTGTTGGCAAGAACAAAGCTGAGATTCCTGAAAAAATGTTGCAAGTTCACAGTACAGAAATGTATAGTACAATCTTTGGATTTTTAGAAAGACATAACATTGGCCTCCTATATGACTGTCAACATTACACTGTGATGATAAGATTGATAACGAAGCTTGGGATGGTGGTACATGCTTTTAATCTCAGCCCTTAGGAGGCTAAGGCAGGAGGATCTTGTGAGGTCAAAGTCAGCCTGTGTTGCACAGTGAATTCCAGGCTAGCCTGGACTACATTATGGGGAAGAAAAACAAAATAATATTGATACTGTCAACATTATACCATGATGATGAGATTGATAGTGATCCAGGCATGGTAGTACAGAACTGTACTGCCAGCACTCAGGAGGCTGAGGCAAAAGGAGCCTGTGAGTTCAAGGTCAGCCTGTGTTACATACATAGTGAGTTCAAGGCCAGCTTGGACTATGTAAGGAGACCCTGTCCCAAAACTAACAAACAAAACGAGATTGATAGTGAATCCTCAACAAAAATGGAGCAAGAAATGGTCACATTTTACAACAAAACAAAAAGTGGAGTAGATGTTGAGTTATGCAGCAACTATGATGTCACTCGAAACACAAAGCGTTGGCCAATGGTTGTGTTTTATTTGCTCCTAAACATGTTAGGCATAAATAGTTTCATAGTTTACAAGGCATATAACAAGCACAAAATATCACGGAGAAATTTTCTTACAGGATTGGCTCTGGAATTGCTAAAGGATCAATTAAAACAGAGGAAGAACAATGTGCATCTGCTCAAAGAACTCTGCAAAAGAATTCTGGAGCAGGCCAGTGAACAGACAGGTGAAGCATCACAAGAATACCCTAAGAAAACAGGAAGATCAGCAAGATGTCAAGTGTTTTACCAAAGAAGACGGGAAAACAACACACATGTGCTAACAGTGTGAGCAATATTCGTGTATAGAACATGGTGTTCTCATTTGTGAAAGCTGCCTTCTGTGTGATAATTAAAGCAAATATTATTTTTGTGGTAGAGTTTTATTTGTATTTTCATTGTAGTTCATTTAGGAATTTATTTCTGCTGTTACGATTTAGATCTTGTAAGCAGGTAAACAGTTGATGTTGAAAATGTTGATTATTCTAAACACTCATTACATATTAAAAAATTAATATTTTATCTCATTGGCATTTTATTTTTCTGCTAAGTGGACATTGTGTATATATAATAAAACTCATAAAATTACAATTAATAATTCATCAATATAAATGCTTCTAAAAACTAAACGTGGGCATTATAGGGGCTCCATAACGCACCTTTCAAAAAATTCGCCATGATGCTTACAGGGCTATTGCACAGATAACCACAATTCAGTATTTTAAAATGGCCGTTGTGTAGTATACATTGCTGAGTCACATTTTTCAAACTCATTTTCTATGTGCTATAGAGCAAGAATTTAAGATGTGACATAAGGAAAATTTACAATAGTGTGAATACCACCTGTCTTAGTTACTTTCCTCTTGAAGTTGAGACAAAATACCCAACACTCAAAGTTAAGGGGGAAAGGTTTATTTGGCTTACAGTTCGTAGAGGTTTCAGTCCATCATCAGCTGGCTCCAAGGCAGGGTGGCAGAGGGGCAACAGTTCGTGGTGGAGGAAGGCAGCAAAAGCAACAAGAGACCTTTACATCTTCTTTCTGTCCCTTTTATATCATTCAGACTACTTAGGGCCTTAATTCCAGTGCCCTCCGGCCTAGCCCTACCAAGAATCAATCACACACTCTAGATGCAGCCACCTCTGAGAAAGCATGAGGCCTGGGGGACATCTAAACATGAGCCACACCACCACCACAAAGCATTTTTGATGATAAGGGTAATTACTTTTGTCCCTTTAGACTGAATATTTCTCAATCCACGATTGCTACAAAACAGTACTTTCAAACATTTCAGACTAAAATCCACAATGACATAGACATTTTATTTCACGCCCAGAACATATACACCTACATATGTGCAAAATCAAGACAAAATTTTCATGAAACAATTATTAACTTCTATTCCCTGCAATGAACTCTGGACATTTTATTTCTTTTCTGTTTTCTAATGTTGATTAAACTCACTAAATTGATTCTGTAACTCTCTAAAAGGCTGCTAATCAGATTGAAAAATACTGTAATAATGGAGAGGGGACAAAAAGAGCTTTCTAAATTATATACACAAATGTAATGCATTAAAATAAGTGTTTCTATAAATATATATCCATGTGTATATGAAATGTATTTCTCATGCGAAAACTCAGAAAAGTTTGTAAGCCACTGCCTGGTCAAATGAGAGAAATGAGACTCACTTTTAGAGGGAATTGGGTGAAAAGAATGGGCATCTTTGAGAAAGGAAGCTGTGAATAGAAGCAAGATTTATTTTTAATTTATTACTTATTAGACAAACTCAGAGGATTACTTTGTTTCATTCCCCTATTAAAGATTTCTCAAGTGTAGTTTGAGTTCAGCAATTATGTTATATATAGATGAAACTACAGTGAGTGTTGATTACAGTGACAGCTTTGGTTTCTTGATCTTAAACATAATAACCTTTTGACATAATTTTGTATAAATAATCTTTAGGGAATTTTAGGATTTTTAAAATAATTCATTAGGGCTCCTTTTTCAGCTATGATGAGCAAGGCTTAAATACATATTCATGTTGTAAAATGGATCCTCTATAACTGTTCCTGCATTACAGATCCCAAGGGCTATATTCATGTCAGTTAAAAAGATAAATTTAAAAAGCCTTTATGAGGATTGGCATATTGTTCCTATAATGTTAAAAATAATTCTAATGAATGGATAACCCATTGATTCAGAAATATGTTGGCATCAGAAGCAATGACTAAGCATTTAAGAACTTGATTATGCAATATAATTTCAGATTCACATCAAAGCAGATTGTACTCTCCGCTCTGTTGGGGCTTATGTTTTGAGATACCAAGTCTAAAATACATAATACGGGTGATTTTGTCTTAGTGGTTCTATTCATTTGATAGTCAAGTCCCCTTATGAAATATTCTCCTCTCTCACTGATCATTTGAAAGATCTTTAATTCTTCCGCCCTCTTCCCAACCCAAAGCCTATGCTGTTTTCTGGTGCTTTCGTCCTGACTCTGGTTGACTGGAATCATGTGTATCCCATCCCCACTGCTCTCACTTTTCCCTCGTTGAATTCGAGTGAGACATTTATTAAATCCATAGGCTCCAGGTTAGGCTGTCAGAATTCCCAGCCATTGTGTGTATGCATATATGTATTTTAAAATATAGGTGTATATAGATATATCTATAAGTGTATGTCTATACAGATATATGTACAGACATATCTGCGTATATATATACATCTATATATGTACATCTGCATATATATGTTTATATGTGTACACATACACAGAGATATATTTGCACATACACTGTATGATGCATATATACTTGCATATGTGTACATATATATATAGATAAAAGCAAATGTAGGATGATGTTCATAACTGGTGAATTGATGTGAGCAGTGTAGGTAAGTTCATTGTACTATTTGTTTCACTGTTATGTAGACTTGAACATTTTTAAACTAAAAGTTGGGGAAAACCTCATAAGTGATCGATATATGTTAGCTATTATTTTTATTAATCTTGCACTTGATGTCTGAGAGAAATAGCTTCACAGCCCACTCCTAGGCAATTCCAGCATTTGGCTCTGACCTTCAAGAGACAAAGTCATAATCTTCTTTGCCTATTCTTGTAAAAAGTGATTAGGAGTTTGTATGGTAGATGTCTACTGATTAGAAAACCATATGAGATATATAGATGATTGGTTAGTTAATTATAGGTACAGGCAGTTCTAATTTTACAGAGTTGAAAGTTCACTCCTACTACATTATATGTTCATAATCCATTTCCTTAGCTAAGCTAATCTCCATCCCGAATATTTCACTGTCCAGCATAGAAAGAAAAACATAGGGCTTTTACAAGATTGGACCACAGGAGTCCTATGGCTGACTGATATTAGAAGTGGGGTCTGGTCCAGGAGAGTGGGTTGCTATGGGCATGACCCAGAAGGGTATATCTCCCTCCTGAATCCTCCCTTCTCTCCCTACTTCTAGGCCACCATAACATGAACAGCTTTCCTCTGCTCTGCCACTCTGCCATTCTGTCTCTGACTTGTAGCCCAGCGACCATGGACTGCAACTGTGAGCCAAAATAAAGCTCTCCCCGTTTAAGCTGTGTGGGTCAGGTATTGTGTCTCAGCAACCAGCAAGTGACTAACAACACCTGTGTCTGTGCACACACACATACTCCAACTGATCTAGCAAATCTTTAACTTACAAAAAATCGTATTTTGTCCAGTTTAAACATTTGTTAAATCTTTGGAAAATTGAATATCCGTTTCTCTTTTGAGACTCATCTCTCTTTTAAGATAATGTCTGGCTGGAGAGGAAGGTTCAGAAGTTCTCCTGAAGATGGGAGGGAGGTGGCCAGCTCATGGGATTTTTTTCTTTGAGGCAGGGTGGCTCATCTGGTCTCATCTCTGGACTGATGCCCCCTGACATGTGAGTCAGTTAGGTGTCCCTGAAGGATCTGAAACTTTTATGATTGTCCTGAAGTCACTTTTATTGTCTGTAGCTGCAGGGCTGAGCTTCCTGAAAATCCAACCCAGATTCTAATCATGAGAGTGAATATGTGGTGAACAAACCCCCAAATAGCCCCCAGTTACCCCCAATTCTTTGTATTCATACTACTGTATCATCCGCTGTCTTGTATGCGAGTACAACTTGTGACTTGCAACTAACCAATGGAAGGCAGCAAAGATGAGGAATGCCATCTCCATGATTATGTACAATTGTAATATCTATATTGCTACTGAACTTTCAGTATTGCCCCTCTCCCATGCTGGTTTTGATAGAAGTAGTTGCCATGTAAAGAAGCCCACATGGTAAGGAGCTGAGAGCGGCTTGTAGCCAATAGTCAGCAATGAGCTTAGACCATCAGTCTAACTGCATAAATCCTGACAACAGTTACAGGAGCTTAGAAGGAGCCCAGCCCTGACTGATCCCTTGCTGAAGCCTGATGTGGGTTCCTGAAGCAGAACACACAGCTAGGCTATGACTTGAATTTCTAACTTGGAAAAACTGTGAGATGACAAGTGTGTGTTGGTTTAAGCTGCTATGTTTGTAGTGATTTGTTATGTAGCAATACATGGCAAACACATAATTTTTGCCATAAATTGGGCAACCAATGAAGCTGGAGGAGTTATGAGTTCCCCCAACTCTGGACTTATCCATGGCACTAATTTATTCTGGACATACTTTTCTTTTTAGAGGTTTTCAAAGGCCAGAAACAGATTTTAATTCAATTCAACTTAAGCAAAGCTTATTTAATTCAATTTAATGAGAGTTCTTAAAAATGTGCTATGTGCCCCTGCATTGTGATAGACCCTCAAAATATAAATATAAATATAAATATAATCTACAACTCAAGGAGGTCAGCTCTGTTAGGGAAGAGAAATCTGCATGACTCTGTACCATAGGGCGTGATGTTTAGAACTTGAGTTTTTATATATTTTTAAAAACACCCTGTAATGGCTAAGTTTATGTGCAAACTTGTTTAGTCCATAGTGCTCAGATATTTGGTTGGTCATTATTCTGGATGTTTCTGTGAGATTGTTTTTGGATAAGATTAATATTTAAACCAGTAAACTTTGTCATAATGTGGTAGCTCTTATTCAATCAGTTAAAAGCCGTAATAGAACCAAACTTACTTCCCCCTACGCAGAAACAAATTCTGCCCGCAGAAGGCCTTCAGCGTTGATTTCAACTGCAACATCAGCTCCTCGCTGGGAAGAGCTAATGCTGTATTCTTGTAGCCAACTCCTTGAAATCAATCTCTGTCATACTTCTCCTCTGTCTCTCTCTATGTAGATAATTATCTATCTATCCATCCATCTATATCTATGTAAATACATCTATAAAAATCTATCTATGTATCTATCCTTAATCGGTTCTATTTCACTGGACAAAACCTAATGCAAACTCCATACCATAATACTGGTTTTAAATGGTAAAGTTCATTAGTTCCATATTAACTGTGAATCATCACTTACAAGATAGTTCATGTATGTTATTTGGTCCTTTCTCTGACAGCCACACTAGATTGTGAGCTCTTGATAACATCTGCATGTTTAAAAAAAAATTTTCCATCCCAATATATCTATCATACAGTGGAACTACTTATTAGTTACATGACTTTGGTCATATTCCTTCATGTCATTAAACCTATATTTTCTTAATAATAAAATGTGGACAGAAAGAGTAAACTAACACTTCACAGAATTGCTCTTATGGTTGAGTGAGCTAGGCTACAAAAAATTTAGTATAGTGCTTAGTACTATAGTAAGCACAAAGTACACCTTATTTTAACCAAACCAGGTAAGTATTATTATCAGCACCAGTAGAATAGTTAGTACTCAATGAATATTCATTAAATTCAAATTTACAATGATAAAACAACATAGAAAAATCATTTCCAAGGCAAAAAATAATTGTATATGAAAGCTTCAGCTGAATACATTTGAGACACATGGATACTTAATTGAAGACACCTCTAATAATATAAAATTAAATTGTCAGGTTCATCTTATACAAAATGAAGTGTATAATAAAGAATGTTCTGTAGTGTTATCACTTATTTTTAATTATCCAAATTATTCAAATTAATTTCGCATAGATTTTAAATGGTTGATAGTGCTCTAGTTTGTTATTATCAATTACAAATCATTTTTCTAAATTCTACATTTAGGAGTGAATTCAGGTATTCTGAACTGGTAATTATGCACAATACAAAGGGAATGTGGTAGGATTATGAGGTTATAGTTAAATATTAGCAGGTTAGGGCTAATTTTTCCTTTTGTGTATTTATTAATGAGGGATATTTTTGAGTTGAATTATATAATTCATCAGTAGAGGAAAGAACTCAAAACTAAATATTAGTTTTCAAACAATTATCTTTTGTAATTATGGGAAAAAAGAAGTGAAAAATAGTTGGTTATGTTTTTACTTAACTGTCTTTGTCCAAAAATCCCAGCATGTCAAACACACACTATGGAAAGTTATGTACAACAGCAAGGCCTGTATAATTTTCTAGTTTTTAAAAATTTGCCAACTCAACCATGATTGCAGGGAAACAGTGGCCTAACCTCTCAATGCAGATTTAATAATAGTTTACACTACTGAGGTCTCTTGTTGAAAGATTTCATTGCTTAAAAAAATGTAGTTCAGGACACCTACTGAAATAATAAAGACTTGATTAATTACAATTAAATAACACTGGTTCAAACATTTTACTTCTTTTCATTTTGGGTTATTTTCATCATGTGGACTATTAATAGTGGAGCTGCCATAGTATACTGGGAAATCTATTGAAAAATAGGGTAGAAGCTCATGTGTATGTGATAAAAAAAGATTTGATTTGATGTATCAAACTCCCTGTGAAGTATGTAATTTATTAAGCCAAAAATTAGCATCAAGTCTGCATCAGATGTGGAGAAAATTATGAATCCCTTATTTTGGTGACATTAAATTAAAAAGAGTTACTGTTGTTTTTACCTAACAACTTCATTTCATACAATGTCTTCCTAATATAAAATACCTCATATAAAAAATGAATGTCCTTTACACGACAGCCTTGGGTTTTCTCTCTCATAGCTCACTTTTCTGCCAGCTAAGACAAAGCACAAATAGTTACCAAATAAAGTGGGTGATGGGATCAGTTCAAAGAAAGAAGAGGTCACATTTATGTAGTAGGACAAGGGACAATTTCCTAAAGAAATGATGGGGTGTAAAGTCCTAAATTATTAGAAATGTACGTGAACCTTTAATAATGAAATTTCATTCCACAGATGAGACCAAAGCTGGGAAGATTAAACCCTAGTCTGAAGTCATACAAAAATACGACAGCGCCTTTACTAGAACCCAAATTCCATAATTCTTAGTCTAGTGGATTTTATAAAAAAGCAGCTTTACGGAAGTATAATTTACATACCACAAAGCGACATTTTAAAGTATAAAATTCACCAGTTTTCAGTATATTAGCACAGTTGTGCAACTATTAACTATCAATTTTCAGAACACTTTTATCACTCTAAAAAGCAATCCTGCACCCCCAAGAGCCACTTTCCATTCCTCCATCCTTGCAGATCCTGTCATTGACTAATTTATTTCCTTTATTGACCTATTCTGAATATAAATAAAATCAAAGTTTGTGACCAATGTTTCTGACTTGTGTTACTTGTCATAATGTTTCATTCATTCATGTTGTAGCATATTTCAATCATTTCTCTCTTTTTTTGATACTGGGGATCGAACTCATGACCTTGTGCTTGTGAGGCAGGTGTGCCACTGAGCTAAATCCCTGGCCCAATAATTTATTTGTATTGTTAAATAATATTCCACTGCATGGCTATAAGTACTTTTTATTTACCCATTCATCAATTGATAGATATTTATGTTGTTTAAAAATTGGCTATTATGAAGAATTGCTATAAAGCTTTTATTTTTATAATGAATTACTTCACATATTGATCGATTGATTGATTGATTGATTGATTGTGGTGTGTGGCTTGAATCCAGGGCCTCACACATGCTAGATATGCACTCTACCGCTGAGCTATATTCTCGCTCCCTTGCCTGTATTTTTTAAAAGGAGTTTTAGGTTCACAACAAAATTGAGAGGAGGGTATGGAGATATTCCATATAGCCTCAGATCCTAAATATATGTAGCTTCCCTTGTTATCAATTTCCCCCACCACATGCATGTTGTACAATGGTGCCTTAATGTAATACCTTCTCAGGGATTCCTGGTGCGGATTCTGACACTATCACATACTTCCTGGTTTTCTAGGGCTTCCTTTGAAATCTGGGTGGAAGCCTCTATGACCTTTAACTCTTGAGTTTTGCATGCTTGAAGCCCAGCATTATGTGGATGATGCCAGGGCCTGGCATCAGTGTGAAAAGTAGTTGGAGTCTCTTGAGCTATAGCTGCAGCAGACTCTGTGTCCCTGGATGGCTGGACACAGGTAAACACTTCCTTAGATGATCCTGAGTTAGCAGGGGACCCTGTGGCTCCCTCCTCTCCCCGGCTCCAAACAAAGTGTTTTAAATGACTTACACTTTTCCACTCTTGAGCTTTGATGGATGAGGTGTTACTAATTTATAAGATGTCATTGAGGCAAATTTTCTATTGTTCTGGTATAAAGTACAGTGGACCCTTGACTTACAAACTCAATTCGTTCACGAGGGCTGGCTGCAACTCAAGTTGGTCAATTGAAGGCTCAAGCTCCTCTACACAGCCTTCAAAGTCTCTCTTCTGTATACAGGCTTTCTCAATTAACCCCACATGGGAAAGGATGTCTTAATGTACCTTCTGGAACTCTTTAAGGGTTAAATCTGTGTCTGAGACCATTTGGAAGCACAAGAGGCTAGCATTTGGATTGTATCTCAAGACTTTGTTCATAAATTAAAACTAAAATTCTGGCCATAACCCAAGTTGTTCGTATGTCAGGCTGGTCATAACTCAATGTCCATTGTACTGTACTTAGCTTCTTTTGAATAGTACTAATGTTTTTAGCATGTATTTGCCTACCCTGTGTTTGCCTACCTTTATTTGCCTACCTGGTTCTTCAATAATAGGGTCTGTACTTTGCCTTGTATGCTCCCTTCCCTTACAGATTGAGAGTTGTTGGTTTTTCAGTTTGTTCAGCTTTTTATTTATCTTTAGGATAGAGTGGCAGATACCTAGCTTCTTACATGTGGAGCAAGAAATAAGAAGCCTCATATATAAATTTTTGTGTGGACATATATTTTCAATTCTCTGGCAGATAAACTTGAATGAAATTGCTAGGTCATGAAATACAATCTCTAGGCTTAACTTTTGGAGCAATTTCCAAACTGCTTTCCAAACCAGCTACACCACTTTACATTCCCACCGGCAATGTATGAGGGTTACAGTTTTTCCACATATTTGTCAACTCTATCTTATTTTAGTTATCCTAGTGGGTGTGAAGTGTTATCTCACTGTGATTTTGATTTGAATTCTTTAATGAATAATAAAACTGAGCATATTTTCATGTACTTATTGGTTGCTTTTATATCTTCTTGAAAGAGGGATATTAACCTTTTTGTGTTTGCAGTTTAAAATTGGTTTGTCTTTTATTATTCAGTTTTAGAATTCCTTATATATTGTGTATATAAATCCTGCTACAGAAATATGATTTCAAAACAGTTTGTATCTTCTATGCATTTTTCACTTTTTTATTTTATTTTATAATTTCTTTTTTGGTACTGGGGATTGAACTTGGGTCCTTGCGCTTGCACAGCGCAGTGGCGAAACCACTGAGCTAAATCCCCGGCCCTTTTTTATTTTAGAAGAAAAAACTTTCAATCCTTTTAACTTCTTAAAACTTTTTCAGCTTTATTGTAGTATAACTGACTAATAAATTTGTATATATTTTATAGAGTACAATGCTTGTTTGGATGAATTTGTGAAAATATTTTATATATTGAAATAATTACCACATAAACTTGTATATATTTTATAGAGTACAATGCTTGTTCTGATGTATTTGTAAAAATATTTTATATATTTGAAATAATTACCACAATCAAGCTAATATTGTAGCCAATACCTCATATTGTTTTTTTCTTAGTGTGTAGTAAGAACACTATGATCTAGTAGTTAGCGTAGCAATTTTCAAATATAGAACACATTATTATGAACTACAGTCATGCTGCTTTAAAATAGATCTTCAGAACTTATTCATCCACTCTAACTGAATCTCTACACCTGATTACTCACATCACCCTGTTCCTCCTCCTCACACTCCAGCCTCTAGAAACCACTACTCTGCTTTGTTTCTATGAGTTCAATTTTTTAAAGACACCAGCTGTAGGGGAGATCATGTAGTGTTAGTCTCTCTGTGCCTGGCTTCTTTCATTTATTTTTTTATTTTTACATTTTTTGTATATCCTTTTATTGGTGCATTTTAGGTGTAAAATATACTGACATTCATCATTGGAGATATGCACCTTTACATACTCTCTTGGTTCTTATTTTTCCCCCTTCCCCTTCCCTCCCTTCAACCCCTCCATCCTTCCCTATTTGCAAAGATTTTGTTTCCATTTTTCCATTTTCTCATATTAATTCCATTCCCTTTTTTCCTTTCTCCTACCCCTCCCACTCCCCCCTCCCATTTTCCCCTTTTCTTCCTATTTCACATTATCTATTATACCTTTTAGTCCTTATTTACACTTTCAGTTTCTCACACTAGAGAAATTATTCGGTATTTACACGTGTGTGTCCTATTTATTTCACTTAAGAGTATCACCTCAATGTGCATCCATTGAGCTATAAATGTCTCTAATTTCTCATTTTTGATGGCTAAGTAGTACTTCATTTTATAAAAAACCCCACATTTTCTTTATCCAGTCTCCAGTTGATGGGCATTTGGGCTGTTTCCAAGTTTTAGCTATTACAAATTGTGCTGCTGTGAACATGGGTGCACATATATCACTGTGGTATGATTCTTTTAATTCTTTGGGGAAGATCCCCAGCAGGGGAACAGCAGGGTCAAATGGGACTTCCAGTCCCAGTTCTTTGAGGTATCTCCATACTGATTTCCACAGTGGTTGCACCAGTCTACACTCCCACCAGCAGTGGAGCAGGGTTCCTCTTTCCCCACAGACCCGCTTGCATTTGTTGTTGGTTGATTTCATGATAGCAGCCATTCTTTCTGGGGTGGGGTGGAATCTCAGAGTTGTTTTCATTTGGATTTCTCCAATGACCAGTGATGTTGAACAGTTTTTCATATGTTTATTAGCCACATCTACTTCTTTATGTGAGAAATGTGTGTTCATTTCAGATGCCCATTTTTGGATTGGGTCTTTAAATTTGGGAAGTCTAATTTTTTTAAGTTCTTTATAGATTCGAAATAGTAGACCTTTGTGTGAAGGACCGCTGGTGAAAATTTTTTCCCACATTGTGGGTTGTCTCTTCACGCTGCTGGTGGTTTCTCTTGCTGTGCAGAAGCTTTTTAATAAAAAGAGATCCCACTTGTTGATTGTTTGTGTGGCTTCTTTCACTTAGCATAGTGTCCTCTGTGTTCATCTAAGTTATTAAAAGTGGCAGGACTTCTAACAGCCTTGAAAACTAGAGATCAAAAATACCAGCCCCAGTCATCCTTGCATTACCTGCCCTTACAGAGTAGCCACTGAGCAAGAGAATAGCGAGGTAGAATCTTCTGCCTGACACTGAAAATCCTCATGGTGATGATTAGCTAGGGCTTATTTTCAGAGAAACATTGTAGTTGTCTTCTTTGGTTGATCCTTGTCTAGTTTTGGAATCAGGATAATGGTAGTTTTCAGTAATAACTTTGGGAGTACTCCTTCTCTTTCAATTTCATTAAAGATCTTGAGCAGTATTGGTATTAGATCTTCCCCAAAGTTCTTGTAAAATTCCTCAGTGAGCCCATCTAGATCTGGACTTCTCTTAGTGATAGATTCTTTTTTATTACTGCTTCAATTTCATTGCCTGCTATATGATTATTAAGGGTTTTGAAATCTATTTTTTGGTAATTTATATATATCTAGGAGTCTATCAATTTCTTCTGAATTCTCAAATGTATTGGTGTACATGTTTGTGAAGTAGTTTTTAGTATCCTTTTGATTTTGGCAGTGTCCATCGTGATTTCTGTTTCATTTCTAATTGTATTGATTTGGGTCTTTCCTTTTTTGGTTAGATTGGCTAAGGGTTTGCCTACTTTGTTTCTTCTTCAATCCGTTGATTTTTGTATTGGTTGTTTTGATCTCAATTTCATTGATTTCTGCTCTAATCTTTATAATTTCCTTCCTTGTACTAGCTTTGTGTTTGGATCGTTCTTGTTTTTCTAAGACCTTGAGGTGAATCATTAGGTTATTTATTTGGGCTTGTTGTGTTTTAATACAGTGATACTTTGGATCATAAATGTTTTTGTTTGTGAATAATTGTTTGCAAACAAAAGCATTTGGCAAAATTTTGTTTTTGTTTGCAAACTCTATGTCAGGTGACAAACATGACCACAGCCATCTTTCTCGCACAAACACAAACCTGGCCATCTTTTTCAAAATCATGGACTAAATTAAGTTTGTGAACTGAGGTACCATTGTGTATACACATTCACAGCTATAAACTTCCCTCTTAAGACTGCTTTCATTGTGCTCAGTAAGTTCTGATATGTTGTACTGGCATTATCATTTAGTTCTATAAATTATTTTATTTCTTCCTTGTTTTTCTCTGTAACCTACTGTTTGTTTCAGGGTATATTGTTTAGTTTCCATGCATTTGTTAATTTCTGTTTTTGTGATTGATTCCTACCTAGTTTCATTGCACTATAGTCTCTTAGTATGCATGATATAATTTCAATTTTTTTACATTTACTTAAGTTTGCTTTATTGAGTACTATGTGGTCTATTTTGGAGAATTTTATACATACTGCTGAGAAGAATGTGTATTCTGTTAGATGGAGCACTCTATAGATATCTATTAAGGCAATTTGAAGGTTTCATTGAACTGTGATGTTGTTTTATTTTTTGGTCTATTTTTGATCATTGGTTATTGAGGTTCCCCACTGTAATTGCATTTATATTTATTTGGTCTTTTATGACTAGTAGTGTTTGTTTTATGAAGTTTGGTGCACTGTTGTTTGGTGCATATATGTTAATGTTGTTATGTTGTTCAGTTGGACTATTGTATGAACTAATATGCAACGAGATTCTTTGCCTCCTTTGATTGGTTTTTGGCTTGAAACCCACTTTGTCTGAGTATAGGTTAGCTGTACCTGCTTTGTTTCAGGTTCTCATTACATGGAATATTTTTTTCATCTCTTGATAACAACTTTGACTCAAACACCAAGACTTCTCTTTACTACATTTTGTATTATTGCCGTCACAATTTATATCATTTATATATAAAGTATCAATTAAAATTATTATATATATTATTATTTTAAATACTTTTTTCATTTGACTTTTATACTAGAGTTAAAATTGGCTTATGTACTATAGTCACAGTATGAGTATTATGAATTGGACTATATTTTTACAATTTTATACTTTTACATATTTTCATTTTGTTAGTATCTTCCATTTCAACTTGAAGAACTCCTTTTATTATACCTTGTATGACAATTCTAGTGGTAATGATGTTCCAGAGCCTTTATTTGTCTGGGAAAGTATTTTACTTCATTCTAGAAAGATAGTCCTATTGGTTACAGTGTTCTTGTTGGCAAGAACTATGAATGTGCCATCCCACTTTCTCTTAGCTTGCAAGTTTTCCATTGAGAATTCCACTAATAGTCTTATAGAGTCTCCTTTATATATGGCAAGTCTTATGGAAATTCCCACATATGTGACAAGTTGCATTTTTCTTGTTGCTTTCAAAATTCCCCCTTTATGTTTCCTTGAAGGTGGATCAAAGTCTCTTTTGGTATATTTAATCTAATAGGGGTTCTTTTGGATCTGTGGATCTAGACATCCATTTTCCTCTCCATAGTTAGGAAATTTTCTGTCAGTGTTTATTTAGATAAGCTTTCTACCCCTTCCTTTTCCTCTGTTCCTCTTGAGCCAACATAATGCTTATATGCATTGCCTTGATGGTGTTCCATAAATTCTGTAGGTATAAGCTTTCATCACTCTTTTCCATTACAGGTTTTTGGAAGGGGAGTTCTCCCAGTAGTAAATTTTACATAATTTGTCTCCAAGGTCACTGATTATTTCTTTTGCTTAACTCAGTCTGCTGCCAATATCTCTTTAGGCCTAGTTGACTATAGTGGTTTCAAGTCCTATATTTCCTTGGTGATCTTCTTACTCATTGTTCTATCTGGGATGGAATAATGGACATTGAATTCTCCAACTATTATTGTTGAAACATCTATTTCTTTAATTCTGAAATTTTACTTCATGTATGTTAAGCCCTTTTGTTAGGAACATTTATGCTTATGAATTCCACATCTTCCTGGTAGATAAATATTTTTATCATTTAATGAATCTTTGTAATAGCAATTTTTATCTTAAAATCTATTTTTTCTGATCTTAGTATAGCCACAATAGCTGTCTTTGTTTATTGTTCTTACAGCATCATTTTTGAGTTTCATTTTATTTTCCTTTTCTTTATATTTGAATCTAAAATGTGTCCCTTGTTAATAGTATATAATTGATTCTTTCAAAATTCATTCTTCCAATCTCTGACTTGATGTACTATATTTAAATTTCAAGTAACTGCTGACAAGTTAGGATCCTTTTTATTCTCTACTAAATTTTTGATAGATTTTGACTTTGAAAATATCCATTCTCAGTTTGTCATTTGTCTGGTAACTTCATTTATAATCTTCTTCATTAAAAATAAATATTTAATTTTGATGCATTAAATCCATTGAATCTTCATTATATTTTTATGCTTTAAGGTTTTCCTACTTTATTCACTTCCTAGTTTTGCTTAAATATAAAAATATTCTTATACATCATTGTGGTAGGTTTTGTATAATGGACCTTCAAAAATGTCCATATTTTAATCCATGGAATATGTGATACGTTACCTTGTATGACAAAAGAGACTTTGCAGATTTGATTAAATCTTGACATGGGGAACATTACAATTTATCCAGATGGGTCTAATCTAATCATGTGAATCCATCATAGTGGAGAACTTCTCTTAGCTATAATTCGTCAGATAACAAGAGTTGTACAACCAGAAGCAGAGTCAGAGAAATACTACACGTTTGGCTTTGAAAATGGAAGAAAGGTGTCACAAACCATGGAAATGAGCAGACTTTAGAAGCTGGAAAATGCAAGAGAATACAACTGTCAGAAAGGAATGCTAGTAAAAAAAGAAAAAGAACTGAAAAAAGAATTGAAATAGAGCTTTTGAAAATGGAAAGGGGACTGAGTTGGAAGGAGCAGGAGGGGGCTGGAAGCATTGGGGATGGAAGAGAAATTTGGATGTGTTATGTGTATGTACCAACTCCCCACAATAAATGGAATCTTTACACACTGCAAACATATACCAATAAAAAGAAATGCAACCCTTCCAAAACTTTGGTCTTAACAAGATAAGACCCACGATGAAATTCTGATCCATACAATAATAAGAAAATAAGTTTACATTGAATAAGCCGCTGGGTTTATTGTAATTAATTACAGCAGCACGATAAAACTAATATGTCATAGAGATACTTCTGACACTATTCTTTTAACTTGTTTCGACTTCTCATTTAGATCTTTAATTTGGCCTTGCTTTTGTATGTGATATAAAGATGTAGTCTATCTTTATTTTTTTCTGCATAATGAGCCTGTTTGTCAATACCGTCAACAACCTAGCTTAAAGTGGTTTTATCCTCTTAATCATATTTCAAATTCTCATGTACTTCCCTGGCTATTTTTACGTTCTATATTTGTTTTCATTGTTGCATTTGTCTATTGCTGTAATTATCACTTTGATTTTGTTTCTGTGGACATACTTGTTTTAATATACAGCAGATAAAAATTTCATTTCTTATTATACCATTTCATTTTGTTAAGCCAGCTATTCTTAAAAATTTAATTCACATTTTCAATATAAATGTGTTGACTTCTTTAAAAAGTTAGAATTTTATTAAAAGTCATCACATAAGGATGACTTTAGATAGATTTATTTAGGAGAGTTGAAATGTGTACTATGTCAAATCATTTCATGAACATGGGTTATATCTCAATTTATTTGAATCATATGTGAACTTTGATAGCTCATTGTTGAGAAGTATTTGATATTGTTTTGTGTCAGCCTTCATGTGTACGAACATATCTTTGATCTCCTGCGTTCCTGTTACGTTTTAATCCCAATGTAGTGGGAGACAACTCTGATTTTATTCCTTTCCCCTTTGAGTCAAAATTTAGTTATTTCTTATAACATAAAAAAACTCATCCATAAAAATATCGAGCTAGTAAAGTCAATTACACATATTGCATAAGCTAAGGTTGCCTCTCTACACATGCAAGTTATGGCTTCTTTCTTAGCCAGAGTAATTTTGTTGCCTTAGTTTCTCCGAGTATGAATTTGTTATATTCATCAGTGAATATTACCTTCAGTATTGGTAATGACCATTTTATAGAGAATGACTTAGTTTTAAACAAACAATAGGCCTTCTTAAAGCTCCATTTTCTTTTAAGGGCAAGAGTTCTATAAATAATAAATATTTACAGTTTTTATCCTGTCATTTGTGATTTATGCTGCCAGTTATTGACTGAGCTATTCTGTGTTTTCAGACCCTTTTTAACATTCTCTTCTAAGATCAATAATACCCTGTTCAGCTCTATACTTTAGCAGAAAGTGGGAAGGGCTGTGGTTTAAGATGAAATTGTGTTTGAGGCTGGCTCTGACAATGACTAACTATGATCTATGAGAATTTGCCTCCTTTTCATTTACTCTTTTGTAAAGTAGAGCTGGTAAAAGAACGTGCTTTATAGAGTTTCTTTAAAAATCAAATAAAACAATGGGTATAGGTTCTTAATACATCAGGGGCGTTTATTGAATCCTCCATAATTTTAAAAAATTATGTTTGTTATTATCTTCAGGTATATTATTCTGATCTCTTTTTCTCTTCTAGTTGTCAGAAACTTTCTTAACTATAGTCTCTTACAATTATGAATAAAGAGGCTTTGAGGAATGTAAACAGTATTATCTTCTTTTAATATTGGAGTATTTGGAAATTATGGAACGGTAGTGTTTCAGCTCCCACCCAGCCCCCTCATAAGTCTTAGAGGAATGAAACATTTATTTCTCTTGGTACAGAAAGATTTTTTGAAAATATGATTTGAGACCAAACAATCAAATGCTGTGGTTGGTTTTGATTGGTTATAGATGACTATGGAGTTTTAATACTGAGACCCAATATCCTCTCTCAGATAAAAAAAGGACAGATTTGAATCTCAGTTCATCAACTCAGGAGTGTAAAATATATTACTTTCTTCATTTAATTAAACCTAATTGATGAATTTGATACCCCTTCCTGACAAGTTGGCAGGACATTCAATCTTGGTTGTTATTTCAACTTTTTACCTTTCCTTTTCCCTCCTCTTAGCCCTTCCACCCCTTTTCCCTCTTCTTTCTAAAGTTTCATGAGAATTCAGAAGACTTGTACGGTACCTAGAACCCGAGAGATGAGTCTCTAATTTTTAGTCTATCATAGTAGGTACGGATATTTTTATTCAAATGAGTAGGGGTCTCTTGAAGTTGGGGTGCTGTCTACTTCTGTAGCTTTGCAGTCGTGGGAAACTCAAAGCTGGGAATCACAGTGCATGAGTTTTACCTTTCTAGACAAACCATGCTATTATCCACTTGTGGGGCTGGTTGTTTCTACCCAGAGGAGCCACGGGACAAGGTAAAGGGAGCTATTGTTCTTCATTCCCTTCTAGTCTGAGGTCTCTCTTTTCTAAGATGTCATCTCTCCTTATTTTTAAATCTCCAGATCTTTAATCTCCTAATGTCCATTAAACACCAAGCCCAAATCATTAGCAAACAAAATCTTTCTTTCTTCGCCAGCAGGGAAGGGAGAAGAAATATTCGATTTCATCCCCTAGAATAAGAAAGAAAGAAAAGACGAGCAAAACCATCAAATTTACATATTAAAATAATCTGAACATTCATTTCTTGCTACAAAAATGAAGTAGTTAATGTAACTTTGAAATATAAACCTCATACCAGAAAGTTCTTTCATGTTGGTCAGTGAGAAGTGCTAATTAACACTAATTTTTAAGATCATTACAGCTATTAAATTTATTTGCAGTAATAATAAATTCATCAGTTATATGAAAGCTTTTTCTGTGAAAGATTTCGAGCAATTACTTTTCATGTCCACTAAAGATGACAGAAGAGACTGAAGTCTTAAAGGGAACCAGCAAGGTTTCAGTTTTTATATAATTAAGTGGCTCAAAAGACAGGTCTGGGGTGTCATCATGGCTAACAGAACAGGGAACAAAATGAAGTGGTCGTCCTAAGAATCTTTCAGTTTTCTTAGGGTGTGACTCGGGCTTGGCACAGCTCCGTAGTCTGCTGATGTCAGTCTAGTGTTCAGAAAAATTATCCACAACCAGGAAATGAGGCAAAAGGATGATTGCACATCCTCCCAATATCCCTGGAGCACTGCCTAATAGGTCCAGGCAAGGAGATGTATGCTTGGTTTACTTTCTATTTACTATTGATTAAGACACAAACACTGTGAAGTTACTTGTTAACTTGGAAATTTTGGTTCATTAGAGGCAAATGATTTCTGCCAGGTAGAGAAGGTTAGGGTGGTATTACCTGGTGAGACACTAACTGGTCTTTTGTCTCACTTTGTAAATTCATTTAGCATCCTTTTTCTGATTGTGTACATCTCTATTTCCTGAATTCTGCTTTTAAAGTAGCCTTACCATCTTGCTGCTTTCGTCATATATGAATTAATCTTTGATTTGTGCTCATTTGTATGAGAGCCCTGCTTTTAATTTTATGAAAATCGTGCTTTCACCCTGAGGAGTCAAAAACACTGATTTTCTGGAAAACCTGTGTGTGTGTGTGTGTGTGTGTGTGTGTGTGTGTCTGTGTGTCTGTGTGTGTGTTGCTGCAAGGGTAGGAGAGCACATCATTTTATGTATATGAATATATGTAGGAATCAACAAAACAGATGTACATGCTTGTGCATATTTATTAACATCAGTGACCTCTGGTTGGAGAGGGAGTGAGCAATGGGTGGCAAATAGCAACAATATAAAGAAACAGACAGAAACAGAAACAAACTAAGAAAATTCTGCTTCGAAACTTCGTGACTAATGATTTTATCTTTTAATATAAGTTGCGTATTTATTCATATGCATAGATATTTAAACCATATCGATACATACACACATTTTTGTGTATTTGTGGTGTCAAATGGGTGTATATGAGTCCAAATATATGTGTTATCTTGTCTAATGATAAAGACAAACAGCAGATACAAGAGTACAAAGTGAATATATTAGGATACAATATTGGGGCAAACAGATACAATATAAACAAATATACATGTATATTTATATTGTGTGTGTATATATAAACAAGGAGAAAGTTATGCAGAGAGTCCACATTAGTCTATTAGTACTGGAAACTTGAGGTGTATGGGATGAGGAGAAAGAAAGATATTCTTTAAGCAGCTTCATATAGTTGATCTTGTTAGAAAAAATTGTAAACTTGGTGGAATATGTCAAATAAAAGTTTGAAAGTTATGTATGCATGAGTATATGTAAAAGTTTCTAAAAGTGAAAAGTAACTTAGTAGTAATTATAATATGACTCATTATTGCTCTGCAGCAAACTAGTAGAGGGAGACCTCTCTGGTTCTCAGTTTCTTCAATTATGAAAGGATGGGGAAGGAACTCTATTTTATCATTAAAGTACTAAAATTCTATAATTGCTGAAAATTGTTCCTTGAAATTAATAAAATCATAAAATTAACGCAAAGTATCAACCATAGAAAAAAGGAGGAAAGAAAGTAGTTAAAGGAAAGGAAAAAGGAAGAAGTTAGGAAAGGAGGCAGAATAAGAGGGAAGATAATAGAAAGGAAGAAGGAAGAAAGGAAGCAGGAAGGGGAAAGGAAGGAAAGAAGAAAGGCAGAAAGGACAGCGCGGGAGGGAAGGCCAGGCTGCTTGGCAACCCCAGGCGAGCGCTGTTCTCCACCTTTCAGTGGAGACCCTGGAACACCACCACAGTTGCAGCTTCTACTTGGCTTTTGCTGAGTTGTCTTTAGGTAACAGAGCTATTGTAACAAAAGGCATGTTTCTTTTCTTCTTTCTGTTCTGTTCTGTTCTGTTCTTTTTCTTCATGTAAGGATTCACTTTTAGGAGACAAGTCAGTTGGTTGTTTGGGCATCCATGGACAAGACTCCTCTTTTCTGCTAAGAGTTAGGGTAGTTGCTATTTTTCCACTAAGGATGAGTGAAATTTTATAACTGACATGCCCTAGAGTAATTATTCTCTCACAATTATTTTGTAAGCTCCCCCTACCCCACTTTCCCTGTAGATCATGTTGTCTACTTCAATTACACAGAAGTGTTTTCAGGATTAAAAAAAATAGGCTAATTTCTACAAGCCTATTGGGCATTTCCTGACTCAAATCTCCAAGTTACATAACTTTTTCTAGTTAATTACTTGAGTGAAAAGAGAAACAGAAAACTTAGCTTTTATATTGGATACTTCCATAAATCACAAATGATAAGTTCTACAGAAAATGAAGGCATTTATTAATGAATCATCTTTTAGTTACTGGGTAGAAATCGAAGAAAAAATGAAAATTAGAAAAGTATTATATTATTCTTTTAAGCTTGTATATTAGGTGTGGCATGTCATATTTTAATCTCCTATTTTACCCAGATACCTGGAATTTGATTTAGTTTTCTTCCAACTTAAGGGTTAAAATTAAGGATGAACAGATGCTGCTGGTAATTTTAACACCAACACCCAAGTTCCAGATATTTTCCCCTCATATAATTCCAAACTTCAATACAGATTTGTTAAAACACACAACTATTCTTTTAACCTATTAGCCTGTCTCATTCTCATTGATCAGTTTGCCCA
Source organism: Heterocephalus glaber (assembly GCF_053883595.1). Taxonomy (NCBI): domain Eukaryota; kingdom Metazoa; phylum Chordata; class Mammalia; order Rodentia; family Bathyergidae; genus Heterocephalus; species Heterocephalus glaber. Next base: position 15,836,663 of record NW_028258297.1, on the reverse strand, counting down.
TCTTCAATCCACCTTCATGTAATCATCCACTAATCACAGCACTTCCTATTGACCCAGTGATTAAAACTTTAAGACCTAATCCAAGATTCAAACACCTAGAGCTACAGGTTTTTTTTTTTTTTTTTAAATGTTTTACTAATTCTTAGTAAAGTCTTCCAATTCATTTTCCATTTTCCTGGTGGGAAAAGATAAACCAATTCTCTGCCAAAAGCATTCCATATTGGATACTAAACGAAGTCAGGTAGCAGCTGTCCAATCTAAACTTTGGTGGATAATTAGCACATCCAATATCCAAAAGAAACAGGTAATTGTTGTGATTCATGAATTTGTTGCCAGGGTAGATATTTTACAGCGTTCATATCTTTCCCTAAAGAGAGAAGCTACCTAGAGCTTTGAGCAGTAAAATGCTGTTTTCTTCTCATTTAAAGAAAATTGCTGTTTACTTTGGGGATGTTCTTGGCATTCAGCTATGTTTTTATTCTTACTCTTTTTCACTTTTTTTCTTGGTGATATTCAAAAAACTATGAAGTATGAAAATTTCACTCAGGCAGAGACATAGAGGAATTTTGCCTGAGCAGAAATGGAGCATTATGCTTTGTGCTAAGGCATAATGGGTAATATATGTTCAACTATAATCTACTGCATATAATATTTTAAAGCTCACAAAGCATGTGCATACTTATATTTATGCATCATGACAACACTTGGTGTGGACACTCTTGTTATTATTTCCATTTGATAGCCAAGAATCTGAGGCTTAGTGAATTCTCTAGGAGCACCCAGTGAGAACATGGTAAAGATGGGAGAAGCCAGGTTTGCCGTGTTCTCTCCATTCAACTATGAATGATTTCCAGGGAACAAAGATATTTCCGTGACCCCAATTTATTTCCCCTCCAGTCTGCCAGTTTGACAGAAATGCCAACTGTTATTGCTTTGACTCATCAGAGTGTAGGAAGACACTTTGAACCTGGAATTGGTACTCACTAACACAGTGCAACATCATAGATAAACTAAAAACATTTTTGTCTGTTTGAGGTCTGTTTAAGGTAGGGTCTTACACATAAAGGAAATCTAAAAAAGCATTCCTGACAGAGACAAAGATTAAGGTAGGATGTGTTTTTATCGTGTGCGTTAGTTACTTTTCTCTTGTTGGTGAGACAAAATACCTGACACCCAACGTTAAAGAGGAAAAGATTTATTTGGCTTACAGTTTGTATAGGTTTCAGTACATAATCAGTTGGCTCTGAGGCAGGGTGGCAAGGAGCAGAAGCAACAAGGAACCCCAACAGCTTCTTTCCACCCTCTTTATCCTCTTCAGACTACGGGGGATGAGGGCCCTGCCAAACCAATGACTCACCTGTAGTGGTTCAGTAATCACACGCCCTTAATTCTAGCATCACACACTGTAAATTCACTCACCTATACCGGATGAGACTCTGGGGAGACATCTAGACCCAAACTATAACATCATACTTTTGGACAACCCCCCCCCCCCGACCCCCGACCCCTCACTTCATTCTCTGGCTTCTCCTGTGCACTCAGTTCTCTTGAAATGTCCTTCCTTTTCCCTTTCTGGCCCCTCCCCATCTTTTCCTTTAAGACACTCTTCTGGGTTTTTTTTTCCTGATCTAATCATTAATCTGTGTGTATATATCCTTAGAAACAACTACCTTTTTGGACTTCTAGTGCATCCTTGTCAGATCCAAATTTAACAATGAGATTTTGCACAAATTTCAGACTGCCTGGAAAAGAAACTTGATATCCAGGGTTAAATATGTTTCTCACTCAAAGATGGAACTCCTGATTTCTCTCGGCACTACTGTTAGAGCTCTCCAGAGTTCCCTCCTGAGCTCAGTTCTTCCTCTTCAGAGGGCCTCACATTGCTTGAAGTTCAAAGCAAGGAAGGAACCAGCTTCTGTTCTGTTTCTCATTTTGCTGCCTGCTTTTAAAGCTAACACAATTTTTTTAATGTCTTAGTAAATGTAAGTAAAATAGTGCGTGAGAAGGAAAGGGGGTGGAGAAGGGGCAGGTTGGATGATATGAGTGATTCAAAAATAGCAAAAAGGAAAAAAAGCATCTTTGAAAATATGGGCTTTTAGCTACAAAGAAAAGATATTTTTAAAACCCTCACCTAATTTTCTGGTAGCAGATTTTAAAAGATAAACCAATTTCCAAAGGGCATGCCAGCATAGAAAATTTATCATAACAAATAGCAAAAGATATTTATTTAATTTTAGAATTACCAGAACTGTATTACTTTTGGTTTTTGTTTGTTTGTTTGTTCTTACTTTATGTTTAAAAAAGCTCCTGGTAGAGAATTAATAAGAATTCTAGTTAACTAAAACAACAGTGTAGCACCTAACATTCATTAAGTGCTTATTGTGTGCAAAGCATTATGTTTTTGCTTTTAATTTTGAAGTTACACAAGATTTGATAGAAAAGATGTTAGGCAATGTCCAGGTGTAGTAAGTAAAAAAAAAAATCATAGCAACTAATAAAAGCTTGGCTCTTAAGGACAACTAAGTTTTAGCTGTACATTTTGAATAGAAGTATAGAAGGTTAACACTTCAAGGGTGCAGCCCACAAAAAGAAAAGGAGGATGACAAAGAGGAGGAGGGAGAGAGAGAGAGGAGAGAGAGACAGAGAGGAGACAGACAGAAAACAGTTTTATATCATTAACACCATTTGTAATATTAATATATAAATCACATTCTATATTATTTCCCTTTTATTTTGAAAAATCATAACTCTGTAGAAAAGCTTCAAGAAAAGTACCTTCATATATACACTTGAGTATATTTTTCTAGATTTCTAGACCAATCGTTCTTAACTAGAGATGACTTGTTTGTTCTTGGGAACATGTGGTCTTGTCTGGAGATGGTTTGGGTTGGTTACAATAGAGGGTGTTGCTTGCATCTGGTGGCAGAGGCCTTGAATGTTGCTAAACATCCTATAATTTACAAAGCAGCCTCTTTCCATAAGAAAGAATTAAAATGATGAGAAATTTGATTTATATATATTTATCTATGATATATAATACATATTTATATATATTCACTCCCATCATCTTCACCTATTGGTTAAATCAGATAAAATTGTTAATATCAGCCATTTTAGATCTACAACAATGTCAATTTTAAATAATATTTTCAGCTACATGTTTTTGTAGCTCTATTTTTTCCTGAACCATTTTAAAGTAAGTTATAGGCATAAAGGCAGTTCACTCTTGATGACCTTAGCAAATATCCACTAAAAACAAAGACACTCTCCTACATTACTTAGGCACAATATAATTACTACACTCAAGAAATTTAAGATTGATACAATAAAATCACGTAGTAGTCCATATAAAATGGTTTTCCTATTTGCCTTCACCCACCAAAATAATTTATAGCCTCTATTCTCACCCCCAATCCAGGTACCAATCAGTTTGTCTCATTATTGGTTAGGATCCTATTTAATGACAAACTTTACTGGGATCCCAGAGTCATAAAGTTTTTATGTTTGCAGAAGTTTTAAAACTAGAAGAGCTAATCAGATGGAGATAGATACCCGAGAGATCTTGAAAGGCTGTTCAAGTGGACTAACAAGTGGCAGATGAGTTTTAATGCAAAGAAGGGTGAGATAATACTCTCAGAGGCTGTTTTGTGTTTGGATTTTAAAAGCCTTAATTAAAATTCTTAATTTTTTCATTTTTAACAGAGAATTTTGTACCAAGGCTACTTAAGGAACAAAAACAAAAGAAATTTTTAAGAGATTGCTCGTTCTGCCTTTCAACTCTACTTGTTCAGAACATCAACTAGAAAGAGATGCTGTACAAAAGGAGAGAATTTATGGATATTTTAGCTGGTTCCTGGCTTGAAGGATGTCGCTTCTGATAGCTAATCATACAAACTTGCAGTTTTCCTGGGCTCAGAGGTGAATGTGTACACTGGTTAGAATGTGGTAATGAGACAGGTGAAACTGATTTATTTGTGTGGCTTATTCAAGATTTGTGTTCTCTCAGTTGGATGCACCCTAACTCATCAGGTGAAAGGGCTCACTGTTAGATTCTCGTTAAAGATAGGAATCTTGTCTTCCCTTACTAATTTGTAAATCTTCCATTTTCTCTGCGATAGGACTGCATTGTGTGACAGAGAGTTTTGTTTTAGGTTTTTCAGATGATTTCTTGGTATCTCTTCCACCTACTCCAACCACAGAAAATGACATGTCCAATGAACATTCTTCGTACATTGTCTTGGCTTACATATGGTCCATCCATCCATCCATCTATCTTGTCTCTTTAAACATTATATGTGCATACATATCTTAATATAAATAAATTTATGTTTTATTGTTGCCCTAACAGTACATCACACTCATAAGCACTATTTTATGGATTTTTAAGTTTGTTATTGCAAAATGTAAATGGTAATGATCAATATGATTCAATGAGGAAAAAGATAATTTTTTCAACAAATGGTGGGGTAACTGGATATTTACATGGAAAATAATGAATTTGGATCTCTACCTTATACCATTCATAGAAATTAATTCAATGTGGGTCATATACTTAAGTGAAAGAGCTAAAATGATAAAAATTCTCAATAGAAACACAGGAGTAAAATCTTCATAACCTTGGGTTAGATAATGATTTCTTAGATATGATGTCAAAAGCAGGAGAGGCAAAGTGTGGTGGTATATGACTGTCATCCCGGTACTCTCGGAGGCTGAGAAGATCACAAGAGGCAAGCCTGGGCAATTTAGCATCTTATCAAGACCCTGTCTCAAAATAAAAAATACAAAAGAACTGGGATGTGGTGCAGTATTGAGACCTTGAATTTCAGTACCACAAAACAATAAATCATAATAAAACCCCCAGGAGATAAAAGAGAAGATTGATAATTTGGACTTCATCAAAATTAAAAAGTTTTTCTCCTATGACTAGCATCAAAAAAGTGAAACAGAATTCCATAAAATGGAAAAGGCTGGGTATAATCCTATAATCCCAGCACCCAGGAGGTTGAGGCAAGAAGATGGTTGCGTATTTGAGGCCAACCTGGTCTACATAGTGAGTTCAAGGCCAGCCTGAACGGCATGGCAAACCCTGCCTCAAAAACAAAAACAAACAAAGAAAAGGAAAATATTTGTAAATCCTGTATCCAGTAAGGAAATTTATCTGTACTGTCTAAAGAATTCTTATAACCCAACAACCCCCAAAAACGGTGATATTAGCACGATAGATAAACAGGAATTTTCCAGCTCCACTTCCCTCCATAGAAACCTAGGAAGCAACTACCTATAGACAAGAATACGCTCATGAGTATCCCAGATCTTGGGAGTAAGGCTGAGATACCTTGGACCATATGACTGAGAACAGGAACACCCAGAGTTTAAGAGGAATGGTCTTATTTTGACCAGATCCTCCCTTCTTTAAACCAGAATATCTGAATCCCCAGGACCAGTGGTTTTTACAGAGGAAAGAGAAAGTTGGACACAAATATTTAACTTCCCCACCATTCTGAGATCTTTCACAGGACACTGTCTTGTCCCCTCCCACTGGGGTCACTGCGGGTATTGACATGGCTATACTTCCTGAGGTCAGAAACAAAGAACAGAAGCGAGGCTCAGAGCACTCAGTGCAGGGGTCTTGTGGGTGCTCTGCGTTCTGGTCAGGGAGGCACACAACCAGAGAGACTGCCCGGCTACCTCACACTGTCTGAAGCAAGGCTGATGAGTCTGTCAGACCTCCTGCCCAGCCACTGACCTTGAAACCTTCTGGGGCTGAGAAATAGAGGCAGGTTGCTGATTATCCACAGAGGAAGCATCTGGCTCAGCGCAGTCCCAGATGCTGAGCTTTGACCCAGCCAAGAGCTCACACACTCTTTAAGCCTTCCATAGGCCAGAAATCAGGGGCAGGGGAGAGATTAACTGCAGAGGAAACATATGGCCCCACACAGGGCCAATGGCCAAGGAGTTAGAACAGCAAGCCTTGACGTCCTGATTAGCACTGCCCTAGGAGAGGAGACGAGCCTGTGTCCATCCATGTCTATGGAACATATCCTGTGGTCGTGCTTACCCCAGGAGGTTGAGTAGTGATCTCAGGGACTTCACTCAGCCCTGGGTCCCAGGATGAAACCCTGTCAGTGAAGATCCTTATCTGCAGTACTGGCCAGACAGGAAAGACAACCCATGACACTGCTTGGGTGCAGGCAATTGCAGAGTTTAGCAAGCAGCGCTGCCTTTTTGCAGCAGGCTCATGCGATTGCAGAACACAGCCAACATTTCTGCCTGATCTCAGTTAACAGTCCAGCATAACTAAAAAAAAAAAAATGACAGCAGGATCCACCTGTTTGGGGTCACCATCAACTGCACTAGAATAGTGGAAAGTCAGCCACTCCCCCAAAACACTGGCAAAGAGTAGAAGTTTGGCCACTTCTCAGATGCACTGGCACCAACACAAGGACACAAAGATTATGAAAAATTAGGAAAAGACTACTTCACCAGAAGAAAATAATGAAGTTCTAACAATGGAGCCAGAAGAAATGGAGATCAATGAGATGGCTGAAAAGTGATTGAGAATAATCCTCTTCAAGAAGTTCAAGGAGTTACAGGAAAGTATAAAGGGAGAATTAAATTTGGGAAACAACTCATGAACAAAATGAAAAGGTTGACAAAGAAATAGAAGAAAAACCCAAAATTCTTAGGGGTAAAGAATATAATTAACTAAACTGAAAAATTCAAGTAGAAGAAACATTTAGTTTACTTGAAGATAGGACATTTGAAATTATTTAGCCAGAGGAAGAAAAAGAAAACAAGATTGAAAAAGAATGAAGAAGGCCTATGCAAATTATAAGATATCATCAAAAGAACTAATCTCTGCATAATGGGAGCTCCTGAAAGGGAAAGAGAGAAAGAGAACCAGAAAGAATATTAGAGGTAAAAATGTCTGAAAAATCCTCAAATCTGTGGAGAGATAATGACATATACCTATAGGAACTAGAAAAGTTTATGAGAAAATTCAACCTAAAGAAGAATTCACCAAGTATAAAACAAAGTTAAAAAGTAGAAATGAATGTTTATTGATGCATTAAATATTTATCAAATTCTAAATGCTTAAAATGTAGGGTATCTATATAATGGAATATTCGGTCAAGAAAAAAGGAATGAAGCACAAATTGAAGCTACAGCATGAATAACACTGAAAATATGCTAAATAAAAGAAGCTAGTCAAAAAGATCCACATACTTTCCCATGTATATAAAATGTCCAGATAGGCAAATCCATAGAGACATAAAATAAATTACATGGGTTATATAGGGTGAGCAAGCAAAATTGGGTAGTAAATGCTGATGGGCAGGAGCTTCTTTTTGAGGGATAATAAAAATGTGCTGGAATTAGATAATAGTGATGTTTGGAAAACTCTAATATACACATCAAACAGGTAGACTTTATGATATATACATTATGTACCAATAAAGCAGTTTAAGTATATGAGGTGGGATCAAACTATATAGGGAACTTTTAAATTTTAAAAATACTATGAGAGTAAAAAACACATTGCTATTAATCTCCCTCAAGATATTCCCCCTTGCTTTGAACACATTTATACCATTGTTCTTCTTTCAGAAGCAGTTCTGGATATTCTCTTTCGTGAATGTATTTAAGAGTAATTAAAAATACAGTAAATGCTGTTGTCAAGCACCATCCAGCAGAAATGCAGGCTCATAAAATCGTCACAGTGTGTCCTCATCCCCTTTATTCACAGATTTGGCACTGTGCAACTTTTGGCTCTTCCCCAAAGTCAAAATGATCATGAAAGCTAAACATTTTGAATTGATTCAGGACATTGAGGCAGCCAGGGCTGTGTTTAGTTGTGTTACTAAAGACACACACACAAAAGATTCTCAGGGGCAGGGATTTAGCTCAGTGGCACCTCGCCTGCCTCGCAAGCGCAAGGTCCTGAGTTCGATCCCCAGTACTGCAAAAAAAAAAAAAAAAAAAAAAAAAAGTTTTTCAGAACTGTTTCACAGAGTGGAAAGACTAATAGTATAACTGTGTTCAACCAAGGGGGAGTATTTTGAGGAGGAGGAATTACTGGTAATTAAACATCCACCATATTTGTGGTAGAAATGGAGGTTCTCTGGTCAATTAGAATGTCCTTTTAAGCTGCTTTTGATCATATAAATTTTATATATATATATAAAACACAAGATGAATATTCACTTAAAATTTAGGGATATATGTCTCTCAACTGTAGAATGGAAAAATGGAATAAATGCAGTGTGATATAGACATACAGTCAAAGTGTTATCTAAATAGCTTTGCCTTTGGCCACTAACCAATCAGACTAGAAGCTGGCCCAACCAAAATGACATTGAGAATAGCTGCAGTAGGCAGACATGTTCCTGAGTATCAGTCCTGCATAAAATGGAATGTCAGCAATAGAAATGAATGAACTACAGCAATAAGTAGCATATATAAAACTTTAGAAAGAAAGTTAAGACATGAAGTTCATACTACAAGATTCAGTGCATTTAAATTTCAAAGACAGGAAAACTTGTGCTATGTTGTTTATGAATGCATTCATTGCTGGTAAAACTATAAAGAAACACAATTAGTATAAGACTCAAGATGTTGGTAACCTCTTAGAAGAAAAGATAGTGATCATTGGAAAGGCAGATGGAGTCCTTTTTCTGGGTTTCTGGCATTTTTCTATTTTTACCACTGACTAGTTGTGTCATTTTGTTCATCTACAATTATTTCTAAAACTGTACTTTTTTTATGTAATAAAGGAAAGCAGATTAAATAAAGAGACCAAAAGATCTAGTTCAACACCTTGGCTATAATTCCTAATATCTCTATTGTCCTGGTCAATTTACCATGTCTCTTAGAACTTCAGTTTCTTTGACTGTAAAATGAAGATGGTTAAAATGGGCCCCAGGGTGAAGTTTTCAGGATAAAAAAAGATACTCTATGTGACACAGTCTAGTACGGGACACTAGTGTATGTTTTCTCTCACTACGCCACAGAGTAGCATACTCAGGAAGAGAGTAGGTTGCTTACAGGAAATGGAGTTTTAGTGTAGCGTGAGGAAGTTTTAACTCTGCAAAATTAGAACTGCCCAAGACTATACTGTATAGCTAATAAGAGGCCATGATAGTGTCAGCGCTCTGTACCTGCGGGTTCCATATCCATGGATTCAACCAACTGTGGATTGAAAATATTTAGGGAAAAAAATTGCCTTTGTACTGAGCATGGATTGACATTTTCCCTGTCATTATTCCCTAAACAATACAGTATGAAACTATTATATAAAATTTACCTGGTATTTAGTATTGGTGATCCAGACATTATTTGAAAGATTCAAGAGAATATGCATAGATTGTGTGCAAATACTCTACCATTTTCTATAAGGGATCTGAACATCATAGATTTTAATTTCCATGGGGATCCCGGAACTTAAGCATGCAGAAGGATTATTGTATTTAATTTTTGAGTAGCATTACCAGGAAAGCTCCACAGAAACTAAAATGAGAAGACAGATGCATACAGAAATTAAATATATATCCCTTCCCAATAAAGTTGAAGATTTTAAGGAGATATGACTTAAAGCTATCGATTCCAGAAAGAGATATATGAGGTGAAAAATTGGCCTGTTCGCTAAATCTGTAAACAGTAAAAAAGTAAATAGATAAGGACCAGAATTATTACTCAGGGCAGAAACCAATCTTTTTAAGTATATAAAACAACAAGAGATAGTAATGGGCAGGAACATACATGGACTCTAATAGGTTGTGCATGTTTTTCTTAATAACTGAGACCCCTTGAAGGTAGGATGAGTCTACTCAGTAGTGTGACCTTAGACAGCAAATCCAAGCTCTTCCAAGAATGTTTCTGGGACTACTAGCAAGCATAGAATCCTGGGCTGCATGAACCAGGGGCATCATCCTTTGGGGCATTTCTTCTAATGAAATGTATGAAAGCAGGACCCTATTACAGAAATTGTTCTTTTTCTTCTAGATACTGATTTTGTCTTCTAAAATCATATTGAATTTCTTTTAAATAAAATAAACTTGTCAGAGGGCATGTGTAGCAGAGTGCCGCACGCATAGCAGTTGGAAGTGGTTTTACTCTAACCAAAGGTGAATTGCTGGAAGAGTTTCTTTAGAGATACTTTTGACATTCCTTTCACCTTCTTGTCTCCAGCCCAATTTCCATTCCCTTAACAGAATTCTGCAAAAACTATGTCTTGGTTTGCTTTGTAGTTCTGCTAATACCACTTAAAACAATGCAGAGGAGGAGCCAGTCAGCACCGCCCCCCTTGTCTTTGAATTCTGGGAGTCTTTATGCAGGAGTATTTGTTCTTCACCTGGGGCTAATGGGTCCTCACCTGGGGCTGCAGGAGCATCACTTGCCAAGCTGGTGTCAAGCCCCAACTGTCCATGTCTAGAGAGAGTGCTGGTCCTCAATAGGGAGTGCGATGAAAATTTTAAAATTACTTTCCACCAATGGCCACAATGAAGGGCTTTAGGATTTGAGCTTTTCTTTGAGAAAGAGCAGTATTTCAATAGAAGTGCTACCTGGTGGACTGATGAAGGTGGGGAGAGGCCAGGTCTTTTTAACAGTGCTTCAAAGCCTGTCCAGGCTCATTCACTTTATGTATTCGAAAATGAATTCCATTCACAGCTGGAATGTTTAGTATCAGCAGGGCCAATAGATTTTTGCACTCCTCACGGGCCTAGTGGCCATGTTCCCATTAAACACATCTAATTCAAAGCAGAGGGAGGCATCTACATCTCAAGCCTAACTCTCAGCTTAATTCTCTCTGTCTTTTTAAAAGCTGCTCTTCCAGAATGAATTATAAATCAACCACAGCTAATTTTCACATTGAACTGTTTATGTGTTTTTAAAGAGCTTCTGGGAGGAAGCAGAAAGAAGATTTAATAAACGGAGAAGCTGTGAAGCTTCTAAAACACATAAGTAAAATTAAGAGGCAACATGTGACTGAAGATACCAGATAAATAGACTCAGAGCAGGTACCTTCTCGGGCAAATGTGGTGAGCAAAGCCTTTGTTTTTCAGCCTCCAAGCATTGGTGGTGACTTCCTTACTTCTGCAGAGCCTTGAGAAGCACTGTCTTCTCTGAATCTGGGAGGACCAGGCTGTGGGGTAGGGTAGACACCAGCCAAAGCCACCACAGAGGCAGTTTCAGTGGCTGTCTGCCTCCTGCCTCTAGCTGTTGTGGGTACTCTTCTCTTTATTCCCTTCTGGTTCATTCTCTCTTGCTCTCTCTAGCCCCTTTCTAGGCATCTGTGGGTCACTTGACTATTTCTCATGGTATCCTTTTCAAACCTGTTATATTTTCTTTTTTTTTTGGTACCGGGGATTGAACGCGGGTCCTTGCGCTTGTGCAGCAGGCAGCGAAACCACTGAGCTAAATCCCCGGACCTAACCTGTTATATTTTCTGCACCACTACTCACCCCCAAATTTAAAGATTTATCTCCATTGCCAGTGCTCAGACTTTTTTGGGGGGGGCACTGAGACCTGGAATCTCTGCTCCACAATTATTCCGTGGACGCTCACACCTGCCAAACTGAAGGATGCCTTGAGTGTGTAATTCCGTGGTCAGAATCTTAACAGCATAAGGCAAATCTAGTCACAGTGTGGTTCACAGACCTTTGTCTGGTTTTGAATGGGGCTGAGACATGATCAGTATGGAGTTACTATTGTAATTCATTTTTAATTTATTTTACACAAATATCAGTCTGTGATGGATAGGGAAGAGTTAAAAAGTTTTCATCACTGAGACTCCTAGCTCAGTCTTTCCATTTCAGCATGTGAAGGCACACACCACGTTGAATCCCTTTGGGTTTATGTCTCATTCTTCAGTCCTTTACTACTGGTCGTGCACAATGAAAAATTTTTACTCTTTCCCCATAAATGCATTTATTTTTCTACATTTTGTGCCTCAATGAAGCATAGGCAATCTTCAGTATTTCAGCTGAAGTCACTCACATTGAGTCCCAATTCCCAATGTTATTCTTTCCTTCATCCTCTCAATGCATGTGGTCACCCTATGCCTCTCAAAGATGTAATAGTCTCCTGTTCGTCATTAGGCCTCTGCCTCTCTGTGGTTTTCATCCATGTTCGTGGGCACACCCTGGGCTCCCCTGCCCCTCCCCAGGCCTCCACCCTGAGGGTGTCATGGTGTGTCTAAACAGGCGTGAAAAGGACTGAATTGCACCCCTTGAGTCAGCAGACTAATTCCAGGGAAGTTACATTTCTTCCAGGTTGTAGTCATATATAACTTTTAGTAAAAAGTTAAAATCCACTCATTTGAAAATAACTTGGTTTTGCAAATGGAGAATGACTTGAGGGGGAAAAAAATAAGAGCACTATTCAGAGCCTCTCTACCCCGACTATTTAGTGAAAGCTGTCACAAAAGGGATGAGTGACATATTTGAACGAGTTCTTGGGGTTTTCTCGGCACGAGGCAAACCCAGGATCCAGCAGGAGGCAAACCAGCTGCAGCTTGTCATATATTAGTCAATTATCCTAATGATTTTTTTCCCCACTAAAAAGCATGAATCCAGGTTGCTCTTATATTTTATGAAGATTCTACTTCATCTACTCACAAATATTAATTGGATTCTCTTCATGTTGATTCCAGCCTCTGGGGTTGAGGGTGACGGCAGGTGGACGAGGGCCAGTAGAGGGGGAGTGAAGACTGGCAGGAAGTGCCTTCCTTCCCGTACCTCTACCCTCTGCTCTTGTGAGGACAGCATTTGATTAGTTCTTCACAACCTGTTTCTCCTCAGATACAAGGAAAAATACCGGAAACCACTGTGCCAATTCTGGCTGTCGCTCCTTTGAACACTGTGGGATCTGCTAGAGGAATGTGAAATAAATCCAAAAAAGGCTGCTTCATGGATCTTTGAATGTGGTGTCACAGAAGGAAACTGTCTTAGAAATCATAGCTAAAATTGGATCGTTTGTTAATTTTGTGGAAAATTTTTTGAATTAGAATTAATCTTTAACTCAGGAGTCTTTTCTAGCCAATGCCCTCCACTCGGTAGAAAATGACAGTGTTACTGAGACATAATGGAAATCTAAGACCTCAATTCAGACTTCTGTCAGCGGCCTTTCTTCTTTCTGTGGTCCATGCAGACCTTCTTCCAGTGATCAGGTACTAGTGGCATTAAAGCTCTGAGTACATGTCGGCATGAGTAGTGTCCCCCCCTCATTTCATGCCTTAGACCTACATTAATATTATTAATTTTTCCTCCTTATTCTAACTCATCTTTGCTCAGAATTTTGCTCAAGGGTACATTGGTGAGTGCCCACTTCAGTCTCTTCAACTGTTAAAGGGGCTGGTATTGTCGGTTTGCACCTTAAACTATGCTATGATACTGGTTCTTAATAAGATGAATAGAATGGCTATATCAAGGCAAATTTGCCACCATGAATAAAAATGTAACTTAGAGCTATCCCCATAAAATTATGTTTTAGGAGTATTTTCATATACTGAGGATGGCATGTCCATTGACTTTGGTGTTTTATTATAGAATCGGGATTGTCTTAATTACGTTCTCATCACTGAGGCACAATACCTGACTCCCACAACTTTTGGGAGGAAGGGTTTATTTTGGCTCACAGTTTGTAGAGGTTTCAGTCCATAGTCAATTGTCTCCAAGCAGGGCAGCATGGCAGAGGGCCACAGCAGAGGAGAAACAGCTCATGGTAGGATGGCAGAAAGCAGAAGGAGAGAGAGCGAGAAAGAGAGAGCTAGAGAGTGAAAGAGGAGCAGGGAAGAGATAAACCCTACCAGACCACACCCTCAGTGACCCACCTCTTCACACCAGATCCCACCTCTGAACAGCAAATCAGCTATAAACTCAACAATGGACTAATCCACTGATGGTTATCACAACCCCATGATGCAACCCCTTCCCAAAAATTTCACCTGTGAGCACAGGAGGGCTTTGGGAGGACTTCCAGATATAAACCATGATGGGCATCATAAAAACCTTCTGGGAAAAAAGCAAGCTTTCATTACTCTGTTCCAAAAAATTATGTTTTCTATCCTTAACTGCTTCAATATAAAGCAACAGTGGCAGAACTGTTTAAGGAAGGGGCCGGAGTAGGTAAACCTGGCATGACTCAGGGGGAAAGAGCAATGGAGTAGGATTCTAATAGAGCCTCCCTGGCTTTGAAATGGGGCCTCGACTGTTCCATTCCGAAGTTCTAATTTTTGAAGTGGTAATGACAGCCTGACATTGTTTGTGGGATTTTGTGTCAAAACCAAATAAAAGAGTACCTATGAAGTACATAGCATAGGCAATAGAAAAGAGGGTAAATTAAATTTACTGTTTTAAGATTGGTTCTCTTACAGAGAGAAGTTCTGTTTTTCAGGGAAGAGAAAGTGTCATGGAAAACTGGAACAACTACTTTATTACTTCTGAGTTCGTTCTCTGCTTCTTCTTGTCAACAATGCTAATTTCTAACTTAGGATCTGTATTGAATAAGGGAGAAAACTATACTCCTAATCCTAGGCTGTGGGCATAACGTTGAGAGATTGGGCACAAGCTTGCCATTGAGGTAGGGATGGATTTCCTTATCATTTTGGGGCAGATTCATCTCTGATGCTGATCCTCTCAGAAGCTCAGCAGACCAATCTTCAGTGTAGCAGTTGAGAATCTTTCATGTTGCAATCACTCAGTTCATCTAGGTTAAGAGAGAAAAGATGAAATAACTATGATCATAACAACATTGAGCAAAGGTGGGAGGATCTCTGGCAGTAAGAATAAAGGTCTCCCAATGTCACGAAGATGCATAATGGCCCCAGAGTATTAGCTGTCTGTAGCCATGAAATAAGTTCTTACTCTTCATGACAAGCACATCATAGACCAGACTGTCACCAAGGGAATGCTCTAAGCTCACTGGCTTGGGTTTGGACTCTTAAGCCAATTATTGGTAGAGTGGGTGATCGTCAGCAATCCCATTCTCTTTTTTGTATCACGTCACATGTTTAAAATGAGAAAATTCGAAAGCACTGTAGGACAAGAACAGGGTAGAAAGTCTGGGGCTTATGACTGATCCTGAGGTCTGAAACTGACTTGAGTCCACTTGGCTACCATGAAGGCTGAGGAGGTCAGTAGCTTAGCACTTCAGGTATTCATTTCATTCATGGCAGCATTAGGCTAGGAGCGGCTTGTTTCTACCCCAGGCTTGGTGAAGGGTCAGTTTTCCAGGATTGTGAGCTGACTGTAAGAAGAGCAGATAGGTGGGTACAGTTGTGTATACCTTTAATCTCAGCTGCTTAGAAGGCTGAGGGAGGAGGATTTCAAGTTTGAGGCCAGTCTGGGTGACTTATCAAAACCCTGTCTCAAAATAAAATAAAATAATAAAAATAATACTGAAGGTTTAGCTCAGCAATAGAGCACTTGCCTAGCACGTGTGAGGCCCTGGGTTCAATCCCTAGTACTGAATATAAAAAGAGTAGCTGGTGGCTTAATGATTACAGGAAGAGACTCTCCTACTTCTGGATAACAATAGAATAAGAAATCCCGTTACTTATGTTACTGAACCCAAATCCATTTACTTGCCACTCAAAAAGGGCCCAATGAGAGTGGAGGATAAGGTGCTGGGGCAAGGAAAATGATTTATTCAGT
Source organism: Heterocephalus glaber (assembly GCF_053883595.1). NCBI lineage: Eukaryota > Metazoa > Chordata > Mammalia > Rodentia > Bathyergidae > Heterocephalus > Heterocephalus glaber. The sequence goes on along the minus strand of NW_028258297.1, from coordinate 15,821,010 downwards.
AAGCTAGCAAAACTGAGAAGATGATGGTTTATTTTCACCAAACTCTTAGCCCAGTATAACTTTCAAGCTCCTTTTATCTTTGTACAGGGACAAACAGGGAGATTGGCTTTGGAGAGGATTCAAGACTGGAGACTTCTAGGTGCTGCTTCCATGGGTTGGAATGGTACCAACAGGTGGCTGGTATGCAAGTGACTGCAAGATCGTGAAGCTCCTGTTAATCTTGAAACTATTTTATTCTTATCCTGGCAGCATTAGCTTTGAATGGGGAGGAGAGAGATAGGAATATTTTGGGCAAATTCACCTTGTCCTATTAGTTGCAGACTGACATTACTTAAATGATTACATGCAGAGTTGAGGAGAAGCAGCCGGGTCAAAGATGAGGGTAGCTAAGGAGACAAATACAATATGTAGGCAGGCACCAAGTATTTTCACCCTGTTTTAGTCACCTATTTTAGTCACCTATTGGCTACCTGCACAGGCCCAAGTGAAGTCAGTGCTTTTGACAAAAGCAGTCCTCAAGTCCCTGGAAAATAACTTGGGCAACTGTTGTCATGCTAGAGGTGTTCTCTACAGTGGAGCTGGAGGGAAAGGATACCCTGCTCAGCTACATGACCTCTAACATTAGTGATGGTTGAAGCCAACCAAGTGCAAGTAACTAAAAGCAAGTGAAGCTAGAGGGTTCATTTCAGTTTTTCTTCAGCTTCAGTTCTAGGAAACTATTATTTTTTCAGCTTCATCCTCAAACTGCAAGCCCAATCAACTGTATTTTACCATTGGCACCATTAATGTCCATCCTGGTCTGAGCTACTGACCTCTCTTGTCTGGATTCTGTCATGGTTCCTGTGCTAATTAGGGCTGCTGTAACAAATCACTATGAATCTGGCTTCTTAAAACAACAGAAATTTATTCTTTCTCTGTTCTACAGCCCAGGAATATAAAATACAAGTGTCAACAGGGCTATGCTTTCTCCAGAAGCTTGAGAGAGAATCCTGTGTTGCCTCTTCCAGCTTTAAGTGAGCCCAGATGTTTCTTAGCTGTTGGCATTGTAGCCCTAACCTCTGCTTCCATCTTCACACTAACTTCTTCTCTTTGTCTCTGGGTGCCAAATCTCCCTTGCCTTTCCTTTACAAGACACATTTTCATTGAATTTAAGGCCCACACTAAATCCAGGGCGGTCTTGTCTTGAGATCCTTAATGTAATTACATTTGTTAAAGATCCCCTTTTGTTTCCCAAATAAAGTCACATTTACAGGTTCCAGAATTGAAGACCTAGAGATATTTTTTGGGGGAACAATATCAAGTGCACCACACCTGCTACTTGTACTCCCTGACTTTTCTGCACACTGGGTAGTGGTTCTTTAAAAATGTAAGTCAGGCACTGCAGCGCTCAAATCCTCTAGTGGCTTCCTGACACCCTGAACTAACGTTCCACATCTCTGCGATGCTCTACCACTTCCCCACTGTCAGGCTCCAGCTTCATCACTTTCCTCCTCTCACAATGACCTATCTCTTGCTCAGAGGACTCCAATTACACTGGATCCTCTTGCTGCTCCTCCAGCGTGCCACACAGACTCCCGTAGTCTTTGCAGTTGATGTTTCTGCAGCTGGGAGCTCTTTTCCTATAAGTACAGATAGTTTCTGGCTTATGATGTTTTGCCTTATGAATTTTCAAACTTTCCGATAGTGCCAGAGTGATATGCATTCGATAGAGACTACACTTTGCATTTTGAATTGCGATCATTGCCACAGGTTAATGATATGCAGTAGGATATGCTCTTCAAATGCTGGGTGGCAGCAGCAGCCATGACTCCCAGTTAGCCATGCAATCACAAGGGAGAATGACTCACATGCAGCCCCCAGTGTACTGTATTGCTAAGCCATGATGTTCATTAGGTTAGGTGTATTAAATGTATTTTTGACTTGTAGTATTTTCAGCTTACAATAAGTTTTCTGGGGTAGAACCCTCATTGGAAGCTGAGGAACATTTTTCTTATCACAGCTGCCTCTCGAATTTTAATTAGGGCACCCATGGAATGTTTGTTCTTTGGAGAGAGCTCCCGGATAGCTTGGCTAAAATACTATTCCCACTACTGTGTTTTGTTCTGTTTCATTTTTCGAGTGCTTATCAAACTGCACCTTATTTTATATCTGTTTTCTCTGTGTATATTGTATATCACTTCTACTACAGGGGTGACACTGCTTTATCTCACCGGTTCACTTCTGTATCCCCAGAACATAGCATAATGTCGAGCACTTTAGAGATTATCTTAGTTCTTTTGTGCTGTTTTGAAAAAATACCCAAGACTCAGTAATTTATAAAGAACCAAAATTTATTTCACACAGTTCTGTAGAACTGTGAACAAGTCCAAGATCAAGGCCCTGGTAAAGTCAGCATCCAGTGAGGGCTTCTCTCAGCTTCAAGATGGCAGAGTCGCTGTGCGTTTCAGAGGGAACGAATACTGTGCCCTCACATAGTAGAAGGCACAGAAGACACAGACTGGCCCCCTCAAGCTTTATAAAGTACTAATCCCACCCATGATGGCTGTACCTCACAATTTAAATCACTTTCTATGGGCTCTACCTCATAATACCATTATGCTGGTGACTAAGTTTCAACATGTGCATTTGGGAAGACACATTCACACCACAGAAGACAGTTAATAAATAATTGGTGAATAAATGAATATAGCCCTGGTAGTAATTTGGAGGATGAAGCTGAGACAAGAGGAGGTCAGAGGCAAGACACCTCAGGGAAGCCAATACCTCGGCTATGCTGATAATGTGATTTGAGGAGCAACCAACCTTCTCCTGAGGATTGCATGATCTCAACATGTTTTCGTCGAGTGTCAAATTTTCCCAAGCTAGAAGCCCATTTGAGGTGAAGTTCTGCCAGTTGTACTTGAGTCCCGACCGTCTCACTTTAAGACTATACATCTTTGTGAACTTGCAACCATTTTTAGCACCAGGATCCTTCATGCTTCTATCCCACTGATAAGAAATAAACCAGAAGGTTCTGTGTAAATCCTTCATTTCCAGAGTTTGAAAAGCAGTGGTCTCATTTTGGATACTGAAAGCTGACTCTTGTGCTAGCAAGTGTACATTTTAATATGAATTATCTGCTGGTGATGGGGCTTGGAACCCAAAGAATTCTATGTCTAATACTTAGCAATTTTCTGTCAGTGGCTTAAATTTGATATTATGTGACATACCTGCTCCTCTTTTGACCACTACTGTTTGTTAAGTGCTTATTTAAGCAGGGTTCTATTCTAGGGTTGGACTATCATGAATTATCAATGGAGAAGTGGTAATAGTGTTGTGGAACAAAATTTTTCAGAGGGACGCTTGTGTTTATTTTCCTGAAAGTTCATAATTTCCCCCTCCCCTTGGCTTTTCTCTGGCTCAACTTCTCCCTTCTAGAAAGATCCCTCTTTGTGCTTATTTCCTCAGGGAAATTTTTGTCAGTTGCAAACAGAGCAAAACCGTTTTTCCTTAACTTCTTTTCAGCACAATGGAAGAGACCAGAAGCATCAGGCATAGATAAAGCACTGATCAGAAGCACCTTGAGGGAGAGCAGAGTTCCTTGACATTCATGCAAAAGGCATTTTCTTAGGATCATGGGGATCGAAAAGAAAAGGATCGATGAGTGAAAGTGAGCAGAAGGGAGTTATGCAGTGTCCTAAAGATAGGAGCCCTGTGGACTATTTGCTGGCCTAGGGTGCTGTGGAGGAGGGAAAGTCCCAAGATTAGATGATGTCGTAGTCAGCAGCTCTGAGACCCCTGGGCTCCAGCAGAATGATTCCATGCTTTCCAGAGTGTCCCGGAGTGGCAGTGAACACAGCTGGATCTGGAACCACATGGATCAGGACAATGATTCCTCAGCACTGACCCACATGGGCTGATGATCTGGTACCTCCCCAACAACCCAGTAGGACCACAATGTCTCAGAAGTTGCATTTAAGGTCAAGCAACATCAAGAATCTTATACCTTCTTTTCATGCCTAGTGCTTGTATCAGATCTCCAAAATTTCAACACAACCCCAAGTTGACACTGGAGAATTGGGATCCCAAATGAGAAATTAAATTATTATGGAATAATAAAACTATATTCTGCACACCTGTGTTTGTGGCCTGCATTTCATACCTTGCATAAAATATTTATTTTCTTTTCCTCGTGACTGAATTCCCGTGGAGTTACAAGAAGACATAACTTGTAGGTGGATAAAGACTCTTTATAGGCATAATGGCAGCTCACAAAATGTTTATTGTTTGAGAAGCAGGCTTCAGCCCACCTGGTCATTAAGTAAATGCTAAAAATCTTGGCCTGGAGTAGATTTCCACACAGAGATATGGAGAGGCCATTTTGCTCTTATGAAAACAGCTTGATTGAAAAAACAAAATACTCTGTCAGGATTAGCCCTGTTAATATTTGCTAATTCTATATTCAGTGGAAAAGTATGCAGACAAAACAGTGTGTTGGTGAATTTTCTGATCAGAAGAATATCCTGTCCAATACAATACAAACTGGTTTGGAGAAGAGATTTTAATAAATAATTCACATACTTGTTGCTGCCACACAGAGAAGGGAATTAGAATTTTAGGGTTATCCTACTTTAAGGATGTGATACTTGATAGTGATACAAATTTGGGATTGATAAAAGTTGTCTTAGTCACTTTCCTATCACTGGGACAAAACACTTGACACCCCAAATTTAAAGGAAGGGAGGTTTATTTTGGTGTAAGTTTTCAGTCTATGAAACCTTAGCCTTGTGTGGCTTCAAGGAAGAAACGGGATGGCAGAGAGGCGTGGTGGAGGAGAAGGTGCTCAACCCACGGCAGCCGGGAAAATGAGAGCGAAGGGAGGGACTGGGCACAAGAACACACCCTGCTAGTTCACACCTCCAATGACCAGCCTCTGTCCTGGCCCCACCCCTTCACACCAAGTCAGCTACTGAACTAATCAATGGATGAAACCACTGAGACATAACGCACGCCAATAATCCAATCACCTTCCAAACACATGAGAATTTGAGGGGACATTTTAGATCTAAACCATAACAGGCACCTTCCATATTTATCTTTAAAGCCCAACATTTTATTAATTCATTTAAGATAAAGTAATATTGAACTTCTTGTGGCTATTATAGGAAGTCGGTATATCCTTCATTCCCTGTGTCACCAATCACTGATGTAGCCAGATTCTTTTGACACTGTTTATGTAGTTTTTCCATACTACCTGGGGGGGTCCAACAACTCCATTCTATTCTGAAACTGCCTGCTGGAAGTTAGTGTCAGATCCCTTAGTCATACACAACTGCCCCATTGAGATGCCAATTGTAAAGCATCCAGTAGGTTACTTATTCATAGTGCTGAAGTGGACACGTTCACCCACTTACAGAGGTGCGTGGTGAATTTTGTCCGTGTTACTTTGTAGAAATGTACCTGGGTGTCTTTGGGCCTGTCCATATTTGGCAATGGGATTTCTGGATCTTAGGGTACGTGTAATACATTTCAGAAAGTACTGACCACTCTTTTCCAGAATAATTTCACCAATCTACCAATCTACCAAAAGATGTACCAATCTTTTTCCCACTAGTCTTCTCCCATCTGATGATTTCTGACTTTCTGTTTTTAACAATTTGAAAGGTGTAAAATGTATAACAATAAAATATTGTATGTATTTGATTTTTCTTAATTCTAGTAAGACTAAGCATTGTTAGCTAGTTGGGTTTTTTCCCCTGTGAATTATCAACAATACCCTCTGCCAATCTTTCTATTGGGTTTCTTGTCTTTACCTTGTTGCTTTGCTATAGTTCTTTGTGTGTACTAAACAGCATTTCCTTATTGATTTTGACTTTGCAAATATCTTCTCTTCTTCTCTAATTTATTGCTTTTTAAAAGCTTTGTCCAAAGTATGCTCCTTTGAACTTAAATTCAAATTTTCTGTTGCTATGCCATTTTTGCTCTGCCAAATTTTATAGCTTCGCAGATATTACTTCTTTTTTCTAAGTTTTTCTTAATTCATTGTCATGTTATTATAAATGTAATTGTGTTTTTGAAAGTATCTATTATGTCTGCATTATTTCCCTCTTTCATTGTGAATTTTGCTCCTTTTTTTCCCAATTATATCAGAAATTTATCTTGTTAATCCCATTAGAGAACCAGATTTTGATTTTATTAAACTTCACTGTGTTTTCAAAAATTATCCATTTTATTGATTTTTCTTTCTCTTTATTATTTCCTTTCTATATGACTCTGTATTTATCTTTTATCTGTATTTATTTTATTTTTCTAGTTTTATTTTGGATTGAAACCTTTGCTTATTTCTTCATGCTTTTTTGGTTTCTGATAAATGTAACTTTCAAATACTGTTTTAACTGCATACCAAATTGTTGATGCTTTATTGCTATTTAGTTTAACGTCTTTCATAATTTTCCTTATAATTTCCTTATAGAGATGATTGTTTAGTTGAATGATATTTTGTGTTTTAGATATATGAGGTTTAAATAGCTACTATTTGAGATTGATTTTAAATTTTATTGCTTCGTGAGTGGAGAACAGTCTTCATGCTGCTGATTCTGTGGAATATATCGAAAGTTCTTTTGTGATTTAGTACATAGTTAATTTTGTAAATATTCTTGTGTCCTTTAAAAGAATGTGTATTATTTTGGGGATATAAAGTTATGCATATATTTCAGTCAATTCAACATGAGCAAAGTATTGCTTTGCTCTGCCACAGTTATTTTCTTTAGCTTGATTTATTAGTTTAAAATTTTTCTAAAGTTTATGGTTCCTTTTTTATTACTTATTCATTTATTTTTCATGTTAAAATGGGAAGTGGAATGGGAAATGGAATAAAGGGAAAAGTTAATATTCAAGGATCACTTATTTGATGTCTAGGACTCTACCTGATGTTCTCTAATTATGTGCTCATTTAATTGCCAGGGATTGTAACTCAGTGGTAGAGCTCTTGCCTAGTATGCCCAAGGTCTTGGATTCAAGACCCAGCACTGTGAAAAAAATATATATATAGCTATTTTATTTTTGGATTTTTGAGACGGGGCCTCACTGTGTAGTTATGTAGTTCTGGCTGGCCTTGAACTCATGGTGTAGCCCAACTGGCTTTGAACTCATAGTAATCCTTCTGCCTCAGCCTCCTGAATGCTGGGATTCATAGGCAGGCACCGCCACCCTTGACTATATTCAGCTATTTTAATTTCCATTTGTCAAAGAAGAAAATTGAACCTTAAAGAGTTTGCATAATTTTCTTCTTTACAAAGAAAATGTGCCAAGTTCCAGAGCCATTATTTCAACATAGATCTGACTGCTATTTGTGTTCTTGCCCTGTCCCAGTGTACCACACACTTTAATGTGTGGTGAATCACAGCCTCCTATCTTGTTACAATGTAGATTCTAATCTAGTACTCTTTGGGTGCCTAGAATTCTACTCTCTATCTGGGAATGCTAACACTCCTGGTCCATGGACAACACTTTCGATAGCAAGAATCTGTATAATACACTGACAGAATGCATATTAGTTTAAAAAAATTTTAATCTGTGTTTCTACTAGCTCACTTAGGAATTTGGGTTGGGTTACATTACCAGTGTCAAAGATCACAAGGATAGCAGGTGTACTTCTAGCAACAGATGGAGTTCTACTACTACCCTTGTGAAGTGTTTTTACTTTTCGTTACCCTTAGTTTTAAGTAGCTTTCAACACAAAAAAGTTGAAGAGCCATTTGTCGACAGGCTTTTGGAACTGGGCTTCTGTCCTATTATCTACCCTTTAAGGTTTTGTTTAAAGACTATATGGTCTATGTATGGGGCCAGACTGTGGTCGTGTTAAGTCTGGTTCTGTTTTATGAACTTCTACATCAATAGAAACTGATGCATCTTTAACTCACTGTTGGTACCTTGTCAGAATGTCTGTGGCCCTCCAACCCTCCAAAATTGATTTGTTGAAACCTAATTCCCAGTGCGATGATGTCAGGAAGTGCAGTCGTCGGAAGGTAATCAAATAATGAGGGCAGAGCCCTGATGCATGGGATTAATGTTTTACAGAAGAGGGAAAGAAGGAAAGAAGGGAAAGGAATAAATATGAGAAAAGGAACAAATGGAAACAAAGTCTTTGCAAGTAGGCAAGGGTGGAAGGGTTGAAGGGAAGGCAAGAGAATGCTGAAAAATAAGAACCAGGAGAGATTATGTAAAGGTACAAATCCCCAGTGATGAATGTCATCATATTGTATACCTAAAATGTACCAATAAAATTAATAAATTTCAAAAAAAGGAAGAGACCCTAGAGGGTAGCCTTGCACTCCACCATCCTTTGAGGACACAACAGAAAGCAGCTTACATTTTTTTGGACATTCAGTAGAACAATAGTCCATGTTTTCTTTTATTAGTCAAAAATTTATTTTAGGCAGTATAAGAGAAAATTTATTTTAATCTTTGTTGGAATTTTAAAAAATTAAAAATATATATTTATAACAAATCAGAGATTTATATTTATCTTTTGCAACCATTAGTTTATTCTTTGCCTTACCCATAGTGAGGAAAGTAATTAAAAATCATTCATTTATATTTTATTTAAGCACATTTTGAGTAGAAGATATAATCACATGGCTAAAATTCAAATAATGCCATATATGCACATATATTTTTGCATATAATATGTCAAAACACCAAGCTGTACTTCTTAAATATATACAATTTTTGATACGTCAGATATACCTTGATAAAGTTGGGAGAAAAATGAAAAGGTAGATAAATCTCCTCCCTCACATCTCCAATCTCCTAGATACTCATTTTCCTTTCCTAATGAATGAATGCTTTTAATATATCTTTATAAAATAAAGATATTTAAGTATATTTTATTCATATATATATATATGCTTTTAAAATTCTCTCCCTAATTTTTTATTCCCATTGTAGTATCCGGCAATTATGATCTTGCATCTGGACTATTTAATTTAGTAACAGATCTCAGAACCTGGACCATGTCCTGAAGAATTTCTCATTTTTTCTCTGGTGCATGGTGCTCCACTGCATGCTGAGCCATTGCCCTGTGTGTGCCCAATGATGGACACATAGTAACATTTTTAGACATGAAAAACAAATAACAATAAATAAATGCAATAAATAACTTTATAAATGTGCCGTTTTATACTTATGTCAGTAAATCTATAGAATAAGTTCTTAGGAGTGGATTAGTGGGTCAAATGGCATGGGCATTATAAATTAGACAGATGTTATAAAATTACTCTCCCCAGGGCTCCTACAAACTTATACTCCTATCATCATGCATGAGAGTAATTCCCACCCTCATCAAGTTTTCAAATATTCTGGTTAAAATTGGTCTTGCAATGTGCTTTTTTTTTTGGTACTGGACATCCAACTCAGGACCTTGCGCTTGCAAGGCAGGCAGCAGAACCACTGAGCTAAATCCCCAGCCCTGTAATGTGCTTTTAATTTGACTTTTTCTTTTTTACACACAAGAAGGAGCATTTGCTCAGCTGTTGTAGAGCTGTGTTTATTTCCTTTTTATTGAATCATTTATATATGAAAGGTATAAATACTAGTAGAGTAGCTGTCTTTCGGGGATCATTGGCCTGGATCCTTATTGAGATAATTTCTATGATTTTCCGGAGAGATAAATGCTAAGAAGGGTTCTCACTGTGTGTATCTTCTATAGTTCACTTTATCTTTTTATTCCTTATTGAAAGAATATTGAGTTAGATCAAGAGTCTGTGAAGGATGAATTGCAAGCATGCTGATGAATGCACAAGTGTCTGCAGTTCTCACCTTGGATGGTGAGGGTTGTAGAGAAAAATGGTTTGACATGCACAGGGAAAATGGCTAGATAAAACCATGTTTCTCTTGTTTCAGTGTCTTTGGACCTGGATTTCAGGCAGCTCATCAGAGTCACTAAGAGTTAATTATGATTAATATATCAAATGGACAACTACCAGTAAAATGTTACTCTAGGAGCTGGGTGTGCTGTGCTTTTTTTTCTCTGCTCATGATTGACTTTAAAATAAAACCAACTGGAATTAGAATCTTGTCCTTGTCACTAACTCACCATGAGACCTTGAACAATTAGTTGCTATGAGTTTTTTTACTTCGGCTGTAAAATGAAGAGACTGATGTGTACTTGGCAGGGTTTTCACGAGGAGGAAAGGAGATGCTATACTCCGAGCACTTCCTACACCCAGGGCTGGTATGGAGACATGATAGGTACATGTACTCAGCCTTATATGCTACGTATCCTTGGGCCACTTCCTAGGCCCTGCCACGCCTCAGTCTCCTCCTCATAAAATGGGGATAATAACTGTACTTCATCAGGTTGATATGCAAAGTGTGCAGCACAGTGCCAGACACATAAGTGCTCAATAAAGGGTAGCTATTTGTTTTTATTATTGTCATTATCATTCTCTTCAGCAATTTCCTTAAGCTTCCTTATCCTGAGCCCTTCTGTTGGAAATTGGCTGGGATGCTTCCACTATTATTCTTTCTCTATAGTCATGCTGTGACATTTGAGTCACTGTGTGATTGAATCTGCCAGGCACTTCTCTCGGATCTGCATGTGGAGATGCGGGGATTCCTGCCGACACAAGCCCCCAGGGACACTTCCTGGGCCTGGGCCAGTGCTCCTTTCTTCTCTCTCAGAAGTCACTGGGACTGGTCCACCCACTCTCTCTCACTGCCACCACCTGTTCTTCCCCTCATGTTTCTCTTCTGCTCTACAATGGGACGAAATAAACAAACCTCTCTATTGAGTGTAGGAAGGAAAGAGGAAGAATGTACACCATGGAATCAGGAGACACAGGCTTTTCAGGTGCCTCTTGCTGTCCTCTTGCTTTGTATGCAGATCTGTGAAACCAGAGGCTTCTACTCAGTTTTGCAATTCCCGGTCAGCTCTAACATTCTGGTCAGCTGAACACATTCTTTGTTGCTCTCCTGTGTTCAGAATACCACATGTTGGATAGGCAGTGTAGGAATGCCTGTGGTGTGTATGTTCCACAGTGCCCAGGGCACAAGCTGAGTTTAGGTTTACTGATGGTGTTGTCCTGGACAAGTTACTTAAATCTTCCAGTTTCATGTCTGTGAAATGGACATTGGCTTTAATGTAGATTTTAGTGTTAGATGGTCTTGGGTTAAAATTTTGGCTTTAGTAATTTCAGGCTGGGTTAATTCTGCAAATTACGTATTGTGGAGCTTCAGTTTTTCTATAGTAAGCAACTAACACGTAGGAATTCAAATATAGGACTTTCTTCATTTCTCTTGTAGTTTTTTGGTCTTTTTTTTTAGCAGAAGTAAATCATTGAGAAAGTCTGAAAAGTCTCAAGAAGTTACAAAATAGAACCTGAAACCTAAGACCATCTAATTTCAAAGCCCATGTTCTTAGAAGTGAAAAGAGCCAATAAATTATGGATTGAAATCTGAAAGCCAGGACCATCTGATTTCGAAGCCCACATTCCTAACCACCACACGGACATACAGCCTGTCAAGAAAAGTCTTAGATGTAGTAGAATTAATATTTTATTTAAAAATCAGAATGTTGTACATATAAGACTTTTGTCCTAATCATCCCTTCATCTACCTGGGGTGACAGTGGGTGTAGGGTAGGTGACAGCAAATGGAGTGTAAGGAACTAAGTTGTAGGCATAAAAAGAGAAGACTTGAAATCTGTCTTCTGATATTCAAAACAGGATGTGGTACCAAGGTAATAGACTCAGAACATATGCTTTGTTGAAAAACAAAAAGATATTAAAAAAAGAATTTCCTTTAACCCCAATCAGAAAATCTAGGTCAAGTGGGCCAAATCTCACCATTTTTACCAAAGTGGAGGGAAGATATTCTTTCACTTTTAATGCTGAAGACATAAAGAGTGTGGTTATTTGGGAGAAATAGGATGGCACAGAAAGTTTATGAAAAGGCAATTGCTTCTGGTTTAAGAAAAAATGGGAACAGAATGGAAAGTACATACAATTCTGACATCTCCTAGGCCTTCTGAGCAGGGGAGAGACAGAAACAGAGAGAGCTATATTAGGTGAATGTGAGGAGGCTGTATTCATTTCCAGTCTGGGACTGTTTCAGAGATCACTGTACGACATGGGGTGGACACACAGGTAGAATGGTGGAGCAGCGTGGTGAAACAGTAAGAAAGTCTGCTTTTGCAGTGGAGCTTCATTTGGTTTTTCCAATAACATGGCCATTGTTCAAGGTCCAGGGAGCCTGCCATGAGCCTGGGAGTTGACTAAGGACCTGGACTGGAGGCCTGGCAGACTGAGCAGGTTAAGTAACCAACAAGAGCTAAGGAGGAGCCACTCAGTACTGATGAAGACAATTACGAATATCTGCAAATTCATGAGTTACAATTGTCATCAAAACCTCCGTCAGTGGGAATTGGTCAGTAGAAACCAATACCTGGGTTATATTACAACTCTGTCCATAAGTGGGATCAAGAAGGGCCCAGAATGACATCTCCAAGATCTGAGAGCCTCATCTAGCTGTCAGGAGGCCATGTGAACTCTTTCTCCCCTGTACACCCAGCTCTCACCATATATTGTAAACAAGAATTAAAAATAAGATGTAGAGAGATTATACAATTATTATAAAATGTTGATCCTTTTATTTAGATATAAATATATATCTAGGCCTGGGATTTAGCTCAGTGATTTCGTCGCCTGCTGCCCAAGCGCAAGGGCAGGAGTTCAATCCCAGTTACAAAAAAAAAAAAAAAATATATATATATATATATATATATATATATATATATATGGTTGAAATTATTATTTCAGACTAAGTTTCAAAATAACCAGGATTAGAAGTGTGTGTGTGTGTGTGTGTATGTGTGTTCTCATTTAGTTGGGAAACATGAGAAAGACCATGTGAGTTAAATAGAAAATTAGGAAGCTGTATTTCCTATGCATGTGAGTATTAACGTCAGTGAATTTTTTTTATTACTCTAAAACTGTTGGAAAAACTAAACAACTTTTTTAGTTTCTGGCCTTTGCTCTTTTCTTAATTCTGGAATTTGAATTCAATTATATCCAATTCTGCTTTCCTCTCCTGAGAGGTCTCTTAGCATTATGTCTTTCAAGTTTATCCTTGCTGTCAAATAGCAGGATCTCCTTTTAAAGGCTGAATAATATTCCATTTTATGCATTTATATCTATTTATTATACCATATATATCACAACATACATACAATATTTCCTGTATTCATCATTAGACATTTTAATGTTATTTCTATATCTTGACTATTGTGAATAATGCTGCACTAAACATGGAAGCACAACTATTTCTACCAAACACTATTTACATTTCCTTTGGAAATATATGATCCAAAGAAAATCCAAAGGTTTCCAGCTTCTTCCTTGGTACTTTGCAGAGAAACACATTTCAAACATTCTATGAGGAAATCCCAACAGCCGGAGTCCTTGGATATGTAAGCTCACATCCCAAAGTAGCACTCAGCAGACTCCAGATGTCCAAAGTATTCCAACTGCCCATTATATTTCCATAGTTCCTTAAAATGTTTTTTATCAATAGCACTATTTGCTGTCTTAGCCTCACTTCTTCTATCCTCTCAAGGCTAAATGGAATTTGATCTAGTCACAGCACAACTAGTGGCTGTGTATGAACAGCCATCTTCATTGACATCATAGCTAAAGAAGTTTAATGCATAAGTGTACTCTGTCATAATCTTTAAGTGAAAGCATAGCATATACACAAGAATAGAATTTTACTAAAGCTCAGTGATTTTTTTGCTTGTGTGTGTACCTGTGTGACTACTACACAAAGATACACATTGTATTCACTACACAATATTGCCTCACAATACAACCTAACCTGTGTTCTATTTCCAACTATTATAACATTCATCGTTACTGTTTAGTTTTGTTTGTTTTAGAATTTATATAATTGAATCATATAGTATGTTAGCATTTATGTGAATAAAATCATATAGTACGTTCTTTTGTGCCTAGAATGCTTTACAAAACATATCTCTGAGATTCATCCATTATTAATTGCTATGTAGTAGACATTGGGTTGATACATTGTAACTTCTCCATTTCATTACTCCTTTTTGAAAATTTTAGAACTTAATTTTAAGCTTTATTGGCCATAATCTGCAAACAGAAATTATGTATGAATATAAAGGTATACAACTTAATGTTTTTATATTCATATACATTGTCTTTGCCACAGTCCAACTAGTTAACATATCTATCACCTCATGTTGCTTTAAAAATGTTTTTGTAGTGAGAACTTTTAGAATCTACCCTTTGAGAAAATTTTAAGTATATTATTCAGTATTATGATAGTCGCCATAATGTACATTATTAGATCTCCAGAACTTAATCTTGCAGAACTTTGTATCTTTTTTTCAAGTCCTGAGGGCCCACACACTGAGCTATAATCCCAGCCCTTTTAACATTTTTTAATTTTTGAGATAGAGACTCACTGAGTCACGAAGTTGCCCAGGCTGGTATCAAACTTACAATCTCCCTGCCTCAGGCTCTCAGGGCATTGGGATTCTAGGCATACACCACTATGCCCAGCTAACTTTGTATTGTATCTTATAACCCCCCCCCATTTCCTTCTATGAGTTCAAAATCAACTACTTTGGATTCCCCATATAAGGCTATCAGGTAATATTTGTTTTTCTGGTCTGGTCTATTTATTTCTCTTAGCATTATGTCTTCCAGGCTTATCCATACTGTCAAATAGCAGAATTTCCTTTTTTAAAGGCTGAATAATATTTTTATGTATTTATATCTATATATTACAGCATACATATCATATCATACATACAATATTTTCTCTATTCATCATTGGACATTTTTAAGTAATTTCCATATTTTGACTATTGTGAATAATGCTGCACTAAACATGGAAACACAACTATCTCTTCCAGATACTGTTTAAATTTCCTTTGGAGATAAATGATCCAAAGAAAATTTTATATGTAGACATATATATGTCCATGTAGTATATATAATAATATGTAATATATATGTCTATATATAAAATTTTATATATCCAGTAGCAAGATAGCTTGATCATATGATACTTCTATTTTTAATTTTTGAAAATCCTCCATATTGTTTGTTATTATGGCTGTAGTAATTGACATCCCCACTAATACTGGGCAAGGGTTCCCTTTTATCCACATCCTCACCGGCACTTGCTGTCTTTATCTTTCTGATAATAGCAATTCTAACAGGTGTTTGCATTCCTGGATGATAGATAAGTGATATTGGAACCTTTTCATATACCTGTTGGCCATTTGTATGCCTTCTTTTGAGAAGTTTATTCAGATTCTCAGCTCATTTTAAAATTAGGTTTCTTGTTGTTATTTTTGGTGATGT
Organism: Heterocephalus glaber; assembly: GCF_053883595.1. Classification (NCBI taxonomy): domain Eukaryota; kingdom Metazoa; phylum Chordata; class Mammalia; order Rodentia; family Bathyergidae; genus Heterocephalus; species Heterocephalus glaber. The sequence continues at coordinate 15,805,636 of NW_028258297.1, read as the reverse complement.
TTTTGCTATTTGTCTGAGTTACATATATGTTTTGGATATTTACACTTTGTCAGTTATGGTTTGCAAATATTTTCTCTTATTCTGCAGGTTGCTTTTTCACTATGATATTTCCTTTTTTTGTACAGAATCTTTTTAGTTCGGTAAATCCTACTTGCCTACTTTTTTCTTTTGCTTACTGTGCTTTTAGGGTCCTGTCTAAAAAGATCATTTCCCAGGACAATGTTAGGAACATTTTCTCTTATGTTTCTACTTAAAGAACTCCCTTTGGTTCTTATACCACAATTTTGGTGGTGGTAAGTTCCCTTATCATTTGTTGGTCTGAAAAAGTCTTTATACTTTCTTCATTCTTAAACATTGGTTTTACTAAATAAACTATTTTTGTTAGCTGTTTTTTCTTTCAGTACTTTAAATATATGATTTTTCATTCTCATTGTCAGGTTTCTGCAGAGAAATCTATTGATAGTCTTATGAAGGTTTCTTGCATATGAAAAGGCTTCCTTTTCTTTTGTGGCTTTCAGAATATTCTTTGTCTTTGACTTTGCACAACTTCTATGTTTCTTTGTAGACTTATTCAAGTTTAATGTATCTGAGGGCTTTTAGGCTTCTTTTTTTTTTCTGGTAATGGGGATTGAACTCGGGACCTTTCGAGCCAGGCGGCGGCACCACTGAGCTAAATTCCCAGCCCTCGGCTTCTTGAATTGAGATGTCCATTTTTCTCAATAGATTTGGAAAATTTCAGCCATTAGTTTTATTATTTATTTATTTATTTATTTATTTTTGGTACCGGGGATCAAACTCAGGTCCTTGCGCTTGCAAGGCAGGCAGCAAAACCACTGAGCTAAGCCCCCGTCCATTTGCTGATTTCTGTGCGGCTGGGTCGAGATGGTGAAGCTGTTCATTGGAAACCTGCCCCGGGAGGCCACAGAGCAAGAGATCCGCTCACTCTTTGAGCAGTATGGGAAGGTGCAGGAATGTGACATCATTAAGAACTATGGATTTGTGCTCATAGAAGACAAAACTGCACCTGAGGATGCCATCCATAATCTACATCACTATAAGCTTCATGGAGTAAACATCAATGTAGAAGCAAGCAAGAATAAGAGCAAAGCTTCAACAAAGTTGCATGTGGGTAATATCAGTCCCACGTGTACCAACGAAGAGCTTTGGGCCAAGTTAGAGGAGTATGGTCCAGTCATCGAATGTGACATCGTGAAAGACTATGCCTTTGTATACATGGAGCGGGCAGAAGATGCAGTGGAGGCCATCAGGGGCCTTGATAACACTGAGTTTCAAGGTGGGTTGTGTGTGGGCTGAAATTCCAAGCAGTGGTTGTCCATGAGAATACACCTTTCCTTGGTACCCTGTCACCGGGAAGTTTTCAGCTCTGTGCATTCAGTTTCTCGGGAACCGTGGACCTTAATTTACTTTGCTAAGTTCAGACCTCCTTTCCTTTCCTTTCGTGCCCATCATCCTGTTGTTGCTGTTGTTCAATACTTCTGTAGCTTCCCATTCATGTTCTGTTTTCCCAGCAGGCCTCATTATATGCAGAAGCTGTGGTGGGGGCCATGCTGTCTCCTCCCTGCCTCCTGCCTCCAATGTGTGTTGGATTTGGGAATGGCCTCGGTGAGAGTCATTGCTCTTGGGTTTCTTTTGGCCCAAAGGCTAGACCTAGAGATGGATCACTTTTTTCTTTCCTGTGAAATAAATGGTTTTTCAACTTAAAAAAAACATAAGTTTTCTTCTTTCTCTTTTCTTGGAACTTCATAACACACATATTGGTTTGCTTGCTCATGTTTTGTAAATTTACCCTTGCATTCTTTTTTTCCTTTTGGTTCTGGCTAATTTCAAATGACTTTCTTTGAGTTTGCTAAATCTTTCTCCTACATAATCAAGTCTGTTCTTGAAACTGTACTGAATTTTTCACTTCAGTCATTGTATTCTTCACCTGTAAGATTTCTGTTCGGTTTTTATGGTTTCTATTTACTTACTACATTTCCTATTTTGTTCTTGTATCGCTTTCCTGATTCCTTTGTCAATGTTTTCTTGAAGCTCATTGACCTGCTTTAGGATGATTATTTTGAATTCTTTATCAAACAGTTCATGAACTTTGTCAAGCAGTCTCTTTCTTTAGTGTAAGTTACTAGACCTTTATTAGTTTTCTTCAGTGTTGTCACATTTGCTTGTTTCTTCCTGATGCATTTAGCCTTGTGTTGGTGTATGTGCATTTGTAGGTAGAAAATTCTCCTCCAGACTTTACAGACTGGTTTTGGAACGTAAAGACCTTCTCTTGTCAGGTCCATGGATTGACGGTACTATCTCCAGGAACATTTGGCAGTAAATGTGCCAAATTCTCAGGTGAATGGCTCTGACTCTGCAACCATAGTGGAGCAAGGCTGGAGTCACGGAGTTATGAAGCTGCATATGGATCTATAGTCAGGCCTGCATACGGTGGGCCTATTTCCAGAGGCACAAACTTGTATGGCTTCCAGAGTACATGGGTAAGGTCTTACTAGCTTCCTGGGCAGACAGGACTGCTCCAAGATCGAGACAGAACAAGGCTGGAACCAAGTCTGAAGGCTGATTGAGAGTCTATAGGTAGGACTTAGGTCAATGAGCCTGATAACAGATGCCCTAAGTACCTCTTTTCTAATATTATGTGATTTGGGTGTTTTCCACCTTTAGGTTATTAAGTAGAGTGCTGGTATAAACTTTTCTATTCCTCTTCTTCTTTTTGTCTGTGTAGATATATGGACTAATTTCTTTTGGAAATAAACCCAGGAGTAGAATTACTGGATCACAGTACAGGCTTATGCTTATCTTTAGTAAAAACTGCTGTATTTGTTCATAATGGTGATACCATTTTACTCCTATTAGCAATGTATAAAAATATCAGTTGTTCTTCATCCTCTCCAGTATTTGGTGCTTCAATATTTATCATTTTAGCCACTCTGATGTACATACAGGCACTTAGGCAAAAAGTTACACCTTATTTTCAGCAAAATGACATGCTTGTTCACAAATAGTACTAGTATAGTGTCTTACAGATAAAACAAATGTCATACAATCAATATATATTGATTTATAAAAATCAATATAAATTTGTAAGAAAACACAAACAGAAAATACCAAAAAGACAAGTTTAAACAGATTTCTAGATGCTCTAAAGAAAAAAAAGTTGAAAAGATTATTAGGTTCATCTTATGAATCATTTAAACCTTTGTATGAACATGACACAGGAAATCCATGCAAAGGAATAGTTATGTTTGACCTCTTTCTCATTATTGACGTAGGGATATCAAATAAATCTTATATGTACAATGGAATTACAGCTTTTAGACTTGTAGAGTAGCTTGCACAACTATATTTACACACAACTGACCAATAGCTGATGATTTTTAGAAGACTGCATTAAAATCATAATGGAAAATTCTCTTTGACTCAAACTAACTTGAGATGTGGGTAAAATTAAAATTAGCTTAGGGTCGGGGATATAGCCCAGTCGTTCTGCTGCCTGCCTCACAAGCACAGGATCCTGAGTTTGATCCCTGGTACCAAAAAAAAAAAAATTAGCTTAGAGGTTCTTTTCCTACTTCACATTGGGTCTGTCTTCTCAAATCAATTTTAGAAATAAGAGGGATATATTTTATAAAGATCAATAACTATACAACCTGCTGAAAACTGCAAAACCAAAGAACTTCTATGCATGTTTGAGGCATGTAACATGCATTATAAATAGTCTCCATTGCTCGTTTGGGGTATTTACTAGACTATAGCTACATTATTCTGCAAGACATTTTTTTTAAACTTATTTGTTGTTTATTTGTTTAAACATTGCTTCTTCTATGAAACAGTTATTTGGAGTCAGTGTTCAAAAACTGGGTGTGTATAAATGAGCTTCAAAAGTAAAACACTGAAGACCTGTATATTGTTTTTACAGTGCTTTTAATATTGTATACACACTGTCAACTAATGGAAATAATGACCTCAGGGATGTATTTATATTAGTTTTAGCCCACTTAAAATACATTTAGCCTTTAGCTTTTCCTTAGGCCCAAACCACATCAAATGGGCCACACACAAACTCCTGAGGTCATTACCACTTTATGGTGATTTTAAGAAGAATAGGAAAGCAAACTGTCTTTTTATATCACTTGTTAGACCAGTAATTGCTACTGGAAGAGTAAATATATATTTTTTCCTTTCTTTCCATGCGAGGTTACCTGCCAGTCCCACTTTTCTTACAGGTAGATTTTTAAGCCTACAAATGAATCTTTAAAGTCAGGTTCAAGTATACATCATCATGAATAAAAGCACCTGCAGATTCCAGTATTATTGCACCAGAAATCCTCGTCCTCAGAAAATGTAGACAATTCCACTGACTGTCATTTTTTTTAACTTTGAGGCCACACATTAACTCATGGATTTATTTATTTCTAGGGCCCCTCCCCAAGTCACAGTGTTATGTAATCATTTCAAACTAAGCACTGTGTCTGTGCATCACTTCACATTTCCAACCTGATATACTAAATATTGCAGTAGCACTTGTGATAGTACACAGAGGCTTGAGAGGAAGAGATGAATTTTATGGTGAGGATGGATGAAACAGTTGGATAATTTCCATTCTGGCAGTTTAGATGATAAAAAGCCTTTCTCTCTCTCTCTCTCTCTCTCTCTCTCTCTCTCTCTCTCTCCTTCCCTCTTCCCTTCTTTTCTTCCTCTCTTCTTCCCTCCCTCCTCCTCTTCCTCCCCCTGCTCCTCCTGTCCTTCCCTCCCACCCCCCACCCCCACCACCGAAAACCTGTGTGTGTGTTTGCAGATGCCATATGCTGCACCCCTCACTTCTGATTTAGGAGAAAGTTCCATTACCATTCCTTAAAAGCACCCAAAAGCTCATTCTCCTGGATATTTCCCACTCAATATGAATCCATCTCCAACGTTTTTTTTTCAGATTCAATGAAAGCATATCCGGGGATGATGAGGTGTTGGCCCAAATCATATGAATCCAGCCAATCCTATATTAAGTATTGCAAGGGAATCTCAAAAACAGGTTCAATACGTGCATGACATAGTGGTGGAATAATTTAAAACTTGTATAACATAAAACTGACAATTTAAAACTTGAAAATTAATATTACAAATTATGTTAGAAAGGGCTTTAAAATCATTAGCTACTTTTGCTAGGCTATATATTTCAAGTTTTTAAATAAAATAACTTCAGTGTTAAATTTTTTATTTATTTCACCTTTTGATTATCCCATTGTCCCTTACATTACATTAAAGTCAAAATAATTATTTTTCTGAAGACACTTACATTTTTATTTCTCTAATAGTATAATCCTACCCTAGGCCCTATTACTTACGGAAAAAGTAAAATTTAAACCAAATTTATCTGAAGAGAAAGAAGAATGTGGTCACTCCTTGTGATTCTGCTAATAACTTTTTCTATTTTTCAAAGGAAAGTTTATATGTTTTTGCATAGACATAAGAACATCAAAGAAAAATAATGAAGAGGATGAATTTCTTCATATATTAATTCACCATTGGTAAGAGTCTTATCTACAGTACAGAACAGAAAAAGCCCAGGTCTGATAGGCTCTCAATAGAAAATCCTAAGCACAGAGTTGGAGATGGATACAATTTATAGCAATTACATAGTTAAAGGGTTTAGATGGACAGAGATAGAAGGGCAGCTGTTAGTATTAGAGCAGAGTATTTTTTTGTTTTATAGAGAGGACATTTTAGGAACTTTAAGAGGTATGCTCACATAGGACACATAAAATTATGCTTTTAATCCAGACTGTCCACATCATACTTCACTTGCTTCCTCTGTACCTCCAGGAATCTCTGTTATTACATTTGGAATTAATAATTCATCCCTCTTTGGGTTGTTGTGGAGACTGAAGGAGTTGAAACAAGCAACACAATCTGGCATGTAGTATATATGCAGTATATTGTTATTAATAATTTTTTTCCTTAAATTCTTTTATTGGTACATTTTAGGTATACAATACATTTACATTTATCATTGGGTGCTTGTACCTGTACATGATGTATTTTGGTTTTTATTTTTTCCCCATTACCTGTGCACCCTTCACCCCCTCCACCCTTCCCTATTTACATAGACTTTATTTCCATTTGTTTTTTCTTTCTCATAATTTTTCCTTTCCCTTCTTCCCTTTCCCCTTCCCCTCCTGCCACCCCAAATCCTTGGAGCTTTTCCTATTTTAAATTATCAATTATTCATTATTAATCTTTTTAATCCTTGTTTACACTCCCAGTTTCTCACACTAGAGAAACTATTCGGTATTTACACGTGTGTCCTATCTATTTCACTTAAGAGGATGGCCTCAATATGCATCCATTTAGCTATAAATGTCTATAGTTTCTCGTTCTTTATAGCTGAGTAGTACTCCATTTTATATAAAAAAAGAAAACACATCTTCTTTATCCAGTCTCCAGTTGATGGACACTTGGGCTGTCTCCAAGCTTTAGCTACTACAAACTGTGCCACTATAAATATGGTTGCACATATATTGCTGTGGTATGATTCTTTTAATTCTTTGGGGAAGATACCCAGTAGGGGAATAGCTGGGTCAAATGGGACTTCCAGTCCTAGTTCTTTGAGGTATCTCCATACTGATTTCCACAGTGGTTGCACCAGTCTACACTCCCACCAGCAGTGGAGAAGGGTTCCTTTCTTCTCACACCCCCGCCAGTATTTGTTATTGGTTGATTTCTTGATAGCAGCCATTCTTTCTGGAGTGAGGTGGAATCTCAGTGTTGTTTCCATCTGCATCTCTTGAATGACCAGTGATGTTCACCATTTTTTCATATATTTATTTTCTGCTTTTAATTCTTTGTCTGAGAAATGTCTGTTCATTTCAGATGCCCATTTTTGAATTAGGTCTTTGAATTTGGGGGGTCTGATTTTTTTCAGTTCTTTATATATTCTAGAGAGTAGTCCTTTGTCTGAGGTACAGCTGCTAAAATTTTTTTCCTACATTCTAGGTTGTCTGTTAGCTCTGTTGGTGGTTCTTCTTGCAGTGCAGAAGCTTTTTAATAAGATGAGATCCCAGTTGTTGATTCTTTGTGCGAGTTCCCTGTGCTACTGAAGTTTCGTTCATAAAGTCTTTTCCTATGCCAATGTCTTCAAGAGTTCTAACTAACTTATCTTCCAGCAAGTTTAGTGTTTCTGTCTTAATATTTAGATCTTTAATCCACTTCAATCTTAGCTTAGTGCATGGTGATAGAGGTATGGGCCTAGTTTTAATCTTTGGCAGGTTGAAATCCAGTTTTTCCAACACTATTTATTAAATAGGCTGTCTTGCCTCCAATGGGGATGGTTGGCTCCTTTGTCAAAGATGAGGTGGCTGAGTATGTCTGGAGTTGTTTCTGCATCTTCTAATTTATTCCATTGATCCTCAGGTCTGTTTCTTTGCCAGTACCATGCTGTTTTTATCACAGTAGCCTTGTAGTATAGTTTCAAGTTGGGTATTGTGATGCCCCCAGGCATGTCTCTGTTGCTTAAAATTGCTTTTGCTATTCTAGGTCTCTTCTGCTTCCAAATGAATTTTTGGATTGTTTTGTCTAGTTCTGTGAAGTATATTGTTGGAATTTCAATTGGCCTTGCATTAAATCTATATTGTAGTTTTGGAAGTATGGCCATTTCACTTTATTGGTTCTTCCTACCCAGGAACAAGGGATGTCTTTCCATTTTCTTATATCCTCATTGATCTCCTTTTTCAGAGTGCTGTAATTTTCAATGTAGATTTTGCTTCCTTTGTGAGATTGATTCCTAGATATTTCATTTTTTTGGATGCTATTGTAAAAGGAATTGTTTCCCTAATTTCTGTCTCAGTGAGTCTGCTTTTTGTGGATAAGAAAGCTATTGTTTTTTGAGTGTTGACTTTATGTCCTGCTACTCTACTGAATCTGTCAATTAAGTCTAGCACTTTTGGCTGAGGTTTTTGGGTCTTCTATGTAAGGTATCATATCATCAGCAAATAATGACAGTTTAACTTCTTCCTTTCCTATTTTTATTCCTTTTATTTCTTTCTCTTGTCTAATTGCTGTGGCTAATGTTTCCAGAACAATATTGAACAGGAGTGGTGATAATGGACATCCTTGTCTTGTTCCTGATTTTAGCATGAAAGTTGTCAGGTTTTGACCACCTTATATGATGTTGACTGTTGGTTTTTCATAGATTGCCTTAATCAGGTTGAGATAAAGACCTTCTATGCCTATTTTCTGTCATGTTTTTATCATGAATGGGTGTTGGATTTTGTCGAATGCCTTTTCTGCATCTATTGAGATGATTGCATGGTTTTTGTCCTTGACTCTGTTAGTATAGTGTATTACATTTATTGATTTACAAATATTGAACCATCTTTGCATCCCTGGGATAAATCCCACTTGGTCAGGGTGTACGATCTTCTTGATGACCCTCTGTATTCTGTTTGCCAGTATCTTGTTGAGGATTTTTGCATCTATGTTCTTTAGGGAGATTGGCTTGTAGTTCTCTTTTTGGGTTGGGTCTTTCCTTGGTTTTGTAATCAAAGTAACACTTGCTTCCAGGAATGAATTTGGAAGCCTTGCTTCCCTTTCAATTTCCTTGATAAGTTTAAAGAGTAATGGCCATATTTCTTCTTTGAATGTCTTGTAGAATTCAGCAGTGAAGCCATCAGGACCTGGGCTTTTCTTTGTTGGTAAATTTTTTATTATATTTTCAATTTCACTCATTGTAATTGGGGTGTTTAGAATGTCTATATCCTCTTCATTTAGCTTTGGCAATTCATATGGTTCTAGGAATCTGTCCATTTCTTCTGTGTTTTCCATTTTATTAGAGTATAGATTCTTAAAGTAGGTATTGATGATCCTCTGGATTTCTGCTGGGTCTATTGTGACTTCACCTTTTTTATTCTTAATTGCATGGATTTGAGCCTTTTCTTTCCTTTTTTTGTAAGGTTGGCTAAAGCTTTATCAATTTTATGTATCCTTGCAAAAAACCAACTCTCTGATTCATTAATTTTTTGTATCATTTCCTTAGTCTCCATTGCATTGATTTCTGCTCTGATCTTTATAATTTCCTCTCTTGTACAAGCTTTGGGTTTGTTTTGCTCTTCTTTGTCTAGGAGCTTGAGGTTCTTCATTAGGTTATTTATCTGAGTTCTCTCTGTTTTCCTAATATAGGCATTCACTGCTATGAATTTCCCACCTAGAACTGCCTTCATTGTGTCTCATAGATTCCTGTATGTTGTACTGGTATTATCATTTACTTGTAGAAACTGTCTAATTTCTTCTTTAATTTCCTCTGTGACCCATTGGTTGTTCAGGAGGGTGTTATTTAATTTCCATGTGTTTGTGGAAGTTTTGCAGTTTCTTATGCCATTGATCTCCAATTTTATTGCACTATGGTCTGATAATATACAGGGGATAATTTCAATTCTTTTACATTTACTTAGACATGTTCTATAAGCTAACATGTGGTCTATTTTGGAGAATGACCCATGTGCAGTTGAAAAGAATGTGTATTCTGATTTTGTGGGGTGGAACACTCTGTAAACATCTATTAAGTCCATTTGTTCAATAGCTTGTTTCAGTTCTAGAATTTTGTTGTTAATTATTTGTCTAGATGATCTGTCTATTTGTGATAGTGGGGTACTGAGGTACCCCACTACAATTGTATTAGTGCTTATTTGGTTTTTCATGTCCATTAATGTTTGTTTTGTATAGTTGGTGGCATTCATATTTGGTGCATATATATTTAGGACTGTCATCTCTTCCTCTTGGATTGTTCCCTTCACAAGGATGTAGTGACCATCTTTGTCTCTCTTAATTAGTTTTGGTTTGAAATCTACTTTGTGTGCAAATAAGATTGCTACCTCTGCTTTTTTCTGGGTTCCTGTCGCGTGGAGAACTGTTTTCCATCCTTTTACTTTCAGTCTATTGATTTTCTTTTGAGTTGGGTGTGGTTCTTGTATACAACATATTGCTGAGTTTTGCTTCTTAATCCATTCTGTCAGGCTATTTTTTTTGATTGGTGAATTGAGACCATTAACATTGATAGTTATAATTGATAGATATTGACTCATCCCTGTCATGATGTTTTACTGTTGTTGGCTCTTTTATTCCCCCCCCCCCCACACACACACCCTTTCCCTTTAGTTTCTTACATTGCTTGGTGGCTTCCCTCTGTTGGGCCTCATGGAGTTGTAGCCTTCATTATCTTTTTCTAGGATATTGCTTAGAATTGTTTGGAATGCTGGTTTGGTGTTCATGAAATTTCTCAGGTGTGCTTTGTCGTGGAAGTATCTAATTTCCCCATTGTTTTTGAAAGATAATTTTGCAGGATACAACAGTCTAGGTTGGAAGTTATTTTCTTTTAGGGCTTAAACTACTTCACTCCAGGCTCTCCTTGATTTGAGGCTTTGTGTTGAGAAGTCTGCTGTGATTCTGCTGGGCTTTCCTTTGTAGGTGATTTGTTTCTTTTCTCTAACTGCCTGTAGGAATTTGTTTTTCTGTTGGGTTTCTGGGATCTTGACTATTATATGTCTATGTGTAGATTGTTTTTTCATCATGGCTAGTTGGAGTTCTATATTCCTCACTTATCTGTATGTCCAATTCTCTACCTCTGTCTGGGAAGTTTTCTATTATTACTTCTGTGAACAGTTTTTTTAATATCAGTTGTTCTTTCTCCTGTTTTTTTGTGGACTCCAATCAGTCTTATGCTATTTTTCTTTGAATCATCTAGCAGCTGCTGGATTGATTTCTCGTGGTCCCTTCTATTTTTAAGAAATCTCTGTTTTCATGGTCCTTAACTGCAATCCTGTCTTCTATATCTGATATTCTATCTTCAGATTCTCTTCATCTGCTGTGCATGTTTTCAGTGGAGTTTTTAGTCTCCTGAATATCTGTTTGAATTTGTTTCATAGATTTTATTTCTTTCTTATGTTGGGTGATCATGGTTTCCATTTCTTTCTTATGCTGAGCACTCATGGCCTCTAGCATGTTTCTGAGCTCATCTATTTTTTTTTATCTGTTTCTGTTCTAGAGCCTCTAATCATGTCTTTCATTCTGCTCACCATCTCTGTAGTTTTCTGGGAAATTATTTCTGCTTCGATTTTTTCTAGAGTCTCATTCATCTGTTTTGTTACTTCCTGTGCTATCAGTTCAGGGTATACAGGTGGTTGATTATCAGACTTTTCTACCTCATTTCTCCCAGAATTTGCCTTTTGTGGGGTGGAAGTCTGAGTTTGTCCCGTGCTTAAATGTCTTCTCATTTTTTTTTTTTAATACTGTCCTTGGTATAGTTCCTGGGTTGATACTTTGAAGTTGCTTATTGTAAGTATCTTTGTTGATGTATTTAGAACCCTTATGGAATGATTGGTTCTCAAAGGTGTCTTCCAGATAGAGCTGGTCTTTAGGTTTTGAGTCTCTAATGGCTCTGAGGCTCATTTTCATTATACCAGGAAGGAGAACTGATTAGATCAATCACAACACCTTAGCCCAAGTGATACAATCAACAACACATAGCATCAAGTACCTCTTAGAAAATGACAATTTGTGGTAGTTATTAATCTATGACCTTTAACTGGGTGAATTAAATCAAAATTGAGGACCAACCCAATGTATGTTTATAGTGGATAAACTCTTCAATATAGCAACTTTACCCTTCGGGATGGGGAGTTAGAAGGAGTTGGGGAGGGAGGAATGGATAGGTAGAAGGATAGGGGAAGGTTAGCAGTGAGGCCAGAGGGCACAGGCAAGAGAAGGAAAGAGAAGAAATGACAAATAAAGATGAAATACAAGTTAGGGCCAGAACAGGAACACAAAGGGGAGATGAAGAACAATGTGGGACAGCAAGGGAGTGAGGCAGGGAGAGAGAGAAAGAAAAGAGAAAGAAAAGAGAAGAGAAAGAAAAAAGAGAAAAATAAAAATTTTAAAAGAGCAGAAAAGGAGAAAAAAATTGAAAATAAGACCAAAAAAAATTAGCGGTAATCTTGAAAATAACAAATAAAAGATACAAATGAAGGACCCCCTTCAGGGTATGTCTCTGCTGTAACAATAGACAATGTGGGCAGCAGTGTGCAGATATAAGTCCATGAGTCTCAGTAAGCTCGTCCCAGACCCGTGAGATTCAGGCAGATTTCTGGCTGCAAGTCCCAAGTTGAGCTCCCTGTCCTCCTGCAGGGTTGAACTCTGCAAGGTTCTATTGCAGGTTCCAGCTCCCTTTCCCCTGGAGATGGTCTAGGTTCCGATGGGAAGTGATGATCCCTCCAATTTACCAAGCACGGTGGTCTGGTGTGTCTTTATTGCAGAGGTGCTCTTCACTTTTCCAGTGGGCTTCAGTTTTCATCAGGGGGCCCGAGAGAGGCCCTCTCTCTTTTGTTCACTTCTGCAGCTCAGGACAATGGCTTTTATGTCCCCCTGTGCCTCTGTAGTGTGGAACCAAGTAGCTGCACAGCCAAGAGGCCAGAAGGTGGGGTGGGGAGGGGGAATGTTGTTGCAGGCCCCCACGCACCAAGCTGGTGGCTGGTGGGTGTGCGCGCGGGGGTGGGGGTGGGGGTCCTCACCCTGTCCTGGTTGCAAGTGGGCGGAGCGAGCCGGTCGCAGTCAGTGCGCAACTGCTCTGCCCGCGCAGCCAAGCTGCTGTTGTCAATAATTTTGTGGGAGAAAATGAGGCAAGGGAAGAATGAAAATGAAAAGAAATGATATACATCATAGAGGGTGGAAAAATTGGACTTACTATAGTAAATAGGAAAAAAATTGAAGGAGGAGAGTGGTTTCCATGCCTTTCTGGCTGTTGGATATATTCCAAGTATTAGGGCCAGCACTTTTAAGGCACTAAATAAATATTTGTTGAATGAATGCCTAAATGGGAAAATTTAATAATTGCTTATTAAACAAAATTATGTTTTAAAGTTTACTACTGGGGAAATACCAACCAAGGTAATTGATATTAAGCATGGTGTTTAGAAGGCATAACTATTTACCAGATTGCAACAATAACCTGTATCTCTGATAGAAGTGAGGTAATGGTAGAGCTTGCTAGATTGTAGCATCACAATTAGCTGTGATTGTCTTGGAATAAATGGAAAGAAACACACTGTTTATATAATTTTTCTACTAGTAAAAATATAGGACAATAACTATAAAAATTATGAGTTTGTCTGGTTGTTATTAAGTGTAACCCAAGTACCAAAAATAAATAAATAAATAAATAAATAAATGAAAATGACTGGTTCAGATCAGTTGCCTATTTACAAAGTCACAGCAGGAAAGCCATGTCTCTAGGAGAGTATTCAAAGAGAACCTCGTGTTCTGGGGGGAAAAAGGTATGAAGATCAACCCTAGGACCTAGTGCTTAAGTTAAAGAAGTTTGGAAGAAGGCTGTATTTACAGCCCCAACAGAGTTTTCCGTAGTGAGGTCTGGATCCTTAGGGAAGAGGTGAGACCCTAAGAAGTAATAGAGTGGTACTGGTGAATGTGCTTGAACACCCACTTCTATCCTTTGGGCCAACAGAACTGACCCATTCAGCCACTTCTTGTTTCTAGAAGAAAGACACTGCTCTGTTCCTGGAGGTCATGTCCAGTCCTCTTTTGAGGTCACAGCCTTATGAGAGTACACTTGGCCTCTCTGGATCTCCCCTTATATTCCCATATTATACTAAGTCAATAGCTAAGGTCCAATTGGAAATTATTGCCTTTTTATGGGAGGAAAAGACTTAGTTGCTCAAAAACCTGCAGGACTTGGCTAATATGGCCTGGCAGAAATCAAGGTAAAATGTCTTGAAATGGACTTCAAAGTGCCAGAGCAGAGGAACCAAATATAAAGCTGGGTGAAGTAGTGCCTTGATGTGAGGGCACCTTCCCATTGATTCTTACAATTATATAGAATAAATGTCCTCTTATTTACACTCAGCTTACATCTGGATCTGTTTCCTTTCATGTCAATAATCCCGCTTGTTAACAACAACATAGGACATTTATTTTAACCTATAGTACACCCCAAATCATCTTAGATTAACAATACCAACACTAGCATCAAGAATAAGGTTACTAATGACAGTTTAATATGTTTTTATCCGCTCTTATTATTTCTGAGGAATTTCCTACTAGTTCTCAATTCTTATATTTTAAAATCACATGAAATAGTCAACTCTGTTGTGGATATTCCACAAAATCAAGATGCAGTTAATTTCATTCAACTTTCTATTTCTAGCAGCTGCTTTCAAAAATTATTTTGTAATTACGTAAAACATATATAACCTTTCTCAGTCAAATGGGCAAAATGTAATTTTAGAAAAGTTTAGGTTTTATTTCAAATCCCTCCCCTCCCTCTGTTACCTTCCTGTGCCATTTGGTAAATAATAAAGAAGATTTCCATTTCTCTTTCCATTTCTTAAATATAAGGAAGGTGCACTCATATTCACATTTGTACCTCCTTTTTCTAACATGCTTTATACACTTTTTCTTCCCACCTTACTTACCCTAAAACATACTAAAGATCATCTCCTAGGAAGACATAGAGATATAACCCATACCTGTTTGAAGTTGTAGATGACTCCTTTGGATGGATATCTGACTCATCACTCCCCAGGGAACCACAGCAAATTCTCAGGAGACATTGTAGGGTACTGAAAATTCTTTAGAGAAAGACAATGATATAATTATCGAAAACATTAGATTTTGCTACATTCCTTTTGAGGAGTTCAGATCTTTGCAAAGCTGGGTGTCTCGTGTTTGTTGTGATAGAAAAAAAATACTATGTGAAGATCACTGTGGTGTAAAAGGTGGGGTTCAGTCTAATTTCAAGGTTTGAGAGATTGTGCAGTGGCCAGCAGACATACACATTCACTTGCTAAGTAATTGTGATCATTTAAGTATGAAATAGAAATATTACCTTTTATTTCCATTTATGTGTATTTTTTCAGAAGGCCACAAAAATGTTAGGATATAAATATTCATTAAGCTACTTACAACTAACTACTTAGTAATTGGAACTTTTAAATATTTCTTTTGGTATGCCATGAAAAAGAAAAATTGTGGACTCATTAAGAATACCATGAAAGTCTAGGATCTTGTGAGTCAACTACGCCCCCAATCGAAGGACAGTCAGCTTGTTTCCGGTCTTTTGCTCTGATGAATAACGATGACATGAACATTTTGGGTACAAGACACTTTGTAATTTTGCTGGATATTCTCAAATTCTCCTCTAGAAGAGTTGTAGGATTTTTGTATTCCTACTAGCCTTGTGTAGACTATACATTTCTGTGTTGCTTCAACAACAGAAATATTGTCAAGCTGTCTTTTCTTTGCAAATCTAATAGAGAAGTATCACCTTTTAATTAAAAATTATTATAACTCTATATTACATAGAACATGCCACTGAAAAATGTGCAATTTAGATAACATTAGTTACGGTCACAGTGTCCGGTAACAACTTTCAGGATCAGTTTCCAAGTCTCTCACATCACGGCCGACAGAAGCTCTGCAATCCTTACGCAAGGCCTTTACCACTCTCCTCTCCCGCACACCTCACACCTGGTGATTTCTGTTCCACTTTTTTTTAGTACTGAGGATTGAACCTAGGGGATTCTTATTGAGCTACATCCCTAGCCCATTCTTATTTTATTTTTTAAATTTCAGATGGGGCCGTGCTAAGTCACTAAACTGTCCACACTGGGCTTGAATTTGGGATCCTCCTGCCTCAGCCTCCCAGAGTGCTTAGATTATAGCCGTATGCCAACCTATCTGGCTTCTATTCCACCTGTTTCTATGAATTTGCCTACTCTAGATATTTCGTATAAATGGAATCATGCAACCTTTGTCCTTTTGTGACTTATTTCACTTAGCTTAATATTTTCAAGGTTAATCTATATTGTAGCATGTGTCGTGTCTTTTAAGAGTGAATATTCCATTCTGTCCATAATATATTGAAAATCATGATCAAAATATATGGTGAATGCTTAAATTTTAAAACATTATTATAGTAAGAGACACACTGCCATTAATCCCACTCAGAATACTCCCCATTGCTTCAAACATACCCACCCCATCATTCTTGCCACTTTCTGAAGCAGTTCTTGAAGTCCTTTCATGAGTGTCTTCATGAAGTGTGATCAAAAATAGTGAATGCTCCTGCTGGGTGCCATCTGATGGAAAGGTAGGCTTGTAAAAGGAGCAAAGTGTGTCCTCATCTACCTTACTCCCTTGATCTGGCACCTTGCAACTTCTAGCTCTTCTCTGAAGTCATGAAAACCACAAAAGGTAAATATCTCGGATTGGTTCAGGACATCAAGGCAACCACAACAGTGACCACAGACATGAAAGAGGCCTTCCAGAGCTGCTTCTGAAAGTGTGAAAGATGATGGGATCAGTGAGTTCAAAGAGAAAGAGAGTATTTTGAGAGGGGTTAATGTCAATATGTCCTTTACTGTAATTAATTTTTTTTAAATTTAAAAATTCACCATATGCTTCAATCACTCCATATATATACATGTGTATATATATATATGTGTATATGTATGCCAAAATGTTTCCCACAGATGCTTCACACACACACACACACACACACCCCCCACATACCACAGTTTGTGTACTTATTTATCTGTTGATGAACATGTGGGTTCTTTCATTTCTTCACTACTGTGATTAATGCAGCAGTGAACTTTGGCATAAATATTTGGGTAGCCATTTTCAATTTTGGGGGTATACACCATATCTAAAGGAAGAAAATTTTCTAGGTCATATGGTGATTCTATACTTAACTTTCTGTGGATCTGTCAAAAAATGTTTCCTGTGGAAGCTTCATCATTTTGCATTTCTGCTAGCAACATGTGAGAGTTCTAGTTCCTCCGTATCTTTGCCAATCCTGCTTATTTTTGTTTTTTTTAATATAGTCTTTTTAGTAAATCTTAAGAGGCATAATTTTAATGTGTAGTTTTATTATGAATTAGTCTGCATATGATTTCGTATGGCTAAGGAGCATTTGCATATATTTTAAACTATCTCTTCATATTTTAATTCCCAATAAAGATATTTAAGAGCTGTCATTATGGAGGCAGATTATTTGATGTCTAGATTCATACAAAGAAGGAAGAAAGAAGACTGAATCCTTCATTCTAGTGTTGGAGCTTGTAAAACTGGAAAGATGAAATGCTGTTGATATGGCAGGATAAAAGTAATCAGACATTATTGTCAAAATTACAACTTTGTAAGAAATTGGTTGAAGATGAAGAAGATAATAGAGTAAAGTATAACTTGAGATTTCCAACCCTAGACATGGGGTAGTTGTCTCAGCAGAAATGAGACAAAACAAGGTGCAAAACTCTGATATGGCCCCAGTTTTCAAATGGAGATGAACTCTAGCACCTAACATGCAGATGCTTCTAAGAGAGTTGGAACACTAAGATATAAATGACATTTGCTAAAGCTGGACTTGTATGCAGGCTTGGACTAGGGAATGGAGGAGTGGAGCACAGAGAGCTGCAGGAGGGCAGTCGGCATGAGACCCAAGGAGGCAGGGATTAGGGAGCAGCAGGCTCAACAGGGAGGTGGGGCAGAAAAACCAACTTCCCTTTACTAGTCTTAAGTCACTTTCTATGATGATGGCACAAAGTAAAAAGCAGTACTTAGTCTTGCTTTGGAATTGATAATATTTACCAGAACCATTTTGTTCTGTGTCAAGAATCAGAGTCTAAAAAGGGGAATTCTGAGTCCACATCTAGCTTGAGGCATAGCTGGATCTGCACGGCACCAGGCTGTATTTGGGCACTGCAGTGTCAACTCTGGCTTTGTTTTTTTTCCAGGTTGACTTCCTTCCCATGTGGCTCATTCCAAGCATTGCTAAAGATGGTACTTGTCATCTCTAGATTGCTTGATCTGATCTTTGGTAACTTTCAAATCAGAGAAACAAAAGAATGCTCTTTTCCTGACCATCCTACAAAAATTATTGGAAGAAATAATCTCTCAGATTGGCATTTGCTGAATCAAGTACGCAGCTTTGAACCAATCAGGCAGGAAGTACACTATAATCACTCCTCAAACACGGGAAGGGAAGCAGAATTGAAGCACGTGGCTTAGAAAGAAAGCGCTTCTGTGTTTGCATTTGGAGTTTCTGTGGTGGAAATCTAGGAAGTAAAATGCAGAGTATTCCCTAATTTCAAAAATCTGGCTGATACATATAAATAATAATATGGATATTCTTGCTCCCTTCCTAAATCTTAGAAAAGACTCCTAATTTTAAAAAAACACATTAAAACTGGCACATTCATTTCTCTTGTATTTTAAAACTTTCAGATTTTTAAAAGGATGTTTGTGTTCACTGGTAAAATAAATGAACTGAACTCTATAGTTAAGAGATGAAATCTGTTTGTTTATTTCAGGCAAGACATGTTGCCAACATCTGTGTTGGGATGTGATGTGATCTTCTTAATGAACAATCTAAGAGCCACTGAATAAGCTAAAATAATAGAATCTTCTTGTCTGTAGTCAGTGTGTTGACAAGGAAACAAAAGGGAATTGTAGGGTAAACACAGGGCAAGATTATACAAAGAGAGTAGTTAAAAATAATAAAAACACTGCAACAAAAGAACGCCTATAATGTAGCAGACAATGTTAACTGCTTTTCCAATTAAATCTTTGGTTATCCATATGGAGACACAAAACTCGTTTTTCATTGTTTAAAATCAGTTCCAAAGGGTTGTCCTTAAATCACCTTGCAAGTGTTTCCTACAGTTAATTCAAGATTCTTTCAATGTAATTCCCAAATTCTGACCCATTTACTGGTTTTCAATGAGCATTTTTACAACTTGCCTTGAAACAACTTTTTCATCAGTATTACTGAATTTCCACAGTTGTTTATCCCTTATAGAAGTGGTCCAACTTTATGTTTTATAAATCTTAGAAGCTCCCTTGCCAAGTTTGGCAATGCACAAAGCTCCTAGGATGTATCACTGTTGGGCATGAGTTTTCCAGCAACATCAGAAAGTAGTGTAAGGAAAACATACGCACTTCTCTTTGTTCTTTATCTAGAAGCAGTGGGTGTCTTCCTACTATTATTCAATCTAAATTGAAGCTTATTTCGTTATCACCATCTATTTTATTTAGGATCTGAAAGGAGTGCATGAATACAGACAATAGTCTATGTTCTTACAGGTAATAACTTTGTCTCTAAAAACAGCGAAGCCTTTGTCTTCTAATCTTCAGTGCTTCTGTTATTGTAACATGGTTGCAAGATAGCCGTATGATAGTGGATAGCTTCTAATTTCTTGAGGGACTATTTCTCAGGATGCCAAGGAGAATGAAGGGATGATGTTTTAAAAAGTCAAGATTTTTTGAATAGTCTTTTTCTTCTTTATATTTTATTGTTGAAAACCTTTATTAACTTGACAATTAGTACAAAGAGATCAGTTTTTAAGCCTGAATGCTAGTCCCACATAAATTAAGCAACAGATAAGGATAAGCACTATTGTTTTAAATGTCCTTGATTATAAGCTATTCTACTTTGCTTGTATGCATGTAGCTGTATATTAATATTCTCCCTTTGTCCATAGTCCATTAGCATTAACTTTCTTCTCCAATTCTTCTCCCCACTCCTGCTGCTGCTAGCCAGAATCCTGTTTTTCTTTATTAGCCCACCTTTTAATTTTATCCAGGGCCTCCCAGAACAATAGTAAATTCAATGATCCATATCTTGCCATTTGTTTTTTGGTAAGAGAGACATAGTTAAAGAACATTGACTTAGAGGCCAACCAGTTAGTAGCTACTGGCTGCTGGTAGTTGAATGGTGAGTTTAGTGAAGTTATTTAATGCCTTTGAACTATGTTATTTAATGTCATTAACTTTGTAATTATGCAATCTAGGTAATACATTTCTGTGCCTAGATTATAGCGCTAAGGATGTTGTATAGGAAAAAAGTTAAAAGTCAGAATTTGGAAGATTACAAAACATTGATATATGTAGGTGATGCTTATGAGCTATCTCATGGGCTGCAAGACATGGTTTAAGCCACTCTTTCAACTGGGAAAGGAAGTGAGGCAAAGGAACAATGACTTAAGTCATATTGTGCAGTATTTCTCAAATGTATGATTGCTAGCATTATGAAATCATACTAGTTAGTTGCTGTTCTTAAAAGAAAAGAGATTCAAATAGAAATATTGAATAGGATAGAGAATATCAGAGTTTATCTCTCGTGAATAAACATAGGTAGCTGAAAGTAAGGGTGAGTACTGCTTCATGGAACTTGTTTGCAGTGTGTGTATGAGTCTATGTGTTTGTATAAATGGCCATGCTGCACTGTGATATATGTGCATTTCAAAGGGCTGTGTCTTAGAAATGATAATAGTCCCATCCTATATATTAGATGTAATGTGTCTCATCAATGCATCATCAGGTTTTACAAAGCCGATGCTCTATGGTGGCTGCACTGGATTATCTTGTGTGCTTTCTCTTCCCAGCCTGTCCCAGTCCTTCACATGCCTCACACTTTCCCTTTGTTCATCTGGTAGGGATAGTCAAGGAGGGTAGTCTGGGTTCTTTGGGACAAGTCAGTCCTGTACTCCCTGAATAGCTGGGGCCAGTGGAGAGGGAGCTGTTCTAGGAATCAGAACACTGAGTCCTAGATTGGCCTTACTTATTTTTGCCTCCTGGACCTTAAAAAAGTTCCTTAACCATTCTGATGTTCAGCTCTTATTACATAAACTGGAGATTAAATAATATATCAAACATTTAGAAAATTTACTTTTGGCTTTATACTGGAGGTTGAACAAGGGCCTCGGCACTTACCCTTATCCTGGCCCTTTTAAAGGTACAAGATCCCAACGAGGAATGTAACTGTATTTTATACCTAAAATGTACCAATAAACTTAATGAAAAAAAAATACATAAATTTCTGTTATTTTGATACAAGGTCTCCCTACATCACCGAGGCTAGGCTTAAATTTGCGATCCTCCTCCTCAGCTTCCCAGAGAGCTGGGATTGCACTCAAGTACTACCATGCCCAACTTAAAAACATGTACTTTGGGCCAGTCACTTTGCAAAGAGCCATGAATATGGTAACAATCAAGAAAAGCTAGGGTTGCTTCTGCCAGGGATTTTTCAGTCTAATTTGTTGAGGTTGTCATGAAAATAAAATTAAGTAAAATATATAACGTGTCTTAAAACTTTTATTTTTTAGATGTCGGCGTGATACTCTTGCTTCTTGAGATACAGTGAAAATAAACTAGAACCAATAGTGTCATGACCTCAGGAAATTAAACAGCCCTCACCTAGATGTGTGAAATGGAGTGATGGGTTTGTTATATTTTCAGATCATATTTGACCCAAGCTCCTTTGCACAGTGAATCTCCTTCCCCAAGTCTTTCACATTTCCCCTGCCTCATTTGTTTGTACTTTTTTTCTATCCTTGTGATCCCTTCTGTCCTCTGTCTTATTCCTCCTCCCTCCTCTTTTGACAAATCCTATTCCTTGGGTAATTATCCAGGTTGCTGCAGTGTAGCAGTCTTAGCAGTGCAACAGAATAACGTATGATGGCTAGAGAAAGAAACAGATTGACTGGCCAACTGGGCTCCCTTTATATTTATGAGTAGAAAATTGCTGGACAAGGGTCTCACTGTATTTTCCTTATCAAGTTCTTACCTGGTTCTCCAAGATAAAGATCACACATGTCTTTGGAACTGTTCTTGCTGAGACAAAATACCTGACACCCAAAGTTAAGGGAGAAAGGTTTATTTAGCTCCCAGTTTGTAGCAGTTTCAGTCCATAATTGGCTGGCTCCAAGGCAGAATGGCATCATAGAGGAGAAACAGTTCATGGTGGGCAGAAGGTTGCAAAGCAACAAGGGTCACGACAGCAATTTCTGTCCCTTATACCTTATCTAGGCTACTTAGGACAGGTAGCACTCGCACCCTTAATCCTAGTGCCCTTGAGCCTAGCCCTGCACCATAAATCAATCCCAGCATCGCACAGTCTAGATCCAGCCACCTCTGAAAAAGCCCCATCTATAACTGCATGAGGCTTTGAGGGCACATCCAGACACAAGTCATAACACATATTAGCTTTTCTCCTCAAATCTCCAACATCCACCCACTACTCTTCTTTGTAAGCTGCTTGCCTTGCTGCTTATTTTACTGAGAAAACGTAAGCAGCCAGAGGATAAATTCTAATTTCTTCACTCCCAAATTTTCCCATCTCCCCTCATGTGATCCTGTAGCCCCTGGCTTCCTTCCTGATAAAAGGAATGGGCAGTAAGGAAGACCTCTTCACTTGCATAGTAGATTCTAACCCATCTCACTTTCATATGGACTTTGCCTCTTCTAATACACGCTGTGCCTCTACTAGGCACACCTTTTCTTCTGCCTCCCAAGGGCCTTCCCCATCATTACAGAAACACAGTGTCTTGTGCTCCATTTTAAGCATAAGCAAAGCCTCCATGAACTCCATATTCTTTTCAACAACTTCACTATTTCTGTGCTTTGATTGACAGCAAAACTCTCACTTCTGATTCTCTTATTTTCATTATTAGTCTTTCTTTGAACTGGGAGTAGTTAGAAGTGTTTTTAAACCCATGTGATCAAAGTTATTAATTTTACTATTCATATCTTATATAACTATCCTGAATTTTTTCCTGTTTGATCTGTAAATTCCTGAGGAAGACATGTGGAAACATTCTAATGTGAAGGTAGATTTTTTTATTTTTCCTTATAGTTCTGTAAATTTTTGCTTTACATTTTGTGGCTTCATTTTAAAATGTCTGCATGTTAAACATTTAATTATTATCTAACAGCTTCTTAGCTAAAATAATTTCTCTTTAAAGACTATTTAGACTAGTAATAATGCATCTACATTCGTTTTCTAGTTAGTATATTTCTGACCCTTGGTTAAACCTTTCCATGTTTTTATGTTTTTATTATAATGACACTTTGTTAATGTAGAATTACACATGCTAAATGAAGTATAACTTGTATACATTTTATGAATTTTAGCTTACGTGTATTCTTCATAATCTTGCTACAACAAAATATGAAACATTTGTATCATTATCTTTAACCTTAAGGTATCACTGTTTTCCAACCAGTTTATCACCATAGCTTTATTTAAAAAGTCAATTGTTCCTTAAGAAAATTTCAAGAAGAAAATAAATAAAAAAGAATTTAATTTACGTACTTAAGTTACCATTTTTGGTGCTTTTCATTCTTTTCTATAGATTTGATTTTATAAGTGGTGCCCTTTGCCTTAGGTATGAAAAATGTCCTTTAGTGTAGGTCTCCTAGCAGTAAATTTTCTCACCTTTCCTTTAAATAAAAAGTTTGTTACACCCTCATTATTTGGAGGATATTTTTATTCTATGTATTCTGAATTGACAATTGCTTTCTTTTAGCACTTTAGAAATATCATTCCACTTCCTTTAGAATTTTCTTTTTTCAGATGAGTCACTGAAAATACTTACTGTTCCATGGTATATAATGTGTCATTTTTTCCTCTGGTTTAGTTCAAAGTATCTTTTTTGTCTTAGTACAACCTGGCAATAATTTTGTTCAATGCCCTACCCTGCTTGCCTAGAACAGATCAGGTATATAGTAGGTATTTAATTAATATTCCTAATTAAAAGAAAAAAATGAGTGTCAGTTTTGCCCTCTTAGTTTTTGCTTTCTTTTTCTTACTCTTAGAAAATAAACATGAGAAATTCAGATATTATTGATTTCAACCAAATCTCTTCCACACAAAACATTTATAGCAATAATGGATTTAAATAGGAAGAAAAGGTCCAAAGGGGTAGGGGAAGTAGGAGGGGAAGGGGAAAGGAAAGAAAGGAATGGGAAAAATATGAGAAAAGGAAAAAAATGGAAACAAAGTCTTTGTAAATAGGGAAGGGTGGAGGGGGTGAAAGGAGGACAGGGAATGGGGAAAAAACAAGAGCCAAGATACATCATACAAAGGTACAAGTTCCCAATGATGAATGTAAATGTATTGTATATCTAAAATGTACCAATAAAAGAATTTAAGGAGGAAAAAAATGGATTTAAACTTTTGTGTGACGTAATGCACACATACACAGTGACATACACATATAGGGATGGGGAGATAGAATAGAGAGCTTTAAATCACAGAAACAGTGTAAATAAACTTGAACATTAGATGATTCCACAGTTAAATTGTTGTTTATCAACTCCACTATAGTAGAATTTTCACTGGCTACTTCCTCTCTGAGTGAATTCCCTCTTACTGATTCTTTACTTTTCCCCCTCTGACCTCAGAGTTCTCATCCATTTCTTTCCAAGCTGTTTATCAACAGGAATTCTAGCAGCTGATAAAGCAACACATTTTCCACCCTCTTAGAAATATAAATGGTTAACGTTTAGTTGTAAAGGTTTACTAGATAGCCTAAACTACAGGTTAATACAGAGTATAATTCATTTGTTTTGCTAGATGATAAAAGAATTATCTTACTAATTGTTAAAACAATTTTGTATCTCTGTTCCAAGGCTTTTTTGAGTATAATTATTTTCGTATGGGAAAATAAATTTTGCTAGGGGAATGCTGGTAATTAGGAAAATCGGCAAAGTAATCTCAATATGAAAAAAGTTTCCTCTAGTTACTGTCAACATTGACGATTTTCTTAGTAGAATAAAGGAGAATAGTAAGTTCTGGATAAAATCTGAATGGATTTCGTCAGTCCCAAAAAGCAGCCCTTTCTCTTCTCCAGCTTTAAAACAGAAGCATCCTAGAGCACACAAAATCCTTGGGCCTTAGGTCATAGTGTCAGTTTTATTATTCATTGATGTAAAAGCAGAATTCCCTTTTCTCCACACTTTCTTAAACATAGATGTGAGTGAATATTTGGATGTGTGCATGGCTGTTGGGGTAGAGGGTAGTCAAGAGAGCGGTTGGGCTCTAAGGGGGCTACAGGTTCTCCGGAAATGACCCCAGAGAACGTACCTCCATTTTTCTTCTACTCCTCTTCTTCATTCGCCTCCTATTCTGTTTTCCTTGATTTGTCTTGTGAAGTTTTTAAGGGTGAGTGCAAAACAGTATTTCAGTGACGATTCTTGTCAGGGAATGTCTATCTAGATAACTAAAGTTCCTACTATCCCCAGGTTACAAGGATTGTATTTCTGGTCCTCGAATCCTCAGAAACTGTCCATATTTCCAAATACCCTGTCGCCTTGTTAATTCACACGTCTTTCTTCTCAAGGTGGTTCTTACAGTGAGTGGGCACACAGGCTTTGCTTTCATGGCTGCCCTCCTCCCTTCTTTCCTTCCTTCTTCCCTTCCTCTTGCTTTCTCAGTCCTGGAGATTGAACTCAGGACCTTTGAACTGATTTTTTCACCTTTGAACTGAGCACTTAATTTTTTTTTTTAATTTTGATACAGGTTCTTGGTAAGCTGCTAAATTTTCCAGGATGGGCTTGGATTTGTGATCCTCTTGCCTTAGCGTGCTGGGATTACAGGGTTGCACCGCCTGACTTCCTTCCTTCCTTTTATTTTTCACTGTTTTTTTTACATCCCACTGCCCTCCAAATAAAGGTACACGGAGTTTCTGTGGGAATACTTTCTTCTGCATAGTGGGAACCTTGGAAACAAGCACTAAACCAGGAACAAGATAATCTGTTTAAATCCCCCTTTCTGTCCCTAGTGAGCAGAGTGACTCTGAACCAACGATTTAAACTCCAGGTCATCTTCTCTTCATCTGCATTTGTGAATGCTCACACCTGTCCTTGTTACCTAATAATCACATCACATAAGAGATTTGAATGTATTTTATAAAATTATTAGGATTTTAAAATCATAGTTGACCACAGGAGAGTCATATCAAACCTGCATACACATATTTGGGGTATTATTTTACTCTACTAACTTGGTTTAATGTTCACACAAACACACAAAATGGATTAACATGTATGAGGGTTGTAGAGGTTAAATATTAGCAGGGTCTAGAGCACACCAAGCACGTAAAAGGAAGACTTACAATTCTGTCTTTTCCTACAGAATATTTTGGATGCCCAGAGAGCTGTATAGATTTTTTCCTTTTATTCCTTCCATTAATCCAGAGTTGAAATTCCCACAATTTAGCATAAAAATTGCTGTATAATGTTGTATATACAGAAATACATATACTCTATGGATAATTTGATAGATTTCCAAAGGTAATTACGACTGTGTAATTTTCTCCTTATGTGCTGAATTTAGAACTTAACTCCTCATAAGATCTTACTCCCCTGTGTTCTCATCATCCCTGTGCTTTAAAGGTGACAAAAAAGGAGAACTTTTATAGTATGCAAAAAAATTCCTTGAAGAGAGTAAATACACTTTTTTAAAAACCTAAGCTAGCAGTAGTTTTGAATAGCTGATACATACAAAGAATGTAACACCTTATTATCACTTACATTTTCATTTTCTGAGAATAGAGGTACAGTTTGAGGACCCCAGAGAGAATCAGTTTTGCATAAGTAGTGAATTTCTTTATCTAATACCTGTATTTTAACCACACCTCCTACCTGTGCTTTCTAGGTTGCCTCTCAGAGCGTAGGTCACAAAAGACCAAGCCAGGCCTCCAAAGGCCAAACTAAGCTTTCTCCTATCAGAAACAAAAAAACCCTGTGTTTTTAATTCTTTCATTTTTTAACAGCCCAGCAGGCTTGCATTGTTTTGTGAGAGTGGGTAGTTCAGTTTTCTTGTGCTTAGAAATTACGCCAGACATTTATGTGCTCTCAAAGCAGGTTTTGAAATGGGTAAGAAAAGACAAGCCATGGCCATTTTGGCAGGAAACTGAAAGTATTCTGGTGGAGGGGAATAAAGAGAGCTGCTAAGTATTTGGATGTTTCCAATCCAAATACCTCTTGGTGACCCCACTCCTCTTTAATGGGATGTTTAGGAGCTTAATTCATGGGTGTTAAGACAGGGCCTCTGCCATCTACTGTTGGGACTCTCACTTTTTGCATGTATATTCCAAAATGGGGGATTTAGAAAAGTGTTTGCTAGGATTAATCTTCAGAGGAGAGAGAGAGAGAGAGAGAGAGGCGAGAAAACACATTTTATAAATGTAAATGGTATTTACAGAGTTTCTGACTATCTTTTTATACCATTGTGCCTCTTTATACAAAAGGTATGTGAGCCTACTTCTTATTTTACTCATTGGAAATAGTTATTTCTGGCCACAGAGAAGCAGTCTATCAACCTGAATTAAAATGTGCATTTGACAGGGAACTATTTTTCTACATAGAAAAATCAGATGTTCCGGAAAGGAGCCAAGAGGGTACAGTCTGTTGCCAGTAAGAGTTCCATTCTTAGAGGATTTGGAATTCTGCACTCTGTGCTCCTAGGAACCAAGATGTTCAGCTCTGAGGGAGAGAGTAGCCTGGTGCCACACAACTTTAACTGACTGATTCTGTCTAGCAGCTCGCAAAATTTGGGGAGAAAAGCCCCAGGGTGAGAACTGAGTATTGTGAATGGAAAGGGTTAAGAGCAGATAATTTCTAGATTCTTGCTGTGATCTTTGTCACAGCAAGCCTGCAACATTGAAGCTTTAATTCTCTGCTAGTGGGATAAAAATAAACTGTTTAACCTTTTAAATGCTGGTAATTTGGAGAGGTTTCCCATTTTTAGTTCTAACACATGAGCTTCTGAAAAGCTAGGAGGATAGAAATGGCTAACTAACTAAATTTGGAATCTTAAAAAGGTCAGAGTAAATCTGGTGCTATCCTGTCTTTCTTTTTCTTCTTCCACAGAATGCATGTTGCAGTCTTTAAAATTGTGGAAAAGATTGTAAAAAGGACAAGTGATGACAAAACTTGAACTGTGAAATATTGTTATAGGTGATAAAAAAAGAACAAGATGTCTCAGGCTGATGATTTTAGTAAATCTTGAAATTGGACTTTTATAATGTATTGTTTCTAACTTGTGATGGATGTTAGAACAGGCAGTAGAAATTTCTTAGCATTTTATGATTTCTCCTCTTATCTAATAATCTGGGAATCCTAAATGTTATAAACTTCAGAGCTTCCTTCTATTTAGCAAAAACTGGGATTCTCCCACTGTTCCCACCTTGGTAACTAGTGATGCTCCTGAAGGTATTCATCTTCTCTATTGGAGTCTTACTTTGTGAAGAAAATTACCTTAAAAGCAAAGACACTGGAGGGATATGAATCACTGAAAAATAGAGGCTGCTTTTTGTGTATAATACTTGCTCTTGTTTGGAGTACACAAAAAGACCAGACAACATGGTTTCTTTCCGTAAGGATTTATAATCGCATTAGGAAGATCAAACCTGGAGAGATGAACTGAGGGAAGAACACAAAAAGAACAAATGTATTTAAAGAGTGTAGTCTAAAGAAAGAGCCTCAGCGGTTGTGAGGGGCAGAGGGTACAAGTCAGTTTTCCAGCTTCAGCTCTGTCCAATTCCACTCTGCACACCAGGAACAGATCGCATCGCCTCCTTAAATACACTCACTCCACCCGTCTCTCGAGCTCTGCCTCTGCTCATGTTGTCACAGTTGCTTCAAATGCTTTCCCTCACATTCTGCCTGTTGAAACTCTGCTCCTCAGTCATCTCACTCTGCGTGTCTCCGCTCAAGCTGGTCTTAGTCCAACTTGTGTTGTAGTCACTTGCTTATGTGTCTCTCTTTCACACCACACACTGAGTCTCTGGAAGGTAGGATTGTTCTTTTATTTAGCTTTGTGTCTCATGCACCTAGTAGGGTTCGTTATGTATTTATTGATATGAATGGAGTTGATTTAGCCACCCAGAAGAGGTCTCCAAAAGCAGAGGGCCCAATTCCCGGCATTGAATTTAAGTACTAGTACATGTCTAGTTGTTTGGCAAAGCATTCTTTTCCTGTTTTCTCTGCTTTGTCCTTTTCAGTACTCAACATGGCTGTTCTCGTTAGTCACTAATGGGCCATTGAGGGAACTGGAGGAGCTGCCAAAAAGTGGCCATGAATAACTTTCCCTGGAAAGTCTTCTTTCACATCTCTCCATTTTTATTACAAGATGGCTGGACTGGAGTAACTGGAAACTTGCTTTCTCCGGAGCTGGTCAGTTCCAACAGTGTGATTCCTTAAGTCTTTCCTTCTAATAAGAAGCCTTCCAGCCCCTGTCATCACTTGCATCTCCCTGTACGAGTTGAAGAATGGCCTTCGAAAACATTTTCTTAAACAAAAGTAAGACTAGGGGCACGCGCTGTCCCTCTGGTACAGATGCTCTTCTGGCCAATCTTTCACTATTGGTTGATTCACTCTCTGAAGCTCTCTGAGCTTCAAGGGAACTGAGATGATTCTCACTGTCTTTATGTACTTTACCTAATGAGCTGGCAAACTGGTTTCATCTTAGTGGGTTTTCCTTGGACTAAGTCAAAAAGGATGGTTTAATTACCTTTATTATTTTTCAAATGACAGATCCACATGCTGATTCTTCCACATGAGCACTTTTTAATTTTCATCACAGGTCCTTCAAATTGCTTTGGTTTCTTATGCATTTGGTGAAAAAAATCTTATCAAATTCACCTTTTTAAAAGATGCAATCTTTGGCAGAACTGAATTTTTCCACATTTGAAATCAAAGGAAGAAAATGCCTTTGGGATTCCCGGCTTCTGAGAGAACTAGGGCACATTCACACAAGAGCCAACATTTCTGTAATGTTAATGAATTTCACTGACTAGAAATTATTTTCATGGAAGACTATAATTCTCTCTTACCTTATTCCAAAGCTGATACTTATTATCAATTTGGAGAGATTATTATCAAAGCAAAAAGATTTATTTTGTGATAAAATTGAGTGGGGGATGCAACTGAGGTGATCAAATGACTCCTGGATTATACTCAACCATTATCAGAATGTCTCTTATAATTCTCACAATACACACCATTGGAGACATTGTTTAACAGAACATTAACTGCAGTCTTGCTACTGCCAAGTGTTCTAGATGCATCCAGGTAGTCTATAATTAATGCACCTGCAGAGCTGCACAAAGGACGTCGTACGCTGTCCATTTCCGTGGAGAGCAGCTGGTATGGTACCTCACAACAGGTGTAGCTCAGGACAAGCACAAAAAGGCCAAGGTCTAACTCGAAAGCTCAGTCCCTTTCAGCAGGCACTGACTAGCTTGAGCTTTCTTTAGAAATAGCATTTCATTCTGTGAAAGAGACAGAGTTGGATACGGTGAAGGTTGAAAAGCAGAGAGGGAGCCTGGTGCCTGGGTAGTGGTTATATTCGATGGAGAATTAATAGTGATGTGTGAGTGACTCTGAGACCAGCAGATTAGGACGCAGGAAAAGGGCACCAAGCCTGGGGTGCTAACAGAGTTTCCAGAAATGATAATGGGCTTATCCCAACCTAAATCCTGCCAATCTATATTCAGATTGACCACATTTGTGAATTTCCAGTTACCATCAAGGGCAAAGTAAAATAAAGCAAAACAAAGATCATTATAGCTGACATTAATTTTAATTTTTTTTGTGTCTAATTCTTGGGCTACTAGGTTATCAAGACAGCTCTTTCTGAATTAAGAGAATTTATTTGAGACCCTCCAGTAATTTTGGCACTATGTATAGGACCCTTCAAAATCATTTATCTTGTGTAATTCTCACATCAACCATGAAAAGTCAGCTCAGATTGGCATAAGGAGAGTCAGCGTCCTAACATAGGCGGAAGTGACTTTGAAGCCAGCTCCCTCTAAGCATAATTCCTGGGCTCTGCCCATGGGCGCTCTCTATGGACTAACCAAGGCCCTCCTCCCTCAGCCTTTTGTTCTTTGAGCACTTTCCTTAGCCCTTCCTAAGCCTGGATCTTGCACGCATTCAGATCTCAGCTTAAATGCCTCCTTTCTCTAGACTCTCTGTTCTAAAACCTTCTGTTGCCTACTGGATTTTCTTGTTTGGTATTCTTCATAACACTTATTACAATCTGAGATTGCTGCGTTTGTAAGTTTATTGTCTGTCTTTCTTCCCAAGAATGTAAGTTTGCTGAAGGTGTGGGTTTTGCTTGTCTTGGTCACTGCTGTCTCACCAGTTGAGGTGGAGTCTGCTGTGTTGTAGGCACTGAGTAATAACACAAGGAATTGATACAATGTCACTGTAATTCCTGGGCGGTAGCTGGACATGCTATAGCGGAGTGGAAATCTATTAATGAAAGGGTCAACTCATCGTTAGGTAAGGAATGGAATTCTAGTTTGGGCTTTGGAGATAAAGATAAAATTACATAAGAGGGGGTGAAGGATGAGGGAGAAGAAAAGGACAAGAAATTCATGAGAAAGGGAAAATAAATAATGTATAACATAAGTAATAGGTATATTTAACAAACGTTTATTGACTATCAAATAGAATAAGATTCCACACATCTGCTGTGCACCTTTTGTTCTATAGCATAGTCATTACAGATGACTCTTTACACTTAAAAGTGTTCCTTGGGTGACAGAGCACGTGATCTCCTTAACCATGGGCTAAACCCTGCTCCAGGCAATGAGAATGCTGCCTTGCACATGAGAATCCCTGATGTCATGGAGCTTACAGCCTAGGAAGAGACATCCACCCAATCAATAATCCATCCTTAGCCAAATCTGATAGTGACAAGGGCTTTGCTTTTAGTTTCCAAAATACTTTCATGAGCATAATCTCATTTGATCCTCTCATCAATCCCACAATGGAAAAAACCCTGTAATTGTCTTTTAAAGGAAGAGGAAACCGTTGTTGAGAAATTAAGTGACTTGGTCTCAAGGTTGATTAGCATTAAACCCAGGACAAGAACTCAATCAGGAAAATGTCTGCATTCTAGGGAGGCTTTCAACTTTGTTCCAAAGTGTAGCAATAAGAAAAAGGTTAACTTTTACCTTACCTAATGAGGCTTAGAGTCTTTCCAGACATTTTTGGAATTTCTCTCACTGATAACATCATCCCAAGTCAGAATCAGAGCCACCTCTACAGATTTCTCTAGTAGAAGAAGATTATTATTTTGGAAAGGATTGCCTATATACTTATTTTCAGTAGCATCGTTTTGCCTTTGTTAAACTGGAGTTAATAGGATAATCATCAAATAAATGGAGCTAAAAGCCATGCTACTGGTCTCCAGCGATGGGCCCCCAGTGGATCAGGCTTCCTGGGATTTACACCTTTGGATCTGTACTGGCCCTGTGACTTGCTTTTGACCAATAAAATGCACTGAAAGTAATGCTGTAGGACCCCTTGAGCTAGGTAAATAGAAACTAGGCTCAAACCTTTTTCTTGGGTCTCTTGGATGTTCACAAAGGGAGAGGCCAGGTGCTACATAAGAAACCTACTACATTCCGATCGTGATACTGCTTGGAAGTAACAGCTCTGTGGACAGATAAATAGGGTTGGTGGACAGATAAGTAGCAGTAGAGAGAGGGGTAGGGCACTCAGGCCCCAACCATCTTTGATCAAAGGTGCCCAATTTGAGTGAGAGGCCATTTTAGATATGAACCTAGACATCTTAATTTGCCTTCAGCTCTCATTTCTGATCATTATAGCTGCTTTAGAGACCCCAAGTGAGACCACGCACTGAGCTTTCTTTTCCCACAGAGCTGAAAGAAGTAATCAATTGTTAGTTTTAACCACTAAGTTTTGGAGATAGTGGTAAATTCCTGAACAAGAGCTTGTTGCCTGGGATTAAATCCTGCCTCAACCTTTTGCTAGCTTTGTGATCTCCACCCCACAGGTTACCTAATACTGTGTAACTTAGTTTCCTCATTTGTCAGTGGGCATCATGACACCTCCTTTACAGGTTTGTTACAGGAATTTATTTAATTTATTACATGGAAAGCAGAGCTTGGCAGTGGAAAGCATTCCATAAATGTTAGCTGTTACTGTTATTAACTATGCTTCTGGGTAAGTTTATTAGCCAGTTCAAATCTATTTTTCTTCACTGTTTCATGGATATTGAAAGCAACTAAGAATCACATTTGCACACTTCTGAGTCACTTGGGAGCCAAAACAAGTATTGGATTCTGAGAGAATAAAAATTAAAAATCATGTTAGAGCTAGAATTCCTAATCCAGCGATTCATCCTGGGAGATTCTTCACCTGCAAAATGTGGATAATATTACCGCACAAGGTTAATGTGAGGACTGAATGAATTAATGAATGTTAAAATCACGAAACAGCAAGTACTCTGTATATTCTATTAGTACTATTATTACCCTTTATCTTTCTCCACAAGAACTACTGCAGGATTTTCCCCCCATCGATTAGAGACCAAGTGGTCTTCCCAAATGCACAGGCTACTGATTCCCAGTTTAATATGGACTGTAAAGCGGCTTCTCATGCTGTTTTTAAGTTCCTTGACCTCCATAAGCTCTTTTTAGTGATGCTCAGAAGCTGGAACAGTTGAGTTTCAGATATAGATTGGAGAGCTTCCTTACTAACTCCAATAAAATAGCTCAGAGTTTGGCTCTCACTTTTAAATACTATGCAGATGGCGCTGAACCCCAGCCAAACTGGCAGCAACCTGATTTCCTCTGGTGAGTGCTGGTGGGGTGTCCGCAGAATGGCATTCATTCCCATCTCTCATCCCTGTGTTCTCTCTCTCTCTCTCTCTCTCTCTCTCTCTCTCTCCCTCCCCCCCCCCCTTTCCTAGTAGCCTCAATATATTTTTAATAACAACAAGACCAGCAATAATTAATAAAATCTTTGGTTTCCTGCCTGAACTTGTACTTATGTTAGCGATCTCATCGTGTGGAAATTTTCACTTCAGCACCAGATCAATAGCGTTCCCTTTGTGATTCCCCACTGCCAGGAGAGAAAATGTTCGCAAAAGGAGATCTAAGGAGCTCCCCACCAATTTAGAAGAGACAGAAGAAAGGACACTCTGTGCCAGCTGTGAAAGAAGCTCTTGTATGCTGATAGGAATGTTATGAAATATCTGTAAATCTGGAGCCTGTTTTCATGAGCTGTAAAACCTAACCGCATGGAGTGGATTTTTGAACACTCTTAAAATAAACATAAACTAAGCTTTGATAAAAAGACCTTTTTTTTGTTTGTTTGTTTGATTCACTGTTATCCTATAACAGTGTGATATTTTTGCATACAGAAATATTGTAGCCCCAAGAGAGCATTAATAGAATAAAGTCCCTATAAATATGACACAGATGTACCAGATGTACAAAGGGCCTGCAAGTGACAACTCCCCAGTCTGTGGTAGCGAATTTTCTGGTCCTCAAACCCCAGTCCCTGAAAATAAAACTGAGTAGCTCCTAATGGATTTTGATGTCTGTTTTTTAGATTGACACAGAAAATTAAGTAGGCTTTATATTCCGGCTGCTGGTGGAATCAGAAAGTGTCAGATTTGAAATAGACCTCAAGGGGCCGTTTAATGCAACCTCTCTCATTTGGTTTTTAAACATTTTTTAGGCTTCAGAATAGATTTTCCTCCACCACTCAATCACTTTGTTATCTTGCACTGGTTACTTAAATCCCTTGAAGCTCTGTTTCCATGCTTGTGAAATGAGCAGGATAATACCCACCTTTTTGTGATCTTCACAAAGTGGGTACAAAAGTTCTCAGCATCTGGCCTCACACACAGTAGGTGCTCAGAAAATGGAATATGTGATCATTTTCTTCCATAAATGAACCATACCAGATTGTATTATCTTTACAGGTGTTTATTGTGAGTAAGCAAAATCTTGATGATTTAAAATTACTTTTTAAATTTTGGAAGGAAGAGTTTTTCTCAAAGTAACCTATACATATTTGTTAAATAATGCATATATTTGTTGGAGGTTATATAACTCAAAGCAACAATCACAGCTCTCCCCAGACTTGATGCACAGAGACAAAATTATCCATTCTCTTTATAATTTTTACTGATTATCTTCATATCTTTGTATAACATTTCTTTACATTTCTCTATTTCTGGATTTATCAACATTCTGATAGAATCAATTGAACACTTCCTGTAATTTTATTGAATTATATTGAATTAATTGAATTATATTTTCACTATATATTATATAAAATATTCTTTTATTGATGATACTTATAATTTAAATTTACACCTAAGCTTCTGTTTCTTGGTTTATGAATTTTGGACAATATTTCCTCATTCCTAAACTGAAAGATGAGAGTCATTTTGCTCTAACCATCCATATTCCTCATTCTGTCATTCTGTCAATTTTTATTTTTATATTCTTGGGGCTTGGGATTTAGCTCAGTGGTTCCACCGCCTGCCTTGCAAGTGCAAGGTCCTGAGTTTGATCCCTGGTACCAAAATCAATAAATAAAATAAATATTTTTATATTCTTGGGGCTGATAACATTTACATTTTATCCTGTAATAATAGTCAAGAATTCTAGGATCTTCTGGGTTGGATTACAATTTTAGAATGTGTGCATGTGTGCAGAGTAATTATAAATATTATTGTGACAAGGTAAATATTGTTCCTTTCTGGGCGAGTTTCTTAAGGTTACATTTATATCTCTTCAGGTCCAATGTCTCAAATCAGTAGAACAAGAATTTTGCTAGCATCAAGATCAAGTGGATTTTCTTTTCTTATATTCCATAAATGGCCACATTTTAGGCTGTTGTCTCTTCTTTATTATTTTTGTCCTAGAATTATGCTTTGCATTTTAAGCCCAACATATCTCTTACTCTGGCCTGGTTTCTCTCTAGGTTTTACAGTATTTCCATTCCTCAGGACTTGTCTACTCTTCTGAGATGGATCTGTAGTTTACTTTTTAAATTTACTGGAATACATCTTCAACTAACTTTCTAAGAAAGGTGATAGGGTTTACACTTTCTGAGCCCATGCATCTATGTAACATTTATGTCTTACTCCCATCATACTTGACTGATAGTTTAACTACATGTGGAATTCTAGGCCAGAGCAACTTTTGAGGAATTCCCCTTTCATCTTCTACCTTCCAGTGTCACTGATGGAAAGTCCAATATTCATGTGATTTTTCTTCCTTTGCAGCCACTTAGTATTGTTTCTGAAAGCTTTTAAGGTTTTGTCTTTCTTCATTTGGTGTTCATATTTCTCAAAAATGTGTTTAGCTCTAAAACTTTTATCATCAAGTGTGGTGGTTACTTAGTAAGCAACTCAATCATTAGTCTAGGAAAACCTCATATTATTTCTGTGGTAATACTTCCCTCTACTTTCTCCATTGTTTCTCTCTAAGAACTACAATTACTGAAGAGTATATGTGTATATTTCCCCCCTTTGTCTCTGGTTCATATTCTGTAATATTTTCTTGATTTTTAGAATTGAAAAATTTTTTATAACTAGTTTTCTTTTCTTTCTGTCCTTTTTTTTGTGGGGGGGGTACTAGGGATCGAATTCAGGACCTTGTACTTGCAAGGCAGGTGTGGTGCCACTGAGCTAAATCCCTCACCCACTAGTTTTCATTTTTAATAGCTCTGGTTTGCTTTGTGCCTGAGCGTTTTTCCTTACAAATAATTCTTTTTTTTTTTTGGATATGACATAATGTTCAAAATCCTTGAATATTTATTGGATTTTAAAAGTTTTCTTCTATTACCTAAATTATCTCATGGAGATGTTCTGTTCATCTTAGTCTTTTTCTTCTATGCTGACTCTCCTCACAGGTCTTGTTTTGCACACTTATATTTTCAAAAGAAAGACAATATATAGAATGGTGTGGGTGTTTTCTACTGTTCTATATATGAGATATGAGAGACCTTTCCCTTGAGGTCTCTTTATAACAGGCAGTAATGTGTGAAGTAGAGTGGAGGTGAGATGTGTCCTTAGAAGGAAACACTTTAGCATGGGGCCAAAAAACCTATGGGCAGATAAAGGGCTCTTTAAACTCCAAAAGGCCTGGTAAGCTGAGGACTAGTGTCCTCTCTTGAATCCTTGCTTGCCTTTCTGCCCACATCTTCTGCCATTCGCTACAGACTCCCCATTTCCACTCTATTTTTTCTTCCTATTTTAATTTTCTTTTTTCCCTCCCTCCCTCCCTCCTTGCCTTCTCCCTTCCTCGCTTCCTTCCTTTCATCCTTTTCTTTCTATTTGTTTTCCTTTTTTTCTTAGAGGTAAGTACTGAATGCTTGATGTTTGAAGAGACCATCACCTAAGTGCCTGTTTTGAGTCTCCTTTTAAACTTGTTTGCTCCGTAGGACTTTTCAATTCTGAACCTACAATCTGTCTGGTCTTCTCATGGTCAGGTCTGCATCCACCTTCTCTGCAATTCTAAAGATAATAAATTATGGCCGTAGTTTTCCCCTACCATTTCATTCCTTTTTACATTTCTATGTTCGATTATAATGCTTTTGAGAGAGTGCAGCTGGCTACAGTATATGTCCAATTTACCTCCTCATACTAGCATCTGACTTAGGAGTTTAAGGTTTTAACTTTTATCCAGTTTTTAAAGAGATGGATGAATACTTAGTTACCTAAAGTATAAAATTTTCCCAAGGTTGAAAAACTAATTTTTAAACTTTTATTAACCAAATATATAATGTCAACTTATTTTTCCCTCTATATTTTATCCAGTTTTTAGAAGCATTGTTTAAAAAGTGCAATGTATAACTATGGACCTATAAAATAAGTTGAAATTCTTATCAAGGAAAATACATAGATTAAATTTTCAGCCCTATGTATCATTAATTTAGAATATATCTGCACTTACCTAAGTCTGTATCTAAAAAATTTATTTTCATATAAGAATTACAATGCTTGATAAAATTACCATCAACCAGTAAAGCCATAATGATATATTGCATTGAATTTAAAATTGAATAAGCATTAAAATAAAAAATGGCTCCATTGGTCAAACTTCCATATCTAAATCAGGTGAAATATTATTAAATAGATATATGAATGTATACTATAAAAGTTAATATAAACTTGTCATTTCTGCTCATTGTTCAAATTACTGAAAGAAACAAATTTTAAAGTTGACTTAATAATGTTGGGAGATTTAAGTATTACTTAGAAATCTCAGTATTTTATGAGAGAAAATGTTATATGACATCTAAGTAAACTTTTCTTGCAATAGAGGTTCTGAAAAATATCTGGTCAAGTTTGATTTACTTTTTTATGATGTTAGGGCCTAAAAAGCAAAAGAACATGCACACTATCAAAAGTTTTTTGGGCTGGGATGTAGCTCAGTGGCACCGCCCCTGCCGGGCAAGCGCAAGGTTCTGAGTTTGATCCCCAGTACCACACATACACACACACACACACACACACACACACACACACACACACACACGTTTTTCAGTTGACATGATATTATCTATGTTTTTCCAATTCTGTAGGTTTTAACCACTTGGGTAATTAACCTGTATGTGAACTGTTTGGTGGCTCGATTTTCCACAGAAAAGTTTCCAGGATTCCTCTCTGAAAGTGGCACCCGAAGATTACCTGGATCTGGTTCATGTTTCTGATTTTACAGATAGCCAAGGGAAAGATTAGGTGGAAGTTATTGCCCCTTGGCTGCACAATAATTCAGCAAGAGTAGAAATCTGTTATTTAGGAAATAATTTTAGCTCACCTCTGAGGTATCACAGCAATAAATGGCTCATTTCTGTATCCTTAAAGTTTACCTAGCACGTTTATGTGGCCATTTTTTTGCACTACATGCTTATGTAGTAGTTAAATTATCATGACTGTATTACATTTACATTAAAGCCTCTTTTCTTACATTCCTGTCTTTAGAAAGTATTCTTTCTTGCTCTCTTTTATGATCCCTGTCTCTGTTTCTATTTCTCTTTTCCTGGTTGCTTCCCTTTAGCTGCTGAAATCACAGCAAATATTCCCGGTTGTTTTCAGTCAGAAAGGAATAAAAAAAAAATTTAGGGTTAGGTACTGTCATTTTAAATTGAAGAAAAACAAACGTCATTTTATATTGGCACTTTGCAAGTGATCAATCACTATGGGAATGTCACATATTATTTAAGTAGGTCTTAAAACATAGTTCAGCTTGAGTTTGTATAAGAAAATATCTTCTTGCTACTATTTAGAGTTTTAAAAATATGTGAGTTTTAAATATGTTATTTATGGAACAAAGCAAACCATAATATGTTTAGCTTAATTTTTATGATTTAAAATTACTGTGGAATTTAAATATCCCTAAAAGATAAAAAGATTGAAGATGTGTATGTTAGATCTAACATATTTAATAACTTAAACTACATAATACTATGATTTCCAATATCCATAAAAGATAAAAGGATTAAGGATGTGTATATTAGGTCTAACATATTTAATAATTCAAACTACCTTATAGTATATTAGATAAGAAATACAAACTTTAATTCCATTTTAGGAATAGGTAGACAAAAATGTTCCAAAAGAAAAGGACTTTTAAAAATCTTTTAATATAGAAAGCTTTTCTCAAGCTTTTAATCTAATTTTCTGATGACTTATTTAGACTTTTACTGTGGCCCAGTCTTAGGATGACCTATAAAAACTGTTGATTTTATGGAAAGAACAATGTTTTGGGAATTATGTATAAAGAGAACTTTATAGAAATGTTTTTCTTTTTTACATATTAATTTTAGGAATAGAATGCTTTTTTCTAAAGCAATTAAAGTATATAATCTCACATTTTTATAGTTATTTTTCAAGTTTTAATTCTGGGATTTTTTTGTTTGTTTTTTATAGCTATAGCAATAAAGAATCCATTCTTTTCACATATTTCTTTTAGTCACCACAATTGCTGGCCTACCTAGATTCCAGAAAAATTATATAAAATACTAAAGTGACAAGACATCACTCTATCATGGTTTACATTTTACATGGTTTTACATTTTAAATTTGCTTTATCACAAATTTCTTTCTCTTACAAAGTTTCCCATACCTGAGCATTCAAAATATAATTTATTTATAAAAGGGCAGAGAAAAAAAGAGTGTACTAAATATACATTGATAGTTAAAAATATAAAGAAAAGAAAAGAACATGTAAGAGTAGAAGCTGAGCACAGAGCCTTGACAGGAAATACTGGCAAGCACGCATTGCTCAGATCTGTTACAGGAAATGGTTCTACCACCATGTTGGCAGAAATCCTCAGAAAGGAAGGAAGAGCTCAGAGCAGAAGAAACAACAGGGACCTAGCCTGGCCGGGGCTCCCCATGCCTACCACTTCTTCCTATGGAAATGGACCAAACCTTAGTTTCCTCCTCTGGAAGATGCTCTATCATCAGGTCTGTGTAATGAGAAATACTGTAGAAATTGTTTGGATAACTTTCAAGGACAAAAAATATAAAAAATATTATTAGAAAAATACTACTAGTAAAGAAGAAGATGAAGGAAAGAAAAACAAATGAAGCATGAAATTAGATAAGACATTTTAAGTAATTTTCTAAGTCATTTGACTTATAAACATTTAGTTTTGTTGTTTTAGAAGCAGCCTAGTACCATACCTCATCACATATTTTGATTTATAGTTTGAGTCCATAAATTTCCTCGAGTAGAATGACTTATTTTCTCTTGCATAAATAAGCTAGCTGGAAATATTTCCATACTTTTCTACAAAGAAAAAAGAATGAAAATATATGATCAGCATGATAAATAGAGGTATAATTACTAAGATGGTGTGTTTGAATCATAACTTTGTGGCCTCACTTGAGGATTTCTAAACTAAATGTCCTTCCTTTTGATGTGATGGGACAGTCCATCCATACCCTTTATTGTTCTTTGGTAATTGTGACCATCCTTGTGTGGACGTATAAAAGGACAATACAATTTGGCAGCATGAAATTATTCAGTTGCTCATCTATAAAACTTCATTCTAAATTATTATACTGGAAGCCACGAGTCAATGTAAGTTTGGTTCTACCTAGAAATAGCATCTCTCTCTGCACTATTATGAGATAGGCATGGGCAGTTAAACAGAGATGGGCATAAAATATAAGAAAAAAGTTTATATTTCCATTTTTGAGCTGCCATCCTACACGATTCCAGCTGAGTCTGCCTAGAATTGGGTAATGTGGTGGAGCAAACCAAACACAGTAGTGTGTGTTTTGGGGCAGTTTCTACATCAGAAGAGGGCTGGCTCCTTCCCCTCTCCATACTGCGTGGCCTGTTTCTACTCCTCAGCTCTGTGCCATGTGGACCGCATTTGTTGACATGGCTGGCCAGATGTCTGCTATTGAAAGCATGTCCAGCCATGTGGTTCATCTTCACCCACCACTTTATTTTTGTTGCACTCTCGACCAGATTTTGTGGCTAATGATATAAACACTGTGGTAGAGGAGATGCCAGTGGACTAATGTGCTTTTCCCTGTGAGGATTTGAAGAAAAATCAATGTGTTTTACCAAGTTTTCTATCTATATTGAAATGGGATAATATTTAGAATAGACTTAGAAGAGGAAGCAGTAAGTTTAACAAATCAGGAAAGAAGATGTCTGGAAACATAAAGTAAAGGCATGAAATTTATTGATACTGATTTCAATGGCTGTTTTGCAGATTCTTCATATTCCTTCCACCTGTCCTTTCTTTGGTTCCACTCTCCATAATTATGCATCATGACCTGCCTTACTTTCTATATTTCCAAATTTATCTCCACATTGAGCTCCCTTCATAGGCTATAAATTTCTCTTAAGAATCAACTATGTTTTCCATATAACCTAACTGCAATATATGTTTCATCAAACATATATATAGTCACACAAGAGTCTAGCCCAGAATAGGAGTCCCTTTAGTAAATGTGTAGCTGATATAATCATTTGTAACTTAATAGAAAGCTTAATAAAGAATTAGTGTTTAATATGAATTTTAGTGTTTAACATGTTGTATTGGTTGCATCTCAGAGGCTAAAGACAAACTTCGCAGACTATGGAAAAACCATCCCTGGGAGCTGACAGAACTGGCAGGATATGAGCAAGGCACGGTCAGTCCAGCAGGGCAGAAAGGGAGGAGATAATGCTTTGCTGCTATGTTAGTTTTCTGTTTCTATGTTTAAAACCATGCCAAAATGCATTAATTTAAACAATAGCTACTGTATGTGCTGATAGTTTTATGGATTGATAACTGGCTGAGTTTAACTGGACAGTACTTTTGCAGCTCTGGCTGGGCTCACCCATGTGACTGTGGTCATCTGGCAGCTTTGAGGGCTGGATGGTCTAAGTGGCTTCACTCC
Source organism: Heterocephalus glaber (assembly GCF_053883595.1). Taxonomy (NCBI): domain Eukaryota; kingdom Metazoa; phylum Chordata; class Mammalia; order Rodentia; family Bathyergidae; genus Heterocephalus; species Heterocephalus glaber. Next base: position 15,763,587 of record NW_028258297.1, on the reverse strand, counting down.
ACGTCTAGCAGTTGTTGCCTCTTGGCTGATCCGTATGTCTTTAGCGGGCTGATTCAGGCTTTTGTACATGGTGCCTGTATTTCAAGAGAACAGGCCTACAGGCCTTAGTGCACAACTACTTTTCAAGTTTTTATATCAGTGGTTAATGTCCCCTTTGGCCCAAGCAAGTCCCATGGCTGAGCTCAGAATCAGCGTAAGAGAGGATGACCCAAGAATCTCCATAAAGGAGGCGTGATTCTTTAGGGCCCACTACTATACCAGTATCGCACAGCTGCTATCTTGTGTGTGTGTGGTAGCAGTTGTGCTGCTTCTACTTCCCATCAGAGAAGTGCTATGACTTGGAATTAATAACAGCTAAAAATCTAGCCCAAAGGATTGTCCATTACATAGTAGCCCTTTCAAACTGTGTTCCCAGTTGTACTGTGAAACTTCAATTTTATCAGCTATCAATTTGCATGTGAATCTGAAGTAAGGGGCAGCTGTCTTCTATGTGTATATATGTGATTAAATTGGGTTCACTACATTATAGTGCATTCTAGACTATGAAAATACCGTAGTGACACTGAAGATTTTAATTATCTGCCCACTCTGCCACACTAGATGGTGCACATTTTTTTTTCTAAGAATCTCCTTGGATGTCAACTACAAACAAAATTTGGAATTCCCAGCCTTTTAAAATTGTAATTTGGCGTTTTAATTGTTGATTATGTAATTATGGTACTTTATCACCTAATCTGTCCAAATACCTACTACATTTTTGGCATTGTTTATGGTTTTGCTTAGCAACCAATCAAGTATGAGTTGAAATCCAAAGGAGAGCTATTAAACAATAGATTTACAAACCCACAAACTGAAGGGGCTAAACAGTCTTACAGAAAGAAGTTCAATTACTTTTCATTACATGCTCCTCAGTGGCCAAATGCTTGGGCAGAAAATTAAACTTGCTTACTCTAGCCATAGATACACATCTCAGATCAAAAGCTGGTCTTTCAATTTGTGCTTAGATACTGTTATAAAATAATATTCTTATCTTCCAAGTGTTTAAGTGACATGGGACACATCTATAAAGACTGTTTATGGTTTAGTTCCTTAGCCACTCCCAACAGATTACCCAGGAGCCTGGTGATTTTAACATGGTCTAGGCAGACTAAAAACTAATACATAAATAAATTTTCTATCATCTTCTAAGATTTGTACTTTGTGGAAACAGGACTATAACTCCATCAGCCATTGTTTGTGTTGATTCCCCTTTATATTTTCTTGGCAAACATTATTCACTGAAAGCTCAATCTCAGGGGCTACCAGTAGTCAGTTTTATATGCATGCAGGGTTCTTCCTAAAGTAACTTATTAGTTGTGCCAAATGTTATTATGCTTCTTGAAAGGTAAACTTAAAAAGTGATCTTAGCATAAGTTAATAGTTCAGTGAGCAGGTGTTTCATTGATATGAGGGAGACAGTATATTTAACATATAAGAAGAGCATGAAGAATTGTGTCCAGGGAGCAGGGTGTGATTGTGAAAATGGCTCTGATTCTTAACATCTTCTGTTTCCTTCCACCTTTCAATGTGACTTTGCAGGTGTTTTCAGCAAGAGGTAGAGCCACTTTCCCCTCCTTTTAAATACAGACTGGCTATGTCTTGCTTTGGCAAAGGAATGCAGTGACTCTGTCTCTATGGCAGTACCAACATAAGTTTCAAGGACCTTGCACACATTCTCTTTCTGTTGAGTGCTGCTTCTGTATGGGGACAAATGTGGAATGACCTCCCAAGTAATGATAGGCCACAAGAGATAAAACTGAGTTATCCTGGCTAAAAGAGTTGGCCTAGACCTTTTAGTCCTTAACTGACCTATTGTTGTGATTTAGACTTAAAATGTCCCCTACATATCTCATGAGTTCAGAAGTGGGACTTTTGGAAGGTGATTAGATCATGTAGGCACTATACTCATTAGTGGATTCATCCATTGATGAGTTCATGGCTAAATGTGCGTTAAAAGGTGGGGCTTGGTCAGAAGACATGGGTCACTGGGAGCATGACCTAGAAGGGTATATTCTTGTCCCCTCTTCCTTTTCTCTCCTTCTCTGCTTCCTGGCTGCTATGAGTTGTGCAGCTGTCCTCTGCCATGCTCTTTTACTATGCTGTGTCTGTGTTGGAGCCAGCCAACCATGGACTGAAACGTCTGAAACCATGAACCAAAATAAAGCTTTCTGGGTATTGAGAATTTTTTCCCAGGGAAGGGAAAGTGACTGATGTATCTGTCAACTCATACATATAAGCAAACCCAGAAAAGATAATCCAAGTCTGGCCTGGATGCTTGTGCAAAACATCTGATCAACCCATAGACTTTAGGAAAAAATTAATAACTCTTGTTCTAAGCTACCAAGGCTGGAGGAGTTATACAGCAACAGCTAATGGATATACTCTACCTTCTTACTTGTTGGTTAGAAAGAACAGTTTCTTTAGGGGATTTTATAAAAGGTCAACTGAAGAGTACAGGCTGCATAGTTAAGCCTGAGGTGACTGATGGTAATCTTTCCTTGGGTCTACGCTAAGGGTTGATTTGCCCTCTATAAAACTTAAGTGTCTGAGGGCAACACATTGAATATGCTTCTTTAAATCCCAAACAAATCTTAACAAAATGCCTGTAATGTACTGGAGTTTTAATTAATGTTTGTTACTTACTTATCCTTCTCCACATCTGTACATTTAGGAACATTGTTATTTATCTCAGAGTATTAAAGTGTCTGTCTCACTTGAACAAATTTTGCTGATTTCAGATAGATCTGGCAAACTGAATTACAATTGCTCTCTGCCAATTATCCAGGAAAAATGTAGCACAGTTTTGATAAGACATTATTTTATCCCTCTTCCTCCAGATTTGTCCCAGCTGGGATCTTCTGGAGTAACCTAGACCAATGGAAGCCAGACAAACTTTCCTTCTGGCAGGCCATGCCATCAGGAATCTGCTGGGAAAATGAAGGGTGAATCCGTAGGTGGGTTCTGGTTCTGGCAGCATCTGTGTGTCATAGTCAATCACAGTGAAGTCCTTGCATCCTGCACACTGCCAGCCTCCTCTGGTAACTGACGAGACACTTTTGGTAATAGCGTTCTCATTTCCAGACACTGCCTATTTTATCATTTGCAATTGTAGGATATTTTTTGACATCCTTGGTTCTTTATGCAAGATCACAGTGACTTTGTGTCAGTAAATTTGTCGGTGCACACTGGTCTGCGGTGACAGGAAAGAACTAAATGGATGTGATTCGACTTTAAATATAATTGATAACTGACTTGGAAAATTTTCTATTGTGAATATACTTTTATGTTTTATCAAATACTCTCTTCTGTGTGCTCAAAAAAGAGCTCATGTCAAGTGAATTTTTTGTAAGTGAGAATAGGCATAAGAATTATGAATTTGGCTCAGTGACAAGCATTTATTTTAAATGATATTGCCTTGTGTCTTAATTATAGACACCAAATATACAAACACACACACTAGATCTGTTTAATTGCCTGCTATATTTCATTATTATAGCAAAACAGAAAGGCAGGGGAAGTTGCTGCTTGTCTAGTTAGAGTATCCCTGAAATATTAAGTATTTTTATGCCTGTTTAAAGAAGAGACTGAGATCAGAGAAGTTAAGTTGTTCTAAGTCACCCAGTGAGTAAGAGGAGGCTACAGGATTTGACATATGAGTAGAGTCAAAGTTCTTTACCTCACGCCTCTCTACCACCGGCCCAGTTCCCCAGGTCTGGGAGATCACACTTCCAGCACCTAGTGTAACACATGTGGTGTGACTGGACCCCCCCCCCCCCCCCCCCAGAAACCTCCTGACCAACTGCTGACTTTGAGTTTCTCAGGTGCTTACTTCAGGAGGCTTCCAAGCCTTACTCCCTTCCCCTTGAATCTATTTCCTGCCTTTCAAGCCCTTCTTTTTTTTAAATCAGTTTTTCTCTCCATCAAGTTTTAGTTCAGATAAGGTGAAGTGTAAGTGTGGGTTCTTTTTCTGGGTTACTCCTGGCTTGAAAGAAATAACTTTAAATGTACCTAAGTCTTTTTGTGCCTTTAGTGCCAAACCAAGGAACTCAAAGCAGTATTTCTTCCTGATGAAGATATCACTGAACAACAGAAACATGTTTTGAGAAATGCACAGTTACATGGTTTTGTTTTGTCAATATTATAGCATGTACTTAAGCAGACCTAGATGATATAGGATCAGTGATGGTGAACCTTTTAGAGTTTTCAATGATAATAGCCTGTTGCAGCATGAGTGCCTTGGGTTCACCACCCCTGGATAGGTCAATCTCTGGATGTGATCTGTCTGTCTCTGTCTGCCTGTCTGCCTGTCTGTCTCTGTCTCTGTCTCTGTCTCTCCCCCCTCCCCCTCTCCCTCTCCCCCTCTCCCTCTCCCCCTCTCCCTCTCCCCCTCTCCCTCTCCCCCTCTCCCTCTCCCCCTCTCCCTCTCCCCCTCTCCCTCTCCCTCTCCCTCCCTCCTGGGGATCAAAGCCAGGGACTTGTGCATGCTAGGCACTGAAATACACCCCAGCCCCTCTGTGTTTCTTGTTTATATCATGAGGCTATGTCCAGGTTAGGAGTATAAAGATAAATGAAAAAAAGTATGCTTTGAATGTAAGAGCAAAGTTCATCACCAAATACTTGTCATCCTAGTAGCTGTTATGGCTCAGTGTGTGTGTGTATGCACCTCTAATTTCTACTGTTGTAGAAGACTTTTAACTTTAGATAAGACCATCAAAAGATAAGAGGATCCCCATTCTAACTTTTTCCACTTTATTCATAGACCTGAAATAAATTAGTGTTGCCAACCAAAGCTTTATTTTAGGGATAGCTTCTTTACGTTCCATGTGAAATAGATTAAACAAAATGATCAGAAAGCTTTGAACTAGTTTTTTTTTTCTTCCTTTGAGGTCAATACTAGGTTTTCCCAGTGGTCAGCTTTGCAAGCTATTTCACTCCTATTTTAATGGGCGCATAAAGATCATTACATTAAAATTAATTCCCATCAGGGTTTCCCAGTATTCTACCCCCAGTTGAGATTTTAGGAAAGCTGTGCCATTCAGAGGTTGAGAAGAAACCCAAAGAAATCATTATATCTGGTTAGAGTTAAGAGATTTTCACACAGGAAAAGTAATTGAAAAGTGTATGTTTTGCATAATGAAACAGATGACAAACTGGGCAAGCTGGCCTATTAATGAGCCTCCTGTAAAGCCAAGAAAGCCACCGAAGCAGGGAGTGGATTCGTGAAGAGGAATCTCTGATCTCAACTTTTAACAACCGATTTTAATCAAACCGTTTGACGCACAGAGTTCTTAGGGCCCTATGATGGTAAGGGCAATTTGAAAGAATAAAAGAAGACACTTTAAGATGAATTGCAAAGTAACACACCAACTTGAAGTTATGAGCAGGAAAACTTAGTTTTACTTTGGATCTGCAGAATTCCACATTTACTAAGGCCATCATCAAGGCCTTCCTTTAAGGAACAATTGTTAAAATAGTTTTTAAAAGGTGAGGTAATATGAATGACCTTAGATTCTATAAGCTTCCAAACCTAAAAGAGGAAGATCCATCCAGCATTAACTTAAGTGAAAAGAAATTATTAAGGAAATACAGGATGCTACTACATACATAGACAGCTAAGAACTATTACACAAGTACTAAGTCACCAATAGTATTTCTTCAAGGATATCTTCCTGTTGAACAAATATTTATGTAAATGTACTCTTCAGATGTGGAAGGACTGAAAAAAATCTCCATTTTCTATTTTGTAAGGGGTTAACAAAGGAAAATATTGTTGGTAGGTGTGTGATGTACATTTTTTTTCTGATTTATCCAGATTGGCTGTATAATTATCTCAAATTCCTGGAGAGGAGCCAGCTCTCCACTTTAGCCTGTAGTGTATAGCTTGCTTTCTGGAGATGAACAGTTTGCAAATGTAAAATGCAGTGTATCTTCAAAGAAAGAGTGTATCCAGTCCCAACAGCCTGAAATCTAGTCATGGAGAAGTATAGGGTTATGCAGTATAATGTAGCAGGTAGGAGTGATTTCTGTTTTCTTTACTGTGAAACTAAGAATTGATATATGATTGGTGGTTCTCAACATTGGACACGTACACTAGCATCACATGGGGGAGCTTTAAAAATAAAACCCTACTCCTGAAATTTTCCTTTAATTGGCCTGGGATGGGACCAGTAGCTGTTTGGGTTTTAAACTCCCTTAGTTGATCCTAATGAGCAGCCAGTTTCGAATTACTGGGTTTAATCTGAACTATCTCATTATCATGAGTACAGAGATCTGGAGGCAAGGCACAGAGCCAGGACTGACAAAAGACAATATCCTTTCAAAGAATTGAAGGTTCCTGCAGCCATAAAATCTCACTCAAGTCCCCACACTTACATTGTCAATATGAATAAGTGTGTCTAATTTCCTTTCATGTGAAAATGAGAAACAAGGCCTTCATTTGACAGCTCCATTGCCCTTCAATATGCCTTTCAAAGGACTCAAAATCTCATTTGATAGAATCAGCAAAGGCAGAGGTTTCTGTTTTATTCTCTGTTGTATGCCTGACACTTGTGACAGCAGCGCTGGACATACAGTCGGTACTTAATAAATGCTAGTTGATCCATTTCAAATGGTTAATCCATTTTCACTGTAGGTTTGAATGAATAATCTCAAATTTAGGTGTCTTAATGATAGATAAGATTGCAAGAAAATAGTGAGAAATTGCAATACAGTAGACAAAAATTCAACGAGTTTTTTATATGACATCAAAAAATTGTATATTTCAAAACTACTACTTTGACTAAAACTATTTTAGGAAATGAGTCTTCCTCCTTTTCTTGTTACATTTTTCTTCCTTTTTCCTCCTTTCTCTTTCATTGTCTTCCTTTTTTCTTCCTCTTTTTTTCATCAGAGTCCAAAACCAGCGTCCGTTGTTTTCCCTTTTCCCCAGACTTCCTTTTCAGTCTGCCCGGGCAGTGCCCATGGCCAGGCTGGACTCAGAGCCTCAATCCTGTTCTGAGCTTCTCTTGCCCTTAGTCAACCAGTGCAAAGATTTCTTAATTTTATCGATGCATGTCATATTTCCTACTTCACTGCCTAGGCTCTTTTTCTAGTGATTCACTCCTGTTATTTTCTCTTCTTCTAAACTCTTGTGTTTCCAATCCAGCTCAACACTAAAGAGGTTTTTTTTAAAACATAGATTTGTTTTTATGACTTCTCTACACCCACAACCCTTCATTATTTCTACTCCTTAGATAATTTCTGATTCCTTAGTCTGAGACCCAGCACCTGCCTTTAATACCCTAATGACCTGTCTTGTTGACCCTGGCATAACCTTCAGTTATGTTCTCATCATGCCAAGATACTTGCTGTTACTGATGCTTCAGGTCTTTATTCATTGTAGAAGTCCCTTGCTCTGCCTTTTAAAGTTCTATTCATTATTGAAGCCCAGCTCACATTTTGCCTTTTTTTGTGAAACCTGTCTGGAACTTCCTTCTATAATTCACATTTTTACCATCTCTGACTCAATAGCACTTAGTTTATTTTTCTATCATAAGCTGTGTTCATCCTGCCTCCCCAGTGCAGTGAGATTTATGTCTATTTCCTTGTTAGACTGTACAACTCTAAGAACAGGATTGTCACTTATTATCAAATTCTTAGTCCTTGGGACATAATAGCTGCTTAAGAAAACTTTGGTTACATAAGTGAATGGCATGATTCTGAAGGCTTTAGTTACTCTAATAAAATTTTGGGGAAGCCAGGTGTGGTGGTGCACACCTGTAATCCTGGCACTTGGGAGGCGGAGGGAAGAGGACGGCTGCAAGCTCAAGGCCAGCTTGAGCTCCATAGCTAGAACCTGTCTCAAAATCCACCCTCTAAAGTTGGGGGAAACCATTTTTTAATCAAGGGTCCAAAAGTGACCCTGGGTAGACCATTATCCCAAGCCACAAATAAAAGACATGCATCACAGCAGGAAGGTATATACTTGCTGTGATAATCCTATAACTAATATCTTAAATCTTTGAAATTGTGTATAACAAAATTACTCTCCCAAACACTAAGGCACGAAATAGCTGATTGGCAAGAATCAGCTTAATGTCTCTTTATGTAGAGAACTACCTACATGAAAAATAAGGAAGCTAGACATCTGTACCAGGAGCACCTATTATGTAGTTTTTAAAACTTTAATGAGAATTTAAATTTATATCTATAAGTAATACTTATACAAAGCTTCTTAAAAGAACACCAGGAGGTGCTATAATCTCTGTTAATTTTGGGAGATTGTCTTTTACAATGTCAATGGACCTGACTGGGATCTTTCCCAAAGAAGTCAGGCCCAGAATATCAGCAGAATGGCAGTTTTATAGGGTTGCAAGCAGGAGGTACAGAAGCAGAAGTAGAGTTTACACAAAGCAGAGCAGTGGAAGAGGCAGAGCAAAGAGTTCTAGCAGGACTTTCTGAGTTCGTTACACTCCTATGGTGACAAATTACAGAAGTTGTCATGGCTTCTCAGGTATATTCTACAAAGAGCATAGTTATCTAGTTAACCTATAGATGCTTAATAGTACAGTTAACTCATGGTTGTTCAATTTAGTTATTTTTTGTTAGAAATATATCCATCTGCCTAGAAATTCCCTTTCAGTATCAAATTAAAATCTGCACAGCAAAACAAACAACCAACCCCATGAAAAGACAACCTAAAGAATGGGAAAAATTATGTCAACTATTCCTCAGACAGAGGACTAATATCTAGAATATACAAAAACTCAAAATAAAAAAAAATAGACCCCCCAGGAGGGGAAAAGGAAAGAAGGGACAAGAAAAAGAAGAAAATAGAAGGGAAAAATGGAAATAAAGATTTTGTAAATAAGGAAGGGAAGAAGTGTCGAAGGGAGGGGAGGGGAATGGGAAAAAAAGGAGCAAGATAGATCATGTCCAGGTACAAATTCCCTATGATGAATGTGATCATTATGTATATCTAAAATGGACCAACAAATGTTTTGCCTCAAACAAAACAAAACAAAATTTTGGGAGATTGTAACTTACCTAGTCACATTGCTGGACTCCAGCATCCCTGCCATGCTGGATAGAACACATCCCTGCTTATGTTATGTTGGTCACCTTTGTATTTAATAGGACTTCTCCTCGTTAGAATGTATGGGCTTTGCCATGTTTTTTTCCTTCTAGTCATGAGCTCCTAAGAAGAATTAATGTATGTGTTCAAGGTAAAATGAGGGTATAAATGTTGTACTGATTCACTAGTATTTTTCTATTCACATACTCATCTGACCAGCAGTTCACATCTCCATCCACTGGGCCCATTGCGTCTAAAGAGTCACTGGAAGTGATGAAGCTGATTGACCTGCATAAATTTTAAGCTCATGAATATTTTTTCAGCACCTTGTCTAAATGAATACCAGTAATGAGTCTTTTATATTTACTCGATATAGGTTCTGTACAGAGCAGAAAATGAGAGCGAGTGTTTTCATGTGCCTATTAAATAAAAACATACCACTCGTTCACTTTTTCTTTTTTGATTCATGTCAAGCTCTCTGTAGGATTAATTAATTAAAGATAGACATTTTAAAGTCTTTTCTGAATTTTTTCTGTCATTATATAAGTAAGTTTATTACCCTCCCTTGTGAATCAGTATTTTGAAATAGCTCCTGTGACATTTTCTGAATCTCATGCCACCAAATCACTATTAACTCTAGACAAAGTGAACTAATTTTCCATTTGTGCTGAACATAAATAAGCTTCATGAATAGATTTTTTTTAAATTTTAACTCCAAAAGACATTAAACACTTTTTCTAGTATAACACCACCTGAGTCATGCTTGATGCCAATTGAGTGTCTTTTTAGGCCAATTATTTTATTAGCATATAGTTATCATGCAAGCAAACATGTATTTGTAGAACACGTGGGATATGGGTTTAGACAAGAGATGTTGAAAATACAGGAGAGACATTTGCTTGTTGAAATATTCAAATTTAGTCTTCCTTAAATCAACACTTTATTTAATCTTTATTGCATTCAGAGAGGCTTGTTACTTAAAGATCTGGAATCTATGCTGGGTACAGAGAGAAAGATCACCATCTAGTATCTACTGATGGTTAAGATGAAATAATAAATATTCAGTAGGGGTTATTCCTTCAAGAGGGAGGATTGTGCTTTTTCTGTTAGTTTGGAGAGGTCCAGCACAGGAGATGATGAGCAGCATCCTTTGAATTTGAAGACAGAAAGGCAGAGCCAGATGAAGGACTGAGTTGCCCAACCAGCTGGCCAAAGCACCAATGACTAAGAGACAGTTAAAGAAAATCATTACACTCAGTCAGACACAGAGCAGCCTCTTACTTATGTTTCCCCACACATTCCTTAATTGGAAAGAAACAGGTGTTTTTTTTTTGTTTTTTGGGTTTTTTTGGTACCGGGGATTGAACTTGGGTTCTTGTGCTTGCGCAGCAGGCGTCGAAACCACTGAGCTAAATCCCTGGCCCAAGAAATGGGAATCAGTACTGTGTTTGCTACATATCCACATGGCACCTTTCTCTAACCTTGACCAACTTTGTGCTGAATATCTTTTGCAAGACATGTGCCCAGACCTCATCACCAACTCTAAAACCACAAGCTTCCCATCTTCTGAAGTCAGTGGAAGGTCTGAAATAGATTTCATAGATGGCAATGCTTTTCCAGAGGAATGGACTATTTATTGTTTATATTTAAAATCTTTGCATAAGTCTCCCAAGTGTGCAAATACAGGAATACTTAGGTTTACTAATAATATGTTTTTTTCCAATGTCATGAAATAAATGAAATTCAAATTTTTAAAGAACACCTTTTGTGCGCCACCTGCCTTGCAAGTGCAAGGTCCCGAGTTCGATCCCCGGTACCAAAAAAAAAGAACACCTTTTCTGGCGATGAAAGAGTATCTTGGGTTGGCGAATGCACACACATATCAGCATCCAGCCCTGTCTGCGGAGAGGTAAACAGTTGGTTGAATAAATAGTTTATGGATCCCCTAAATGCCACCAACTGAGGGAGCCTGTACTCCATCGATGGTCTGTGGTGGTCACAGTGCTTAGCAAAATGTCACCGCGCTGCACTAAATCGTATGGTCACCTCTGGGCTTGTTCAACGAGCACACTTTAAAAGGGTCACTAGATCTTTTCAGGGACCTGTAATTTGTTGGAGCCAGAAAGAGATGAATTTGAAAAGTACAGCTTCCCTGCTGTAGAGATCAAATCCATTGTCCGAGCTGTGTTTTGTTAACTTTGTACATAGGATCTTCTTTAGCAACTAGGGGGACACAGCTGCTCTTTACATCTAGAAGTGAAAGAAACGAGTCTGAATGGAATATGTGGGCTCTGCTGAAAATGAAACATTTGCTTTACTGAAGGACTTGGGGCTCAACCCTGCATGTGAAACTTCTGCCAGAGCTCAAAGTGAAGGGGAAAAAAGGAGCAAGCTATATAATTTGTTTGAAGTTATCAAGCATACACACACACACACACACACACACACACACACACACTGACCAAGAGATGTGAGAAACAAGAAAAATGATATTTTAATTTCTCTTTCTAGATTATTAGTTGACTCAAACAAAAGACTCTAAAATAGGACATTGTCAGGGCCATCTGAATCATCTAGATTTCTGTAACTGTTTGGATAATCTAGTTGCTTCTATCTTACTCATTAAGGAGAGATTATGAAATCTGGATGTTTGATCTACATGTGCTTTTTTCTTGTCCAAAGGGAATCTGCTGTTGTAATAGATTTAGAATCTATATTTGATATTTCCAAACCCTTTGGGAAAAACATAAACAAAGGGCAGGAATCACAAAGCACTGCCTAAGGAAAGGATTCTCTTTGTGTTCTGTGTAGTGCCTCTTAATTCTATCTACCCACAAGTCTGCGAATTCTCTCTGAGCTCACCAGTTTTTTTCCAAGATTAACTAGAAATAAAAGAGATGAAAAATCAGGGAGCAATTTCATAAAAAGTAATCAGCCAAACTAATAATTTGGGCTGAATAATTAACTGATTTTTGTTCTTCTTTGCCTTCCTTTTTTCTGCTTTATTATTTTGATGAAGTGTTTCACTATTAAATGTTAAATGCTAGCTATTATAGTCTAGTTCGAGACTTCTTATATCTAGCTACTGATATAAGATCAAATGTAAATCATAATAAAAATCCATAAAAATAAATATGAGGCTATTTAGTTGAGAAATTATTTCACAAACATTATATTAAATCCTATTTTCATACTTTGGATGATTTTAGTAAAGATATCCTATAAATAAGTGGAAAATTTTACAGAGAGCCTAGCTTAATGAGCATTACCTTCTTCATTTGTTGGTTGGCTGAAAGCAATACTTAGAAATAATTTCCATGCTACAAAAAGCCTTATATATTCCCCTTGAACCATATTTGTGGTTACAGTATCTCCAGATGCTGTCCTCCCTGTTGCTCACATCATATCTTTCTTTTCTTTCCTGGTATCACTCTTTTTAAAAAACTTTTATTTCAGGAGAAAATATTTCTTTTCACTTTGTTAGTTACTTAAAATGAAGTCAGGGGTGTGTAATAAGATGCAGGACACAAATTGAATAAACTTTTAGGGGTATTTCTGGATTTTCCTCCACACCATCAACAGCAATCATTGCAAATATAAAATCTAATCACTTAGCATATTAGAAGAGCAAAAATAAGCTTCCCCATATTTCATAAATTGACTCACGCTCTTCATATTTTATCCTCAATAATGTATGCATTTTCCAGCTGGCTAAGGCTGCAATCTTTCTGCGATTTGGACATTTGTCATTCTATTCAGCCAGGCAGGAGAAGCCCCTGTGTAGCAGGCTCCTTGCACTGCAGGCAGAGCATCTGTGAAGGAGTCGCTGACATCTGATGATTCAAATTGCAGAAATGATCCAGGACAAATTATGAACGTCTGGGTAGTGCCCAGAGATTTGAGCTGAAATGAATTTGCCCTTGGAGCCTTGCAGATTTGGTGAACTTCTTGGGGCCACAAACTTTTCCCTAGGCAGCCTCCATAGGACGGTGCCCCACAGGTTCTGCTCTTGTGTCAGTTATCATCCTGGCCAGCAGAGTGCCAATTTAGCTTTCCTTGGCCAGAAATGAAAAGGAAGTAGTTCAAGTTTTAGCTTACAAACCCTCAAGGCAATTGGAGCTTTCTTTGAAATGTAAAACAGTCCTCTATCAAGCCCTGCTTAGGGCTTCATCCAACTATCAAAGTCAAAGATGATTTGATAGAACCTTACAAATCCCCATAATCTCTGGTAAGTAGTAGTAGCTAAGGCTTTGGCTCTGTGTTTGTGCATAGGGCAGAAGCAAGAGGATAATTTATCCAACTTTAGGGTAATGAAGTGTTAACAAAAACCACATGAAGCTATTATGGCAACCACAGGCCACAGACTGCTAAGAGGGTAAACTCCCTGGAGACCTACCTATTTTCAAGGAATCCTTCCCATCTCAGCTTACCTGAAGGCATTTGGTAAACAAAGTGATGCGGCTGAAATACCATGATTCATTAGACCCAATGAACAATGCTGAGTGCATTGTCTCTAAAATACAACCTGCTGACATTGATATATATGTACTTTAACTCATTCGTCCCAACTTTATTAGGTACATATGTCTACAGCAGACACAAATGAAACATTCTACAACTAGGCTCCGAGCCAAAAACTAATTTATTCTTTAATGTGCTAGTGATTACTTGGTGGTTCCTTGAGCAGAGATGACAGGTCTGAGCTAATGGAGTTGTACTGTAAGTTAATATAAATCATGACAGAGCAATTAATTACAGAAACCACTGCAAATCCCTTTGTTAGTTTTCCCCATCACCAGAAGGATTTAATAATATTCATTTTGCTAAGTTCCAGTGACATTTACAAGTCTTAAACCATTTTTAATCAAATCAATATCACTGGCTGCTAAATTTAGTTGTGCTTTGCTTGCAAGTCCTGGAATACATCGATGCTAATGTTTCCTACCTTCTGTTCAGATGAATCACATTGACTACCCATACTTCCTCTTCATTTGTTTACATTGAGTAATTGGGAGCTGAAAAAAAGTTAAGACCTAGAGAACCCTGACTATCAGCAGGAATGAATTAGCAGGTAGAAGAGGGGATCCATGCATGAGCGATTACACAGATATCATTGTATCTAATGTCCTTCATCAGTTTCTCCTAATTGGCCTTTCATAAGAAAACCAAAAAATCAGAAAAAAACCAAAGAAAACAAATCCTAGTCACAGAAATAGATTTACATTTCTGTAGACTTTTTTTCCAAGTGTGGTAGGTTAAAAAAAAGAAAAATGGATTTAGTCACCGAGAGCAATATGCTTTCACAACAAAAGAGCACAATGCCAGCTCAGAAGCCACAACAACCTCATCCGTGTGAGTCTTTGTTCTTAGGCGTCTATAGATGACATCCCTTTTAAAAAACTGAATAAGTAGAAATTAGTTGGTTAGTATGCTGTAGAAATGCTAAATTATCTCTATAAAGAATAATAAAAAATTCTTAATCAGGAATTGATTGCATTATAGATTTTTGGAACAAAATGACCACCCGTTGTTGGATGGTCGTGTTGCTGGATCAATATCAAGCTCTTTTTTGTGTGTGTTTGTTTTCTTTTTTTTTCCCCCCGCCCTTGTAAAAGCTCTGAAAAGAGTTCGGCTCTCATAGTAATGTGCCTTGCACACATTCAGTAGATTTTCTGTGCCTGTCCTATGCTTTTTTGCATAATTGCAGATTTTTTTATTGACTTTTTATTGACTTGCTTTTCACTAGATGTGAGATGTCCCTGAATCTGAGACTTAAAATGTTAGGGAAGCTTTCTTTCCAGAAAGGGCACTGTGTATATGCATTTATATTTGTTTGTCATGTTCCTTAGGTACTCAGCACTTTGGAGTTTCGGCTGCAATCGTTTGTGTTCATCTTTTCTTTCTTACCAGATTGTAAACGCCTTTCAGTTGGAGACCTTGCTTTATCTGCCTTTTTCTCTATTCTATCGATACCTAGCAAGGGTGTTTTCACATGATACTGTTCAATAAATGTTCAGTAACTGAATGAACATATGCTACCCAGATGGGAGGGTGAGGAGGGTGTAAAACTCAAATTAGTTAATCAAATAGCTTGTAAGAGAATAGGCTGAGAGCAAGAAAATGTTGCTGGCCTATGAGAGATGTTTTAGGCCTGAAGTTTAGAGTGAAGACTTGATTTAATGAAGGGTAAGCAGCAATGAAGTGTAGCTCCAATGGCTTAGGAGATAATGGTTCTTTGGACTTTTGTAAAGGCCCAGCCCTAGTTCAAACTCCCAGCTCTGGAAACTGTGCTATTAAAAAGTATAATATATCTCTAGTAAAGCATAAGTGCGATTGACTATTTTCCTGTGTGAGAATCCAGAATCAAGTTTGTAAAATTTTCGGAACCAAATACAAGACCAGTGGCAAAATGGTTTCTACTAAATTGCTACTACCATAATTTCTGCTGCTATTACTGTCTTGTTATTGTTACTATTACTACTGCTACCGCTGCTGCTTTAGCTACCTAATATTTATTGAATGCTACGACTGTTCTAAAATTTTCTCATTTATTAATCCATTTGAATCTCGCAAATATTTCAAAATGAAATGAGTAGTACTGGAGGAAACTGAGGCACCATTAGTAAGTGATTCAAATCAGATTAAATACAAGCTGTCTGACTTCAGAATTTGTGCTCTTTGTGGAAAAGTTCAAAAGCCTTGAATTTGGAAATCCAGATTCCACTCTGAACCCTTTGTCGAAATATCTGGACAATTGCTGTATATATATTCTTCCATTTCTCTGTGCCTTCATTATTTCAACTGAAAAGTGAGAATAAGAACTATTAAGTTAAAAACCTCTGGTATAGCATGGTAAAAGAAACAAAAACATTAAAGAAAAAGCCCAACAGGTATTAGAAGGTGACTTCAATTGTTACTTGTGTCTCTTGAATAATGTCAAGTGGGATCTAAGTCATTAACAGAGCAATATTTCAAAATCTCTCCTTGAGCTTCCCATCACCCCTCTACTGTCCTGCTGCTGGTGTTTGAGAACATCCATTCACTCTGTCTGGAATATGCCCTCCAACTCCAGTGGATTCCTCTTCCTTTCACCTTTCCCCTTACCCCAAGTTACTCTCTGCAATTCGTTTTCATACAAATACTAGAATATTATTATAGACGGAAGAAGGGAAGAAGCTGAATTCACAGAACGAACAGGCAGGTATGGAGGTGAACAGTCATGTGGGGATGAAAGAAATAGAACGAAGAGCATCCACTCTGAAAAATAAATATCAATCATCATTTATTTCTGTATAAGAATATTAAGATACAATGTCTCTACTACACACACATTTTTAAAAAATCCTTTTCAAGTGCACAGTGAAGTGATTTTTAATGTCTTCATAGAGTTGTGCAATGATCAACAATATAATTTTATGTCATTGCATCAAAAAGAATGAAAGAATTTCATGCATGTTGAAAATTCCACCTCCACTGTCTCATTTTCTCCACCTCATGCAAACTCTAAAGTTTTTATTTCTTTGGATTTGCCTAATTTTGACACTTCATAAAGTCAAATCACATAATATGTGGCCTTTTGTGTCAAGTTTCTTTCTCTGAGTTTAGTTTTTGTATTTCATCTGCACGCTAACATGTATCAGTACTTTCTTCTTAATGGCCAAATAATCTTCTGTTGCATAGACTACATTTCATTTCTTCATTTATCAGTTGATGGACAGTGGAAGTCATTTCTATTTTTGCAGTACTATTCATGTGTGTATTTTGCTTGGAATTCTGTTTTATATTTTCTTGGGTATATACCCAGGAGTAGAATTTCTGGATTATATAGTAACTCTATGTTTAACATTTTGAGGTACTGCCAAACTGCTTTCCAAAGTGGCTGCACCATTTTGCAATCCCACATTGTATGTATGTATGTATGTGTGTGTGTGTGTGTGTGTGTGTGTATATATATATATATATATATATAAAACTGCAAAACTCATGTAATAAAATTACCTTGGATTACTTAATTTTGGCACAGTGAAACAATGGAAGCTACCGATTTTTTTAGGGTCAGGATTCATTGTGCACACTCAATTGTAGGATATCCTTCTTACT
This sequence comes from Heterocephalus glaber, assembly GCF_053883595.1. Taxonomy (NCBI): domain Eukaryota; kingdom Metazoa; phylum Chordata; class Mammalia; order Rodentia; family Bathyergidae; genus Heterocephalus; species Heterocephalus glaber. Next base: position 15,746,396 of record NW_028258297.1, on the reverse strand, counting down.
CTATGACAAACTGGATAATTAGGGTGACGAGGTTGTGATTAGCAATTACAACTAGACAGGACTGACACCTTCTTGAAGGCAGGGCTCTGTACTTCCTGTCTGGAGTGTCTACAGGGCCACGAACGGTGCTGGCAGATCGCAGGGCACACTGTAAACATTTGAAAGAATAAATGAAGGAAGATACAAACTCAGAGACAGAGACGGGCCTGCTGAATTTGAATTTCCGTCCAAACAACTGACCTTTCCATTCCATGAAGTGAGCTATTTAGCAACATTCTCTAGCATATGGATTATCTCTGTCTATGGCATCCATTCTTCCTCCATCTGTTGAGGAATTTCATCTCTTTTCAAAGTCACATGAGGAGGCCTTGGTATATACTCTACACGTGTTACAAATGGTATTTTTATTTTTTTTTATAAAAGGATGTAACAGTATCACCTAGACATGGCAAACATCATAAAAATCCTAATTTGCAGATCAGTACCTGGTGTTGTTTATCTTTTGACAGAACACGTTTAATAGATACTATTAATTCAGTTTCCCAACACACAAAACCGAGTAGTATTCAGTATCTGGTTTGTTTGCTTTTATTCTTAAAGAATCTGAAGGGACCTGACATTTTGTTTCATTCATTCACAGCCCCTTTTTTCATACCTAATGAACACGCTCCACAACAATGGCCCTCAGATCTCTACCATCTGCAGGGGACGGCACTCAGGTCAGAGGCTAAGAACAACACCACGTCAGTATTGAATACAGAAGTGAAACTTCAAAGGCAGAGCTTGCTATGAGGTCTCTGCTTTCAAGACCTTGTAGCTAGTTCCTCCTGTTTATTTTTTGTTTGATTGGATGGTAATGTAGTATGTCATTGCCTGGTCCATGACCTGTGGCCCATTCCCCATGGAGGAGCCGGAGTGAGGGATATTTTTTTGTGTGTATTTGTCCCAACAGGGAAATAATAAAAACAGGAAGGGTGGTCACAAAAGATGTCTGAGGAGAGGGAACAGAGTCCTTTTTATTATTAAGGAAGATAATATGGGGGGCTTGGCCAAGAGTCTTTTAATCTGGACGGTTGATAATGATAATGATTCTCTCTGTAAATAATGTTGGCCAAAGAGAGATTTTTCTTGGTTTGCTTTTTTCTTCCTACTCAATTGTGCTCTATTTCCTATCATTGCTGTGGCAGGCATGCCAGACTCACCCCAACACTGCCACGACTACGACACATTTGTACCTCTGGTAACCTGGCCATCAAGTTTTTAAAGTGTTGAGGCAGTTAATTAAATCTTAATGGAAAAATTTTCTCCTAATATAGGATTTCTCTGGGCCATGAATAATTAATGTCAATTTATAACTCACGGGATGTCTCAGAGGAATCAATATGGTAAATTAACATTCTCCCAAACCCAACGACAAAATATTTTAGGTATAATTAAGGCTCAAAAAGGCCACTATCTCTTTTGTTTTAGTCTTACATACAATTAGCATTATTTTTCTTTTTCTTTTTTATTTTTTTACTGTATGTTACATTTTATTAAATATTTTTAATAGCTGCCGGGGATTTAGCTCAGTGGTTTCACTGCCTGCTGTGCAAGCACAAGAACCCAAGTTCGATCCCGGGTACAAAAAAAAAAAATTTTAATAGCTAAAAGCTGCATAGGAATAGACCATGCTGTGATGGACCTATAAATTAAATGATTAGGAAGATACAACTCTTCCTTTCATGGGCTCTGGTTAAAGGTAGAGAGAATAGACTAAAAAGATGCCAGGGTAAATGATCTGGAATGGATCCTCCCCCTGCCCTTTTCCCTGATCCTATTCTTAAGAAAAAGATAGAGGATGTTGTTCTCAAAGCATATGTCTTCCTGGCAAAAGAACAACCAAGCTTTTGATGGTGAGGGTTACAATGTGTGGTATCAGGTTTTGTTTTCAGGAGAGTCTTGTCTCTATATCTCAAATGTTAAGTCATGTCTGAACATGGCTCTTGCCTGCTTTGTGAAATATTAGACAAGGATGAGAATTACATTGACAATCCCCATTCTGATATCCCTAAATTTCCCATTTGTCCTGGTCCCTCTGCATCAACACTGCCAGCTCGGGCCAGCCCCTCCTTTTTGAGCAATCTCATCCATCATGGGAACTGTCAATTTGGTGCTTTTGAGGCCTGGGGCTCACAGAAGATGTTCTGAGGACAGTGTCCATCTGTCACATATTATTACCAATTTCCCTCAGTAGAGAGGGAGGAGCAACTCTGGCTTAGGGAAGTTAGAGAAAATCAGAAGAGTCTAAGATTTCTAGCAAGTCTGATTTCCTTTGCTGAAGTATTTTACTAACTCCTCATGGTCATCCTTCATTCTAAAAATTACTGTCCTGTAGGGAAGAAGAGATGAATAATACAGGGTTCTTGCCTGCCTGTGAGAAACTTTCTGCCTAGTGTAGGGAGACAGGCCTGAGAACAAATTCATACCCCCCTCCTTAGAGGAACTGGGAGAAACCACAGGCCGGGGAATAATGGGGCACAGAGGAGAGTGTTGGCCAGGCTTTTCTGAGGTGGTTCTTAATTGTGTCTGCAAGAATGACTTGGTACCTGCTGGGTAGACAAGGGGACAGGGGCATTCCTAGCCGAGAGCAGGAACAGCTAGGGCAAACACTGGGGGCGTGGAGCTGGGCTCAGTCCTGGGTCTTGGAAGAGCCTAATTGCCTGCTTCCTCCTTGAGCCTGAAGTCAGGGCTCGAAGCTGGAAGAACTCCCAGGCTGGAGGCAGATATCTTTGCAGGTCTCAAAGTAAGCCGCAGCCACCCACACCTTCAAATCTCTCTAGGAGGTAGCAACTCCACTGGTTAAAGAAATGCCTTTCAGGAAAGGAGCTTTTGATGACTCCTATCCTGCCTTCAGTTCAGACTTGCTCAGGTAGCTGCTTGCCTCTTTCAACTGCGCCTGGCCATTGTCTCGGCCCCTGTGTGCTCAGCGGGGCTCCTTCTTGCTGCCTGCCTACCTGAGATTAATGCTCTTGCATGTCTGTTCTCTGGGACGTTGGTGACTGACTCAATTGAACCTCCCACCATAAACACCATCTTTAAAAATCATAAGATAGTTTCATCGAGTGTCTTCCCAACAGGCATGGCCCTGTAGTTTCTCACTTGGTTTGGGATGTTAGAACAAAAGATCTTAGACCAGGTGGCCTACAAATGACAGAAATTCATTTCTCGCCATTGTAGAGGCTGGGAACCTAAGATCAAGGCTGCCAGAGACTCGATAGCTAGCCAAGGGAGGCTTTCTGGTTCTCACTGTGCCCTCATGTGGTGGAAGGGGCTAGCAAGCTCTCTTTTATAAGGGCATTAATCCTATTCACAAGGGCTCATCTTCATGAACTGATCACCTTCCAGAGGTCCTGCCTTTGAACACCTTTATGTTGATTTGGCGGGGACAGAATCCCTCTGACCATAGCATATGGTTAAGGCATTTTGTGGGTGTGTTTGGTTGCTTGCCCACTCTTTTTGGTGCCCAGAGGTCTGTTCTGGGTAGCTCACATCTGTACAAGAATGGAACTTCCCACTCTTTCTTCAGAAAATTCTGCTCCTTCTTCCTGGGAGTGTCCAAAGAAGTCCTCGCAGGTCTTCACAGGACAGCCTGCCAGTTTCAGGGCCACTTGTGTCTTCTTGTCTCCCCACTCTGTGGCCCTTCTCTGGTAGCGTGGGTTTTTGATACAGACTGAGTACACCTAATACTGGCCCTAAAACAGACAGTTGTATGGTCTGTGGTAGTTTTTTTAGCCTTCTGGAGGGTTCCTTTCCCCATCTATGAAATCTGAGATGCTATTCTTATTTTGAAGATACAGTGAAATAATATCTGTAGGACACTCGTAGGATACCTAATACACAGTAGAGCTTAACAGATATTCATTACTCTAGCACTGTTAGTACACTGTTGCCACAACCTGTCTTCTTCTTTTTTTTGGTATCAGGGATCGAACTTGGGACCTTGTGCTTGCGAGGCAGGTGGTAGAACCACTGAGCTAAATCCCCGGCCCCTCTACCTGTCTTCTTGGTGAAGTCCCTTTCTTCCTGTGGAGGACAATGCCCATGTCCAGGGAACAGCCCCTGAAAGTATCCCTGTGTAAAAGCTTGAGGTACCAGCATGTTTGTCTCCATGCCTGGCAATGAGTCAACTCTTTGCACTCAGAATTCCAGTCCTTTCTTTGCCTGGTTACTGCCGTTCCAGGTTACCAATGTGTATTTGTGCAACTGGAATTGGAGTTTCATTGTGAAGGAGGATGTGGAGGGGGAAGAGTGTGATTTACACTAGCAGCTGTCAGCCAAAAATGCAGTAGTATTGATGATTCTATTATAAGGACATCTACTTGGCACTGTATATGTTTTCCTTTCTCTTTAAACCAGATTCTTAAAGCAGATATTTCTGACCTTTTGGAATTGAGATAACCAATTATTTTGAACAGTAGTGTGTATTTACAATCTGAGTTGTTTTTGTTTTTGAAACATAAAAATTGTTTCCATTTCTAGTACCTGAGTAGCATTTCAGGCAGTTGCTTCTGGTAGCCGCAGAGGTGGGCCCTGTTGAAAATAAGCATGTGGGGTGTTCTTAAACTTTGTAGTCAAGTTTGATGGACTCAGCACTATATCACGACTCCTCTGTCTGAGAGGATTACAGTGCCTCAAAAGCTGCAGAAGGCAGGTTTGTAGGTGACTTGTTCATCACACACTGGACTGTTTGATCGAGATATTTCGTATTGAGTCTTAAAAGAGGTGAAGGTTAAACCAATAAATTCCCTTATTCAATAGTTGTTATGATCTTTGCTCTTATTTGATTTGTTTAATTTTGTGGGTTCATGTTTTAACAAATTCATTCACTTACAGGAACAAAAACAAAGTTATTTACATTTCCAAGGCATGTGGGCAATAGGGCCCATGGGCCTACCCAGAAATCTCAGAAACAGAGATAAGATCTAAGGCTATTTCATACTTTCACAAAAAAAAACTTGAAAAAATATTTTCGATATCTTTAACAATTAAATATGTAAATGGTATGACCATGTTGAAAAACCTTTTAGAAATTTTAAAAAACTTAGCCTATGGCCTAGCCATTTTAGTCCTAGATATTAATCCAAGAGAAATGAAAGTCTAGGGTCCATAAAAAGACTTGGTCACGAATGTATACTGCTGCTTTATTTGTAATAGTTCCAAACTGGAAACAATGCAAACCTCCATAAGGTGATGAATAGATAAACAAATCATATTGCATCACCGAATACTACTCAGCAACTAAAAAGAACAAGCTATGGACAACAAATAACAATATAGATTAATGTCAAAATAATTGCACCAAGGAAAAGAGGACAGATTCTTCCCCTTCCCCCAAAAGTAATACCATGTAATTTCTCTTGTAGTCTAAGAAAATGTAAATTAAACTATAGTGACAGGAAGCAAATCATTGGTTGCCTGAGGATGAAGAGAGGAGGGAAGTAGAGTGGGGAGGGCTAAGGGAGAGACAGAGGGACAGGAGAACACTTTGGGAGAGAGGAACATGTCCATTGTCTTAACTGTAGTGATGACCCTATAGGTGTGTGCATATGTCAATACTTACCAAATTGTACACTTTACGCACATTTTATCATAGGCCAGTTATGCCTCAGTGAAGCTATGAAAATTCTTAAGAAAAATAACTTAAAATCTTCATTTTAAACCCTCTTATCCACAAAAGTTATTCTGCTGGGTGTTTTAATTTTTACTCTAGGAATCCTAAAACCTTAACTTCTCGCAGCAAGACCCATGCTAGTCACATTAAAAAACTCTTCACCATAATTTTAATGACAATATTCATTGAACATTTTCTGTTGAGCAGGGTTATGCTGATCCTTTACCTATATTATCTCATGTAATGCTCAGAAAAACATCCTGGTGTCACTACTATTATTCGCTCCATTTAATAGAAGAGGAAACTGATGCAGGATGTTAGATGAACAGTCCAACACAAAGACGAAGTGTAGAGAGTCTCTATTCAAAAGCAAACACAGTCCAATTTTGGACTCTTTATATTTCATTAATGGGACATAAATACAAATTCATTTGACAGAGGCAAAGAATTAATGTAAAAGCAAGGTCTTGGTACTGCAACCCTGTAGCTGTTTACCATGCTCTTTGGCTTTCTGGCCTTCTATGACACTCATTCTTTGTTTGAGCTTTTAGTTTCTTTAGCATAGTCTTCCTTCCTGATTTTCACATCCTCTGTTTCCTTGAATCTAAGTCTAGCTTCTGGGCTTGTTGCCTTCATAGTTTTCAGTGTCTGCTTAATGCACAGGGCTTTGTCTGATGACTTACTCTCTACTTTTAATAGCTACATCTGTCACATTGTTCAGGTAGAAGAAATCTATGGGCCAGAAGTGGATGGATCCAGTTCAAAATAAGAATATGTGTCAAGGTCTCTTTAAGGATTAGAGTAAAAGGTCGAGGTAGACAGATAAAATAAGAAGAGGCCAGAAAGGAGATTGGCAGGAACTCAGGTAGCATCCAGAACAAGGAAGAGCAGAGAGAGTGGTAAAGCGAACCTGAGCTGGGACACAGCGGGCCCTGCTGTTTGCTGGATGAGTAGAACTGACAGAAAGAGAGCTGGGTCGAGAGAGCAGCCTCTGAGGAGCCCTCAAAATGTCCTTCAAGGGGTGAGCTGTCCAGCAAAGCAGCCCAGAACCGATGGCCCCTGGCCCCGGGCCAGCTTTGCCTGGGTTGACAAGGATTGCCAGGAGGCCCTTCAAAAACAGGGCTCTGCAGCCTTTTCACAGTTCTGCCACTCTCTAGTTTATGCTGGATTCATTCTCTCTCTCTCTCTCTCTCTCTCTCTCTCTCTCTCTCTCTCACCCTCCCTCCCTCCCCCCCCCAATCAGTAGGGAAAAAAAAAAGAAAGCTGACAATAAAAATCATATGGAGGCCTCTTCACAGCTTGAAATGCTTTGATCTTTTCTCCAGACAGAAGAAAGCTCCCATCTCGCTCTTAAAGCATTCCTGCCTCTAGATGAACACACTTCTCAGGTAAATTTAATACCGTGGTTCACATCTTCTTTCACTCATTCAAATACGAACTAAGCCTTCACTAAGTGCCAGGATTCACGTGAGAATCTGAAGTCCCATTCAAAATTTCTATTCATTGCCAGGAGTGAATCTGCAGCCCAAAGTGAGAGATGATTATAAAATGCTGCTTTTGTATACAAGAATTCAGGGAGCTTTAAGAAAGGACAGCTGTAATCACAGCTACTCCAGAGACTGAGGCAGGAGGATTCAAGTTAGAGGCCAGCCTAGTAAACTCCGTGTTTATGACCTTGTTTCAAAATTAAAAATAAATGTGCTGGGGACGTAGCTCAGTAGTAGAGCAGGCCACCCTTGGCTATGATCCCCAGTATCACAAGGAGAGAAAAAAGAAGAAAAAGGAGGAGAAGGAAGAGGAGGGGGAAAGCATTAATGAACTGAGGCTGGGGTGGGAAGGAGGGGACAAGTGGAATAGATATTCAAAGAGGCTTCCTGAAAAAACATGGTACAAAAGTGGACAGGAGAGCCGCTCCTAGTTTCCACAGTGACTCGAAAATTCCTTTGATGTAGCTTGGGGACTCTAATATCTAGAATTCTGCCAGCATTGTTTTCCAAAAGCTTTTATGTGTATCTATTTTTTTTTTTTTTAAAAAAAACACAGAACAATATAATTTAAGCAAAAAGAAAACTCAACAGGTTTTTAAACAAAGATTTGAAGTGGTTTCATAAGAGTAGTCAACATCGAGAACTTGTGATTCACGGAATTGGAATGTCTTCAGCTATCAATGTGCTGAAGGATAAATGGGCAAATGAACAGTTTAGAGGAAAGTGGGTGTGTTCATTATTTATTCAGTCTTTTTTTTAATCCAATAAATAAATACGTGCCTGCCAGGCATGTAGGATCAAGGATTCAGAACTGAAACATTTGTTTAGCGGGTGGATAATAAGCATTTGCTGATCTGTAGTTTGCCCTTGAGGAAAGATACTTATCCCTGGTCACAGCGGTCACTCAGGACTCTGGTCAAAGTTAGGCTCCATTCCGGAGTTGCTCTGATCTAGCAATGTTCCTCTCCTTGCTTGTTTCTAAAACCGTGCCTATTAACAGAAGGACTTTGGCATATAGACATCTATTTTCTACGTGTCTGTGAAGAAGCAGAAGAAATAAAAGAGACGTGGCAGGCACATTTGCTGCTGCTACTCAATACCTTCATCTCATGAAAGATGACTCTATCTTTGTGGGTATAAAATGATAACCACTTTAAAAACTTAATTGCTCTTGCATTCTTTAAGTCCTTAAAGATCGTGGTCTTGTGGAAATCAGTACCCTCCTCGAAAATATAATGTACCTTTCCGTTTGCAAGTGCACATTCTTTCCATTGTTCCACTTAGGAAGCTGCGCTACCAGTTTTAAAAGATTGTGAGTCTGGTCTCGATGCTCTATGCGAATCCACTATATATCAGGCTGAGAGCTTATCTTGACAGGAAAACTTGGAGCGGGCCTTGTGGAATGATTTTGGCATCGCATGCCGGAGTTGAAAGTATTCACAGGCTGCAACACACTCTGGCTCAGGCTGCTGAAGGAAAGGCAGCAACTGGCGGGGAGACAATTAGTGTAGGAAAGTCCTGGGCTCCTCTCAGACAGTCCTGGAGAATGCTACTGCATGCGGAGAGGGGGAGGTATCAGGGAATCGTGTGTGTTTTCATGAGAATTAAGAGGAATGGCAGCTATGCAAGCCAAGGTAGAAAAAGAACACAACCACTGAGCACTTCCATCACAGCGCTTTGGATCCAAAACCCCTCATGCAGGAAGAAGAAGGTGCCATGTGGAGAAAGAATACGGCAAAGGTTTTAAAAAATGAAGCCTACCAGACTCCTTAGGCACAGGTGTAACTGCTGTGTGAGTACAAACCAAACCAGGACAGGAAAAAAGAAAACACTCTTCCATTTGTGGTGGCAAGGTTTTGAATCTTATTTTGCAACAATTCTGGCAAAGATATAAGTGCTTTTACCTATGACTGGGGCTGTTTGGTGAGAAATTGCTTCAGGTGTGCGGCAAGGCTTGTGGTTTTGCTTTTAATGCACTTGCAATCTCTGTGAGCTCTGCCACTGACAAATATGAGCAATGCGTGCTTCTAGGGTGGAAGACAATGGTGGTAGACAGATTTTCAACTCAAAGCTAAGAAACAAAGCTCTGAGAGACTTTGTCACAAGCTCTTGTACCACTGTCCTTAGGAAGAATCAAGAATGCATAACTGCTCCATGGGACACAGAAAGCTAGGGTAAGAGCAAAATTTGATTAAGGAAGAGTGGAAAATATGCTATCATACTTCCTGCCTTCTCCGATCCAAATACTTTATAATAAAAGAGTGTTCACAGCAGGAGGCCTAGCAGCCCCCACAGGAGCTAGGGAGATGGGGAATCATGGAATAAGCATGCCTAGGAAGGCTGAGCAGATCCCCCAACACACAGCTCAAGGAGGGTGAGCTGTCTTGTGGGCAGGAGCCCAGAAAGGGGAGTCACCCCACCCACCAAGTTATGGGGCAGGGCATGCATGCCTTTTGAGCTGACATATAATTTAAATGATGCTTTCTTCAGAAAAAAGGACAAGCTCTTGTGTTTGCATTCCCCATGTCTAGTGTGGTGTCTGGCACATAGCAAGGGGTGTTTTGAACTGAACTGGGTTAATGTTCTGGGCTCCGAGAGTGTCAGACATAGAAATGTGCTCCACACTGTGACTGAGACCAAAATGAGTAGAAACTATATAAAGAGTATTGACCATTTCCAAAAAGAGAAAGGATCTGGTGTGACAATAACTGGAGGGCACTCCTGAGATAGAGCTGGTAGATACTGGCCAGCAGGGACAGTGGCTTCCGGAGGGGGGGCACTGCCCACACAGCCTAAGTGGGAGGAGCTTCAGTTCAAGGGTGGCCTGTGTAGCTCAGGAATGCTAAGCAGCACCTGCTAAAGTGCGTGTTACTGGGAATGCACTATCTGCCACTCAGATGTAGCCATGGTGACCTCAGCTCTGCCTCTACTTAAGTGCCCATCTGACAGCACAGAAATCTCACAAAACTCTGTCAGCATGAAAATTACCTCAGGATTTCCCTCCAGCGTCCTCTTCAAATCCCCACTCAGCCACTGTTCTGAGTTCTGCCAAGTGAGTCATTCTGCTCTCTCCTTCTAAAGCCAGTTCCTTGGGGTTGAGAGCTGGATTGATCCCGATAAGTGGGCTGAATTTCCATCCAGAGAACTTTGTCATCTCCTGCCCATGAACAACGATACAATGACACATCTATGGTCATGCCAGTGTGTTTCCTGGCTAGACCTCAGTTTCTATTTCCTTTATCAAAATCTCCCTTTCCAAGGAAAGAGTGACCAGAAAAATTGGATGGAGTCACAGCCTAGATTGGAAACTAAGAGAAGCAGATATTTAGGGGAACTAGGAGACTGGATAGCTTTTCTTACTACTGAGGGGAACTTTTCTCTCTCCCTTTAAACTCCTCCCACTTTCCTAGAAGTAATGCTACTTCTTAATGGACAGGAGGAAGTATGAGAAGAAGAATTCATTTCCCTAAGGGCACACATTAGGAATAGAAAGCAGCATACAAAAGGGAAGTTAGGTTAGTATATAAATGTTTGGTACAAACAAAATGGGTCTGTTTTCATTTCTATTGATGCTACAACAAATTACAGCCAATGTGGCAGCTTAACAATACACATTTATTTTCTTACATTACTAAAGATCAGAACTCCTAAATTCAGTGTCAGCAGGGCCACATTCCTCTGGATGGAGACTACAAGGAAGAACTTGCTCCTTTGTATCCTCCACATCTAGCAGCTGCCTGTATTCTTCAGCTTTGGGTCTCTTCCTCCATTTTTCAAAGCCAGCAAATCTCTCTCTGTCCTCAAATATTGCTTCTATCATCCATCTCCTCCTTATGATTCTGATTCTCCTTTCTCCCTCTTTTCATCATAAGGACTGTTATGATTATACTAGAATCACCAAGATAATCCAAGATAATCTCTTTATCTTTAACTCTGTAATCCCATCTTTAAAGTTTCTGTCACTATGCCGAGTAGCATATTTACAAATTCTTGGGATCAGGATATAGACAATTTTTCTTGTCAGCTCAAGCTACTATAATAAAATACCTTCGACTAGATAATTTACATATAAAAAAATTTATTGCTCACAGTTCTGGAGGCTGGAATGTCCAAGGTCCAGGTGGCAGTAGATTTGGTGTCTGGTAAGGGTTTTACTTCATAGACAGTGGCTTCTGTGTCCACATGAGGCAGAAGGGCAAAGTGCAAATAAGCCTTTATTATAAGGGCACTAATCCCATTCATGAAGGCTCCAATACTTACGTTATAGTCAACTCCTAAAGGGCTTTCCTTTATTACCAACATATTAGGGATTAGATTTCAAAATATGGATTCTGGGGGATACAAACATTTAAACCATAACAACACTTTAAGTTCAGGGGAAAAGATTCTTTGTGATATTTTCTCTTTGGGCTTCTATTTGCCATTAATTTATCTTATAATATAGATCCTAGAATTCTGAGGAGGATTAATTGATTCATATTTGATCATATTTTAGCCAGTTTCAATACATATTTTGCTGAACCTAAATATAAAACAGTGTCTGAGATGTCTAATAATTATGATAGTAAAAGAACTGTGTAAACATGGGAGGTATGATGATTTTTCCTTCAACACAATGCTGGCAATCATCCCCCTGTCAGAATTAATGCTTGAATCCTGAAAAATGTTTGAGACTGTCAGTTAATTGTTAAGAACCTAACATAAGAGATGAGAAATTTAAGACCTTAAAAGGAGATCTGAAACTTAAAAAAAAAATGAGATGACTTAAATAAATTAAAATGTTGCAATGTTTTAAAGATAAAAGTCAGCCAGGCATGGTGGTGCATGCCTATAATTCTAGCACACTAGGAGCCTGAGGCAGGAGAATTGCAAGTTTAGGCCTAGCCTGGTCAACTTAGCAATTTAGGAAAATCCTGTCTCAAAATTTTTTTTAAAAAAAGAAATTTTAAAAGGGCTGTGGATGTATGTAGCTCAGTGCAAGTGCCCTGGTTTAATTCCTAGTGTAGAAAGAAGAAGAAAAGAAGTTAAATGACAGCTGTGAAGGCTTGGAGATTACACTGCACTTGCAGGTGAACAGGTTAGACTGCCACCGTTTCCTGGTTGCGGGTAGAAGAAATGAGGGTCTCAGTGCCAGAGACAATAATAATTTATTATGAACAGCAACAGTCAATGGTCATAGCCACATTATCAGCACTTTTCCGCTGGGTTCTCTGAGCCTCAATCCCCAGACTGATGGAAAGAGGGCTGGGTGACATCTGAACAACTAACAGGTTTTGTGATGTGGGAGGGAGGTCCAGCTTAGGGACAATGAGCCTTTTATTAAATCTGGCTCTTTGCTTGCAGGGGGGCATTCTGTCTCTTCAAAGGTATTTATTGTACAAACATTTTCTTTTTAAACAAAGTGGAACAAAGGGAAGCCAGTTTGCTTATCAGAAATGCCAAAGCATGAGAGAACCATGGAGCTTTGTCTCCCAATAGTAGAGGCCCGTTTTTATGCTTAAAAGCAAAATCTTTCAGACATCTAGACCTACATGTTCTTTAGAAACCTCAAATTCATGATGCCTTGGATTAAAATCTTATTTTATCCCTACCAAACTCTTTCTCCTTTGTTCTCTTTCTTACACATGGAAGCACTGTCCTCTCAGATAATCAAACCCAAAGCCTGGTATGTATTCCACTCTCTTCCCTACCCTCCAGTCTGCCAGGTGTCCTCTGCTTCCAGTCACCTACAAGTCTCCCATTTTCCTCTTTGTTCCCACTTGCACTAACAAAATCTACACCTTCACCATTTTTCTCATGATGGTTCCATGGAGCAATGCAGGTCCATGACAAATTTTTTTACCAATTTAAAGTAAAATGAGAAAAAAACCAATAATATTTAAAAAGTTGAATTTTCTATGAATCTATGTGAATGTAAATGTATCCAACTAAATGATATAGAACATCAAAATATGTGATTATGACATTCTTAATTTTTGGTGCTAAAATATTTTTCATTAGAGAAAACTAATCTTCAATGTTAGAAATTGATAAGGAATGGTGGGAGGTAACTCCAATAAAATGCAGAGGCTTCTGGACTGTTGGTAATGTTCCTGTTCTTGATCTGAGTGCTGGATATACAAATAATTTATTTGTTTAAATAAAATTGTTTCACTTATAAAAATTCATTGAGCTCTCACTTAAGATATATATGTGTCATGATCTTTCTGCTTTGTACATTATACATGAATACAAAGTTTTTAAAATAGCTTTCATTTTATAAGATCACTGATGGTAGTGCCTTTTGAAACGCCCTTATTTAGAATGATAAAACTTCTCAGTTCTTTTTCAAGCTCTCAGATAAAAAAAAATTTTTCCATGGACCCAAATCCAAAGTCTTGGGACATTCAGAAATTATTTCTATCACTTCCTACCTGTATTCTCTACCTTTAGGGACTTTCACTTTCAAGAAACCTTCACAACCTTCCCCAAGGATGTATCTATGATGCTTCATAGGCTACAGGGGCCTCAACAGACTCATTGTTACATGCTTAGCTGATTTACTTTCCTGGAATACACAGGTGAATCCCTCAACTTTCCAACCTGATCTTAAATACCAATTCACTTTTGAACTTTTAAAAGCATATGCCTCTCTTTGTTCCCACATTGGGTAAAGCTGATCCTATTTTTTTCTGCCTCAAATACAGACTAGTATGTACCTAGAGTATATCCTTGTCATTCCACACAAAATTCATTAAATCATTTTCCCCACTAAATTATAAACTCCTGGCAGACAGCCACTGTTTTCTTCATGAGTGGCCCCAGATAGTCAGTAAATATATGTTACACGTTGAATCATGGCCCAAAACATGTTATTATTCTTTAAAAGAAGGGATCTTGTTTTACTTGCTTTTATATTCACAGAGCCTTCCTGTGTAAAGTTAGAGAATAGTATTTTTAATAAAAGCATGTTGATTTAATAAAAGAGGGAAAGAAGGGGAAGGAGTTATTTTCAGAACCTCCAGCTTTTAATTTTTTTTACTCAAGATTGGCTTCTAAGAGGAAACTTCAGGAGGTATAGGTATTTCTGGGCTGAGGGCATGAATTCTTTTGTTTGCTCTAGCTTCAGCAACTTGAACTCAAAGCACAAACCCTACCTCTACCTTTTTTATTTGTTCTGTTTCATAAAAGGAAGAAAACCACAGTGAGGCCAACCAGAATGTGGTGAGACTTTTAACCATTTTACACTTTAGTAAAACGATCTCTTCCCTCCCACCCAGTTCTTTGCACAGACCATAGCATAGCTTGGTTCTCACATTTTCCTACTCTCAGAGGAGCCTAAGGAAACCCGAGCTTCCCTTTTGAATCCAATAGCATAACCCAGCTATTGTTATACCCAGAAGAGTCAGATAGTGGGGAGACGCTAAAGCCAAGAAGCATATGAAAGAGATTTTACGCCATTGTTCTCATTTAACTTTAATACAGTCTCTGTACCAGTGATGAGTTTGGTTAATGCCAGAAACTTGACCATGGAATAAGAGTGAAGAAAATGGATGAGGTGATTACATAGGCAAAACAAGGCGAAAAAGTAATCCAATCTGGTACATATGGTGTTGTGTGCCAGGCATTGTGATAAATCCTTGGGAATTTAACCATTATTAGGATATAATCCTTGATTTCAAGCGGCTTATAAATTCTAGTCAGCGATACAGACACACAAGTGACTAGCTATAACAACCAACAGAGGGGCCAGGGATTTAGCTCAGTGGTTTCGCCGCCTGCTGCGCAAGTGCAAGGACCCGAGTTCGATCCCCGGTACGAAAAACAAACAAACAAAAAAACAACCAACAGAATAAAAATATGATAAATAGACATATAAATCAAGTGTTCTGGAAGCAACAAGGGAGAAAAAAAATACATTTTTGTTGGTGACGTAAGATCTCAATATCGACATCAGAGTAATCTGATACCAAATGTTACTCCAATAAAGGAGGTTATATTTAAGTTGTGCTTTGAGAGATGAAAAGAAATTCCATAAATGGAGAATGTGGAAAAGTGCATTATAGGTGGAGGGAAGTATTGTACTTGCTGAAAAGCATGAAGATGCAGAAAAGCACAGCAACTAAGGATGCCCTGACTAGCCCGCTGTGGTAGAATCATTTGATGTGGGAAGAACATGAGTCTGGAAAAAGAGAGATGAAGCCAGATGGATTTAACATTTTTTTTTTTTTTTTTGTAATAAAGATTCAACTCAGGGCCTTTGCACTGAACTACATCCCCAGGCTTTTCTTAAAATCTCTTTTTAAAATTTTGAGACAGCGTCTCTGTAAGTTGCTAAATTGCCCAGAATGGGCTCAATCTTGTGACTGTCATGCCTTGCTCTCCCAAGTGCTAGGATTACAGGCACGTACCACCAGACCTGGCTTATTTAACATTTTTATTTGACCACTCTTTATACTCCAATATTTCCTGCCATAGAAAGTCATTTTCTGGGGAATAAGAAAAAAAATCAAGCTATTAAACTGTATCAGTAGTGATTCCACTCAGGAGACATCCCTGTCCTCACAGAGCTTAGCTTCCAATTTGGAGGTGGGTGTGGCAGGACTGCGACCATAGAAATGAGATGACAATACATGTATGTTATGGAGGAAAATAAAACCAGGGTAACATTCTCTCAAAAGGTGGCCTGGGAGGCCTGCTGAGAAAGGAACCTAAAATCAAGGTCTTGAAGGAAGTGAGAAATGTTTCAGGGGAGAAGAGGATTCTCACAGAGAAATCAGTGAGTCTAGTGGTTAATTAATAGGGCTCATTTCAAAAAATAAAGGCTTCTTAATACAAGAAAATCTGGTGACCCCAAGCTTTCACAGTGGAAGAAAAATCTGGGTTGTCACCATTGCTCTTAAAGACCAATATCGAAAAGTTACTGGATTTTCCCAAACACACCTTGAATTGTATCATTCGTATTTAGTGATAGCCAGATATGGTGGCACATGCCTGTAATCCCAGCACTTTGCAAGAGTAAGGCAGGAGGATCACAAGTTCAGCCTAACTTGGACAATTTAGCAACCTTAGAGACTTTTCTCAAAATTAAAAAGGCTGGGGATATAGTTCGATGTGAAGGCCTTAGGTTCAATCCCCAGTACCATAAAAATAATTGATTCATTAATTAATTAAAAAATTAAATGGATTTCTTTTTTTTTTTTTTAAAGATAAAAGGGTCACAATATAGCAGGAGTTAAGAACTGCAGCTGTTCAGGGTAAGACCCACCTTCCCCAATCTCTAGGTGTCTTTTTTTTTTCTAGGTACTGGGGATCAAACCCAGGGCCTTCTCTCTGAGCTACAATCCCAGCGCAATTTTTTACTCTTGCTGAGTCATTCATTGACCCAATTGGGTTTAAACTTGCCTCTCTCTGCCTCAGCCTCACAGTAAATCTCAGAATGCTGGGATTCAGCCATGCACCACATGCCTGCCTTCTACATCCCCTTAAGAGGAATCTCAGAAGTCATAAGTGCTCCAAAAGTCAAGAGATAGTGCCTTGGAGACCATAGAGCTCAGGCTCAAAACTGCTTTGCTCTGACTCCAAGCTGCTGGGCTAAAGAAAGAGCCTCAGGGCCTGTACAGATTCTGGTAGGCCCATATCACCTCTTCCCCCATCACATGCAGCTTCAACACTACCATCAATCTTGAGAACATCAGGATTAACCCAATTTTGTTCTTTAACGCTATTTGTTTTAGAAGTCCAATGTGGCAAAATAATCCCATAACTTCCGTCATCTTGCCCATGCAGTTCTGCATAGCTCCTTTTATGACCTTGTCTCCCATCTCTATCCAATACCTGTAATCATTTCTACTCTGCTTCCTGGAACTCATACTCAGGCATCAGCAACAATCCTTATATCCTCCATCTCTTTTGTGAATGAATTCTTTTTACTTAAGATCAGATTTCTGTCATTTCCCTTCACTAGTTGAAAAACCTGGTCCTCCCCTCAAGGTACTGCTTCTTTTTCAACTGATTCCTGAATTCTTTCTTTGTCACATGGATGGAGGTTAGATGCCCTTATTCTTCTCATTACAGATTCCAGACTCCTTTCTTCATGATTATAAATCCCAGCTTGGAGTCTTAGGCCATCAATTAGGGCTTTGTCTAAATCCCCCCAAGAGGTGGTGTTTCAGAGGGGGCACCAAACTCTGGGTGGATTCATCTGTTGAGTTCATTGCTGACTGTGCTTTTGGGAGGTAGAGCCCAGTTGGAAGAGGTGGGACACTATGAGTATGAGCTGAAAAGGCGTATTATTTTCCGTGGCTCCTCTCTTTGCTCTCTGCTTTCTGGCTGTCATGTGGTGAACAATTTTCCTCCTTCTGGTCCATTCGTAATACCATTTCTTTTTTTTTTTTTTTTGGTACTGGGGATCGAACTCAGGTCCTTGCGCTTGCAAGGCAGGCGACGGAACCACTGGGCTAAATCCCCAGCCCCGTAATACCATTTCTGCTCTGGAATCAGTTAAGCATGAACTGAACCCTCTGAAACCATGAGCCAAATAAACTGTTCTTGCTTTAATTTATAGTATCAATTATTTTTATCCAAAGGACATGAACACTAATTCATCATCAAACTATAAACTACCTACTAACTTCTCCCTGCTGCAGCCACTCTCCCTAATTTCTTGAATGTTTGAGTTTCTGGCAGATTCTCACTATTTCCAACATTGTCATAGTTCTTGATGCTCTCGTTATTCTTATGATAGAAGTCCCAATCTCTTGTTCCCAGTGGTCTCCTCTGCTCCAGTGATCTTGCCTGCTTCTGCTACCATGCCTCAGCCATTGGTTCCTTTGTCACAGCCCAAACCTCATCATTACCAATAACTACAACCTCTCTATAATCTCAATTTCCAGTTCTCACTCTCTCTTTATCCTCTCCAAATTTGCCAGCCTTTTTTCCATTCTCAAATTCCTCCCACCTATAGGTTCTTTCGTCCATTCATCTTATCACCCTTTCAAGTCCTCATGTCCCCTTCTCCTAGTTTACATTCTATGATCTGTTATCAGATGTAATATAAGGACATGGGACCAGGAGACATTTACAATTATCTGTTTTAACATTAACTTAGCGATGAGATTTATCACTGTAGGGGTCAGGGCAGAGGAAAAACACTCAAGTCTATTTCCCTCCTCTTGTCTATTGTCCAAGAATCCCATTCTATGAGCTTGTACCATCCCACAGGGGAGAGGCAAGCTCACCAAGGAGTGAGACCCTTAGCATCTAATTTAATGATCCCTTATGCTGCTATCTACCAGATGAGGTGGAGCAGGATGGGTAGCCTACCCAAGGGGCTCAAGTTTCTCTTGAAGGACATGTAACCCCCTTTCTGAGGAAACTGGTGAAGACTCTTTTCTTCAAGGATTATGAAAAATCCCATAGATATTTTAGTGCTTCTTATGGATTTAAGTTCTTGGCTGTGGCTCAGTTGCCTTTGCCTGAATTTTGCTTTGGGAGTTAGGAAAGTCTTTCCACAAAAGCGGTGACATTTGAACTTGGCTTTGAAGGATTAGTAGGATTTTTCGAGAAGTGACAGAAGAATTCTCACTGGCAAGAAAGATAATTATTAGTAACTTTTTTCTGCTTCAAAGTATTTAGGAAAATTTAGACCTCTACTCCTATATATTCATACATAATTTGTTTATGGCTCAATGTAAATGTGATTAACTAGATAAACCCAACTCTATAAATCCTCTTTTTAATGTGCAAAGTAAATATTTTCAAGAAGGAGTTTTGATTTATTTACATTTTTAATTAAATGAAAATTACAGATAAAGATGCTATACCACTCATCTTCCTAGGAAAAGAAAATATTGCAATGTAATTAAAAGGATGCCTCAAATTATAATTAGATTTGAAATTTAATTATGACTAGAATACTTCATCCTTATGCACACTGACATCTTGTTGATACATAACCTTTAAAGTATTTTTATTATATTTACTCTAAGATCTTAATCTCTGGACTAAATAAAATCCTTATATTCCTAAGAACTATTAGAATTTGGTATGGAACACAGTGTTCTATTTTTTTCTAGAAAAAAAGTACTGTGATTTAGAGTTTCTGTACTGACCAATGATTACAGTTTCCACCAGAAAACATTCTAATAGTCTCTAACAGAGATGATTTAGTGTAAGAATGACTTCCTTAGCAAGGGAGAGAAGTCTTTGGTATATCTCAGTGGAGTCACTGTCTTCCCAGTTAAAAGGACTCCAGGAATTCCAACATGTATTTAAAAAAGAAACTTTTTGTACATCAAAAAGAAACTTCTTATAATGGAGTACCAATTCTCCCCACCCCTTCTCTCTCTCTCTCTCTCTCTCTCTCTCTCTATATATATATATATGTTTTTTTTTTTTCCTTCAGCTACTTGATGGAATCTCTTCTGCAGTGAGCTCTGGTTAAATATCTTTGATATAATTAACTTCCTGTGGCACCGTTTGACACTTCTTGCAGCTTAGAAAACAATAACTTTCACAGTAAAAATGATTTAGTGGCAGCATAATGTGCCCTGCTAGAAATGTTTTGAGATAAAGATTCCCAATATGCAATTATTATTAGCTTGATTTGGAAAATACTGTGTGATAAAAACTATTTGAAGAATAGCCACTTTAGTTTATCTAGTGTCAGAGAATGCACTTAACAAACTGAAGGTCTTCATTCGTGGGTAAAACTCTGACAGTCTTTGTGGAAATATTTAATTTAAAAAACTTGTTTGCTAATTAAATAATTGAATATGAATATATATATACATCTTATGATGGGGTAGCTATTTCCTAATTTTTAGTATGGTGTATGTCAGCTCTAATCTACTACAATTATTAAATTGATTGTCCTTTATGGCAATAAACGTGAAAGGCATGCCTTTATAAGCTCAAGAAGCAAAATACAAAACAACGAAGTTTGATCATCTGACACTGACTCATTTTCATTCTACTGAGTTTAAACTTACATGCCTCACATAGCCCCTCCTTACTGAACCAATTTTCACCAGACGACTCCTGTTCCTAGATGAACTGAATTTCTACAAATGGCCTGCCTCTGTGGTCCTCTATATAGGCAAACCTGTCATTGAAGTCCTGATCTCTTTTGAAGGGACTTCAAAGGTTCATTGAAATCCAAAACTTTCCTTGAAGTTAAGTCAAGTTTTGCCTGTTTTAGGGCTGCAGGATTTCATCCAGAAAAGCCTAGGCAGTTAACAAGGAAAGAACATGTTAACCTGGTTGGATTTCATCACAAGTGGAATTTGGTCTGACAATTTTGGCTCCGTTAGGGGGTTTAAAGCATATTCAGCTGTGGAAATGATAAAAGGATTCCCCTACCTGGTTTTATAGCACAATAGCTAAAAGACCAGCAGGTATTTCCAAGCATCTTTTAGTGCATATCCCAAACTGCTACACCAGCTGGATTTTCAGTGAATGAAATAACCCTGCTGCTAAAGCATTTGAATCCCAGTCAAAGTCGTTGACAGTAAAAATCCAGGTGGCTATGCAAATTGGTCATTTCCTTAAATAGTAATTTGAGTTTCATAGGTGAGTACTGCTAATAATGACAACCAACACCTGTGTAGCATGTTTCAAATCACAGAACAACTTTTATGTATATTATCTCAATTAGTCTTCACTAAAACCCTAAGAGATGAAGAAATGAAAGTTCAGAGAGAGTAGGTGACTTGCTCCAGGTTACACGGGTAGCAAGTGGTGAGCCGGAATTTGAACCCAGATGTAGGGACACAGTGGGCTTTCCATTAGACTAGGAGTGACTGCTGGTGCAGGTGATTATTGATTCATAGATCTTGAGTCAAAGAACAAGAGCTGCTTTGTCTTCTATCAGAGGTCCTATTTCTGTGGGTCCCTTTTTGAAAGTAGAATAATGTGGCCAGTGGAGAATTTACCAAAGGCAAAGGGAATATAGAATTGGTTGTAGGAAAAGGTAGTTATTAATACCTGCTGTGCCAACATGACTAGTCACAGAAATGAGAACTGTAATTGTCATGAATAGTTTCTCATTTCTAAATGCAAATATTTATGTGTATGTGTACATATGCTAAGTAAATATTAAATATGTTAAGTGAATATCCTCCTGTTTTTGTTTGATTTAGTATTACCTTGTCATGTAATATAAAATGTTTGATTTCATATCAGTATTTAGTACTGTTCATTTTATATCATCGTATTTAAGCTAGGGGATATCACAAGAGAGAACATGACTGAAGGATTTTACTTCTTCTTCTAGGTAGAGGGTTCATGTATTTTAGATTTACACAGAAAAGTTCCATCATATTAGATGCACTGATAACCTTGCTAATTTTTTTTACTTGGAGATTAAACATAGTTTGAAGAGATGTATATGAGTGCCTAGCTGACAGATTTTGGCCTTCTTTTAAATTTATGTGTCATTTTTACTGGGCTAAGGGATGCCCAGATAGCTGGTAAATCATTATTTTTGGATATGTTTGTGAGGATCTTTCTGGAAGAAATTAGGATTTGAATTGTTACCTTGAGTAGGAATATCACTATTACCAATGTAAATGGACATCATGCAATCCATTGAGGGCCTGGATAGAATAAAAAGGTGGAGGAAATGTGAATTTCCTTTCTCTTCTTGTAATAGGATATCTGTCCTCTCCTACCCTCAGACATTGAAACTTGTTTCTTGGGACTTTGGGTTCAGACAAGAGCTGCATAACCGACCCCCAATTCTCATGCCTTTGGACTCAAACTGAATCACAGCACTGACTTTCCTGATTCTCCACCTTATAGATCTAACTCATGGGACTTTTTCATCTCCATAATAGCATAAGCCAATAATCAATCTCTCTCTCGCTCTCTCTCTCTCCCTCCCTCCCTCTCTCTCTCTCTCCTTCTCTCCCCATATATCCTGTTGTTTCTGTTTCTCTGGAGAACTCTGAAAAACACAGAGGAATTCTCTGAGTTGATACAACTTATTCTTCTAAATTTTTAAGGAAAGCTGGAAATTCTCATATTGATAGAAACCATATAATTCTTGGATGTTAACAACTATATTAGTTTGGGTCATTGTTCTCAACTCTACATTCCTCCGCGTAGTAGAATTATACATTCACACACTTTGCCATGTAACTTTTTAGGGCTTCCAATGGGACAGGCAGAGTTTACATGACACACCTAATTGGCTCTGTATGTGGCCATGTGATATGGTTTGCCCAAAGAAATATGGGAAAAGTGAGCTGTGATTTTAAAGGTACCTTTTATTGCTCACTCCTCTGTGCTCCTGAATTTACCTGGGGAAAGGCTCATTTTGTAGCCCCAGATCAAGGAAACAGGTGGAGCAGACTACAATCTGCCTGCAGTTTGGATCCAAGCTCAGCCAGTCCCAGCAGATGCTGCTGGATTCCGGCTGAGCCCAGCACAGTCTCAGCCAACGGGAGACTGTGGATAAGGAATACATGCGTGTGTGTGTGTAAGTCATTGAGATTTAGGGTTATTATCCAGTAATATTACAGCAAAGCTTGACAACTTAAAACCCTTTTACCCCTTTTTAAAAACCATTGTAGCCTAGATGTAGACCAGATACAGCGTGCAGGTTACAAATCTTGGATTTGTGAAGTGGATCTTTGGCAATGTCTTTTCCAATTCTACCATTCAGACCTCTGGAAAACAGTTATGCCAAATGTTGGATATAAAGGATATTTAGAGCAAATAGGTTATGATTTTAAGGACATCTATGTAATCTGTGTGTTCTTTGGCAGCAGAGACACATAAACTAAGGGGCAAACATAACTAATTGAAGATGGAGGGAAATGAAAATTTTCCTTATCTATACAGACAGATCTAATCCTTAGGGAATTGTTTTGTATCACTCATGTTTGTTACAATCAAAACTTTTCAAGATTTCCTAAAAAAACTTAAAAGATGAGTTTTATTTTTGCCACTCCATCCTTGAGAAAATTTCAAAGATTTGTCTTTATATTTAATACTTCATCCTCCTTCACTATAAAAGAGCAATCTTAATTATTAAAAGAAATATCTCATGCTTACTAGGTCTTAGGAAATACAGTTATTTACTTTACAGGGCAATGTCATCTGGAGAATTAAATGACTCTTTTCTCCAGCACTCAGGAGCAAATTAGCATACATAGACATATAGGCAGAGAGAAAGTGTCTATAATCTCTAATCGCAGAGCTGTACTATCACAGGTGTCTCAGTTGAGTGAGAGAATGTCACAACAAATCTAGAACCAGTCTCCTCTCTCCAATCTAAGCCTTCTGGCCTTAAAACAAGAGCAGCTGTACACAGTGTCTAATCTGGACCTGACTAGTGCTCTTCAACTGAACCATCTCATCGTTAGTAATGTATGCCATTATGGCAGAGGGCAGCGCTGAAAAGTACACTCAAACACCAATACAGTCCTTACTTATCACTGAAGGCTCCCAGGCAGGAATGGATCTGGTACAAGAGGAAGCTCCCTAAACTCTATTACAAATCAGGCTCACAGGTCCTTGGAATCGAGTCTGTCCTGCTACCCAAATAATTGTGTCTCACTGTGTTTACCAGGGAAAAATCTAGGGCACTGGGGGGGCCCAATAAACTATGATATCAAGGAAGTCATTAAGTAACATTTAAAATGACACTAGAAAGGCAAGTGTGTGAGATGGAGGACATTTGAAGGACAAGCGAGTAAGATGGACCTGAGAGAAGAGAGCAGTTATGGGGTTAGATGGGATGCGTGAAAGAAAAGAGAGGGGGAGGGAGATAGAAGGAGAGCAAATGGGAAAATGTGCCACATTTTATGCTTACATTTTTTTCGGGAAGTTGCAAGGTCTGAGACAGTGCCCCATGAGATGATTGTGGTTTCCTCCTCATCCCCATTTTAAAATAATGATCTATATCGTGAACAGAAAAGGACATTTGAAGAGGTCAAACACTGTTGGACAAAGTGCAAAGTAAAATCAATAAGCATTATGGTTAAGAGCCTGGAAATGAATATCAAACAGACCTGGTTTAAATCACAGTTCTCTACTTACTGGCTTTGTGACCCAGGACACTGTACTTGTTTAACCTTTCCAACTCTCATTTTTTTTTCCAGGAAAAATAGTGCACATCTCAGAGTGATACTAGAAGGATAAAACAACAATACATGTAGACTGCTCAGTGTGGAGACTTGCAGACTGTAAGCATGAAAACATCAGAGCTGAAAGGTGAGCAGATTCTGGCTATGGTGGGCCTTGGGGAAGAAGGGATGAGAGTTTCATTTGGTGATAATGTTGTATTTGTGAAGATTTAATCCATGTATAGTCAACACATTCACTAAGAATTAAAACCTGCTTATTTTGTTTTCTCTCAGACAGATAAAATCATTTCCTAGGACAGCTATTAACAAAGTACCATAGGCTGTATGGTCTCAAACAACAAAAGCATATTGTCTCACAGTTCTAAAGCCTAGAAGCCCAAAAGTCAAAGTGTCAGCATGGTCATGTGCCCATTGGGACTCTGGGTAGAATCCTTGCTTTTCCCTGATAGTCAGCCCTTAATCTTCCTTGACTTCCTGCTTTAGTCCTATTGTCTGTGCCCGGGTGTCACATAGTGTAATCTGTCAGTCATTCTTTCTGTCTCTCTCTCTACTAAAACTTCTGGGCCGGGGATTTAGCCCAGTGGTTCTGTCGCCTGCCTCGCAAGCGCAAGGACCCGAGTTCGATCCCCGGTACCAAAAAACAAAAAAACAAACAAACTCTGTCATACTGTATTAGGGTACACCCTAATGACTTCATCTTACTTTGATCATATCTGCAGACACCCTGTTTCCAAATCTAGTCACAATGAGAGGTTCTGGGAATTAGAGCTCACCTTATTGGTGGACACAATTCAACTCACAGCAGTAGGGGAGTGAGGATTACAGGGAAGAGCCGGTTTTCCAGAGATTTAGGGGATTCTTTCTGTAGGATGTATATGATTCTTTCTGAGATGTATATGATTGAAGCTCTCATTCTTCTTAGTTCCTAGATTAGATTTAGTGTCTGAATTATCAAATCATGGTTTTAATGACTTTACACGTATTTTTCTAAAGTCTATTTTCTTTCTTCCTCTCTCCTCTCTCCCCTCTCCCCCCTCCCCTCTCCCCTCTCCCCTCTTCCTTCTCCTCTCCTCTTTTCTTTCTTCAGTACTGGGGATTGAATCCACTGTCGTGCCATGCTAGACATGCACTCTATACACATTCCTAGTCTCCTGCTTCAGCCTCCAAAGTAGCTGAGGTTAGAGGTATACATCACTACACCTAGCTAAAAGTTTTCTTAAGGATAATCTCTGTCTTTCTAACATTTTTCCTGTCTCTTATGATAAGGAGCGCTTTCCTTACCTATATGAGAAAAATCTATAAGATATAAAAAGCTAATCATTTTTAAAACTATGCTAGAAGCAGTATGTATAAAGTAATTTGTTAGCGCCACTGTAAACTTTCTAAAATGGCTCCTTTGAATGGGTATTATTGGAAGGTTCATGATCTTTTGGTCGATTTAAGACTAAGCTGAATTAGAGCATCAAGTGTTCCTGCTGTGATGGGGTCTCCCACTCTCTGCCTCCTTCACTCATCTGGCGTGTTTTGGACTCACATGTTAAGAGTGTATAGTGCTGAGGTTAGCTGTAGCCTCATAAATGAATTAAAATGATTTCAGTTTTTAAAAATTAAAGAACTTTTTTTCTCTGAGCTAGATAATAATTAGAATAGTTTAAGCATATACTCAAAAGCTATTTTCAGACCCAGAGTGAAAGAGACAGTCAAAGAGATTGTGCGCTTTTACACTTGGTTTTATTTATCACCCTGTAATATACCCATAGACATGCTCAAACTCTACTGCCTGAAAAAGGGTACCTCCCTGTCTGCCTGCCCCACCTCAGCCATAATGGGGGTTGAATGAAGACCAGTGGGGCTTTCAATCTACAGCCCAGCCCTTGGGGGGAAATTTGGGAATACCATTCAGTAAAGATGGTAACTCGATTTTAGTCTTTCCCACTTGTTCTTTTAAAAATAAAACATCTCCTTCGAATCCTACTCTTAGACAAAGTCTCATTTGACCTCAAACAAAAGGGCCAAGTTCCTTTTCAGCAGATTAGAGAAATTTATATTTCAGCTGGTGATTTTCACATGTTATTTATTCTCCCTCAGTGCAGATATTTTATGAGGATGGACACAGTGACTTCAGTTGGAAAAATGGCTACAATCTGTGTTTCCTTAGGAAGAAAAAATTGCATGTCAGGAGTGTGCAGATTTAGTCCCTGCATAGAGATTTACCCAAGGAGTCCGTTAAAAACATAATATGAGAGGACAGTACCATTTCAGCAGGTCAGCTGTGCTGGCCCTGGGGGAAGATCTGTTATGCAGAAGACTTCAGCCCATGGGTCCACTAGTTTATTTAGCTTGAGGGTTTTAAAATCAGAAGTTGAACTCTGGAAGGAATGATAATGCAGTGCTTAAAAAGTACCACATTAGTTTAACAGGAAAAAAGAACAAATCCATTCTATTTTAGCTAGGACTTGAACTATCTTCACAGTTGTCATCTTTTTCTCAGCTATGTGTCCTTCTCATCATTTTTTAAAAAGCTAGGTGAATAAAAGTAATGCAAAATAAAAATTACATTTTGTGGAAATCCTCTGGGAACTAAAAATAAAGGAGATAAGATAATATAAAGAAATAAAAATGGGCTGAGGGTGAGTGTAACTGAATGGTAAGCATGGAATGAAGTCTTGAGTTTGATCTCCAGCACCAGGAAAAGCAAAAACAAAAGCGAGATAAAAGTGAAATGTAACAAAACTGGGAAGATTTCAATTGAAATAAAAATGGAATATGTAAGAAAGTAAAAGAATCATGTTCAGTTAAATGAGTAATGTTAAATACAGTTGTTAAAGTAGGAATAAAAACACTAGTTTTAAGCTGAGCATGATGGCCCATACCTGTAATCCCATCTCTCTAGGAGGCTGAGGTAGAAGTATCATAAGTTCAAGCCCAACTTGGGAAATTGGTCACTTAGCAAAACCCTGTCTCAAAAAAAAGCAGACAGGTGGATGTCAGTGTGAAGGACTTGGGTTTAATCCTTAATACCATCAAAATAATAATAAGTTTCTTTTCTTTTTTTGGTATTGAGGATTGAACTTGGGTCCTTGCGCTTGCGCAGCAGGTGGCAAAACCACTGAGCTAAATCCCTGGCCCAATAAGTTTTTAATGAGAAAAATTTTAGCCATTAGAGTAGGGGAAATTAGAAAAAAAAAACAGAGGATATATAGCAGAACAACCTAAATACTAACAAAATAAAAATTTAAAAAGTTTTATTAAAATGTAAGGAAGTGGAATGTTTCTTTACTTTAAGAAGGTGTTGACCAAAGAGCTTCATGGAATGTATGATGCTGGATCAAAGATCAAGGGCAAATATAGCTCCATAGGGCAACTTACAGAGTCCTTCAAATAAGGACTTCCCATTCAGTGATCTTCTTGAGGCTGGGAATCCCTTGGGATTCCTTGTTGGGAACTGGGTCAATAGTTTGAGGATAAAAGCCATGCACACAGGCCATTTTCTTTTCATCTACTAGAAGCTATTTGCCTTCAAGGGCAGAATTTTTATAAATTGAGGCAAGGTTATTATTATTATTATATTAATATTGCTATCTGTTATAGTTGCTATTATGTTGATTACTAGTGGTGATTGAGAAATTGAAGCTGAAATGGCTTAAACGATGGGTAATAGAGCAAGTAATTGGCAGGGCAGAGCTTGGGTATCAGAAACTCTGCTCCTCCCTAGTTGGTAGCCAGGTATGTGATGGTCAACCCGGAGCTTTCTTCACAGTAAGGCTTCTGTACATGTTGAAATGAAGGAGCCTAGAGGAGAGTGATGAAAATCTCTGAGGCTTAAGACCTACAATTATTTGGAGGTGAGGGGAAGTTGAAGAATTGGTAATTTAGGGGAGAGTTTACGCTCAGTCTCAAATATGTGAGGTGTTCCTTTACAAAATCCTGACAAGGTTGTTTCTGAAGATGGAAGTGAGCCCCTTCCTGTATCTTTAAAGTTGGGATTGGTCTATGACAATGCAAACATTTGGTGACATCAAGCATGACAGAATCCATCCTGGGATCCTCAGCTCTTTCCACCATTCACTGCCTTGCTGAGAAGACACCAAGGCACAGTGGGGAAGGTCTTGCTGGAGATGACCATCCAGAGACGACAGACGGGAGATTACTCATCGAGCATATCACCCCCAATTTTTCACTCCTCTTGGTTCTCTGAGTCCCTTGTTCTGTCATTTAATTCCATTCTTCATCCTTTTAATGCCTCTAGCAAAAGTAAGACTGGTAGGAATCTCTTCATTTGGCCCTAGAACCTACTGCTTAAGCAGGTGTCCTCTGCTCACACACCACCCTGCCGAAGAAGGAGAATCAGAAAGCTAAGTCATTTCCCTGCCCCAAAGTCTCTCCTCCTCCCTCCTCCCTCCCTCCCTCCCTCCCTCCCTCCCTCCCTCTTTCTCATTGGCTGTTGTTTGGTAAAAAGTGCCATTTCTAGGGCAAAGTGCAAAATTCATTGGATTTTGAGTTAGCTGGGTAGGTATTTGGAAGCACAAGACTTGGCTAAGAAATCCAGAGGTTTTGTTTTATTTTTTGGTGTAATCTCAGTTCCTATGAATAGGAATCATCAATTCCTGTATCTCTGCTGCAGAACTTGTCCCAGAATTTCCCTTGTGCTAAGGATCATTAAAAGCAGCATCCAGTGGTGTAAAGCAGACATCAAAGACCAATTTAGACAGTAGCTTTCTCTGGAACGAACAATAGTGAACCATATTTATCATAGAAAAGCCAAAATCTTGATTAGTGGCCAAATAGAGAATGGACTTGCATATCAGAAGACATCAAAGCTGGTGTGAATTTTGTCACCATATCTAAATGTTGAGCTATGGTTTGGCTGGGCTATCCAAAATCCCTAGTCTAGAGTAGGGCTGCTAGATTTAGCAAATAAAAACACAAGATGCTCAGTTAAATCTGAATTTCAGATAAACAATTGATTTTGAAGATACAAATGTTTCCCAAATGTTGCATAGTATATACTTATACTAAATAAACACTAGCTGTTTATCCAAAATTAAAACATAACAGGACGTCCTCTAATGTATTGAGTATAACTCCAAGATCAGAAGACAGGTGACTTGCTGATGTCAGAGTAGGAAACTTAGCAGCAGAGGACAGACTATTTGAGAATGATGAACAAGTTTTGAAAAGCTCTTTCATCCATTTAAAAGAGATGGCAAAACCTTTGGTATAATGTAGGACTCTGAAATGCTCTTCTCTTCCTCCTCCTCCTCCTCCTCCTCCTCCTCCTCCTCCTCCTTTTTAACTATTGAGTATGATCTAATGGTTCTTTCTCTCTCCTCTCTCTCTCTCTCCCTCTCTCTCTCTCTCTCTCTAAAAAGTGAGCTATATGAGATAAGTGTGACTTATACGTAGGGATCACAAAGCAATGGAAGAGGACTCTTTTACAAAGCATCATTTTATGTTAAGAAAAGAGCTACTATAACCTACACCTGAGAATGTGAACGTGAGAGCTTTTGATGGTAGGAAAGAGCTGAAGGACAGCAGGTGAGAACTGGGAAAGAAACTAAAATATCTTCAGTTGCCAAATTTAAGGGACCTATTATTTCCGCTTCACCCTGACCTGAGCAGGAATGGGGATTCTGGAGCAAAAAGAATAAGTTAAAGAAACAGCAGACAATTTAAACCCCTAACTCTGTATCTACAATTACCTTCATCACCCATTTTTGTTTTAAGGGATGATAAAATATGGCTCTGAAAGATATTGTATAAAAGAAATTGTATATTATAAATTGTATTATTAAGCTACTGGTGTTTATATCTCACTTGAGCCAGGATTGTACAAGAGTTATTTTCCTCTTTCAAAATATTTAATGAGAATTAATTATATCTTATTGCTCTTTGTCTTTCGCTTATTGGCCCTTAATTTATTTTGATCATTGCCTGATATATTTGGATCTTATGGTTTTGACATCACACTGCCATTTTTCTTCTTTCCTTTGAGTAGCAGGTATTGGGAAGATGGGATAGTTCTTTTGGCTTGTTCATGGCTGAGACACATCCCAAATATAATGAATTTCTCTTAAGGTTCATATTTCCATGGATGACCCATATTTTGAACAGGAAATGCATGACTTTTAGTTCTCAGTTTCCTATGTATTCACTTTAACCACATTTAACAAGCAGCTAAACTATATGGTGTACTATTGGAAGAGACTATGGAGAACAGAAAGCTGCCTAAGACAGCATTCTTGGCCTCAAGGAGAGAAAAAACATTTACACAAGTCTATAATCAGGCAGGTAAGTTCTGAGGAAGCAGCGACTCTAAAGAAACAAGTCATTCTAAGTTGGCAACAAGTGTTTTATGGGCTATGTCCTTACTTCCTAGACTAATAGACTCACAAAAACTATCAGAGAATAAGTTGCTGTTTTTGTATCATCTCTGCATAATCCTGAAAGTGTTCCCATGGGAAACCCAAGAGAAGCTAGCAAGAATCTGCTTCTAGGTGATCCCATTTGGGCTACTCCATTTACAGATTTGTATCATCTTGGCAACAAATCATATAGAAGACATGAAGACATTTTTGCATAAAGCATATTTCCAAACCACAACATCATTTGTGCTAGAACAAGCTGTAGAAGAAGTACTCCATTTTACTGCTCATCTCACAGTTCAAGGTGCAGCTACTGATGCCATGTTCTGAGCAGGCTTGCAGGCAAACTTGAACATCTGGATGTAAGCTTAAGAGCCTTCTCTATGTGACAGCCTGGGGATGGGAGTGAGTGTGACTCTCAGTCTTCTTTTGATCTGCTTGTAGGATTAGAACACACACCAGCATTGTAGAAAACTATGTGAACACAAGCACTCAGCCTTTCTAAATATGCCAAGATGGACTTGGTCTTTATCCACTTATGCTTCAGTGCAAATGAAGACAAAATTCTGGAGAGTCAAACAGAGAAAAGATTGATGGTATTTACTAGATGAAGGAAAAGAGTAGCTCTTATATTTGTATTCAAGTTGTGCTAACGGTCTCGCAGAAAGACAATTTTAAGCAAGTTCTAGTGGGAAAGCTTGGCAGAAAACCAAGTGAAGAAAATAGCATTGTGGGAGAGAGGATGACATGGAAGAATGTGCTAGAATTCAGGAACAGTAGGATGAAAAGAGGATGGCAGACCTAAACATACTTGGTTTGTTCTCAAAACTTTTGACTTTAACTGAAAGGTAGATGAAGAGGAGAAAGCATTCCAGGACAGTTCAAACTCTACTCAACCTTGATCCTTGAGGTGTGTATTGTTAATGCAGGGAATGGGAAATGAAGGAAAGAGGTTGGGGCAGAGTAAAGCCTTGAAGGACAAGGAGATTTACTTCAGCTATGTGATGAAGAAGAATTACTAAAGTGCCATTCATTCCCTGTTAGTTTACTTTTTAAACTTTCTTTACACTACCATGTCCTCACTCACATCTTTTGCTTTTTTTCTGCTGTGACAAAGCCTAACCATTTTCTGGTTTGAGTTGATTGTCCTATTTTTCAAGTAAGAAAAATGGTCAAAGGAAGTCTGAATTTATCTAAAACTATTTCATCAGATTTCATGTGTGTGTGCTTAAGGCACACATGCAGCTTACAAGGAACCCTTTTAATTTTAATCAAACAATTGAAATATTCAAGTCTTGGAAAAAAAAGTAAAATGTTATTCTTGTCAATCAAAATTAAAATTTTCATGAGGCTCACTGCAAAACTAAAACTGTTGATAATTTAGATATGTATTAATTACTTACACCTCCAACTGATCTGACTGCAAAATTGGAAAATCATAAGGTAACTGACTAGATGATTTTAATCGGCTGATTGAATATAAACCACCGAAGTGGTACCTGACTGTGTTAATGAGCAAGCAATAATTTGCAGGGTTTTCTGTCTATTTTTTCAAATTATAAACAGAAAAAAATATCTTCTGCAAATTTTACATGGTCCTGCAAAAACTTTTTGATCATTGTTTTGAAGGAGATATCTGGAATTCTTGAAAGCCAGTTTTTGTTTTCTAAATGTCTGTAAAATAAAGGGTATAAACCCAAACCAGAAAGTGATATACGTACTTCATTCAGAGATAAGTTACATATAAAGTTCAACAGTCATAAGTGTCTCTGTGGTAATATGCAGCTCCTGCAAAATAAAAACTTTTAAATCTTCCATGCATTTAGATAATTCTTGACCAAGAACAATGGAATCATTTGAAAAAAAAAGAAAGAAAATGTGAGGTTGGAAGATACATGAAAAGCCATGGATTCCATTCTCATTCTTTTGCACACTCAATTTCCAAAAGGTTTAGTGAATGAATCAGTTACACAACTAATAGTGGGAAAACTTTGTCATGTGAAAGTCTTCTAAGTAACTCTTTGTGGCATTCACAATAACATTTAAACTTCTCATCTTTGCCCAACACTTATCCTAATTGGCTCTTCACTTCTTTCTGGCCCAATCTGCAAAAAAACAAAAAACAAAAAACAAAAAAACTTGCACATGCCATCTTTGCTGCAACCATGGTAGATTATTTAGTTACCAAATACGTAACACATCTTGTTTGAATATGTAACTGCCTTTCTGGAAGGCCACACCTCCACCCGAATTCCCTTAGCTAACCACTATACTTTCTTTCCTCCAGAACCACCTCAGGTTCCCTAGAAGGACTCCAGAGGCCTCCTCCTGGCTTCTGTGGCATTTACACATATACTTTCACCATAATCTTAACACATTCTATGCCTTGCTAAACCATAGCTCTTTGGGTGTAGAAGTTATGATCTATTTGAATTTGTGTAACAATGTTTAGAACTATAAAAATATTAATAATGATAACAATAGTTAACATTTATTGAGTGCTTTCAATGATTAACCACCATTCCAATTATATTACTGGTACTAGCTCCTTCTTAAGCATGATACCTGGTACAGAAAGTCTCAATGGGTAATTATTGGTTAATTTTTTGAATTAATGCATCCGTTCAGAAGGAAAGTGTTAGAATGATGACGGCAACAATGTCTAATCCAGGGATTTTGACAGATTCTACTTCCGGTTATCTATGTTGCTATGCTGTCAGATGGAAGTGGATATGAAAAGCTCTTTGGTTGGCCATTTCCTCTGGATATTTAAATTCAGAAATTAGAGTAAGACATACCCATAGTTTACCTTACTGATGTGCATAATTTATTTTAGCACAGTCAGAAATGCATTGAAGTGGGTTTTCCTTTTTGTAACATTAAGGTAATGCTAGGAATTTTCTTTAAAATATTTAAATTATTTTATGCTTAGCCAGACAAATATATTTTAGTAGGTAGCTTATACTCTAAAATTTATGTCAGATTTTTTCATTTCTGCAAAATGCTGATATATTAAGTGAAATCTATCGAATTTGACTTTCTTTTTGCACTTAATTCTCCATATTTCAGTGAGCTTATGCATTTATGGTGCCAGGGCAAGTTTATAAAGAAGGGTCACATCTATAGAACAGTGCTTTTGTATCATTGTACATAAATCCTTGATCAAAACATCTAGTGGCATCATTGCATTACATGTTTTGCAAATAAAGTAGAATGAAGGAACTGTGTTGATGAAAACCAGTGCACATTTAAAATTTCATTCAAGTGTCATAGCAGTTAAAATAATGTGCTATTTTGAAAAAAAAAGTTTGCAAATTTACTTACAGCAGCACAAGGATCAGGACATGGGCTTTAGTCTAGTGTTCTTAATCTCTAAAACAGTGTGTAAAACTTTTTATTTTTCACATTTATGTTTAGGAGAGTGGGTCTCATGCTTTTATGAGATAGTCAAAGGGGTCTGTGTCCTTCAAATGGCTAAGAATCACTGTTGTCAAGTAATTTCACCCATTCAGCTTGCCAAGTTCCTTAATATTGGTTAAGGAGCCATTTTTTTAAAGAGTAGTTTCCAAGGAAAAATTCAAAAAATGAAATAAATTTTGTGCTCAAGTGGTCCTACTCAGATAAACGTGCTAGAGCATTATCTTTGTTGTTCACATTGTAACAAATTGAGCTTTTCTCTTTTTGTCCTTGTATCCTATTTGCACTGGGAGGTGAAAATAAAATGATCCTAAACACGAAATGGTGGCAAACCTGTAATCCCAGTACTCTGGGTGGCTAAAGCAAGAGAATCCCAAGTTTGAGTCTAGCCTGGGCAACCTAGTGACTCACAGACTCTTTCTCAAAATTAAAAAAAATTTTTTTTCAAAAGGGCTGGCAATATAGCTCAGTGCAAAGATTCTGGGTTCAATCCCCAGTACTGCAACATAAATAAATATATAAACATATCAATCAATCAATCCTAATGAAAGGATGTCCCTTCTAAATTGGGCCTTACTGAAAATAACTGGTAATTCAGAAAGCATCAGGTGGTCTTGATTTCTAAAACCTATCATAGTGTATATTGATTTAGCAGCTCACAACCAAAGCAGTCTACAAGTATTGTATTAGAAAATAAATTTTTATCCTATATCGCTCAAATATAAAACAAATTGTTGAAATTTCTTATTCTATATGAAAAAGGAGTAATCGCACATTTGAGAAGTTATGAGTCAATTTGTCTGTGGCCCTTTCCAAAGCATTTAACATTCAAACTCAGGAACAATCTTAAATTCAGTCTTGATTTTTTTTCAGTCTTGATTTTTAAAGGAGGTTTATTTGGTTTGTGATTTAGTTGCTTTTCATATGGTGATTTTGTAGTTTAGAAGAAGGTTAAGTATTGGCTGAAGTTTGCCAGTGTTGTCACTATTGAAATAATGTTGAAAAATACTTGCAGAAACTCACCCATGAAATAATCATTACAAAAAAAGAAATGATTTTTTAATTCATTAAAACATTAAGGTGAGAGTATTATGAAAGAAGTGACTGATGGTGAGCTGGTTTAATCTTAACAGAAAGCTTCTATCTTTATGATTTTATCCTTTTCAGAAGAAATATGACTATGTTTTCATACTGACTAAAACACTAATTTAAGTGTAAATCTGTGCAATGCTTTGTATCTGTTGCTTATTGATAACTTGCTATTGCATTCTTTATGCTACAAAAGTATTCAAACAGCCGCTTGAGTAATTGAAGCAAACCATATAATCTCTTGCAGGGATTGGGTTTCTTCAAGATAAATAACCAAACAGTTAAAATAAGGAAAGAAATAGACTATTTCACCTCCTTTATTCCATTATCTGTCATTTGTCTAAAGTGTTCTTTCAAGATTATTAAAGAAATGCATGTGGTATTGACTCACTAACTTGGCATGCAGGATTCTGTTCCTCCTTAGAATTTACTTTCTGAACAGCCATAGTAAGTCCTTCTTGACCCATTGCTAGTGTATCTATCATATCTCAACTTGCTTAAAATATTAAAAGGACAGACCCTTACATTATACCTTATGAAACAATTTTCTCCCAATGATTACTTACTTCCCTTATTCTATTTTTTCTAAATCTGCTAAAGACTTAAGGAGCTTTCAACTCAAGGCTGATATATTGACCTTATTTTTAGTGATGGTGTTAAACCACTTCTTTGCTCTTCTCAAGGTAACCTTGGCGATATTGTTACATCTGCTCATTATCATTTTTTATGTAGCAACTATCTCTATTGATTT
The DNA here is from genome assembly GCF_053883595.1 of Heterocephalus glaber. Lineage (NCBI taxonomy): Eukaryota > Metazoa > Chordata > Mammalia > Rodentia > Bathyergidae > Heterocephalus > Heterocephalus glaber. The sequence continues at coordinate 15,710,562 of NW_028258297.1, read as the reverse complement.
GTCTCTGGCCTTTGATTCAATGAATCACAACATATTGCTATTTGAGTGTCCCTCAATTTGGCAAAGTTTAACTATAGTGAAATCGTTCTCAGGCTACATTAGTGAATAAACCCCAGTCATTTTGTTTAATGGTTTTGAATTTGAGGTGAAAATGTTACATTCAAAGTTACCTTAGGAGGTAATTATGGGGCTTTTTGCTTTTTCAGTTTTTATTAATGACCTGCCAACATCTTATGGTTCATGAAATGCTCTGAATGTGCATGTGCTGATGATACGACCTCAGACCTAGCAAGAGCTCAGACAAGTATGAAGCCATTGTGTCTTTAAATCAGAGATTTATTGAGTGATGCTCACAACACAGACACATTTTTCACCCAAAATATACAGACTCAAAATTTTAAACTAGACAGAGCAATACTAAGTAATTTCATATTCACCTACTTTATAAATAGAAGAGCACAACTAGCTGAAATACATGAAGAAATGTAAATGTCATTTTATATACAACCCTACTCTCATATCAAATGCAGTGCAATTATAGTTGCTAAAAACTTACCATGTTTGAAGTATGCTATTTCTCACTAACAAATTCAAAAAATATATTACTTCTTTATACCCATCTCTCTGAATGTCAATGTAGAGGTATACTTTCTTGAGATTTTTCTTTTCTTAAATTTGGCAAATTATAAACTAGCAAAATAGTCTCCATGTTTACAAAGGACTGTCTTTGAGACTAGCTCACCAATTGCAGTGGTGTATCTTCCACATGATAAGACATATACAAACTTGAAGCACACTGTGTACAATCCATACCCTTCAGATAACTTCTCCACTCACAGAAATCTCGTTTCACTGCTTCTCTTGTAGCAGGACAGGGCATTGAGTCACAATTAGCATAAGATTGCCTGCACTTTCCTTGGACCAAGCTAACGAAGTTTGCAAATGGAAAGTGTTTCTGTCAATACTTACAAGAGAGATAGATTTAAGAATTTACAAGATTGGCTTACAGTGGCTGCCCACAGCGTCAAGTGTGGAAGAGTGCGAAAGGGCCATCTGTTAGCTGGAGATCTGAAGGATCTCATCCATCCAAAGGTCTGGCGCTCACTGTAGTGTCCCTTGCAAGTCTGTCTCAGGCGGCCAAAGGGCCTGTATCAAGAGCTGGAGGCTGAAGAGTCTGCGGTGGAAGCCAGGACAGGACCTCCAAGGTGAAGGTGAAGACTGGAGCTCCTCCTCCGAAGAAACAGAAGGGATCCTTCCTTCTGCATTCCCTTTTATACCATTCAGGGCACAAGTCCTCCTAGGGTGGGGCTTCTGTCTTCAGGAAATCCCCTCAGCCACAGCCAGAACTATGCTGATCCCATTTAGTTGAGTGTTTCTTACTCAAGTTGACACAATCAGTTAACTATTACAGGAAGAAAACAAACTGAGTTTAGTTGAATAACTTTTGTGCCTGTATTTTCAGTGTGTCCTGGATTCAGTGGCAACCCAGACCTTGGGTTCCAGAACATCTTCAGAGGCTCATAACAAACCTCCCTAGTCTGTAGAAATTATGCATATACCAATGACAGAGAGATGAAAGAGAAGCAGTTCCTGTACTCAAGGATCTTGCATTCCAATGGGTTAAACAGTGGTTAAAACTACTTGGTTTAAAAGCCTGGTTCTGCCACTACCTGGGAGAGTAGCATTGGACAGGTTGCTTAGATGCTGGCTTCAGTTTCTTTATCACTAATATAGGGATTATCATCATTCCTTCCTCATGAAGTTTCCTAGTGTTAAATTAGATAATACCTATAGGGAGCTTACAAAAGTAACACAGAGTTATAAAGGCACAGTTACCTATGATTATTATTAAAGAAATAAACCTCTTACAATAAGGTAAATGCAATGGAAATGTATACAAAACATTCTGTGAGTACTGTATGAAAATCTATGCATTATGATTTAGAACATTTTTATTGGATATGTTATGGCTTAGATCTAAAATATCCCCCAGAAGTCCCATGTATTCAGAGGCGGGGCTTTTGGAAAGTAATTGAATGATGGGAGCACTATACCAACCAGCAGATTAATCCATTAATGAGTTCATAGATGACAGTACTGTTAAGAGGCAGGACCTGGTCTGAAGAGGTGGTCCCTGGGGACATGACCTGAAAGGGTGCATTCTTCTCCCTGGCTCCGCTTTTTCCCCTCTGCTTCCTGACTGCCACTGGTTGAACAGCTTTCCTTTACAAAGCCCTTCAGCTATGCCATTTCTTGGAGCCAGCTAAGCATGGCATAAGCTGCAAGTGTGGGGTATTTTGTCCCAGTGATGGGAAAATGACTAGTACAGGATGAAAGAGAATCTCACAGAATAGATGGCCTTTAAAAAACAGTAGTCACTGTTTATAGCCCAGTTACTACCAGGCGCTGTACAGCACACTTGAAAGACTTTATCTCATTTAATCCTCAAAACAAAGCCACTGAGATGAGTGATGCAATCAGGTTTCCATTTGAGAAAAGAAATACAGTACCGTACAGTGGACAGTGGTTCCAGGCGGAATAGAGCACCATGCTGGTAAACATAGGAAACCTTTGGGAGCAGTATCCGTTACATCAAATTTGGGCAAGAGAAGGTAGGCTTGAAGTTTGGGAGTAGCAGTGGAATTAGAGTAGAAATAGTGGATTTTAAATGCTTTTCAATACTAGATTTTAAAAAACTTGAGAACTGATGGGCAGAAGAAGGAGGAGACTGAGGCTGACTCAGCTGTGTAGGTCTGAGGCATATGTTCCAAATTAATAAGGATTGTGAAGAAAAGTTTACTTCATTTCCATGTAAGGATTTGTTAGGCAAAGCCATTGTTATGAAATAGCAAAACTTCTAAAGGTGATGTCAATGATATTGGGAACAATTTTAGAAAGGATTTGAACTTGACAATGCAAACTTTTATTGTCTATAATACTAAAGGTATTAGCACCTTGGAAAATTTCCAGTTGTCATTACAGACTCTTAGAGGGTCAGTGGAAATGGCAAGTATGCACAACTTTCAATTACAGTAAAAGCCCACTGATTTGGATTAATTGGGGTAGAGGGCAGTCTGACTAAATAAAAGTCTGATTCATAGGAAAAATTTAAATAAATTCAGTTTGATTACTTTTAAGTATTTTAAGCTAACTCTATTTTCTATTGAAAGTAATAAACCACTAAGAGTGATTTGTAAATAGTATGAAAAAGACTCAATCTGAAGGACAATTAGATCTATTAATTCATTCACTTAATAAATATGCAGTGCCCACTCTATGGCAGGTAACATTGAAAATAAATGATGCTTCTAAGTGTCATATCAGTTTTATCTGTAAAAATAACCATTTCTCTTCTGACAGGTTCCAAATTTTTTAAATGCTTATATACCTAAAAATTTGGTCTTGAAATAAATTGATTGATAAACTACTCTTTGTTTTACAGAAAATAGAAAGTACTCTAAAATTTAAAGAGGTTTTCCTGTATTAGAAGCTCCTATTGGGCTCTATGCTTCTGTTTTTACAATATTTCCATCCAAATTTATCCCTGGCATGGGCACAGTTTCTATGAGGGAAATCTGACCCACTTGGTTCCAGGTTTTATCTCACCCTATGGTGGGTATCATCTGGAGGATAAATTCAAACTAGTTCTGGGGCATGTGATTCCAGTCACATCTCAATCCTTACCTATCTATAGGCAGCTAACTCAAAATTTACACCTAGTCTGTTTCACATGACCTGCTGCTCACTGTCTCTGCATTTTTACATATATCATTCCACCTCCTTGCAGATCCTTTCACATTGAGGCCTTGAACTTTATTTATCTTTCACACCCTTGCTCGAGATGCACTTCCCCTTTGCTTTTTGTCCTGGACAGAATGACTCATTCCTTCGTCTGTTTTACTTCTGTGATTCTGATATTGTTTGAACCACATTGGCACTTGTTTGTTTGTTTAAATATTTCTCTCCCTCACTCGGCTATAATTTTCAAGTTCAAGGACCTTGTTACGTTCACCTTTGTCATTAGGGTACCAAAGCAAAGCACCAGACACAATAAAAACACTAATAAGTTTTTATTGAATTGAATTCAACAGAATGTTCTTAGCTAGTATGGAAAGGATGAAAGCTTCCTGCTTTGTCTTTTTATGGTATGCACATTCAGTGTACTCTTACTGATCATAACAAAATACTGGTCATCCTTCTGGGAGGAGGTGGGGTAACTGGGCCATGGTTAACTTTAGGTGTCAGCTGGACTGGGCTGAAGGATACCAAAGGTGCTGGTAAAATATTATTTTGTCTGTAAAGAAGTTTCTAAAGAGATTAATATTAGAATCAGTAAAAAACCAATCCACACTCACTAATGTGGTAGGGTCATCCAAGCCACTGAGGGCTCAGATAGAATAAAAAAGAAAGAAAAAGGGCAACATTTTTCTCCTCATGTCAGACTGAGCCATCTGTCTTCTCCTTCTTCAGACATCAGGACTTCAGGTTGTTGGGCCTTCAGGCTCGGGAGTTATAGGGCAGCCCAGAGCCTGCTGGACCTTTGGCCTCAGGCTGAGAGCTACTGTTGGCTCCTGGTTCTTGGGCCTGTGCACTCAGTGCATCACACCATTGGCTCCCTTGGTTCCCCAGCTTGCAGGTCATTTATCATGGGGCTTCTTAACCTCCATAATCATATGAGAAATTTCTCTAATAAATTCCTTCTTATATGTCTATATCTATATCTCCTGGGTTTTTTTTTTTCTGTTTCTCTGGAGAAATCTTATTAATACACTGGTAAAATTTAAAAATCAGGTAATGTAATTTCTTGCTATAAATTTGCGATGAAAGTGGTTTAAAAGGATGCATGTCTGTTTTTCCACCTTTAAGTTTGCATGTATCTTCCCCTCCAGCTCCCACAATGACCTCTTGCCACATCATTCTATCACTGTCTCTGTATCACTGTCTATACAGGTTCAAAGTCAGCCCTGTATTATACCAGACTTCCTTCACATGCCTCAATGTCATCAGAAGCTCCAAATATTTCATATTTTGGAGTTAGGCACTGTTAAATGCTATAGTTCGTCTCCATAAATTCACACTACATTTGTTCTTTTGACTATTAGCTTTCTTTACTGTCCAACTCTCCCAGCAACTCTGTCTTAGGGCACCTAAAATTGAATGATCACTATGACAAGGAGAGAAGTAATTAATTAGATTGATGTTCAAAGAGCCCCCCTCAAATTGTCAATACCCATATTTATATCATAATGCTGCAATTGTGGCAGAATTATTTGCTTTTTATGAAAATCTGATGAAGCAATTTTCAGATTTCCCAACATGAATCAAAAATTTGAAAAATGCTCAGATATATATCTGCGTTCCTGTTAACGGCCCCCGTTTTGAGTGATTTTACACTGGAATTTGAGTTGGGAGAGAAGATTAACCAATTATACCATGAATCAGTCTTCAAAGAGAATTTTGAGTCCAGTTCTGAAAAGTTAGGACATTCTTATATAACTTCACTCATTAAAACAGGTTAGCTCACACATTTGATCTTTGCTGAATTATAGCAAAGTACAAAGAAAATATTAAAATGATTTTTCTTAATATCTACAAGATAGTAATTTCATGATGTAAGACCCTTCTAGAGTGCTACAGTGTTGTATGTGTGAGTTTTTAACATATATAAATACACAGATGCATACATATACAAATGGTATTATACGGGAAAATATATTTATAAAGTGGTTCTAAAACTAACCAAAAGAGAAGCGTAATGACAACTCATAGTAAGTGATCATTTTGGTGTTATCCAATAAACATGAAGTCTATACCATATTTCTATATACCAAATATTCTAGAAATTCATGTTTAGGATGTCATGTGTAATTCCAGTCAAGTGCCATATAACATTTCGGTCAATGACAGGCTGCATATGCACTGGAGGTCTAAAAAAATCATAATGGAGCTGAAAACTTCCTTATTTCCTTGGAACATCATAGCCATCAGTGTCACAGTGCAATGCATTCCCCAAGGGCTTGTGGTGATGCTGGTATAAACAATGTTTCTGCACTGTCAGGTGTGTAAAAATCTAGCACAAGCAATGAGGTACAATGCATAATACTTAGCAATGGTAATGAATATGTTACTGGTTTATGTATTTACTACACATTGTATCATTATTTTGATGTAGTATTTCTATTTATGGAAAGGTTTACTGTGAAGCCTGCCACATTGTGCAGCAGTAGTATCATACATTGCATTTGTACCTTGTCCCTCATCGGCAACATTTTCTCTTGCGTTGATTTATTCTGGTATTGTTTTGTTCATCATGGATGTTTGAGCAATAGGGTATACATATTTATACATACACACCTGTATATACACACATATACATATGTATACGTATATATGCTGTATATGTATATAATCATCTAGGTTTTCATAAGTACATTACCTTCACACAATGATTAAATCACCTAATGACAATTCTCCAAGTGTATCCCTGTTAAGTGATGCATGATTGTGGAAGTTTACCTGTCTACTTAACCCTGCCAATGTTCTGCTCGGTGGGCTTGTTGTTACCTGTAGTGTGTTGGCAGAAAGTAAGGCAAAATGATAGTGTTTATCAGCATTATGATTATGTGTTCTGAAATGCTGATCATTTTACTTGAAGCCTATTATTTCAAAATCTTAATTATACTTTATGATGCTGAAAAAGACACAATGCTAATAAAAAACCTCAGTGAAAAGCCTTCCCCTAATCTTGTGTATATGAAAGAAGTCAATCAATTGATGAAGCATCATAAGTTCAGCATCTGGTGACACCAAGACTAATTGACCTTCCTCTTTGTATTATTTCTCATTGAAGTTGGATTATCTCAATACAACAAGACAGCAGAAAGACAAGAGCCCCTCACTGGCCATTGTTTAAAGAAACTTCCAAGATGTCCATAATGGTAGCTCATGAAATCCCAATCAATGCACAGGTTCAACTCCACATTTCAATTATGTTGAGAACTAAGTATTTTGGCCTTTTGAAAATGCAATTCGATAAATACTATTAAGTACCTGTTTTATGAGATAGCCAGGGATTGAAAGTGAGATTTATGAAATAAATGATCATAAGAACTCTAATCATGAGAGTAAGAACCCAAATGCTCCATGCTATTAATTGTCCTTGTGGAATAGCCTTTTCCCAGGGCTTGAGTGACATGGCTTTAAGCTTTAGGTTTATTGCAAGTATTCATTCAGTCAGTGAACACCTTTGTTAACCATTTATTATGTATAGGAACACTCCTAATTGCTGAGGCTGACTACTCACACTAGTATCAAACTAACCTGTGCTTCTTATGGAATATAAAATTTAGAGATTATAAAGTAATATGGAAATTGGTTAACATATAATCGTAATTCTTAACTGGTATTCAGACATTCACATATGAAAAGGCAAAGATTCATCTGTTTTATTATAGTATCTGTTTTCTTCTGGGATTCATTCCTATTGCTAACAACCTTTCCTAGACTAATCCTTTCATTGACTTATGTCCTGGGTTTTGGTTTTTTTTTTTTTGGTACCAGGGATCAAACTCGGGTCCTTGCGCTTGTGAGGCAAGCAGCAGAACCACTGAGCTAAATCCCCAACCCTGTCCTGGGTTTTAACTCTGACTCTTCTATTGATTCCAGTTACAGACTTCTCAATTGGGATAGTTAATTCACTACACTTACTCTTTTGTTGGTGTTTCCTGTCTCCAACTCCTGGCCTTAGACTCTGATATAGCAGTACCTCGGTTCACAAAATTAATTCTTTCCATGATTCTGGTGCCAAACTGAATTGGACAAGAACTGAATCAATTTCAGTGGTTAGGGTCAATGTTGACCTTATGGGGAAATTTGATTTTCTTCTCATCCAATCTGGTTTGTGACCAGAATAGTGGAAATGATTATGTTCATGAACTGAGGTACCTCTCTACCTCTTATTGGTCTCTGCACCAGCACCTCCATGGGGGTTCTTGGCTTATCTCTGATTTGCATAAAGCTATTGCTACTCGGGCTCTGCAGTTGCACTCACAGACACTTTAGGTGGTAAATGACAGTGTTAGTGAGTTTCTGCAGATAGCTCAAGGCTGGCATACTCTCTCAACAGATGATTTTATATGATATGCATTGTTATAATATGCGGTGTTACAACCTTCTTCAAGAGAGGCAGGGTTGGGCGGGGGATTTAGCTCAGTGGTTCTGCTGCCTGCCTTGCAAGCGCAAGGATCTGAGTTCAATCCCCGGTACCCCCCACCCCCCTCAAAAAGAGGGGCAGAGTCTATTTCCCCATCTTTGACTCTGTGCTGCCCTTATGACTTATGACTTATTATGGTCCAAAAGGCAGGTGAAACTAACATTGTTCAATTCAGAGCCTAGAACTCAAATGCCTTTTTGTGCTTTCTGTCTTTCTCAAAACTATCATGAAACTATACCTGGGATGGCCCACTGCAAGATGGGGAACTGAATGGAGTAGGGTTGACTCAGCCCAGTGGCCCAAGATTAGGCCCCAGAGATAAGAAAAAAACCCCCATAAAATCAATAAACCTGCTCAGCAGATGATTTGCCAACCAACAACACAACTGCTCTGTCCACATAGATTCATGAACTAAGTGAATGCTCACTGTTTTATATTTGTGTTGCATCGTATGCTTGGTTGGTTATTATGAGTAGATAACAGATAACCCTCATTTGCTAAGAGTGTATGCTGACCAAGAGAAGCTGTTAGAAGCACAAAGCACACTCACTCAAGCTACAAGGTCATAATTAAAAGGACTGTAGAAAATTGGCCAGCTTTTTGCAATCAGTCTTCCAGAATGCACTGGCTTTCAACCATTAAAGACAGTGTTTCTCTGCAGTCTTGAGCTTGAATTTAGGTAGGAGTGGCAGAAAAAAGGAAGATGAAGGTGGTGTTTTTTCCAACACCATTCAGCATCCTTGAGCGATGTGGAAAGTGTCATGGGAAGGAAGGACAAATGAGTGGCACAAGAAAAGTAGGAGTTGAAGCATAGGTGAAGTAGACTCCAAGGCCTCCTGCATGTTCAGCTGAATCATCCCAATTGCTCCCATCTTATCATGCTATCCAAGGGCAAGAAGAAATCATAAGGACTATTCTGGGCAGCTTTCCTCCAGAAACCTCCCACCTGGATGGTAGATGCAACCATGGAAGGAATATTGGTTAAAAAATTAGTTTCTTATCATAGACCTCTGCAGGTGGGGCCCCATGTTCAGGCTTCTAGAGCAAAATGTAGGATCTGGCGATGGTGGTAACGTATGTGTATGCATGGGCAGTGTTCCTGATAAAGGCTGTTTCATAAGTTTAAATTTAAAGGTGTGATTGCTCCTTGTTTACCAAGCACACCTATTCAATTTGTCCACAGAAATAAAATGTTCTTTTATTCTGTTCTTTTTCATCTTTTTCATTACTGTTATCTACTAATTGAAAAGATAATGTGCCAAACGGTATTTTCTCTTTTTCTAGTATTTTAAAAAGAGACATGATTCATTCCAGAGAACATTAATCCTGGAAGGTTTTGCTGAAGAGCAAAATGTACTTGCTCAGTGTCTCAAAGTATTATTGTTGAGTGATATGCATTTGTACCATATGTGTTTTAGGATAAATTACCTGGGCCTGGCCTGACTTCGCAGTGTTCTTTGGGGTTAGTTTATAGTGGGAATATTCTATTTATTCATTTCACGCCACCCAGGCACAGTTCATTTATGTTGCTTTGTCATTTTCCTATCTGAACACTTACTTTAGCATTTGTTAGTGTTTTGTTTCCTTGTAAGAATGCATTCACTACAGGGCCAGGGATTTAGCTGAGTGGTTCCACCACCTGCCTCAAAAGCACAAGGTCCTGAGTTCGATCCCCAGTACCCCCCAAAAAAATGCATTCACTGCAAAGAACATTGGTCTTTTCATCAGAGAAATACATTTGATTCTCTGTGTGAGTAAGATGGATATAGAATGATGGCATCTCAGAGTTAGCAGAGACCACAGTAATTATTTCACATCTATGCTGATGCAAAGAGATGACAGTTTATTTTCCAACTTTATGTCTTTTCCTCCTCTATGATGCATAATCCTCAGAAACACCTGTGACTTTTATTCAACTTCTTTGACTAACAGTTCTCATGGTGTCTAAGACATTTTAGGCATTGTTTGACAAAGCAATTCTTGGGAAAAAGTTGGCAAGATGAGTTTTCCCCCCTTCTTGGCTCTTCCTCCCACCTCCAACACAGCACTGCCACCAGGTGGGAGAAGGAAGGTGAAGCCTGGGAAAAAACACCACCTTATGTGACCCCATGCGATTTGACAGATTTCTGGCTAGGAAGGCTGAAGATGAAAGATGAGCGGGCATTAAAGTGAGTAACACAGTCTAAAGGAAAAGCAATCATGTCTATTTGGCTGAAATGCGGAAGAGTGGAGATAAACCAGCAGAGGTAGGATGGATATATGCTGATAATCTAGAAAAGTAGGGATGCTTTGAAGACGCTTTTAGCAGAGTTTCAGTATCTTGTGGCACTAAAGAAAAAAAGTTAAGAGATAGTTCAAAAATCTGTTGCAATAGGCTAGACAAGGTAGGACTACAGCAATCACACAAAGGTGAGGTTTTATTTTTCTTGCGAGACATTTTTGAGATTGTATTGACTGACAAAATCATGTAAAGGGCATGAGAGAGGAGAAGAATTCATGACTTGATGGCATTTGACCAGCACATATATGATTAAGGGATCTGGCAGAAAAAGAAAAGGAATATGTTTGGAAAGTTAGTTTAGTTTTGTATGTGCTAGATATGATGTAAAAGATCAAAGTTGAGAGAGTTAAGTAACAGAATCACATCCTGAGTTCAGGAGAGAACTTGGAGCTGTAGATTTGAGGCCATTAGCATAGTGAGGTTACTGTTAGACATTTAATAAGCCAGATTTCCCAGGGAGGAGGTATGTACTGAGAAAATGAGCATTATAAGGATGCAAACAACTGCCAGCAGGGATGGGACAAAGGAAGAGAATTCAACCGAAAGAGGAGAAGTCAAAACATTTTAAAGATAATTTCTGATTGAAACTTCTGTTGCAAACTGTCTTTGATTTAATCTAAACTACTTACAATACTGTATGCATATATTTATTTGAATTTTTTGCATATACAAAATGATGAAAGGTAACAACTGAAAATCCTGCATTTATTATTCACCAATTTTAAAGAGACATACTCTTTTTATTGTGCAGGCAAATCATTGCTAGTTGTAAGCTTCAAAGGTAGATTACTTCTTTGTGTTACTTGTATTATTTTTGTTGTCTTAAGGCACACAATTTCAAGCAAGTTTTGTAATTATTACCTTTTTAAAATTTATAAATATAATATGCTTATTAAAACATTCAAACAGCACAGAAGAGTTTCTTATAAGAATTATTTTATTCTTCCCCAACCCATTTAGCCTTACATTCTGAGGCTGTTATTTCTTGTAGACTCACCCCAAAATTTGTCTTAATTTTAGATTCATACATACGTATGTGTACAGAGAAGAAATTCTCATAGATCTACAAAATACTTCAACAGCCTTACTGCTGAGTTCTCCCAAGTGATCAAAAACTCTATTGCACTTTTCTGATCCCAAATACAAGACTCCTTCTCACTGTCTATTGGTGCCAGACTGACCTCTCTGAAGATCATGTTTGGCAGAAGCCCAACATTGCTTTCCTCGGGGCCGCTTACTTCTTCCTTACTGTTAGCCCCATAGTTTTATTTGTACTTAATTCCCCTTTTGGCATATCCAGGAGTATATAGGTGACCCCTGCTTCTCAGTAGACATTCTTTTCATTCTTTATCCTCTACCTACCATAGGCTCTGATACCTCGCTCTTCTTCCTGTCCTCCCTTGCAACTTTCCAGGCAGGAAAGGTTTAGAGACTTTTTCACCAATAATATGAAATTTGACACCTTCATTAGAAAGCAGAAAAATGGATTGCTAATTTAGTTTTAAGAAAGAATTTTTTTGCATTCTTGGGAGATCTTCAAGAAGGCTCTTTATAGCGCTTGAGACTTTTGATCTCACCACGTAGTGATTTTCTTCTTGTGGGAAAAACACAACTAGTAAGATGTGATCATTTTTTTTCTTCTTTTATAAAAATTTAACGTATTGTCACAATCCTTTCTGTATCTATTCTGGGGAAGAAGAAATAACACCTGCAAATCCTTTTAAAGAAACCATGCTTGTTTCTTTGCAAATTTTGGTATTTATGGATTATGAAATATCTTGTTATTCATCTTTCAGTGAAAGGCAAAGTATTTGTGCTTCTTTCTACCATGGGTCCCAAGTTTCTGTTCATGAAATAAAGAGCCAAAATGCTACCTTGCTTTTTTAAAACAGGTACCTGATGATCTGTGGTCACAGACAAGGGCTCTCTTCTAAGCACAGGGAGGGCAGCACGTGTCTTGCTCTTGTCTCAACCATCTGTGTGAATGGACGAAGAGTTTCACCTTAGGCTGAGGGCTCGAAGCACTCCGGGTAATCCATGCATAGCCCTTGGGTATGGCATTTGATAGAGATTTGTATTACAAAGAACCAAGAGTGCAAGGAAAGAATGTTGCCTTGTTGTACATCTTAGCAGAGTCCTCCAAATCACTTATCATTCAATAACTAGAGTAATGTCTTCCTTGAGCTCCCTAAAGCAGATGTCATATTGACCTTTGTGTACTACTCCATATGTGGCACCGTGGCTTACTCTGGTGGACCCACTAGGGATTTGCCGCAGTGGATTAAATATTGAATGTCGTGCTTTCTTATTTTAAGGCTCATGTGGCGATAGACAAGTTGCACTTCCAACTTGTCCTTCATTTTCCCATCAATGACGTAGTATGAGTAGCACCTTCCCTTTTAGTCATGAATAATCGTGGAATAGTTTGTGTAAAGTGTTGCTAAATGTATCTAAGATTCCAGTGACATGCCTGCTGCACAAGTTATTCCTTCATTTTCTATTGTTCCTCAGAGACAAGCTCTTTGACTATTTTTTGACTTGAAAGTAGCTCTCTGTATCCGAGAGTGAGAGTTTACATCTGCACATTCAACCAATTGTGGATCAAAACTATTTGCAAAAATGTTATATCTATACTGAATTGTACAGACATTTTTCTTGTTATTCACTAATATAGAACTATTTATATGGTACTTACATTACATTAGCTATTATTAGTCATTTAGATATCATTTAAAGTAAATTTAGAGGCTATGAATAGATTATATGACAACATTATACTGTCTTATGTAATAGACTTGTGTATACATGAATGTTGGTATCCACAGTAGTCCTAGAAACAAGCCCCCATTCACCCCACAAATACTGAGGGGCCACTGTGATTTGAAAAGAATGGAAATTATCACAGGCCAGTTTACTCATTGATTTCTTCATAGCAGAAACTTCACTTGTGATGCCTCCACTTTTCAATATAGCAAAACATGTTAGCTTCTAGAAACTGCCCTGGAAAATTGAGTGACACAATGAATTATTTTGGGAATGGTAATTTCAGCCACTAACATCATTACTTCTCATTTTCTTCATGCTTTTGGTCACCATTGGAAGGAGGGGGAAGAGTACATTACTGTAATGTGGATGTCATATAATATGGAATAACTGTATTCATAACTCTCTTACTTATTTGGCAGAAAAATCAATGGCAGCATTTTATCACTGCATGTGGGGACAGTTACGTAGTATTCCATAGATTATAAACATTTGATAAGGTTCTAGGAAAAGCTAGATAGAGAGGAATATCTAGATGAAAATTAAGTTTGAAAATTAATGACAAAGATACCTAGGATATCTAGGAAGAGTAAAGAATAAGAATTTATTTCATGTTAGTGGCCTAATAGTTTTGCTTTTTATGTTATACATTTTCACTCATTTTAATTAGTGCTGACAGCAGCCCACACAGCATTATGCAAATCTCATTTTTCACAAGTAAATGCTGTAGTTTACAGTCTCCTTTATATTAACAACAAATAGGGCGGCCTTAGGAATTATACACATACAGCTGTTTAATTCACTACCTTTACTTTGTGGCTGATGTATTTTCCATGATATCCTATGCATCTCTATTGCTGCATTTACAGAACTGTTTTATGGCAGTGAGCTTTAGGCATCTGTCTTCTGTTGGAAGCAGAGTGGTGCATGTTTCATCCTGGTATCTGCATACCCTGAATAGTGGCTTGCATGCCGCAGGCATTCAGACTTTGCTTCATAAATTCTTGAATGAATTTGAGTATTTTAAATTACAATGCAGTATCTCCAACATTTCATCTACCCTGACCCCTGGCCTTATTCCTTAGAGATTATCAGCTCATTCATTCCACCTCACATTGTAGTTATTTTACAGATAAGTACATGGAGACTCACTAGTAATTTGCCAAGGTATTTGTAATTATGCTAAGGATCATTATTTTTAGGTATAGGGAACAATTCATTAATTTAAAGTGGAAATATTGTGTGCACATGTATATGGACTGTAATAAAAGAATACCAGCAGCAGTTTCTCTGATTTTGACTAAGAGGTTGAGCGTAATTCTCATGACTAACTTCATTTTCCCAGTTATTTCTCATTTACTGAAATAAGTCATTTATGAGTTATCACAGCATTGGGTTGGGAAGAATTTGGTTCCTGAAATGTAGCTTATTGATGGTATCAGAAAAAATGTGGCTATCTTTCTTTGCATTTGTAATTCACACACTTATGGTGCATAAAGCTTTTTCTAGGTGCTGGAAGAGCAGAGTACACTTTACCGAGCTGACTTATAATGTGGTCTGGTCTCTAAGCGATTGTTACAACAGATGAAGGCATAAGTACAACAGGAGAGTTCTGTACAGTGCACGGTCTATCAACATTAATGAGAGTTATAAATGTTCTATGAGTGAAGTGCAAAACAAACCTCCAAAGTTGTTTTTATTGGTATTTACTCATGGGACAATCAGTGTCTGTGACACAAACACAGAACAGATGAAGTTCCTACTCCGAGAAGCTTACAGTCTCATTCGAAGAGTTGAGAGCCATCACGCTGTGTGTTAGTGTGCCGGGCTGTTCTCCCAAGCATCGTGATGCCTATAGGATGAGGGAATATGGTCTTGACCATTAATGAGCAGGATTCATTGCTTTAAGCCAACTTATATTTCAAATGATCCCAAACACGCAGCTGTTCTGGCCAATGGGGATGATTATGTGGGCACTGCTTACTCATGTTAAGGGAGAAGGTAAAACACTAAGACAGAATTTTGGAAAATGGAAATAAGAAAATGAAAAAAGCACACAGAGAACTTCCAGTTGCCATACTGACTACACAAAAGCGTCCAATCTGGAATTAATCATTTCAGTCATTTATAAGCAAGCTTGTGTCTCCTTTTTCATAAGCATCTTGCCCTGCTGTAAGTGACATTCTGTGTTATGAAAGTATAATGTGAAAATCTACTGATAAGCCAAATAGTAAAAACTTTATAGCATTTCAGGGCTTTATTATTATTATTATTTAACCTCAATCAAGTTATAATACTGAACACATGTATCCTTGGCCCAAATCACCTTGTCAAGTTTAACTGTATATTCGGCTTCATTTACATGACATATGATCTAATACAGGAGAACAACAATACCATTGTAGTGTTGATTGAAAACTCCAAACCGAGAGCCAGGAGAAACCACTGGGCTGATTGCTGAGGGTCCCAGGGAAGGGGATCTATTCCCACACCTGCAGTTGGTCCATAACACTAACATTGTTACCAACATCTGGGTCTAATCAGTCCAGAGGCCTTGATATGCTGCTCCTGGGGCACATAAATTTAGCATTACATTCATTTTAAAAGCCCCCTCTTTCAGTTTTTTAAGGACAAGATAGATTCATGGCTCCATAGAGTCTAACAAAGTAGAAACCACAAACAGAGTAAGTTACTGCCACAGGCCTCGTGGACTTGACTTACCAACTTTGTGCCACTTCCAGAATGGAGTTTTATGTTCAGCCCTGGCTATCAAAAATGTGTTTCCATCAAAAGTGAAATTTGATTGAAAAGCTGTATTAAAAATAAAAGCAAATCCTCAGAACATGAGCCAATTTGTATAAATCAGGCTTTATATAAAGATATGAGATAATGAACAGAGAAATATAAGCTGAAGAACCGTAATTTGCCTCATTTGCTTTGTAACTGGAAGGCCTTTTAGAAATGACCCTTCTTAGTATGTTTAAGGAGATTTGCATCTAAAGGGATTCATCTGAAGAAAAGTTAAAGATATTTAGATCTTCCAGTGGGATTTTGGATGGATGGCTACTACGAACACAGGGTCTGCTCGACCTGGTAATTATTTTCTGCAGCCACTCTGCAAAACACAGCTTTTACAAAAAGTTCTGCTGCCACTCAACATGACTGAATACCAAAAACCCTCTTGTGAGTTGTCTCAGGCAACCAAAAATCCTAAGAGAGGAAAAATAGCTCATGTGATTTTCACAGCAATATTTACTACTAAAGATATACACATGAAAGAAAATAAAATGAAAAGCAAAACCGTTGGTGGTGTTGAAAACTACTTAACTTGTGTACTTGAGACCAATGCGTTGTAGGGGAGAATTTTAATGTTTTGATTTGGTTTGGTTTTTGCTGTCTTTCCTTCTGTGTTGCTAAAAGAATTGCTTGTATAAATAGAAAGTAACAAAGCAACTGTATGACAAAGTTTGTACTTGCTGGCTGCACTATTTTATTTATTTATTGGCTCAAATATAGTGTCTGGATAAATTGCCCATGTAATGAGCATTCCTAAATGAGCTAACTTTGGAAATAAGAATACAAATGAGATTAATGATCAGGAAAGTAGGAAAAGGGAAGACATTGTTCTTTGGATTTATACCCAATAATAGGATAGGCATTTTCCCCCTATTGGTTTAGAGAGCACTTAGTGATGTGGTAGCTTAGCTTAGCCAAACATTCCATCATGGGCTCAATTTCTTTCTAGTCATATATTATATGGAGGTTTGCATCCGAAGAGACTTCAGAAGAAAAAATATGAATACACATAGGTACAACATTTGAGTAAAATACATATAAACTAAACTGATATGCTTATGTATAAAAATACACTGGTTTACCGGGAAATAGTAATTTTTTGTATAGAAGAGATTTCCAGTTTTCATGGTTAGGAACACAGATGAAAAAATCAATAGTTCCCAAGAAGTGCTTTTTAGCTAAGAACATGGTGTTTATAAAAACAACATGATCATAAAGAAAGGTTCAAATTACATTCAAATTGCTGTTAATAAGAAAAACAGAATTTGATTTTACATTAAAAACTTACCCTCCAATATTTATTTTGAAGAGAATATGTTCAGTTGTCTGGAAAATCCAGGGATACAGAGATGGTTACTTAACAGAGCCAAATAGAGATGTAAAATCAGTATACACATTTCAACCTGTGATCAGAGTATCGAGAATAATGGAATCCATGAACAGAGCATCCCCTATATGGCAGGCACCATTATAGGCATTTGCCATAGTACTCATGACTAAGGCTGCCTTCTTCTTCTAAACTAGCTTGTCAGATAGCTTGATTCTTCCATTAAAACGTTTTGTGGAAATATTTGTGCTTTCAGTTTTTATTTGGCTTCTAGAGACTGGGGTGCTCTCAGATTCAATGTGTTGTGATTGATATATTGTACTTACATTAGTCTTTTTGTGATTTATATTTTGAAGCTAGCTTAAAGCTATGTTATGAAAGTGACATCTTTTAAAGTATAATGCACATTTATAAAGGTATAGAGTTTATTTCATTTGTTTAATGAGAAGTGATAGGCATGGTACAAGGCTGGAGGAATTCCCACAAGACAGGATAAAAAGTGTTGACAATTTGCCATTTACCAAATAATGGTGTGGTAAAACTTCATACTAGATCTGTTTAAAAGCTCTTCAATGTTCAGTTCAAGAACATTTTTAAAAACCTTGTTCCAGTAAGCTTAGTTTTGCAATCCTAAACACTTTCAGGAAGTGACTATGTGATTTACTAACAGACCATTTGATGGTAATTTATGAACATAACCTAAGTATTATTAAATTTTAGTTTGTTACCTTGAAAAGCTACGGAGTACTACACTTGGCCACAGATCTGGGTTTCATTTCTTCGTGCTCTGTGGAAGAGGAATGATGAGGGACATAAAAGGAAATTTGAGATGTGACTTTATCTTTTGATATGGGTGCAATCTACAGGTCCTCAAACAGAATCAGGGATGCATTATCACAGGACCAAAGTAACAATGTACAAAAGACCATTCTGAATCAGCCACAGCCTGAATAATGGTGGACTATTCATATTTTTTTCCAAATATTATTAATAGGTATCTTTGGTCTGCTGAAAGAGAAGTACATGCTAGGTGGTTTACATACATTATCTTATTTATCACAACAACAGAACAACAAAGTGAATAAGGAAATTTGCAGCCCCAAGAGATCAAGTAACATGGCCAAATCCACACAAGGACTAGGATTATCTGACACTTGGCAAACCCTGTTTCCCTGAAAATAAGACCTCGATTAATCAGCCTTGCAAACTAGAGATCACAGTCCTTTCAAAGCCATCTGAGTTTGTCGTTATGTATCGGTGCAATTATCGATTAATGGCTCTCTTCTAGTTTGTGGAAGCAGGGACCCCCCCACCCCCACCAGGTTTACCTCAGAGCCTGGGAACAGTCCTACCACACTACAGGTGCATACTAGTTTCCTGTCCTTTCCCCTCTGCCTGTAGCTGACTTCAGACCAAGTGAACATGCTGGTATATGTCCTCATTTTTAGTGTGTGTGTGTGTGTGTGTGTGTGTGTGTGTGCGTGTGTGCGCGTGCCCATGATATCAGTGATAACATTAAAGGAGAGGATTGGGGAACTTTATCTCTCTTGTGACTCACATTATGCCTTAAATGGATTTTTTCCTCTACTGTGCTTATTTCATTTTAATCACTCTGCACACCAGGCCTCTCCACAGTGTCCAGTGAAAAAAAATGGAGCTAGGGCACAATGTTAGTAGGACCTGACTTCTTATACTTCAACAGTACTCCTGACTTATAATCTCTGTAGACCAAAACTGTAGTCCCTAACTCTTCTCCATCACTAGCAGGGAAGGTCATTCCTAATGGCCTGTCCCTTGCAAATCAGACCCCCATCAGAACTACAGGTTTGCAGATTGCGAGCCTGTAGAGTATTCAAGGTTAGGTCTCAGACTGGGGCTTCTGCTATGCTTGAATTTGCATCCCTGGTAAGACAAGGTTTACATCCTTGGTAAGACAGAATCTGTGAACTGTTGTCCTGATTCCCAAAACACTTTGCTTCCAAATGCTTGCAAGAAAAGAGTGACCTGTAATGAAAGAATTAACAGAAAGTAAAAAGTTGGAAGAGTTGTTATAAACATGGAAAAATGACATCCCTTAATAATGTGTTTTTATTCCCGTACTTGGACTAACCAATACAAACTGGGTCATTTTGATTTTCTTTGGGGGATTTTTGTTTGCTTGTTTTTTCCACTGAGTTCTTTGCGAGTTGAGAGGTAGTAGAAACCATTTCCTCTGCATGGGTTGCCCACACTCCCTTCCATCCACTGGTTCTCAGCCTACATTTCATTTCATCAGAAAGATGACAAGAAGCACTATGAGAACTTCACTTGGTCCCTATTATTCTGTCTTAGCACTCTGTTTCCTTCATAGCACTCGCCACAATTTGTACCTTTGTATTGTTTTGCTTACTTATTATTTATTGTCTGTCTCCTCTACTCCACCTTACTGGAGGACAGAACCATATCTGCTTTAACACGCTTCTAGCACTAAGAAACTTTGATAAGAATGTTAAAGTGGGCCCATATCCTTTCACTGAGCATGTATTTTAGGGGGAAAATCTACTTCTCCAGATTTTAGGACAAGACTTGACACAGTGAACTTGTGAAAACACTGAATCTCCAAAGAGAGTTCCAAGTAGCTAGCTGGGCCTAAATTCAGAAAGGAGTCTCGTAGCCGTTTGCTTACTAGGGGTCATGTACATACTCATGTGCTCCACTAGGAAGCATAGACCGAATTTAATGGCTCTTGCCTGGGCATGTTCCCATTTCAACTCCCCTAATAATCACCCTCCAGAAAGTTCCATTTTGTCACCCAGTCCTGACCAATGAGTTGCGACCTGCAATCAACCAATCATAACTGGATACTTCCCTCCCACATCCTTTCACCCTCATTTACATAGTAGACCAGAGTGGGAATGCAGACTTTTTCTGTATGAAGCAGTCCCTCTCTTTGTTCCATCAGAGCACACTTTCATTTTGTATAAAAGGCTGCATCTCCCAGGTTTTCAAACTGTTTTCTTTCATTTCTTTTTTTTTTTTTTTAAATAAAGGTTTTCTTTTTATCTTAAATTATTTCCTTGTGAATTTTTGTTGACCGCCCCTCAGGGAAAAAACTTATTTATTGAAAGAACTTATAAAATATAATTTTCTTCCCTTCTGTAATACATTAGCCCCCTTTTGTCCACAGGGGATATATTCCAAGATCACCAATGGACACCTGAAACTGTGGATTGTACCGAACCCTATGTACACTGTTTTATCCTATACATTCATACAAAAATGTAATGCCTTTCCCATCTTAACTCAGCCCTTACCACAGAATGTGGCTGCAACTTTTACAATTTTAGGTGCAACAGCAAAACCAGCACAGATTTTCTTAATTTCTTTTTCACAATTTCAGGGATAGAAGATTCATTCTTAAAGTAAATCTTAGCAACTGCAACACGCGCTTTTTTTTTCTTTTCTTATTAAGTCAAGAACTTTCACTTTTTCACTTCAAAAAATTATCTGACAGTTTCTCTTTCATGTACCTGAATTTCCAGCATCACTATGCTTGCCCTTTGGGGCCGTTATTAAGTGAAATAAAATGACTTGGTACACTGTGATACAGGGCCAACAGATCTGATAACCCAGATGGCTTCTAAGTGACAGTCAGGTGGGCAGCTTTTGTAGCATCGATATCCGGACACAGGAGTGTTTCACATCCTTGGCAGGATGTAACCGAATGGCATGACATTTCACCACTCTAATTCGAACAGCATGCAGCTTAAAACTTATGAACTGTTTATTTCTGTAATTTCTTCCATTTAATATTTTCAGGCTGTGGTTGATGATAGGTAACTGAAACCACAGAAAGGAAAACCACAGATAAGGAGGTGCTACTGTTCTTTTCTCCCTGCCAGTTCAGACTCTCAAGTTTCAAGGCCTTGGGGAGGTTTTTTTAGTTAAGGAAATTTTAGAAATGACAGCTGGGAATTACTTGATATTACACACCTATGGTATATCCTTTAATCATGGGATATGTTGTATATTCTTTTGTTGTATATCTTTTAACAGCATTTGGTCTTTCTTTCCAAATTATGTGATTAGTATTCTTAAAAAAAACACAAAAACAACAAAAAAATGAATTTTGCCTGGAGTGACTTCAGTGGAAAATGAGAATTTATAACCATGCTAGTTCCAAAACAGTGAAAAAAAATGCTAAAAGAATAGTAAAGACCAGAGAAATGCTTCAATTCCTTTAAAGATTTTTGTTCAGCTATCAGCTTAAAAGATAACAGATGCTCTGCACAGAAAAGTGAGATAATACCAGGGTCATAAATGACCAAGCTCCTAGTAAATTTTCCTGGCACAACCATTCAATAAAGCATGTCTACAAACATTGACCTATTTAAAAGTACAAATAAATATAACTAAAACAGATATTGTAGAAAGCAAGCCATTGAGTTAGTGGAGTGTTTAGATGTATAAATACCTGTTTTGAGAGACTTGCACACTACAGAGTGGCGAAGAATTAAAGCACATGAAAATGTACCCTACACATAATCAAATGAATGCCCAAGGACCACAGCGCCAAAGAATAGTTTGGATTGGATTGGATTCTTGTTTCCAGTGGGATTGTTTCTCTTAAGTATTAACCTAGTTAACCTTTGGAAGTGAAATATTTGTGTTTTAATAGGAAATCTGAACTTCATTGTAAAACTAGAACTCATTGTCCTTGGCTTATTGATTCTTCACAAAAGCTTTATCTTTGTAAGTTTTGTGTGTTTAATACTTAACATATGAGCAGGAACAATATAAAAATTTTTTTTAACGGAGATGTATTCATGAGTAGGTTGTAATCACAGCTTTTGGCTCTTAGACAAAGTTGTATCAGTGGTCTCAAAGCTAATTGAGGCAAAACTTTGTGTACTCTTGGCCCAAGCTAGTAAGTTAGGTCCGTTTTGTGCCTCCAGTTTAGCTTTTCTGTCTCAACCTGAATTGTTCTCACCCACACATCAGACCTCACATGGATTGAAAAATAGGTTTAAATGTTACTTCTGAAATGGTATCTGTCCTTGCTGATCAATTATGGTGCTAATTATTTTTGTTGTTATTGTTCCAAGGAACCAACATGTTTGTCAACAATTTATACAGAGGACAGTATGCTTCATTAACGTCTATGTTCATTCAAAATCAGGCCACTGGGTAGAGCTTGTTATTTTTCTTGACTACAAGCATATACTTTGGAAAATTATAATTAATACAGTAACTGAATGACATAGAAATTATTTTTATTCTGGTTATGGTGATTGTTCTCCCTGTACTTAGTTTTCTTGTGTGTAAAATATAGACAGCATATTTGACATGTTACCTTATTAATGTATTTGTTAAGGTAACAGTGGTCGCTATAACTGATAAACCTCACATTCTCAGCGGTGCTACAGAATAAAACCCATCTCCTGTCCAGCATGAGTGCTCCTGGTTGGTGTATCTCCTCTAAGCTGTGATTCGGAATTCAGGCTGTGTCTGTCTTGTGGACTCAGCCATCTTTGTATGTAGCCTCTGAGTTTGCAGAGCAAGGGCAAAGAGACTGTGAGGAAGGAAGAGCTAACACACAGCGCTTCAACCTGTGAATACCACACATCACTCCTACTCACAGCACATGGATTAGAAAGTTACTCGTCCCACTCCTAGACAGAAAGGAGCTGGAGAATATTGTCCCGGCTGGGCAGCTGCTCACCAGCAGTAACACTCCACTACTAAGGGAAATGGGATTCTCTTGCTCAACTGCTTTGTTGTCAAAGTAGGCTTGTAGTAAGGATAAAATGAGCATATCGTTCTTTATGGCTGAGTAGCACTCCATTTTATAAAAAAACCACATCTTTATCCAGTCTCCAGTTGATGGGCACTTGGGCTGTTTCCCAGCTTTAGCTATTACAAACTGTGCTGCTATAAACATGGGTGCACATATATCACTGTGGTATGATTCTTTTAATTATTTTGGGAAGATACCCAGCAGAGGAATAGCTGAGTCAAATGGAACGAGAAACTAGAGACATTTATAGCTAAATGGATGCATATTGAGGCCATACTCTTAAGTGAAATAAATAGGACACACATGTGTAAATACTGAATAGTTTCTCTAGTGTGAGAAACTGAAAGTGTAAATAAGGATTAAAATGATTAAAATGAATAATGGATAATGTGAAATAGGAAGAAAAGGTCCAAAGGGATAGGGGAAGTGGGAGGGGTTGGGGAAAGGATATATTATGAGAAAGGGAAAAATATGGAAACAAAGTCTTTGTAAATAGGGAAGGGTGGAGGGGGTGAAGGGAGGACAGGGAATGGGGGAAAAGAAAAGAACCAAGATCCATCATGTACAGGTACAAGATCCCAATGATGAATGCAAACGTACTGTATACCTAAAATAGACCAATGAAAGAATTTAAGGGAAAAAAATTAAAAAATGAGCGTATCCATGTAAAAAGATTAAAACAGTAGCCACCATATAGAAACTAGGGATAGAGAAACCTTTCCTTTCTCCCTTCCTCCTTTCCTTCTTTCTCTTTCTTCTCGTCTTCTTTCTTATTTTTCTCTTCCTTCTCATTTCCATAAGATGTTGCAGTTGTCATTGTTGTATTACTACTTGAAGCCCAGCAATTTTTCTTTGTGATCATTTATCTTTTTCTTAGGATGTTTTTCTGTCTTGAAAAACTACCCCTTATTTTCTTTTGTTTTGTATTTTGTACGCAGGTGGACCCCTAATGCACACTTACCATTTTATATCACATTTGTGTTTTTCTCACTATATATATATATATATATATATATATATATATATATATATATATATCAGGGAAAATCTTTTGTTATATGGTGCTTTGGGTTTTTTTTTTCTTTTCATGGAGAAAGCAACCTGAAATTTCATCTGGAGGGAACATAGGAAGTTGTCTGATTCTTCTCAATTAACCTACATAAAAAGAGGCATACTCTTCTCCTTTAGAGGGTTATTATTCTTGCGATTAACCTTAAGCTCATTTATCCCAGGACACTGTGTTACCCAGGTGTTAGGAATATATGAGCAATGTCCTAGAATCTGGCTTAAATTTTTCTACCTGTGATAATAGAGTTTCTTCCTGCACCAGCCACCATCAGGGTTTGCCATGGTCTAAATTTATATATTTTTTCTCTAGCTCATAAATTTTGAATCAGAATAGATTAAGCACACTTTTATTAAATTAGCAACAGAATGCGTTCATATACTAACTGTAATTCAGTCATAAATTTATTATATATTTGCTAAAATATAGCAAATAGCAAATAAGAATGTACACTTATAAGAAAGATATAGCAAAGATCAGTTGTACATATTTTAGAGGGTTATATTGGAATCTTCCTTTTCCAATGCCTTCCTACCAACAAAAATCATACCACTACATAAAATAAATAAGGCAAATTTTTAAAGGATTGAACAACAGGTGACGATTGTGATTCTTGAAAGAAGGAAAACACAGGAGGTAAGCCCCATAAATGTTCATAGTTATCCCTACTTCTTTTTTACAGGCACTTTCCTACCCTAGAGCAATCTTGGCAACTTATGTAGACCAGCAGTCTCACTTTGCTGTGGAATATATTAGAGTTCTAGGCTGTCCTAATCCCTGGCATTTGGTGGACAACAAACCTGAAAAGAAAAATCTTTCCAGATTATGATAGTTATAAGCCTATGTAGAGGTTTACTGCATATTGTTGGAAAGTAGTTGAAATGGCCATACACAAGTCAAGATATGAAAGGGCCCAGTAGAAATTTCCTGGTGTGATAATGTGACATTTTGTTGTTTCATCACACCCAGAATAGAGAGATATTGCTGAGATGCAGGTGTTAGTTGAGACTCCATGCTCCAAAGTAAGGAGTATGTGCCAGGGCTAAGCTTGAAACTGAAATAGAATCACCTGACCAAAAATTAAAACAAAGTTTAAGAGGTCCAAAATGATCCACTAGTAATTCAGTTGCTTTCCAGAAGAAATTCAACATCACTTAGAGGAAGATCATACAATCTAGACTGTCATTAACAGTGATAAAACAATTACTAGACATGCAGTGAAACATAAAATAGTGGTCCAAAGTCAGAAGAAAAGTCATTCTTTATAAACCCCAAGATGATCTAGATCTTTGAATTAATAGATAAGTTCTTTCAAACAGCTATTGTAAGTATGTTTGAATACTAAAAATAATAAAATGTGGCCACAGTGAATTAACAGAAATGAAATCATAGCAGGCCATTGGAAACTATACAAAGTAACCAAAAGAAAATTCTAGAATGGAAAATATAATATTTCAAAATTCTAAAAATCACTGGAAGCAGCAATCCCTCTTCTGGGTATATATTTGAAGTAAATGAAAGCATCACCATATAAAGTTATCTGAAGTTCCATGTTAATTGTTAAGATTATTAGCAATAGAAAATGTTGAAAAAGTTGAAGAGTCCATTAATAGATAAATAGATAAAGAAATTGTGGCATAAATATGCAATGGAATATTATTCAATCTTAAAAAAATTGAAATCCTGCCACTTGCCACACATGGATAATGGAGGATATGATGCTAAATGAAATAAACCAGATACAGACAGAAAAATACTGCATAATTTCAGCTGTATGTGGAATCTGAAAAAAAAATAGGCTATACAGAAATAGAGAATAAAATGGTGGTAATCAAGGGTCAAGGGAGGGTGTGTGGAGAGGAAATGGAGAAAGGTAAGTCAAGGATACAAAGTTTTAGATATTTAGAATGAATAAGTACAATAAGTACAATGAATAATTACAATGTGAAGATTGTAGTGAATAAATTGTTGCTGTAATTGAGATTATTGCTAAGGGAGATTTTGTGTGTTCTCTTGTCACACCCAAAATTTGGCAACAGCATGGGATGATGTATATGTTAATTTACTTGAACATCGTAAGGTTTTCACTGCATAGGCCAAAACATCATGCTGTACATTTTAAATACGTACACTAAAATAGATTTAAAAATCACTGGATGGGTTTAATAGTACATTCAAAATGGCAGAGGACAATGAATCTGAAGATAGACTTATAAATCGTCAAATCTGAAGGACCCAGAGAACTAAGACCAAAAAAGAATAGTCTTAATAACATTAAAAATATTTTATGATAATTAAAAAATCAATTCAATCATGAAGGCATAGCAATCATAAACTTTTATGTTGTTAATAGAATATCAAACAATATAAAGCAAGAACTTAGTAAATTAAAAGGAAAAATAGAAAAAATTAAAATCATAGTTTGAAGTTTCATCATCCCATTCTCAATTAGACAGACCAAGTGCTCACACATAAAAATTAGTGAGGCAGATCTGAATAACACTATCAATCACCTTAACTTAATTGACTTTTATGTAATGCTGAGCCCAGAACAGTAGATTCATATCCCTTCCTGGTACACAATAAACATTCAATAGGTAGATTACATACTGGGTTATAGAAGGAATCTCAATTAAATTTCAACAGACTGAAATCTTTGAGCAACATCAGAGTTAAAATTAGACATCAGTAATTAGGTATCAAGGGAAGTCCCACGTACTTAGAAATTAACACACTTCTAAATAACTTATAGGTCAAAGAAGAAATCACGGGATACTAGAAAACATTACAAATGGTGTAATCATGAAAACAAATCAAAATTTGTGGTACACAACTAAAGTGGTATAGAAAGTGACAATTACGGTTTTAAACACTTACATTGGAAAATAATAGAATTTTAAAAGCAGTAACATAGGTTTCTTCTTTAGGAAATAAAAAGCCAAAGTGAAAAAATAAGAAAATAATAATACTAGCAGAAACCAACAGAAGAGCTATACTTGTTTTTTTTCCAAAGATTGACCTAATTGATAAACACCAAGAAGACAGATCAAGACAAAAGAGGGGGGACCCCACAAATACAACCAATATCTGTAATGAAGGAAGGGATTTCACTCCAGCTTTTAAAGATAAACAATCATAGAAACATTATAAACAACTTTATGCCAACCATTTTGACAATGTGGATTGAGCGGGCGTATTTCTTAAAAAATACACCTTACCAATAATGACACAAGATGAAGTAGAAAAATGTAATTAACATACTATCCATTGAAGAAACTCAATATGTTATCTAAAATTTCCTATGAAGAAAACAATTTCAGGCCAGGATGGTTTCATGGGTGAATTCTATCAAGCATTAAGAGAAGAAATAATATAAATGTCATACAAATTTTTTATTTAGTTAGATCAGCATAATCTTTACAAGGAATCTAAAAAATATAACAGAGAAGAAAACCACACACCACTACTATTTATGAATATACATACAAAATTCCTTCTCAAAATATAGCAAATGGAATTTAGTAATGTATAGAAGAGACAATACATTAAGACCAAATGGAATATATTCCGTCAATGCAAAATTTAATATTGAAAAACAACAAATGTGCTTCACCATGTTAACAAAATAAATGATAAAATCAAATAATCATTTCAATATTTTTGAAGAAAAGCATTTGGCAAAATTAAGTATCTATTCATGATAAAATACCCAGAAAACTTGAGTCAGAACTTCCTCAATCTAAAAGAATAAAAAGCAACTATGTAAAATCTACAACTAATATATTTAATTATTAAAAGACTGGATTTTTCACCTAAATTGGGTAAAATTGCAAGGATTTCTATTTTCATAATTTCTATTCAGCAGTGTACCAAAAGTTATAGCTAGTCCTATAGGGCAAGGGAAAGAAAGAATACCACAAGTGTTGGAAAGGAAGAAATGAAATTTTTCCTATTTGCAGATGACAAAACCGTCTACATAGAAAATCAAGAATGTACAAAGCAATTACTATAAATACCCAGTGCTACAAAATGTATGATCGATATTCCAATTTAAATTATATTTTTGAAGTATTAACAGCAAACAATGAGAAAACAAGCTTTAAAAAGTTTTCTATGTATCATACTGTTCAAAAAAAGACAGGAATAAATTTAAAATGTGTAAGACCTTTACAATTAAGTATACTAAAATTTCTATGTAAATTTTTAGAAACCTAAATAAATGGAGAGCTATATACCATCTTCATTAATTTAAATATTTAATGATAGTAAGTTGTCTATTGTTCCTTGAACTGTAGATTAAGTGCAATAAGGATAAAATTGGCAAGATATTTATAAAAAATTTGAAAATATAGCATCCCAGAAAAGTTAAAGCAATATTTTAAAAGCTCTCATAGATTTGGAATAATTGTATTATTTGATTTAAAGAATATCTATAAAGCTGTATCAATTAAGATGTATGGTGCTAGGGGATGTAGCTCAGCAGCATGGTGCCTGCCTGGCAAGCATGAAGTCCTGAGTTTGATCCCTGGTTAAAGAAAAAAAAAAAAAAGCATGGTACTGGTATAAAGGTGTTAAAATAGGTTTATAAAGTAGACTAAGGAGTCCAGAAAGATATCCAATTCACTTTTTCCAAAGATGGCCAATAAACCAAATAGGAAAGAAAAGTCATTTCAACCAATCAAAAACTTAAATAGATAAAAAAAAAATTTGATTTCTATCTCATAGTACACCAAAGTTAACTCAAGAAGCCTCACAGAACTAAATGTTCATGATAAAATTAAAAAGCCCTAGAAGAAAACATAGAAGAATATTTTTGAAAGCTGGTAATGAGCAGAGATTTCTTAGAAAAGACATAAAGCAATCATCATGAAGAAAAATTGAAAATTAAACAATTTAAGTTAAAATCTGTTCATCAAAGTCTCCTTAAAAAATAAGATTAGGTGAGCCACAAGATACCCATATCTGGCAAAGACTTATATCTATACTCTATAAGAGAACTTCTACAACTCACTAGTAAGGAAATTACCTTATTGAAAGATGCGCAAGGACTTGGATAAATATTTTAGTAACAGTCAATAAGCACATGAAAAATTGTTAGCATCCTGAAACACCAAAGAAATGACACTAAAAACTCAGCAGGGCACCATTATTCACCCTAGAATGGTTAAAACTGAAGATACTGACAAAACTAAGTGTTGACTAGAGTGTGGAGCAACCAAAATACTTGTACACTGTTAATGGGAATAAAAAATGAAATAACACCCTGGAAGAAGTTCTATCCATTTCTTAACAAAAGTCAGTATACCCCACTATAAGACCCAGAATTTTATTCGTAGGCATTATGCCAGAAGAAATGAAAAAGTTGTGGACAAATGTACTTGTTCAAAGTGATTCACAGCAGGCTTTTTCCCTAATATATCCAAAACATAAATAACTCAAATGTCAATTAAGCAGAATGGAAACATTGTATGTAACAGACTACTACTCATCAATGAAAAGAATAAATTACTGATAAATATAGCAATATGATGTATCTAAAAGACAATGGGCTGAAAGATGCCAGACACAAATGAGTATGTATTATGATCCCATTGGTATGAAGTTCTAGAACAAACTAATCTATGATAATAAAAAGAAACTAAAAAAATTGTTGCTTTTGGGGTGAAAGCTTACTCGGTAAGAGCATGAAGGAAATTTCTGGCTGATGGAAATATTCTTCATCTTGATAATTGTGTTAGATATCTTCATGTATTTCTCAAATTCATCTTATGGAACACTTAAAAATTATACCTTTTCTGAAGGCAAATTACAGCAAAAAAGAACTAGAAAATAACCATTGCTAATACTTATGCTTAAGAAACATGATCTTTTTTTTACTGAGATAAAAAGGGCATGCCTTTGACAATACCCACTTTATTAATAAAGAATCTCTCTCTCTATATGGATGATTGATGATAGACAGACAGATGGATAGGACCACTGATAAAATCCCAAGAAAGCATAAGTTTTGTGTGGTTTTTCTGTTACTGAAAGCATCCGAGTCTCTGATCATCCCTTTCTCTACCCAGGAGTTAACAATGACACACATTTATGCGATGTTTCAACAAACCTAAGGGCAGTTTTTAAGACAATGAACTGGAAATCAAAACAGCACAGTGGAAAGGACTCCATCTTTTAAATCAGATAGACCCAGTTTTAAATTGTGTTTCTACAAGTTATTAGTTGTGTGACAACTTCTCTGAGAATGTTTCTTCAACCATTCACTAGAGTAATCTTTACTCATGCATTAACATGGAGTCTGAGTTTCTATTGTTTTCCAGGACTGCATGGACATTTAGAAAAGGGAACTTCCATCCAGAACCTGCAAAGCACTCCTACAACCTAATAATAAGAAGAAGATTGAAACTACCTACTTAAAAAAAGGCAAAGATTTGAGTGGACACTGTAGCATGGAGTGTGTATAAATGGAGGCCCAGTAAATGCAAGAAAAGTAGATATAGGCTCTTTCAGTAGTGTGAGGTGAAGATAATCTATTTGAAATAGGAGAACAAGTGGAACAAGGGAGATGTGCACTGACTATAGATATGCAGTACTTAAAAGGTAAAACACAAAGAACTTGGTGTGACTTTGATAAAAGAGTTAGGAGGAATCAGTGGTGTTTTTTGCCTGCCAACTGGACAGATGGTGGTACCTTCTCACTGAGAAAGGAAATACTAGGGGAAGACAAGTTTTGGTGATTTTTGAGATGAATATAGAAAAAGCAATATCATAATGACTGGCCCAGAGTAGGCATATGTGTCAATCAGCTTTCTGTCACTAAAACAAGTACTTGAGATCATCAACTTCTGCAGAGAAAGGTTTATCAAGGCTCATGGTTTCCGAGATTCCGGTGCAAGGTCTGAGGTCCTTATTGCATTTAGTACTGTGATGAGCTAGCACAGCGTGGGAGGAGCACATAACAGAGCAAACTTCCCATCTTATATCAGAAAGCAAGAAGGTGAGACCAGGATCCGACAGTTGCCTTTGAGGGCATCCATGCAGTGACATAGAGACCTCCCGCTGAGCTCTACCTCTTAAAATTCTCACTGCTTCCCAGAAGCACCAAGCTGGAGACCAGGGTTTTAACACATGGGCCTTTGGTAGGCATTTCAGATCTAAACTACAGCAGTATTCCATAAAGGGAGGCTTCTGTGGAATGGTACAAAGCTAGTTAACTCATATGGGCATTCAATCTGTAAACCAGAATTTGTTACTATTTGAAAAAAAATTATGCATGCATTAATAAAGCGTATGACTATGTATCTGAAAGTAAGTGCACAAATTTTGTTCAGGTTGTGTTTAGATATGACTGCTCTAGATCCAGGAGTAAATTGCTTAATTTATCTGTTCTCAGAATCCCTTGGGGCCAATGGATTTGTCTTTCCTCTCATTTCTGCACACACAAAGGTTTCAGAATCTTAGAGAAATTCATAGTAAAAAATGAAATGTCTTTACTAAAGAAGTTTGTGAACTGGTTCAAAATGAAAGAAGCTTTTCCCCAAATGGAATTAATATGAGAAAAGGAAAAAATGGAAACAAAGTCTTTGTAGATAGGGAGGGGTGGAGGGGTTGAAGGGAGGGCAGCGGAAGGGGAAAAATAAGAACCAAGAGAGATTATGTAAAGGTGCAAATTTCCAATGATGAATGTCATTATATTGTGTACCTAAAATGTACCAATATAATTTAATAAAAGAAAAAGAAAGAAGCTTATCTAACACTGAAGAAAAGAGGTTTAAAACAATCTATACTTGATACTTTCCGTGCAAAGAGTTGTTTTAAAAACACTGTAACAGAATTTATGGAAATATCGACAAGCTTAGAAATGAATTTTTAAGCTGTCTTGCAATTAGAGCTACCTAGGAAAGAAATTTGTAGATCTCAATAATAAAACCAGACTTTTGAAGAGATGTCTAAAGCACCCTTAGTTTTAATTTCATGCTTTTAAACCTGAGTTGAAATATCTCACTACTCTGAAACCATGATGAAATCATGGAAGCATTCACAACAAAAGCTAAAACCCGAGGGAAGCTACTAACAATTTTGCCTTTCTACTTCTTACATGACTGTGGAAGTGTGGGTTCTACTTCCTCATGAGACTTTTATTCCCAAGTTTGGTACAACTGCTGCTATATCAACAGAAAATGTTAGGCATTTGCAGATCATGCCTTAGAAAATTAAATGTTAATGTCAAAAATGATAAAGGTATGACTTAAGTTAAAGGAAAATTAGCTTCCTGTAGAGAAAGGAGCCATGATACATAAAACGTATAAATAACAGTCAAACATAACATAATAATTGTACTCATAATAGTGTAGAGTCATAAAAAGATCCAGATTTTATAAAATGGAAAGCTCAGATTTGATGAGGGAAAAGCAGGTGTTGCTGTAGTGTGAGACTTTGATAGACATGGATGATAAAAGAAGACCTTTGATTGTAAGGAGCAGAATGGGCAGGGTGCAAGGATTGGCTAAATAAGAGGTTCATGCAAGTAGGGGTGAAAATAATGAGAAAAAGTCAATTGCTCTGCAAAAGGGAAGGAGGCCAAGAAATGGGGGGAGCTGAGAAAGGAGGGAAGAAAGGAAGATGAAAAATATTAAGATGCATTATGTACACATACTAGGTCCTCACAAGGAATGTGACTCTTATGTACTGCAACAACCATGGAAAAGATGTGAAGAAGCTAAGGCTCTGGCCACTTGGGTGCGGGTAGTGGGCATGGAAGATCAATGGTCATGCTATAGGGTAATCATTGGAGCCATAGAAAACAGAACAGGAATGATGAGTTTGTGGAGTTTCCTTTTAGAAAATTACATATATCAAAGCCTCATGGCTCAGTTTGTTTACATAAAATGAGAATTAGTTTCAGGTTATGTTTAGGAGATTGTTTGGTGCCTAGTATTAGATTTAGGGTGGTACTTCTGAAAGTTTTGAATTGCATAAGAGGTGTTTGATGTAGAGACAAAAAAAGAAAATACTAGAATTCTTCTTTACAAGTAAGCCACAAAGTCATGTTGGAGTTTCTGAGCCATAAAAACATAAAGCATTAGAACAACTTAGCTTAATTAAATGCAACCAAGTTGAGTATAGACCAGATTCTAAGACAAATTGTATCATAAGTCCATGAAGTCAGAGATGAACATCTTCTAACATATGCTCTGGCTGAAGTCAGTTTGGTCCATAGGGAAAAGCAGGGTAGAAATTTTTATTTTTATAAGCTATTAAACTGTGAATAGGAGATTGAACTTAATGTAGGGCTGCATCATTATGAGAAGCCATTAAATCAGGGTGGGAAAGATAATTCTACTGTTTTTCCAACAGCACCGCAATTGAGAATAGGAAGGTTTTAGCCTGAACATTCTCACAAGTCCCTGTGGATTATGAACTAACTAGGGGGATGTTGCCTGTAACTGTGGCAGCTGGTGAGTAATTTGTAGCCTGTAGCCACCTCATTCTAAGTGTTTACAGCAAGTCTTTGGCTCAACTCTTTGGGTAAGAGTCATTCTCACTGGACCTATTATCACCAGGCCACTCCATATTTATGGCATTTGACCAAGTGATGCAGATGTCTGGAGACATTTTAGGTTTAAGATATGCTAAATTAGGAATTAAGATTCTCAGAGAATAATGAGAAGGCGATTTCTGGATAGAAGGGAACTTTTTAGTATCTTGACAAATATTTCTCATCCTAGCTGCTCCTTTACTGAAATTGAAAATTTGAATGAAAGGTGCCTGGAAGGAGTTGCATGTAGAAGAGAAACTTTTCACAGTTCTGTTAAGAATCCTTAATGGTCCCATATGGACTTTCTAGAGCATCAGAAAAACCACAACTGATAGTTAACAGACACACCTAGTGAATACTTCTTTGATCCCCAGGGCTGTCCTTTCTAACAAGAATGGCTTGAGCAAGTCTGTTCTTTTTCCTGGTTTCCATTCTAGATGAACGGGTGCAGCTTGAAACCATACTCTTAAGTGAAATAAATCAAACACACATGTACAAATATCACATTGTCTCTCTGGTGTGAGAAATTGAAAGTGTAAGTAAGGACCAAAAAGTATAATAGATATTATGAAATAGGAAGAAGTTGTTCAAAATTATACCGGGTATAAGATACTTTGTTAATAATTAAAATATTTTATGCAAAAAAGGTTTAGTATCATTAGGAAATGAGTTGAGAGATTAGCAAATAAAAACATTCTTTTAAGATCATGATACACCATGTATTTACCATTGTTGTTCTCTATTTTAGTTATGAAAAATTATTTTTTCATAGGGTGGCTTTTATGTAATCCTTATTAATATCTACTTGTATTACATTAAAATAAAGAAAATAGAAAAAAATAAAAGAAGTAGAACAACCCCCATTTAGAATCCTAGCTTGTAGACACATATTCAGCTCATGATTCACCCAAATGACAATAAGCCATCACACTTCCCTGCATCCATGTCCTTTGTATTATGACTTTTCAGTTCTTCCATCAAGTTGAATTCATTTCTTCACCTCTTGAATTTGGATTGATCTTTTGACTTAATTTGGTCAATACAATGAAAAAGAAACGAAAACACACCAATTCTGGTCTGAGCTTCAAAAGGTCTGAGTGATTTTGCTTATTCTCTTGGAGCTCTGCCACTGCTGTATGAACAGCTCTAGCTTAGCCTGATGGATAACAAAAGACACAATAAAACGCCCACTCACTGCTATCACTCCAGCTGGCAGCCAGATACACACTAGATGTAAGTGAGGCCACATAGGCCAGTCAATCCCTTGTTAACCTGCTAGCCGATGGCAGGTGCATGAATAAGCCAAGCTGAGGTCAGCTAAGCCTGGCTTATATCAGCTGAATCATCTACCAGACATATAGAATCATGAGCAATAATATATGTTTATTTTTTCTAAAGAGGTTAGATAAACTATGGCCCATGAATGACTGCCAGTTTTTGTAAATAAAGTTTTATTGGAACACAGCCATGACCATTTGTCTCTGTATTATCTATGGCTATTTTCTTGCTGCCATGGCAGCACTGAGTAGTTGAACTACTATATAGCCCACAAAGGCTAAAATATTTACTGACCCTTTAAGACAAAAGTTTGCCTAAGCACCGTTTCAAGTGACTAAGTTTTGGGGTAAATTGTTACACAGAAATATCTAACTGCTATATTATCATTTTAAGAGGTTAATAAATCATTTTGTTTGTTTTTCTTTCAAAATAAATCATTTTTTAAAAAATTTGTTAGCTTAAACAACAGTAATTTTGTTATCTCTTACAGTCCTGTGGGTTGACTGGGCTTAGCTGGGCAGCTTTTCTGGCTCTCCATGAGATTGGATGTTTATGTTGTGTGGAAGAAAAACTGGGCTGGAATATCTGAGTAGCTCCTTCAAGTGGCTGCCAGTTGGTACTGGGATACTAGCTGAAGCTCTTGACTGGGGAACTTTTGTACTAACCATGCATGTGGTTTGGTGGCTGGGTTCTAAGAGGAACTCTCATCCGGTGAGAAATTTAAGCGACCCAAGGCAAAGCTACACATCCTCCTGTAACAGCATTAGATCCTCACTGTTCCCATATTCCATTGGTCCGAAGTGTGTCACATGGTTAACTCATGAGGAGGGACTACACAATGGAGAAAATATGGGGTGTTCAGGTTTATTGTGGGCTGAGACAGTATCTTTGGAAACTACTTATCTGAACTAGAATAAATAGCTTTACCCTTCTTCCCTCTCTCACAGCTTTATTCTTTTGTCTCCATTTTATGATATAGGATTAGA
Source organism: Heterocephalus glaber (assembly GCF_053883595.1). Classification (NCBI taxonomy): domain Eukaryota; kingdom Metazoa; phylum Chordata; class Mammalia; order Rodentia; family Bathyergidae; genus Heterocephalus; species Heterocephalus glaber. The sequence continues at coordinate 15,674,539 of NW_028258297.1, read as the reverse complement.
TTCACCAATATGCTTGACAAATGTGCATGCATAAACATGTATATATGTGAATGTACATATTTTAAATGTGTGTATTTTAAATTATATATTATAAATTATATATTGTATATAATTATATGTAAAATATACATTAAATTATATATATTATACACGTGAGTTTAATTACAATTCTTGGATTGGAATCTGGGGTTGGTTTGTTGACTTTGTTGGTGAGCAAAGTTTATACATAGATCTTTTACCTTTGGAAAGGGCTACTTCACATCTGGTTGAATTAAAATTGTGTGATGACTCTTTCACCTTAATAGTTTAAAACCTTCAAATCATATTATATCATTTTGTTCATCATTGGCAAGTGGATAGTTTAGATTGGAAGGTATCCAAGAACGAAATATGTGAAATAATGTAACAACTTTCCATGTTGCTTCACTCTTCCTTTGGCAGCTTTTTCACACCATGCACCTGTGGTTCTGCAAGACCCACTCAGCACAAAGTTGAAAAGAAATCAGAGTGCAAGTTATCTGGGTACCATAATATTGCTCACTTTGCATATTCTTTTCTCGGTGATCTTCTAAAAATTCCAGCACTATGTACCTTGAGCTCTCGGCTCATTCTGTCACAATTGATAGGTCAGTTGTTTTAAACCACAAAATCTCTGTGATTTGATTTGTACATTTGATTCTCAGAGCATTGACTTGCTCTCCAGCTGCTATAAGATCTTTGCCTCTCAAAGTGGCTTAGTGTAGTCCTTTCACTTCCTTTCTCTTTCAAGTTCCCTGACAACAGTGCCTATCTGGACACCCCTCAACGCACACGTGCATACTATAGACCTGCACAGTAAATACAAGGCTGGATGTCATAAAAGTTGTTTCTCTTCATTTTATGCTGGAAGTTACAGTGAGTGGGTTAAAATGAAGCGGAAACCCCTTTTCCTTGCTCATTCCTTACTTGGAGATTTAGAGGAAAAGGCCTGTTAACTCCTTCTCAAAGGAAAGACATCCATGTGTTAAAATAAACCCCCACACCCTATATGTATTTCCAAAATTGACATGTTACTTTGTATTTATGTTGAGTATTTCTACTTCTTATCCTCTCTCACCATAATAGGCTATAATGTTTTCTTTTCTGATTCTGGATTCTCCCAGATTACTTAAATCCCAAAACAAATTTAATGGCCCATGGTCAAATGCTTCTACTCTTTTATTCTAGTTATCCAGCCAGAGATTCCAGCAAATAAAAAAGCACAGTAATAGTGAGTGAGAGACAAGGATGGCCAAATGTGTCTTGCAGTACACATTCAATCATGAAATGTGGACCACAGGGCCAGCTTTGTCATGTAATCTTGGAATCCCATTTGCTAGTGTCTCGGTGTGTTCCTCTTTTTTTTCTTTTTGTATATTCTTCTCTGTCATTTCTTTTGTTCTTTATAAATATCTCTTGAAAATTATTCATGGTACTAGGGCTTCTATGTCATGCTCACTATTTTAGATCTTTTAACTACTCCTTAAAATATTACTTTGATGGAGTTGCAACTTAAATATAGTAAAATGAACAAAACTGAATTATAGAGAGTTATGTATGTGTATGCACTTATATGAAGCTGGATAGAGGATTCCTTGAACAAGAACACTTCCTTCTTCATGTGTCTTTTGAAAAACTATTACTCTCCAAATTAATTTTGCCTATATTTTCCATGATTTTAAAAGGTATCGGTGATACTCAATCTATTACATTTTCAAAGGGTACGGTTACCCAAGTTTCAACAGGTATATACCTATAAAAATAACCTAATCAAGATAAGAAGTATATCTATCACTTTCCTTATTGTCTCTTCGTTATCTGTGATATGGCATATATCAATACATCACTCCTTTTATTCCTGAGTAATTTCCATTGTATGATTTTTAAAAATACCTTTACTTGTTAAGGGATACTTGGATTACTTCTGGCTTTTGGATATTAAAATAAAATTGTTATGAACATTATATGTGCTTTCACTTCTCTTCAGCAAATATCTTATAATAGAATGGCTTGATCACATGAGATGTTTATGTTAACTTTTTAAAGAAACTGCAAAATTGTTTTTCAAACTGTTTGTACCATTCCTGTCGTACTTGTAATATTGGAAAACTTCTATTTCTCTACATTCCTGTCAACTCTAAGTGTTGCTAGTCTTTAATTTTAGCCATTTTAATAGGTGGGAAGCTGTATCTCATTCTGATTTTAATTGTACTGCTTTTCCTTATGCCTAGTAACAGCATCTTTTGTTGTACTTATTTACTTTCCATATATCTTCTTTAGTGAAATGTCATCAAATCTTTCATTTTGAAGCTGCTTTCTTATTACTGAATTTTGAGAGTTTCTTGTGCACACTGGACACAAATGCTTCATAATATACATGATTTCTTCCAACCTGTGGCTTCCCTTTTATTCTCTAAAAAATATCTTTTGAAGTCCAGAAGCTCAGATTTTTTATGAAATCCAATTTACCAATTTTTTTTCTCATATATATTTTTTTTATAGTGATATCTTTGCCTAACCTGAGGCCACATTGAGTTTCTTCTCTGTTCTAGAACTTTTATTGTTTTCCATTTTATATTTAGGTCCATGGTGTACTTTGGGGTAATTTTTAATGTGGTGTAAAGTTTGGATCCAAGTAATTTTTTTTCATCTGGATACCTGATTGTCTTAGCACCACTTGTTGAAAAAGACTAGTTTTGCTTATTTTTGAGTTTCCTATACATGGAATCATGCAACATGTGCTTACTTTATCTTTTAAGTTTTGTCTTTGAAATTCATTGATTTTCTTGCATGTGTCGGTAGTTTATTTTGTTCCCTTTATGTTATTTCATTGCTTAAGTCTGTCACCATCTATTCATCTGTTCTATTGTTGATGAATCTGTAGGTTGTTTCCAGTTTCTTGTTCTTAGGAAAAATGCTATTATGAACATTCTTGCCTTCTGGTGATATAAACAATCATTTCAGTCAGGAATATTCTTAGGAGTGGAATTTCTGAGTCATAGGGTATGAAAATGTTTAGCTTTGGTACATACTTCCAATTTATCTCAGTATTGTTTTGTAGCTTTCAATGTAAGTGTCTTATCTACCTTTGCATGTATTCCTATCTATGTGATACATTTTGTTGCAACTTTAAACATCTTTTTAAAAATTTTTCAATTTTTCCTACAAGTACATACCTTGCTAACTTAGTGTCATGGTTTAGATATGTTTCCATATGTCCTTCCCAAAGGTATTAGAAACTTAGCCTTATATATGATGATGCAGGACCTTTAAGAAGTAGAGCCTGGTAGGAAATCCTTAGGTCAGCTGGAGGCATGCCATTGGAAAAGATCCCATCATCAATGTGGTCTATTCCTCCCCCAGGGACCCCACCTTTGTGACACAATTGACCATGATGTCCTATGAAAGCCAAGCCAATGGGATTGACTCTCCAAAATTGAGCAATAGAAGCCTCTTTTCTTTATAAAGTTATCCTGCTGCAGAACTTTCATTATAGTAATAAAAATGGATGAATAGCTTAGTAATTTTAATATTTTATAATATAGTCTTTTAGTTTATTCTACATTCAGAATCATATCCCTTGTGAGTAATGATAGATTTACTTTTCCTTCACAATTATTTTGTCTTAGTCAGATGTAATGGCACATGCCTGTAATCCTAGCACTCAGGAGACTTAGGCAGGAGGATTGCCCCAAGTTCCAGGCCAGCCTGGGCTACATGGTGAGTTCAAAGCCAGCCTGCACTACATAATGAGACCCTGTCTCAAAAAAACAAACAACAAAACAAAACAAAAAAATGATTATTTTGTCTTTCATTTCTTTTACCTACCTAATTTCACAAGATAGGCTCTCTAGTATCTTGCTGAGTAGGAAGGATGATAATAGACTCGCTTCTTTCCTACTATTTTTTATTTTATTTAAGTATTGGCTGTGTATGTATTATGCTCTCTAAACTTTCTCCCTCCTGACTTGAATCTTCTGCCCCAGGTAGTAATTTGAATCACCTCTCCAAACTCACATCGCATTGGGACTGTTAAGTCTCCTCCTGACCCATTTTGAATATTGTTGCTTACATTTTTACAGTTCTGATTATAAGATTCTATAAGTAACTATATTATTTTCTGGCTTTCAAATTAGACAAAATTTCTAGAGATTCGAGATTATGTTTCCTTTTTATTCCAAGCATTAATTACAATGACTGGTTCATAAGAAATATTTGATGAATATTTGATGTTTGCTGAATGAAAGCATGATGCTTAAACCTTGACCTTTCATGAGCTTTCTATATTTAGTTACTAACTAGATGTTTACACTTGGCTGTACTTCCAGTGGGACACTAATGCCCTGAATCCAATGAAATAAACTTCCTTTCTCCTTCTGTTTTCTTTTTCCAATGACTCAACTGTCCAATTAATTCTCAGAAATATTCATCTGGTAGTTAATTTTTACCACTTCTTTTTTTCTTTGGTATCCCATATCAAATCAGCTCCTATGAACTATTCTTTCTTGCTGGATTTTTTTTTTTCTTGGATCTGAGCCTTTCTTTCCATTTCCTTAGTCATTGTCCTATTCTAGAGTTGTAACTCACCATTCCTTGACCACGTTAACTATTTTGTTTGTATGTTTCTAGTTCTATTCCACAAACTACTTGCTATATATCTAACAAAGTAGTCTTCTTTAGACATAATTTTAATCATGCAGCTCCTCCAAGAAGCAAGGTACTGTGGGTTCCTTTTATCTGTTAATTTTATTTCAATTCTTGCTTATTAATTATCATATGCATCTGCCTTATTTATCTCTAATGTAGTTATCCATTCCACTTCACTAACTTCAGTCTGTCCCCCACTCTACCCAGTTCTTTATTATTGCTAATACAGTCTGGTAGGTGTCCTCTGTCTTTTCATTTTCATCATGCCATATCTAAAACTGTCTTCAAGACGTGACCTCCAGACTTACTTTTTGCAAAAGATGTCAAAGAATTGGGTCATCTCATATAAAGTGTTCCCTTTACTCTGTATCCTCTTCATCGTCATAGTTTAGAAATATTACTCTATAGACCGATTATTAAGAAAACAAGTTGGATAATTCACAAATGCTTCAACACAAAAGTCTTTAGGTTAGCATATGCTTTTTACCATGATTACAAATATTATTCAGCTCAAGAGTTTATTGATTTTGGCTATTTTGTGAAGAATGTAAGTATTGTGACATACATATGTCTGGAAGATGTGTTGTTGCAAACAAGATAACGTATTCATAGCTGGGCATGGTGTCACATCCCTGGAATCCCAGCATTTTGGGAGGCTGAGGCAGGAGGATTGCAAGTTTGAGGCCACCGTGGAAAGTCCTAGGAAAGTTGTAACTCAAGGTCTCACATCTAATTAATAGCACAATTGTGAGGATATCCTAGGTCTCCCAATGTAAAGTCCAGTGGAGACTCTCAATACTATTTGTAGATTCAGAGTAGAAGGGAGACTTGCTACCCTAAAGTAGCTTTTAGACTTTCCCTACTTCTCTTTTAGTCATTTATCTTCAGAATTTGGGCTTTAACACTTCTGAATTATCAGAGGCTCCTAAAATTTGTTGCAGCCATTCATTAAGAAGACAGATTTCCCAAGCAGAATTACTTCCTACTTTATTTTCTAAACTCTTCTTTCCAGAATCTGGTTAGCAGTAGACACATCACTGGGTGAAGTGCAAGGTCATCATCACCAGTTGCAGTATCCTTGTTCATCCAGGTCTAGTGGTGTGGAACAGCCCTGGCTGCCCTATGTACCACTGCTGTCCTTTCAGTCAGGAGCCAGGTCCACTGTTGGTTTGAGGATGTTTCCCCCACCAGGGATTGATGGGAAAGCCAGAACCCTTGAGATCCCTAATAGAAGCTAAAACATCTCAGATACAGATCGCAAGCAAGTATAAATAAATTACTATTCCTGAAAGTAAGAGTTGGGAGAACTAAAGAGAATTTGAGGAAAACAGCAATTTTCTTTCAAATGAACCCAAGATTGTTGCTCACCTCAGCAGGTTAGGATCTCCTGTGAGGCTCCTGTCCAAAAGCACATTATTCCTTTTTATTTTTTTGTCTGTAGATCCAAGTTCCCCAAACCAGAGGACTGGGAAATGAAACCAGTTGTTTACAAGAGAGGTTGAGCTTGCTCATTTATACAGGGGCCCAGTACACAACTGATTAAGAACCGACAGGCAGTTAAAGTATGGTTTGCTAATGGATGTGGAACAGGCTTTTAACCTAAAAGTGAAGTCCTCTGGTCTGTCCATTGGAACTGAGAAATAAACCATGTTTTGCACACAGTTATATTTTTGAAATGTTATGTGTAGGCTCAGAAAGTTCATTCGTCATAAAGTTTGAACACTGTTAATTTGTTTCGAGCAATTTCTATTCTACCACTGAAGTCCTCCTATTGCATAACAGCAGCACTTGAGTCATCTGTTTACTTAGTTACTTCATTAAATTCTGGGTACTATAATGTTTAAATTTTATAGACTTTCCCCATTTCTCTTTCACTTAAAGAAAATCAAAACAGGACTTATCCCTGTAGTTTCCTTTCTAAAGAAGGTCCCATATGAGCAACGTTATGCTAGCCTCTGCAGTTCAGCTTTTTCTCCTTAACAAGAACACAGAAGTGGTCTTTTTTCCTCTTGAATGTGCATATTCCTGATGGAGCTTAAAACTTCCATAAATCAATAAAGTAATTGCTACATAATGACCTATTGTTAGTGTTCGTGCCCAGAATGATGTCACAAGGGGGTAATGGAGCTACTGAATCAAAAAATGGCAGCTGTTTCCAATTTATTTGAGAGTCAGTTGGACAGAAAATTAAATAAACACATAGACAAGAAAGACAAGGGCAAGTCCTTGTATTATTCTTATGATAGTTTTAATTCAATTGCAGAAGTCAGCAGGCAGCTGATATCGTGGCCCAGAGTTTCATTAATTGCCTGTCTTGCATGTCAGTGAGACAGCCCATGCTCGCTTCATCATTTTTAGCTTTTTTTATTTGCATTTTCAAACACACCAGCGAGGCATGGATCAAACTTTGCTTGTTCTTCTTTTTTTTTCCCTTGTTTTCCTAGTGCAGCCCTTCGATTCTCAGAAATGCATGATTAGGAGAAGTGACTTGTTCTTTTACCTGGATGGACGGTGTCTCTCTTCTCCCTCAGGCCAGGCAGACTAGAATTTTAAAAAATTACTCTCTCCTCCTTGGAGGAAGGCCCGAAGACTTGGATTTGTTATGGAGCCTGAAGAAAAAAGCGTCACCTGGTTTTCAGGGCTCCCCTCTACAGTGACTGGGAGCTTTGATGTGCCCTTTTGATGTTCCTGCCTGGAGGCAGCTGGGGAGGATTATCAAAAGTAGCCTTAACAGCCCAGGTTGGAGTTCCGAGGTGCAGTACTGGACATGCCATAAACACACTGGCTGAGGTGCGATGAGATTGCGGAGGTACCTCAACTCTCCTTCAAGAGTGACCTTTGGGTAGGATTCTGTTGTCAGGTGATTGATTTGCCACTTGTTATGGTTATCACTATTTTTTAATCAAATTGCAAGATTTAATTGTAACTAGAACATGATTTCAATACACTAGCCAAAGGAATTGTAGTTTTTTCCTGCAGAGCCCACTTTAAAAAAAGATTAACTTATTGCCAAAGGATCTTTGAAATGTAAACAATCCTCTTTTATTTTGGGGGTGAGAAAACAGAAGTCTAGCCTGTCAGCTAAAGATACTTCACATAAAATGATTGTTGTTAGACTGTGACTAACTTTTTTTTCATGAAGTTTATTGGCACATTTTAGGTATACAGTATGATGACATGCATCATTGGGATCTTGTACCTTTACATGATATATCTTTGTTTTTATTATTTCCCCACTCCCCTGCCTTCCCTTCAACCCCTCCATCCCTCGCTATTTACAAAGACTTTGTTTCTGTTATTTCCTTTTCTTATGTTCTTTTTCCTTTCCCTTCTTTGTTTTCCCCTACCCTTCCCTCTTCCCCTTCTCCTTTGGACCTTTTCTTCCTATTTCACATTATCTATTGTACATTTTGACCCTCATTTACACTTTAAGTTTCTCACACCAGAGAAACTATTTGGTATTTACACATGTGTGTCCTGTTGACTGTGACTAACTTAGGAGAATATCTTGAGGGTTTGTGACAAATAGCTGCAAGTAAGGATGTTTCAGATACTAACGAAGCAGGAAGAAGGAGAGACAGTGTTGTATGAGAAGGGAGGGCTCAAAAAAAGACAATGAGCCAATAAACAAGTCAATGTGGTATTTTAGACACATTGACAAGCACCATGAAGAACAGTGATGTTTATTTCACTGCTTCAGGGAAGCTATAGTGTTGGGACTGGTCTTTGGTTAAAAAACAAAAACCTCCCCGAAAAACTGCTAAGAGCAAACTCCTGCGTTAGCCAAGGACGTACACCAGCCAGGCACCAGGGATAACAAGAACACTGCAGGAGCAGAGGTCTTGCTGCTGAATGCACATTCTGTGTTGGTGCAGAGGCCATGGTAGCTGGGGGAAAATGAAAGACTTGAGTAGTTTGAAATGAGGCCAGAAAGTTGGGTGGGGTGAACAGGGGCAGATCATATAGAGACTTGCAGACCACTTAAGAGCTTTGGACTTTACTTTAATTGCAGTAATGGTTCCCAGGAATAAGTAGAGAATATGACAAGTATGATGAGATGCTGTCTCTGGACAGTTGGCAGGACTAGTTATGAGTTAGGCAAACCAGGGCACCCTAATTGAAATGCAGGCCTCAACCAAAAGCACGAATGGTTACATATTATGAGACCTTTGGGATTTCTCATGAATACTCAGAATCATGGACACGAAATCTCCACATGCAAAGGATCCTCTGCATTTAAAGTTCTTACTTTCGGGAAATGTCGACAAAAACTTTTTCCCAAAGAGCTGCAGCTGCCTTCACATACACTGTGTGTGATTCCAGTGTCAGATTCCTAAAAGCAAATTGCACATCTTGGAAGATCACCTTCATGACAGTTCTTTTGAGCAGAATAAATCACCTTCACCAGTGCCAAATATCCAGGTATTTGAAAGTGTGTAGTTTGGGTGCTTGTTAAAAGTCTTAAAAGATCTTCAGGAGGAAAGTGTTCTTTTTACTAATACGTGTTTGTAATACTAATGTTTACATTCCGGTGTGGAGTTAGCACGCATACAGAACACATCTTAATTCCTTTGCTCGTCTACTTTCCCCACCTTCTTCCCTCCTCCCTCTATCTCTGATCTCCTTACTATTTGAGAAAGCTCTATCTCCCTATTTCTTATTATCTTTTATTTTGCTCATTATATTCTGGGTTTCTCATATAAGAGAAAAGATGTGATATCTAAGTTTGTGTGTCTATTTTATTTCACTGAATATTGTCTCAAGGTGCACCCAATTTCCTACAAATGACTCAAGTCTATCATTCTTTATGGGAGAGTCATACTCCATCGTATATAAATACCACATTTTCTTTATCTATTTTTCTGTTGGTGGACATATAGGCTGGTTTCAAGATTCAGCTATTATGCGTTGTGCTACTATAAACATGGGTATGCATGTATCGTTGTAATAGTATGTCTTTAACTCTTTTGGGAGGAAGATGTATAGAAGACGAATATCTGGGTCAAACAGAATTTCTAGTTTTAGTTTTTTGAGGAATCTTCAGGAGGAAAGTTTAAGTTCACAGTTATGCAACAGTTAGGAACATGGCAAATTGCAGTTCAAAGTTTTAATCTTATTTTTTTATAATGCCTTAAAAATAGGAACCTAAGGTACCTCTAAGGCAAAATAAGAAGAAATCATGTGTATTAGGAATTGCAGAGAGAAGCAAATTGCTGTACTTCATTCCTAGAGAATAGGAGAATAAACTTTCACACTGGGCAGATACAATGGAAGGAGATTGTAGCTGTGCTGGAGGAATTCAAATGAAGAGTTAGTTTTGGAAGGCTCAAGACCCTGTCCTGTTTTCCTCATGGAAGTTGAGTGCCTGAAGTAGGGAGATGGAAGAAAGGGCCTGGATATTATTACTATGAAGCAAAAACGGAACAGGCTAAATACAAAACTTTTTCCTTGATCATTTTAGAAGATTTCAGCAATTGCATTATTGCTAAAAGAGGCATCCATTTTTGAAAGTTGAAAGTAAGCTGCCAAGAGGTTTCTGACCTGGAGATGCAACTCAGGATGGGTTCAATCAGAGGAGTACCAGATAACCACTCGGCCCTATAAATGAGGGAGTTCCTTTTCATTTCGTCTATTCTTAAATTTGTCTTTACTTTGTTTTTGTCATCATGTGGAAGAGTCATGCTTGATTTAGTAATTTAATTACCCTAAATTGGAAGAAAAGTTATATGTGGGAATTTTAGCATTGAAATATATGAGGGTTTAAATTTCAGGTCACCCATCATAAAAGTTATGACCTTAGAATGTTATTTAACCTCCTAGGGTTGGGCTCCTTGTCTACAAAATGGAGCAGGTAGTGGTACCTACTTAATTCTAAATGCCCAGGGTACTTTAGCCATCATTAATGACTATTAAGAATAATTTGGGTGAAGTGTGTATTTCATCAACCCTATGATAATGCACGGATGGATCTGCACAATTGGTGGCACATGATACAAACTGCCGAGACATTTATTAAGACGTGCAGTACTTCCTCGAGTGGTAGGATGGAGCACACTTTCGCCCCTGTGATCACTGGGCGACTGTAATGTACGAGGTGGGGGAGGGTTTTCTAGGAAGGAAAATTTGCCTGGGAGTTCTGAGGGAGCCCTCAGCCTTGTGTCATTCACACTGTGGATGTTTCCTTGACTGGGCCAATTTTGGCTCGAAGTGTGGGAGTGGAATGATGCTAGATCAGTTCTATAATTGCGGAGGCATGAACAGCACTGCTGAATTCCTAGTGAGTATTTGTCACATTGGCCTAGAATCTTGAGCCTTTGAGGTTACAACCTCTGGTTCCTTTATTAACTCAAACAGATCTCCCAAACACCTCTCATGTTGTACTTTCTTTCTCTTTAAAAATGGAATTCTGAAACATGATTTGGAAGAAAAAAGGTAATATGTTTTTATTGTTCATATTTTATTTAACAGAAAAGGAACACATGCAGAAGAACCGAGCCTCCTCCCTTTCCTCCCAGGGCCTTTACAGGTTATGATTTGAGTATACTAACATGGTTTCAATACATCATAAGGTGTCTGGAAGCCAGTCTTTTAGATATAGTTTTAGCAACTGTCACTAATAGTAATTTCAATTACATATCCATGAAATCATGAGATGCATTTGTTACAGCGTATTCTTTTAAAGAAAAGAGACTAGACTAATGAAGTAGTAATAAAAGGAAAATAACGGAGGATGTAAAGTTGCCCAGAGTCACCAAGTTTTCACTTGATATTGCCACTAAATTAATTTGTCCTCTTCTGACTAATTTGTCTGCCATATACATAAAAGACTTCTACATGGAAGGCTTGTTTTTCTTCTGGATTTTTAGTATCCCATTCATACAGCATCAAAACATAACATGAATTGCTTCGGTGATGTAAAAAAGTAATGATTGTTTCTAAGTAACCCTGTTGTCTTTCCATCTGAGCTCCTCTTTTAAAGCTGCTTAGTTCTGTATGAGATTTGCTCGTAAGTCAGGTTTTATGAATCAAGAAAGCTCTGTATGGTCTTGCTAAAGCGGCATGTGCTGCTAATTTCTTTTTACACTTTCACTTTCTTAGACACATGCACACACTTGTGGGTATAAGCACATACCCTATTAGCTTTTTATACTTAATAGGGCCCTTGGCATTTTTGACTTCTAGACTAATTTGTTTTATTCTGCTGCCCTTCTGTTGTAGTCAGAAAAGCAAGTTGCCTTAGAGTTAAGTGCCTTGTGATCATCCTACATGAAGGGCACTGCACAAGTCTTATCATCTGATGGATAAGCCATTCTCCTCCTCCCTGCTCTGTCTCCCTAGTCCCTGGAATTTAAAGAGGAATGAAGCTCGATTTACTATATTCACATTGTTTTGATTGTGACTTACTTTATCTTCTCCAGCTCATTAAGCTCATGGATCTGACATTCCTCACAGAAATATTCAAAACCAAAAAGGAAGAAATTCACTCATCAAGGGAGCCTTATCGAGGTGTTCTCTTCTATAATGTGCATGACTTGACTATATATTCACGTGTTAAGATTCTATTTTTATTTAAGCTGAGTAGGTAGCTCGGTGGTAGAGTGCTTGTCTAGCATGCAGGAGGTCCTGGGCTTGATCCCCAGCACTGGAAAACGAAACATCATATCTAGATTAATCCCAACTCAAGTTTCATACAACACTAAAGATGGGGCTCCTACATCAATGTCCTCGGAAACTGAGATATGAATGAATTGTATTTTCCTTAAGAACTCACTGAGTCTGATTTTCCAAGTGAATCAGGGTCATATTTTGGTAATTACAGTCAATAATAATTAATCATCCCCCACCCATGGGGTATTATTTGCAGATTCTACCTCAGTTGTTATTTCATCTTTGAGTGCCCTGAAAGAGCTAATTCAATGCTGAACATTTTTAAGAAGGCATGATTTACTAAAATAAATTAACAATACAGTAAAAAAACTAATGGATGTCCCTCCATTTTTGTGTCAAGGTTGAGCTCATTGAATTGTCCTTGGTAAAATATTTAATATAAAAGTTGATTATACTATGTGAATATGTTGTATGTGTATTAAAATTTTATTTCTAAAGAACTTATGATTTTTTGTTTTTGGTACCAGGAATCGAACTTGGGTCCTTGCTCTTGCGCAGCAGGAGGTGAAACCACTGAGCTAAATCCCCAGCCCGCACTTACGGTTCTTAAACACATGATTTCTTACACATTTAGAGCATATTAATATAATTCAGATTATATGGATGTAAATTTTTAATAGTACATAATACATTCCTATTGAGATTCATCATTATGTCATTAGGATTTTCTTCCTAAGCAAATATCTTTTCCAGCTATATATAATTTTGTTATTTTTATGAAGAAGTATTTTGTCAGCCTAATAATAGCATTCTTGCAAATCTATAAGCAAGCATTGAAAACTTTATTTCCCACAACAAGGCCATTGTTATTATTGGAAAATAATATATGTACATTCTTTCACTATGAGAAACCCAGATCGAAACTTATTAATTCATTTTTACAGACACTTGAGTTTCTATCATTATAATATTTTCTTTTAAAAAACCACTGCTGACTTTTATCATTCTTTGCACGAGCCTCATATTCCACATTTTTTGGCTACGAGGTTCTCCATTTTGCTTTCTTCTTTGCTCCTGTATCCTAGACAGCAATAATATTGCCTGGTTTATACTTCAAGCCAAAAATGAGATTATACAATCCATTTTAATCCATAATTAAGACAACCAATCCATTTCTTCCATATTTTCCTAAAGCACAAATTAAACATTTCATGTAAACATAGCACTCTATTAGATGGTTCTAAAGATATACTTATTTGAAGGAATTATTTACCTCAAGAGCTTTAAACTACAAATATTACCTTCTCAGCACTTTTTCAGAAACTATAGCTCACAAGGAATCTGTACCCAGTATTGTAATGAGGAAAATCCCTTCATTTCCCTTTTCCTGCTCTCTGAGCCGGGTTAGATACTCTCTAAATGGGAAGCAACACTGGAATATCTATCTATCTATCTCTGAATCTTTACCACTGCTTAAAGGACCACCAGTATGACACATTGCTGCTCACTGTTACCAAGGATTAAACTTTCTCATATTGACGTCTTTTTCCTGTGGTTGTAGAGGATCTCTCATATGTTCAGACCAATCTTCATTCCGTAGCCAGGACTTACCATGTTGTCTGCACCACAGAAAGTCAACCAGAGGTAAAGTTGATGAAATTCTGAGAACATTACGTGTGATAGCCTGGCTGACTCTTAAGATCACGCCTCCAGGAACACCCATTTTGAAGAGGGGATTACAAGGCATCTAGAGTCAACTTTGCCCATCCAGAAATGCAGTTATTTGACCACCCAGAGATTATGACACTCTGAGGCCTTAAGCCACATAAATTAAATTTTACTGAGTTAATATTAAGCTGAAATAAAAATGTCTAGATTTGTTTAACTTTCTAAAGCGACACTGCACAATAGTAATCTTTTTCACAAATACAAGTTTCAACATGCATTCATCAGCAAACATCAAAATTCTTCATTGCTCTGATCCCCCATATGAAGATAATTTTATATATTTTTGAAAATTATGTTTATATATGTTAAATACATAGAAATGCATGCTTGTTCTATACTTAAATATTATATGTATTTTGTTCATATGCATATGTAGTTCAGATAGTTAAGTAATCAATTAATATTTACAAAGTTTTCTTACCCTGTCAGATCATATCCTAAGCGATGGAAAGATAACTATGTATGAGACAGGAAAGGGCCTAACTCCTAACTTTTCTGAGCTTATGATGTAGAAAGAGATGGAAAATAAGCAAATAAATGAATGAACAAGATGACTTCAGATTGTGATAAATATTGTGCAGAGAGCAAAACTTGGAAATGTAGTAGGAGAGACTCAGATAGAGGATGGACCCCGTCAGACCAAGCGGTCAGGAAAGGCTTCCTGCAGGAAGTGGGTCAAAGAGATCTAAATGCTGTAAAGAGCTTGGGTGTATGAAGGCCCCCAAGTGCAAAGTCTAAAAGTCAATATGAAATACTCTCATTTCAGTAGGAAAGGTCACATTGAATGAGGGAGGGGAAAGTACTGCAGAAAAAAGTCTTGGAGTTTCGCTGTGACCAGAGTTATGTGTGCCGGGTTAAGCCCTGGATTTCCATTATAACTACAATGGAAAGACAGTGAAGAGTTAAATAGGGAGGAAATGTTTTCTGGTTTACATCTGAAAGATTTCGGAAAAAGAATTTGGGGGAGGCAGAGGAAGTAGAGGTTAATTAAGGAGGCTAGTTCAGTAGTCCAGGTAGCCTGGAATAGCATCCTGGTTGAGGTGATGGGAGACAGATTAAGGATATGCTTTGGAATTAGAGTGACAGATCATATCTGTGTAACACAGGGATGGAAATGAAAGAGTATACTTGACATTATGACTCAGTCATCTGAACAAATGAGAATTCCACTTGATGAGAGGAATCTAATTGGGACATGAAAAGTTTGTCACTAGTTATATTAACTTTGCAATGCATGTTGCCTAAGTGGAAGTGTCAAATGGACAGTTGAATATATAAATCTTTAACTCAGGATTAAAAATGGAATTTTGAGTGTCATTTGAATATAGATGTATTGAAAACCATAGGTGTGACTGAGATCCCTCGGAAAGACTATGTAGATGTAGAAAAAGGGGACAAAGAATAAAGCATCAGGGAATCCTGATGTACAGAGATTGAGCAGTAAAGTCAGCAAAGCAAAATGAGATGAAACAGCCAGTGAGGTGGAAAGAAACCTAACAGGTGAGGTGTCATGGTGCCCCAGAAAAGAAAATGCTTCACAGGAAGGAAGTTGAATGCCGCCAATGGTCCATGTCATGTTAGGACATATAATGGAATTGCGAAGATTGAGATCATCGAGAACTGAAATGAGAGAATCATACTAGAGGTTGGGGAAAGAAGTGTACTGGAGGTTATTTTTCTGACTTTTAAAATATTTCTGCTTAAAGACCCAAAATTGTTCTTTCGTAAGTGTTAATTCAATAAACAATTCAATATACAGTTTAAAAATATACACTGCAATGGTTCCCATGAAACAATTTCAGAGGAGATAGAACAAGTTGTTCTTTTTCTAGTGAATATTATGATCTGTGATGGGGAATATTTTTTTCTGACCTAGTCGATTTTTAAGTTGATTTTTATTAGAGTGAATGGTTTTAGTAGGTAGCACACTACTAATGGGGAACAGTGAGTTTTAAAATAAGTTTATGATCTATATTTTCTTGGTGTCTTTAGTATCTGAGTGATTACTTTTCCCCTCGTTGAGTTCTAAGATTATCCAAGGAAAATGCTATAACCTGTAAAATACTTGAAGCATCTCCTTAAGAAGACCCCCATGGTGACTCAGTGTCTTCAGGCTCAGGGATGAGGTAATGGCCATGTGGGTTCCTCTCCGGGTCCCTGGATGGTGCTTTGCTCATGTTGCAAGTGTCCCACTAAGCTCCCTGATGCTGCCCTATTAGTATCCCATGACATCCCAGAGACACTGTAGTCTGTCTGCGTATACAGGCCAACTACAGCTTGGTAGGTACTAAAGAGATCAACAGCTGCCTCTGTTGTTGAAGCAGACAGGTCTTGGCGATGAAGGCTGGGAGCATCACACTGCCACAGCTGAAACTAGCTCACTCTGACCTGGCACCTGCCCTGCCAGAAGTCTGTCTTCCTTCCGACTTGGTCACCTCAATGGGCTATGGATGAAACTCGAATTTTAACAGATGGAAACAGGGAATCCCATTTTGTCATCAGCATTGTACTTAAGATGAGTGACTTCTGCAGAAAGCAAGGCTTGTCCCTTTTATAATGATTCTTCTTTGCCTCAATTTCAGGGGGTTACATTTGCTGAACTGCTTCTCAAATTCTGATGGGCTTTCTGTCTGTAGCAGACAGCCTGATAAAGAGTGAATGACTGGGGGAGGGGGTCTTATTTTAGAAAAGACTTTGAGTATTCTTTGAAGCTTGCTGGGTCTCACCTCTACTCTGTCACCTTTCTCTCATGCTGTCTTTATATATGAAACAATTTCCATAAGTTACCTCCCTCTCTGCGGCCCACATGTTCCTCAAAGCTGTTCCCGTGGGCTGTGTGCTCCTTCTCTGCCAAGTTTTCTGTCCTTTCCCATGCTCCTGACATCCCTCCTTTCTCCAGGATATTTTTTGAAGTGTTAGAGGAAATCAGAATTTACTAGGCGTTGGGAAGAAAGTCTTTGGCCTTAATGAAGGTAACTTCAGGTTAAATTCTTTAGAAATGGTGATCATGTGTTTTACAAAAGAACTTCAAATAGTATTTACTTTTTCAATTGATCAATTTTCCTGTTCCTAACTACTGTGTATATTAAATTTCAAATATGAGCATCTACCAGATATGCACATTTAAATGTTTCTGATATATTAAATCTCTGCCAGTTTCTCGCAAAACAGAAACAACACAAGGAAGTTTACAGGTTCAGATGTGAAAAAATAGTTAGAAAGTATTATAATAATCAAATTATTTCACTTTTGGTTTCAATATCATTAGGTAATAAAATTTGTACTCACAATCACACATATATTTTTAAAAGTAGCTTGGTAATATTGTGACAAAACATATTTGAAGCAAGCAAATCGTGTGTATATGCTTAAAACATAAATTTTAGGTAACATTTGGTATGTTATACTCAATTTTCCATGACCTACAAGAAAGGTTTAGAATGTAAGTCTGTTTGGCTCCTATTGTTTCATTCATAATTATACCCAACAGCTCTTATACACAACTTCAGATCCTGTAGCCTCAACTATTTCTTATACTTGCACACTGGGACGAGCAGGTTGCATGTGTTCTCAGAATCCTTATGCAGAAGCAGTCTGCCATCTAAGCTCAGACTCATACCAACTACTGACCCTTCTATATGTTCACAGAGGTGGGAGAAACCGTGGGACCCCATCTATTCTCATGCATGTGTAACCCACAAGTGCAAGGGATGTGTTGCCCGACCCGGCAAAAATTTGCCAGTAGTAGGTGAATAAATTATTTCTCTATTCTTTATTATTCCCCTTGAGGACAAAGCATCATCCTAAGATGCAGTTTCAGAACTTGACAGGGGAAGCAGTCAGTTGCATGTAGCAGTGGCCCACCCAATCCTGCATCTTTATATTGGCTCTTTCTCCCTTCCTGCTTCCCTGGCCTTCTTCCTAATAAGGAAATAAAAATCCTTAAGCCGTGGTGGTTCTGCTTTATGGGGAACTCAGACTTTGACAAAGGCTTTTGAAGTCTCGGCTAAAACCTGAGAAGCAGAAGAGTTGTATTCAGTGGCCTGATACACCCATTTCCTGGGTTTGGTGAAGTTATAGCTGATTTCTTACAAAGGGATAGCCCTTACCCCGGAGGTGGAGGAATGTGTAAGTAGAATCACAAAGATAGTAGATAAACAAGTCTTCTCTGATCTTGACTAAGGCAATGGAACATCCAAAGTCATGAGACTTGAGAAATTTAAGGAGGGTTCTGCTGGGAAAGAGATTCATTAACTTGCTGAAGTGATTTTTTGATGTTAAGTATGCCTTTGATCATTAACCAGTTCACCTTTATTCCAGGTATACTGTGATACAACAGGGTAGTATTTAGTGTTCAAGTTTAGCTTCAGTTTAGAGGCTCAGGGCTGGAAGGAAAGTTACCAAGATTATGCTGTTAGTGGTGCAGCCAGGACACCAATCCTTAAACAAACTTGTGTCCCTTTGCAGTCTGATGAAGTTCCTAATCATTACAGTATCCCCTTAGATGCTCCAGACCATAAATATTTTTATCAAATTATTCCTAATCTCTAACCATACCTAGAGTCTTCCAGGTAAGCATTTACAGCATATTTAGATATTATAAATTTGAAGACATTAATATTTTTCTTTATATTTGTTCTAAAAGCATCTGATGTCTAAAAGCTTCTGATAGGGTACAAGTATAGGGTAAACATAAGTGAAATAATGTATAGTAAAATAAGTAAAAATTAAATCTTGAATGCAATCTTTTAAGAGTCTATATATTGGACTATATTTTAAAATTGTAACATTGACCAATTTATGGCTTACTGGTAAATCTTAGGCAAATTGTCTATTATTTCTTCAGACTGTCAAGTGTATTTTGTAATTTATCTGTGCTTTACTTCATTTCTGTGGATTTAAGCATGCACCTATATACACACATACATATTACTACATATATTTTGTAAAGGCTTTTGCTGTTCAGAGTTGGGCCAGTGCTTTTCTTAAAATTAATTTTAGTTCTTTACTCAGATTTTTCTGCCCTCAGTTACTGTTTCAAGTCTAACTCTAGTTAGAAGGATAAAAACACTGCATTTTCCACTTTGCAGCCTGTAACTCTGTAACTTTGATTTTCAAGACTGACAGAGCATTCCCTGAAAGGTGCTCAAACCAGAAATATGGATGTGAAAATAGCTGTTTGTAGGACAAGCAACAATTACAAAGAAGCACAGTTGTGTGTTAGGAACGGTAGTGAATACTTTTTACCAATTCAGGCTTCCAGGAAAACGATTATCACATTTTGAGAATGGAAATGCCTCAATTTACAGTGCACATAATTTTTTATTTCCCAGTAAACATTCAGCAATGCAGCAGTTTGCAAAGAACCTATTTTCTCACTAACCATTTTTCTAATTCTTAAAAAAGAATTACTAAGTGAGATTTGCCTGACTCTATAGCAGTAATCAGAGACCACCCAAGCATAGTTTTTACAAGGCCAAATTTATAAAAGAATGTTGTTGCCTGAGGTTATCAGAAGGAAAATAAGGGGCTATTTATTAAGTTATAATGATGAAAAATGTAACTGGCCAGGCATGCTATGTTTCCTTAGAATAACTACACTTTGCTATGACTCATGATCCTTCTAACTAAAATATTTAACAAAATTTGCAGTGTTCTAAGTTGAGATATAGAAGGCTGAAACAAACCTGAGCTCTGTCTTGACTGCAATCCCACATGCTTTAGGCAGAAAAAGTTATCCGTTTCCGCAGAAATACGACGTGAATTGCATGTTTTTGTAGGTGCAAATTGGTAATTGGACATCAAAACAATGTAGTTATCCCATTGAAAAGGTGCAAATTGGCAGTCATATTGCAGACATCAGCAGAGGAGAGGACACAAGGCAGGGAGCACACAATGAAAACCTGCATCGCTACTGCTGCCTGCTAGAGAGCTTGTATTTCAAGAAAGAGAGATCATAGAAAAGACAGAAGACATTTTAGAGATCTCACTGGAAAACATTTTTTTGTGTTTTCATCTCCTGTCTGCATTCCATACATTAAAAGTATGTCTGAATTTTTCATTTTAAAGGGTCCCAAATAACTAGTCCAAAAATAAATTAAAAAGGCAATGTAATGATAATATGGTGTAAACATTTGTGCTGAAGGCTTCATAAATAACAAAGTTTATATATTAGCTTTGATACTTGCCACGAGAATGGGAGCCTGTTTTGGAACTCAACTTTTCAGTCGTGATTGTCCCATGTAGTGTTTATATAACAGGGATACATACAGTAAGAATGTTCTAGTAGCTGTCTAGTGATATGTTAAAATTCCACTTGAAACTTAGAAGACTTGTAGTCCAATCTCATTATGGTAGAATGGTTGTGTTATTAAAATATATATACAAGTAAGACATGAGGATATGGGGGAAAAAGGAAAAATATATCAAATCCATCTGGAAGAAAAAAATGACTAACCCTTATACCAACAGGAAGAGGCTGAGAATTACTAGAAGAACAAGTATAAAGACACCGTAAATCAAACAGCATATAGTTTAGAACTTCAAAACTCAGAAATTTTCATCTATTATTAATTATGATAAAAAATTCTATCTCAGAATATTTTACACAGCCACTATTGCCAAGAAAATCTACATCTTCCTGAGCTAAGGAAAGTTGGAAATAAGAACTGCTCTACACTTCCAGTGAAATTGGATAGCCATTAATAAAATATTCCAATGCCTTTGTACATTTTTCTTTTAATTAAAAACCCACATTTTAAAGAGAAGACAATTTATTATTTCAATAGCATTTAAATATTTAATGGGACTACAATTAAAACAGCCACATATAATGTGATAACTTAGCATGAGCTTCAAAAAAATTATTTTTGCTATTAGATTGTGATTTTTTTGCCTGTGTTATATGTAAGTGTACCTAGAATAGAAAGTCTAAAAAAATTTAGAAAAATTAATATTAAAGATTTTATTCTGAACTACCCAAGACCTTTATTAGGTTCTTTATTAACCTTCTTATTAACCTGTTAAGTAAGTTTCTTATTAGTCTATATAGCCAATAGCAGGGTAGACTTTGCCACACTACTTTCAGTGGTCTTTGAACTAATTAGGAGAGTGAGGGACAGCTAGACTTTTCTTTATCTGTAACCAATCCATATCGGCAGACATTCTTTCCACCCAGCATCTACATTCCAATTAACATCATAACCTCATCTCTCATTTCTGGTAATAGAATGATATGGGAGCATAGATCATCGCTAACCTCAAAAGTCTAGAAATGCTATTTAAACTTTGTTTTGGCTAGAAAACCTTAGATTGAGCTGAGTTTTCTTATGTGTTGTAGATTTAAGAGTTTAGAAGGGGAATGTGTGTGTGTGTGTGTGTGTGTGTGTGTGTGTGTGTTCAGGAAAAGGAATCTTTTTTCCTGAGTATTGGTTTGTTATAGTATAAGTAGATTTGCCAATCCTTCAATAAATGAAATTCTTTTGGAAACAAAATCAGGGATACCAGGGATTCCAAAAGCTGCAAGTGCATAGGAAATGATTGCTTAGTGAGAGATTAAAATCTTAGAGTCCCACCTCAAAGTACAGATAACTCCTCCTCCCTTTGAATCTAGAGATACTCTGAGCTGACCACACTGTCTTCAGAAAATCACTAAACTTTTTTAACCCCTGGCTATCTCATCTATACACAGTGATATTAATAACTAAAAGCTTAAATTTTCAGGTTGTAAATAACTTACATGTAAAACTGGGATAATATTTGCTGAAGTAATAAACAGTGTTCAATACAGTGTAGGAAGGTATTATTCATTCAACTATAGTTTTATTCAAGTTCTTCAATTAGTAAAAAGTACTTAAATGGGCTTTTGGGGAGGTGAGGTGATACCGATCAGTTGATTAATCCACTGAAGAATTTATAGCTAATGTGATGTTGGCAAGTGGAGCCTGATGGGAGGAAGTAGGTCACTGAGGGCGTGGCCTGGCAGGGTCTATCTCCCTCTCTCTTCCATTGATTGCTTCCTGCTTCCTGCTGCCATTCCATGAGCAATTCTCCTCTTCCCTGCTGTCCTGTCCTTGAGCCAGCCAGCTGAGTATGAACAGAGACTTCTACAAACTGTAAGCCAAAATAAACCTTTCCTCCTGTAAGTTGTTGGTGCCTGGCATGGTGTCTTAGCAACAAGAAAGTAAGAGACATAATTTTCAGATCGCTGTATTTTTTAAAAATTTCTGTCTAAAGTTTTATCGTGGAAAAATGAAAGACAATATCATCTTCCAATAAATTAGTGGAATGAAGTTATAAACCAAATTTTAATAAGCAAAAATAATTGTGGACTACAAGTGAAACTTTCTCACCATTTAACAATAATAATCATGTAGAAATGTTCATTTAACAGTGCATTACAATGCTCAATAAATATCCCCATCAGTATGTAAAAATTAAAATGATTTAGTCTTATTGTGGAAATCATACTAAATATCTAGAAAAACCTCCTTTCATTTCACCAGATAGATTATTTAAACTGTTCAACAGTAAATTTTGTGTTTTTGGATAACTATGAAACAGATATGAAATAATTTATTAAAATCAGAAAAAGGAAAAAAATGAGGACAATTGTAAAATGTACACAAAGGAAAGATGTTCTGGAAATGTTTTCCATTGTGCTGTATTTAATATTTGAGCTTCCTAAAAATAGAGCAGCAAATACATAGGTGCATTGGACTTAGGTCTTGGATTACAAGATCTCAGTAGACAAAAGGAAAAGAAACACAGATCAACGGAAGCTTATGTAAAAGTCTCAATAAATAATGTTTCATCCTATTAGTTAGGTGAGTAATACTATATATGGCTGTGTAGGTGTCTTAGTTACTTTTCTCATTACTGAGACAAAATATCTGACACCCACAAGTTAAAGGAGAAAAGGTTTATTTTAGCTCACAGTTTGCAGAGATTTCAGTATGTAGTCGGCTGGCCCCAAGGCAGGGTGGCATGGCAGAGGGGCATCACAGAGGAGAAACTGTTCATGGCAAGGCAGTCAGAAGGCAACAGAGCAGTGAAGCAGTGAGGCAGCAGCAGCAATCTTCCCTTTCCCTTTTATCCCATCCAGGCTATAAGCCTGGTTTAACTTGGCTCATGGTTTCAGCAGCTTTTCCATGGCTGAAAGGGAGGAACATCTTTAGGGAAGGGTGTGGCAGAGCAAAACTTCTCATTTCATGCTGGTCAGGAGGTGGAGCAGGAGAACTGTGCCAGGAAGGGGCCAGAAACCCAGTATAGTATCCAAGGTCATGTCTCCCATGTCCAGACATGTCCAGAAAGGTGTTCTACTAGTCACCGAGGTAGCTCCCAAGCCAATCAAGTTGACAATCTTAACCTTCACATTATTCAAAAAGAATAACACATAAACCAAAGAGATAATTTATTTAACAAAGACTGCAATCTTGAAGTTCCCTTGCGAATTGCTCAGTGCAACTTCTTCATATGAAAATCTCCTTGGGAAATCAAAGTCAGATAATAAACTTGCCTAGTGAATGTAGAATTCCAGGAGACTAGAGCTGAGTGTTTAGATGATACCTAACAAAAGACTACATGGCAAATCTGAAGAACCCCACATTTCTTTGACTGTGAGTTAATGTGCTCAGTCCCTTTGATAATGCAAAACATACCAAGGGTACATTCCTAGCACCCCTGCCTAATGACATTGCTCACAGCCAGTGAAAGTTTCAACCCCAGCAACATTGGTTCTCCCAACAGTGTTCATTATTAACATTCATTTCACAGTAGTTACAATACAAAATACCTTCTTGGGAAATCACAGTTCCATGCTGGATTATAGGAGCCACTGTGTCCTCCTCAGTGGTTCAGTGTGGCCCTGAACTATAGTTCCACCATTAAAGCTCACGTCAGAGCATCACATCTCACCCAGGCAGCTACATTCAAGTCTCAGCTCATGGATGGCAAACTACTCAGCAGGTCAGATCCAGCCTATGGGAATGTTTTGTTTTGGAACTAATATTCACAAGCCTAACAAAAGCAGAATTTCCTTCCTTTGTTTAAAAACAAGAAGATTGCAATATAATAGCAGATGTTTAGTTGTCTTGAAACACTGAAAATTTGGAAGATCTGAAAATACTGGACTCGTATTTCCATATGATAACAATCAACTGGATTTCAGCCTCCAAGCCAGGTGACATACTTCATACTTCATATTGCAGTAAGTATAGGATCAAGTATGGAAGTTCACCATTCTATCATTGACTCCATGGCTGCTCCTTCTACATGAAGCATGTGTATTTTCTCCTATACAACAGTCCCCTCTAGTCTCTTTCATCCATCAACATCACCTTCCCACACCCATAGACTTTTGGATTTGTAACCGGGTCTAAAATAAATAGACCCCTTCAATCTCATTTCCCTGAAATTCATTCTCCTAACTTCTACACAGTGATCTCAATCACTCAAAGCAAAAAAAGAAAAAAGATCATGTCTTCATCTTCTCTAAGTCCTTTAAAATTTTTCTCACTGTGAAGGATGAGAAGTCCTAATTCTTCATATCCCAGAAAAGATTCAACACAACTGAACAGGCAAGGATTGGAACAAATATGAATCCCAATGCATAAGAGCTTTCAGTTTTCATAAATTTGAGCAGCTTGGAGGAAAGAGAGTGGTGCCAAAGGTGAATAGGAATAGTAAAAAGTAATCTACCATGGAGAGAGAGGGAGCAGACAATAAGCCGAGCTCTATGAAAGAAATGGTGTGTAGGGTAGGTGGATATGCAATTACTCAGAGACTTCCGATGACTAAGATGATTTGAATCTACTAAAACAATTGCATCTTATAATTAATTTTAAATTGTCTCTGTGAGATGTATGGCAATCCATGTTTGTTATACTCAAACTTTCAGTAACTAGCTGGCTCACCAGCTTTTCTGTTAGGGATGCTTTGGGAAAATGAGTTCAAAGTATGGGAACATGGAGAAGATGACCATGGCAACGAATGTAAGATAAAAACTAACTGTTCATGGGAGGCAAGAAAATAGCAGGAGTAGCTACCATGACTAAACTGCAGACTCCCAAGTGATTGAGGGAATTCTGAGTTTCTCACAATATGGAAGTTAGAGGCTAGAGCTATCGTATTGATTCTGATGAAATCATCTTCCCAATGGCTGGTGATTTGAGTTATTCAGTCAATAGACTTGAGTTACATCTGGCCCACATTTGTGATCTTGTCCCTGCCTATACCTGTACCCTATTCCGCTTACCTCTACTTCATGATATTCATCAATCCCTACACCTTTATGTCTCATTGACCATCCATGTACCATGCTAGCTTCCAACAGAATGAGTAATACTCTCTTGATCCATCCACAAATTCTTAGCACTCAATTTATTCCCCATGGATACCTCCACAATTATACGGCCCCTGACTTCTCTCCTTTGCATTCAGTATGCCTTAGTCATGCTGAGCTTTTTCCCAGCCTCATAAAGGACAATGCTTTATAATATACTCCAAGGTAAAATGCTGATCCCTATACTTAGAATTGTTTAGCCATTCAACAATTTATTCAACAACAATTCAGCAATCAGTGTTTGTATGCAAGGTGTACCACTAAACAATGAATTAAGAGTCTCTGCTTTGTGTTGGTATTTAATAAGAAAGAGATTACAAATAAAGTAAGTAAATTATATATTCCATTAGAAAATTGTATGTATAATGAAAAGCAAGGTAATAAGATAAAGGAAATGGAGGAACAGAAAAGAGACTGTGTGTTAGTCAGCTTTTCATCACTGTGACAAAATACCCAAGAAGACCAAACTAAAGTAGGAAAGATTTATTTTGTTTCTCAGTTTCAGGGATTTCAGTCCAAGGTCTCATGGCTGTACTTGGGCCCATGATGAGACAGAAGATCATGGTGGGGGTATGTGGTAGAACCAAGAGGCTCACCTCATGGTGAACAGCAAGGAGAGGGAGAGGGAGAGGGAAAGGGAGAGGGAAAGGGAGAGGGAGGGGGGGAGGGGGAGGGGGAAAGAGAAAGAGAGAGAAGAATGTGTAGTCCCCAAGGTCATACCTCCATGATCCACACCCTTCAATTAGGCCCCACCTCCTGTTTCAGTCACTTCCCAGTAATGCTATCAAGTTATCTGTTCCTCTACAGGATCCTGGTAGATGTATATATGATAAAATGAACACACCCTTCTTAGGGCCCCAGAGGGTCTAATACAAAGAAAAAGTCATGAACCTAAGCATTCATTAGCTTCATGGTACTTCTGCTTCTCTAATTCTTGTTAGGTATACTTTTATCTTTTTCTTATGTTCCTTTGGACACTAGCCTCTATTAGTAATAATTTTTTCTTGTATCCTTTGTCATTTGCCAGTCATTAGACCCATACTCTTGAAATCCTGCATTATGTATTGATCACTTTTCTTGATTGAAGTATAGTTAGATAATCAGAGCTGGAATTCTTCATATTCCTCATGATTCCAATGTAATCTTATAAATGTAATCTTTGGGATGTTTTAAATCTGGTGGTGGAGAAAGCATTAGATGGACATGAGTGAATCTAACATATTGTCTCTTAGGCCTGGATGGCAGGACCAACCACTACCAGATAGGGAGTTTTCTAGGATTGATAGTTTAATGTTTTATAAACAAGATACCTAGAGAAAAATCAGTGCTATTTTCTGGATTATAGCTTATTACCATGATGTGAATAGGGCTAGTCAAACTGGGAGTAGATTATATAGTCCAAGGATAAGCTTTACCTCAAATGTGTCAAAACATAGCACTCAGAGCTCATGTTGTGGATGAACACGTTACAGTCAATATTTTACCATAAAACCTTACAAGCTATACTGAGGTTTGTTGTTGCTTGCCTGTCCTGTTACCTGAGAATAGCCACAAACTATGAAATGTGTTCTAGAATTGGAAAAATGTACTTATGTTTTGTTATAGCATTTCTCACATAACACACGATTCCTTTCTGCACCTCAGTTTAAGCCGTGACAGCAGAAAACATGTCTCCTGAATCTTTGAGTTCTTCCCCAACAACCATTTCATTTTCCCTTAACCTATTGCTTGTAGCTTGAAATTTGGGTTTAATGTGTGAAACAATGAATAAATAATCGATTAGATATTTTACTTCCTCCTGAGAAGATTTTTGCTTGTAGTTAATCTCAACTATTTCAAGCTTACTATTTTAGCTAGTAAATTATATTGGAAAACTGTGGCCTGCTACTCAATACAGATTGACCATTCCAATCCAATGGGGCTATTAATCTTGATTGACAGCTTAGTTGTTTGAGAAATGCCTAGGAGATTAATGAAGCGCACTTCTGTGGGTGTCTGGGTGGGTCATGAGGAAATGACCCCTGGCCCCTTCCATTTGGGCATTCTTCCTCTGCTCTCTGATTCCTGGTTGCTAAGAGTTGGGTGGCTTTTTTTCCACCATGCCCTTTTGCTATGATGTTCCTGCCTTGGAGCCAGGAAACCATGGACTGAAACCTCTGAAACTGTGAGCCATATAAACCTCTCCTCCTTTAAGTTGTGATATCTGCTTTTTTTTTTTTTGTCTTAGTAATGCAAACGTGACAAATATATCCAAAAATCCAAAATCTGAACGGTTACACAATTACAAAATTTCTGAGCATTGAAATGATACTGTGAGTAGAAAATTAAGATATTATATAAAATCACCTTCAGGCTATGTACATAAGGTATAAATAAAACACAAACAAATTTTTATGTTTAGTCTTTGGATCCATCCCCAAACTATCTCATTATGTATGTGCAAAGATGCCAAAATTTGAAAAAATCTGATATCTGAAACTCTTCCTACTTCAAGTATTTTAGATGAGGAGTACTCAACCTGTACTCACAAATATAAGTTATCAGTTTCTTTAGGTCAAAGTTTTGCCTCTTGTCATTTACAATTTCTGTAAATTAGGTAAGAAAAAAAAAAGAAACCACAGTGAGTCAAATACTAGCTTCTATAAAGGGATGATGGTACTGACTCCCTAGTGACTGAAGATATTTTGTTGTTCAGTGGTTTTGTGAATTGGGACTGATCTATTTATTTTTTGACTTCCTGCTTTCAGTGCTATAGGTGCTCAAGGTGGGCTACTCAGCAGGCAGCACCATCTGTGGACGTGGATTGGAGTCAAGTTATTAAGGGGATAAGGATAAAGTAAAGTAAAAATGTCTAAAGCAATGGATTTTTACCAAACAAAAATTAAATGTCAAAATGATACCCAAGGAACTAAAATAAGCTCAGTGTCTATTTGCACAGCATCTCTACATCACTAGGTTTCATGAAGACAGGCACCAGTCCTGGTGTCTTGTTATGTTTGATGCTGTGGAGCTGCAGGTGAAAGTGATCGACTGTCATGTGTGAAGCGAGCACAAAGCCAGTTTTACCAAGAAAACGTAAAGGCAGGCAATTGGCTGAACAGTATGTGAAATCCTCACGTTTTCAGCTTTACATCAAGAGGATACAGGGTATAGACTACAACTGGGTGTGCCATTAGATGGATTCTAAGAGTGGTCCAAAGACCCTGCTGCCCTCCTTTTAGAGAATGTGTGACAATAGGAATTGTGTGGGTGTGAGCCCAGCCTCATAGGGCCAGACAGATGTGGAGAGGGAAGAACAGTCTGAGCTTGGGTCCCAGATCACCCAAGGAACACGTCAGGCCCAGTACCACTGAGTCCTTCATTCACTTGAGGCAGGGTGCCAGGTCATCCACATGCTGAACAAGATGGTCGTATGGTGCCTGCCCTACAGGGTAGGCACTGAGAGATATTAATCAAATAAATACTGAGATTTACCATTATTAAAAGTCCACCACAGAATTTTCATAGACATGAAATTGACAACAAGATGGTGAAAGACAACCCTAAAGGGCAGCATATGGGGTGATTAGGAAGAATAATGCTAGAAGGGCATATTGAAGAAACAGGAGCTGCAAAGTGATATAAAACAAAGCACAGGGGGCAAATGGAAAGAAAATGTATGGGAGTTAAAAAGCAAGTCAAAGTGAGGCCTAAAGCAGGAGAGAAGCTTCTAAAGTTAGCTTCAAAGTACTGTTTGAATGAAAAAGAAATTACAGCAGACAACATACATATTAATGAAGCTGAAATAATATTGGAAAACAACGCATTATCATTACCTAGATTAAAAGAAAAGACAAGATTAACACCTCACACATCACTAGGACAGAATAAGAATCAGGCTTATCAACAAGCTCTCACCAGCCTCCCACTTTCTTCATCTTTCCCAAGACTGAGAAAAAGATGCCGAAGAAAATTAACTGAGAAGCTTCAGCGGCAGTTGTATATTTTGGTAATTACAGTGAAATAAGTAAGGGTACTGGCTTAGCATAAGGGATAGAATGTGTGCAAAATATCAAGAAAGTGCTTCTAAAACCCAGAAAGCAGTTCTGGAAGCGGGTAAAGGGTAGGAAGAAGAACAGGGTTGGGAGAACCAAAGGATGGAGTATTTATTCCTTTTCTGAAGGAAAAAGCAAAGGGCCAAATATTTGGTGTTCTTTCCTTGAAATAAGAATAATTGATCTTCAATTTTTTTCGCAAATCTCTTAAATATTGTACAACAACTCTAAAGAACAAAGATTTTGCTTTTTTCAAATAACTATATTCAGCCAGTTTAAATTGCCAGTTGCTTATTGTACAGTCAAATTTACATCTTCCCTTATTATAGATCTCACTGGACAAAGGTAATTCTAAGAGGAAAGAGAATACTCCCCAAAGGAGAGAGAACCCCAGCCAAACGGATGGACTGTCCTAACTAAGCCCAGCTTTAGACCAACTGATTCACAGCCCCACAGGGGCCAGCAACTAGATAGATGCATGAGCTAAATCAGTGCATTTTGCTATGTTCTGTTCAGATTTTTTTTGTTTGATACATAACGTTATTATGGCCTAACATAACTATTATGCTTTAAATCTAGGTGTTCCCCTGAAGCCTCACGTGATCCCAGGCAGAACATTTGGGAGGTGATTGGATTATAGGGAAATTATAGCTGGCTTGTGGTTAGGAGGCGAGGCCTGGTTGGAAGAGGTGGTCCCTGGGGGCATGGCCTAGAAGAGTATGTCTCCCTCCCAGCACATCCCTTCACTCTCTCTCCCTGTCTGCTTCCTGTCTCCTATGAGGTGGGCAGCGATTCCTCTGCCATGCCCTTGTGCCATGCCATCCTGCCTTGGAGCCAGCCAACTATAGACTGAAAAGTGAGTCAAAACAAACCTCTCCTCCTTTCAGTTGTGGACACCGAGTATTTTGTCTTAGCAATGAGGAAAATGACTAAGACGATAACTGATAAAATACTATAATTTACATTCTGCCCAGTGATATATAAATGTGCTTGTAACAGATAGGAAAAATCAAAGTGATTTTTTTCCCCTCATTCTCACACCACTCACCATAAAATACAGCACTTTACTCTGGCCACCAAAATAAATGTATGGGGGGATTTCTTTTCCCAGGAACTAATTAATTCTCCAGGAACATTCACTGCATGTTCTATAATTTATTTCAATTCTGAATTAAAGCCAGGTTCCATAGGCTCAGGGCTTAATCCCACAAGACTATGCCTTAACTTCAGATGCCAAAGTAGTAGGTTGTCACTTAAACCTCTGGCCAAGGGTTCCATGATTCCCTTCTTGGTCTCCATTGTTTTACTCAGATTGCTCAAAGGACTCAGGGAAACACTAATGTTCACCAGTTTATTATAATATACTACAGAGGAATCAGATGAACAGCCAGGTGAAGAAATATAGTATGAGGGCGAGAGGATATGAGCTTCTCTACCCTCTATATTCCTGTTCAGCCATCAGGAATCTCATCCGAACTCCATTCCTTTGGATTTTTATGGAGGCTTCATTTTGTAGACATGACTGATTGCAACATGGGCCTTGGGAGTCAAGACAATCTTTACCACTTCTTCCCCCTCTGGAGGTCAGAGAGTAGGGCTGAAACTTCCTCTAATCAGCATAATTGGTTCCCCTGGCAGCCAATCACCATCCTGAGACTTTCCAAGAGACCAAGAAGAGCCACTTCATTAAAACAAAAATACCCTAAACACTCAGCAAATTCAAAGGTTGTTAGGAACTTTGTGCCAGTTGCTCCTATCACCCAGGAGATCATAAAGGCCTTATCTTGGGATCTCTGTGTCAGGAACCAGGGTCAGAGATCAAATATTCGAACAAAAGATTCTCTTAGTAGCCCTATCTACAAGGGTTTTGGAAATTCTATGTTGGAAATCAGACACATCACAGTATTATAGTCTGCTGTAAATTCTTTCCAAAACTGTTAGTTTGTTTAATCTTAGGCATTTTTAGTATATTGTACTGTGATTTTAATTTCTAGTTTTGTTTCCTGACAACTCATGAACACCTTTTTATATCTTTATGGCCATATTGACATCCTTTTTGTGAAGAACTTTTCAAGCCTCTCGCTCATTTTTCTATTGGATTTCATGTCTTATCAATTTATGAAAATGGTTCATATCTTTTAGACTTAAGCCTGAGCCTGATGTAAATTACATGTGTTATAAATGCTTTCTCCCTTTCTGGGCTTTACTTTGTCACTCTTTTCGGTACCATTTAATGACCAAAAGTTCTACTTTCAGTATACTCCAATTAATAATCTTTTCTTTAATTGTTAGTGTCTTTTTGTGTAGCATGCTTAAGAATTATTTTGTCACAATGAGGGAATAGAAATACTTGCCTTTATTACCTTCGAGAAATTTTACTGACTTCCTTTCATATTCATTTGTATAATCTACCTAAATTTGATTTTTGCATATAACTTGGGTAGGAGTTGATGTTCAGAACTTTTATTCATCTGTCTTTCCTATTGTCTAAGTCATTTTTAAAACCTTTCTCTCACCATTCTGTCCTTTTATCTTTTATTTACATTTGCAGTTTATATATGCTGGGGTGCAGTTGTTGAGCTTAATTTGTCAACGTGATTGGCTTGGGAGCTGCATACAGGACTAGTACAGCACACTTTGGGTGTGTGTGAATTAATCATGGAGATGCAACTTTGGGTGACTTTAGTCCCTGGCCCCTTCTACTCTGGCCCTGCTCCCCCGCTCAATTTCCTGGAATTTTCTTCTGATCAGAGCAGCTTTGCACCATTTTCTTCCGCCATGACCTTTCTACCTTGGTGCTAGCTGGCCGTGGAGTGAATTCCCTAAAAACCTTCCCTCCTTTAAGTTGTGGGTGTATTATGTCCCAGTGACAAGAAAGCTAATATATAAGCATAGGTCTCTGATACGTTTCATTGATCTGTCTGTTCTTGTACCAGTAATACCCAATTGTCTTCATTACTATAGTTTTTAATGACAACTATTCAAGTAAGTTCTCCCATTATGTTTTTCTTTTTCAATAGAGTCTAATTATATTCTTTCAATTTACATACATGTATAACAACTTACCAAACTACACACACACACACACACACACACACACACACACACACACACACACACACACACACACACACACACACACCCCTGGTGATTTTTAGTAGGATTGATTGCACAAACCGTAGATCAATTGAGGTATTCCAGTTCATAAACATCTGTTCAAGTTTTGTTCATCTCAGCAGTATTTTGTCAAAATTCTACATAATTTTACACATCTCTTGTTACATTCATTCTTAGGTATTTTACTTTGTGAGCTTTATTACAAGTTATATTTTTACAAAGCATCATTTTCTAATTACCTTCAGTCCAATCATCTTATTAAGATAACATTATTTCTAAAGAATTATCTGTATATTTATTAAATTTTGTGTATATTGTAATTCTATCTGAAATCAATGTTTCTTGCATTATAGTCTGTCTATCTATTTACATTTTATGTTTTACTGATAGCTTATGACTATGAAAAGTGCCAAATAGGAAGGGTGATGAGTAGTCCTTTTTATTTTTCCTAATTTCAGAGGGAAAATTTCAAAATGTCAATCAAGCCAACTTGCTCAAGCTCAGAGGCAAAGTTTTCAGCAAATACCAAGTACAGTGGACCCTCAAGTTACAACAGGGCTGACATATGAACAATGTGGGTTAGTTAGGTTAATGGAAGATTCATCTACATCTTGTTATTAATAGTGTGTACCACATCCAGATCTCAGCTGTACTGACTTAGTTACAACCAGTCCTTGGGAACTGATCGAGTTTGTAAGTCAAGGGTCCACTGTATAACATGTGCTCATAGCATTTTGTAGCTATTTTTTTTAATCAGGTTAAGAAAAATTTTCTTTACTCTTATAAGAGTTTCCTCATGAATGGAATTTTATCTTTTTATTTTATTAATATGGTGTGATACTGAATTTCAAATGTTAAATGAAATTTTCAGTACTGGAGTAAACAGTTTGTCAAGTTTTATTTTTCTATTTATGTATTGTTATATTTGTTTGCTAGGATTTAAAATGTATGTTCCTGATGAAGACCGGACTGCTATTTTTCTTATTTATACTAGCCACCTTAGAATTTGGTATCAAGTTTATATTGGCTTCAAAAATATTAGAAGTGTTTCTTCTTTTTCTACGTAGTGAAGGTGTTTGAATACACTTGATATTATCCTCCACTTAAAACATCTGGCAGAATTCACAGGCGATTTCATTATGTCTGGAATTTTCCTTCTGATCAGTTTTACACTATGAATTCAATCTTCTTAGTAATTATAGGAATGTTTGATTTTTTGGCTTCTTTTGTATACAGCATTTATATTTTAGATTTGTTTCTCTCAAACTTGTTTATAAAAATTTAGTTAGAAACTTTTGTCTTTTTATTGGGGTATTTTGTTCATTTACATTTAATTTAAATACATGTAATCTTGTTTTCTATTCTTCTCATCAATTCATATTTTTCTTTTTTACTCTCCTCGCTTGCCTACATTTAGAATGATTATGAAAATTTATTATTCCATTCCTCTTTCTCCATCTTATATTGTGCCCTTTTACTTTCTATATGGTTTGCTTGCTGGAAAGTGCATCTTTTTAAAAAAATCAAAATATATTGTTATTTGATACTTTTAACTTCTTTTCAGTCAACATAAAATTTTAAGTAGATTAACTTCATTAGTCTTTTTCTGACTTATATGATGTTTCTTTAAAAATTCTATGTACATTAAATTGCCCAGAAAATTACTGTTTATTTTACAATTAGTATCAATTTCATTTACCTTTGCTCTATTGTTGCTTTTTAGTCCTTTTAGACTTTCTTCTGGGATCATTTTCTTTTTGTCTGAAGATACCATTTAGTCAGGTACATCTGGTGCCAAATTCACTTAGGTTTATTTATTTTACCTTTGTTCTGAAAGAATATTTTTGATCAGTATAAAATTGTAGGGTGGAAGTATTATTTTTTCTGGCCTTTACAGTAGACTACTATATTCCTCTCTGGCTTTGTTTGAGTTGAGAAGGCAGCAGTCAGTTTAAATATTGTTATTTTAAAGATAATTCTCTTTTATGCCTTTTACCTAATTTTAAGATTTTTTTTCTTGCTCCTGATCGACCTGAAAGTGATTCTCTTTGCATATGTCTTGCTTAAGGTTTATAGTGCTTCTCAAATCTGTCTCACAATGTCACTCATCAGTTTTGTATCAGCCACTAAGGAAGTCTTCAAATCATACCATACTCTGTTCTCATCTCAAACCCTGCTTTGGTTAACAGAACCACGATGTGTTACATTGAAAGTATTCTTCACTCCTCCCTTTCACACACCATATTCATTCTATTGGATATTTTTTTCAATGCTATTTAAAAAATATACTTGGAACCAGAGCATCTCTAACCCTTCACATCTCTCTTACTCTGATGGTTAATTTTAGATTTTTAACTTGACTGTGTTAAAGAATATCCACATAGCTGGTAACCTTATTTCCGGTATATCTGTGAAGGTGTTTCTGAAGGTCTTTGGCATTTAAATCAGTGAACTAAGTACACAGAAGATCTGCCCTCACCAATCCATTGAGGGTCCAGGTAGGAAAATAAAGGTGGAGAAAGGACAAATTTGCTGTCTTGTCTTTAGCTGGAACCTTCATCTTCTCATGTTGAAATAAGAGCTGTAGATTCTCAGGCTTTCAGTTTCAGACACTAGTTTCCCTGGTTCTCTAGTTTTCAGAAGGCACCTCATGGGATTTCACCTCCCTAAGTGTATGAGTCGATTCCCCCTTACCTATCTGTCCACTCATCCCCCATGCTTTCTGTAGGTTACAACCTGCCCTAACCCAAGATGTACTTGTTTCCACCTGGACTACAGCAGTGGCCTTCCGACTAGTGTCTCTGCTTCCTCTTCCTTTCCACCCCAGTAGTTCAGTCAAAGTGATCCGATTACAACCAAAATCATGTCGTGTCACTCTTCTACCTTCCAATGAATACCTCTCACAGTTAGAATAAAACTGCAAGTCTTTATCACAGTGGCCTGTGAGGACCTTCATTATTGGTCCTCTGCTGTCCCTGACCTGATCTTACTATGCTCCCCAACTCACACTAATCCAGCTGTGTTGGATTTCTTGCTCTACCTGGAATATCTCAAACATGTTCCAGCCTTAATCCTTTGTAGATTGCTTCCCTCTGCTGAAACTCTCTTTCCAAGATATCTGCAGATCTTCTTTTTAAAAATTCATTTAGGTACCTGATCAAATTTTATTCCCTCAGCAATTTCATCACCATTACTTTCCATTGTGCTCTATTTCCTTTTGACAATTTTATTACCTGAGACTATATTTTGGTATCAGCTTATTTTTCCTAAATGTATAAAGATTCATGTAAGCAACAATTTTGCCCATTTTGTTTTTCATACTTGCTGCATTCCCAGGATCTAGAAAGGATCCTGGCACATAGAAGTCAAATGAATTTTTCTTAAACAAAATAACTTATAACTATTTGTGCATTTTCCCCTCAATAAACCCAACAGGAGAAGAAGATCGAGGTAAAGAATTGGTTATCATGCAGAAGATAGGTCAATAATTTTGGTCAGGGTGGACCAAGCTTTAATTGTGGAAGCAATATTGAGGTATTTTCAGGATTTTCTTCATCCTTTGCATAAAAATTTTTAAATTCATCACTGACATTAAGGGGTAGGAAATATTAGAGATTCAAAAATACTGAAGAGGAAATATTTAATATGATTAAAAAATAAAGTTTTACTAAAATGATCTGAAATGAAAATTCAATAGGGAATTTCTAATTGCAAAACATAAATGATTATGTATGCCTTTCATTTCAAACTTATCAACACTCTGTCTTAGGGTGTTTGTGTACATCACTCATCATTTAAAATAGTTATGCCTGAAATGAAGATTTTGTGACAGCCGTTAAACAGCCACATAACAAGCCAATATAATTCATTTAAAATACTGTTGTTAAAAAACACTGGAGCTCAGAGAAAAGTACAGTATTATTTTTAAGTGAACATTTTCAAAAATCTTATTTTTTGGAATTATTTCCAATATTTCACCTAGATTTTAATCAACAAAATATGCTGTAGGAATTGGTTTAAGGTCATTAATCATTAAGATCCAACCAGTGTATACCTTGTGAACACAAGAAGTAGAAGAGGGGTGAAAATGCATCTTCTAAAAGGTTCTTAATAGATATTATTCACAACTTTGTTTGAAATTGATTATTGTAAGTAATCCCAATAAATTATTTGTTTCTGTTGATTGTTATATGCCAGAGTTGTTCTATATTTCTGTACTAAGATACAGAGAAAAAAATGTTTGAATGGACTTCTCAGTAACTATTTTCACCACGGAGTGAAGGTTCTTATTTTGCAAGAATTTCAATTGGTTTAGTAATTAGAATATAAGTATGGCAAGTGTGTAAGAGTTCATATTAATTATTATGTATTTGTCAATGGAATCCCTCAATGTTGCATATGGGAGCTTCTCACTATATCTGTGTTATCTCAGTGTTATTGTTTCACTGTTTTATTCATACAATAAATATGGAATGTGTATTCTATGAGTTGTGCCCTATTAGGAGGTACATGTGTCAAAAACATAGATGAAGTCCTGTCTTCAATGAGTTTTATGTTTAGCAAAAGGAAAAGTGGACCTTATTTGTGATATGGAATCATTGATGTGGGAACACCTACTCTTACTGACACAATTTTTTTTTTTTTGTCTAGGTTGGTGTTCACCTGGTATTCCACCACACAATTAGGGTGAGTTCTCTATACTGTAATCCTCTCAGGAATCAACACTTATTAAAAGCCTGCTTACAGAGAGTAAAGTAAAATATAGAAGTACTCTTCATGCTTGAGAAGTTTGTAGGTTGAACATCAGAATCAAATATATAAATGAGAGTGAAAAGGGAGGGCAGCTCAAAAAACTGGCATTGGAGATATACAATGGCCAGGAGGGCATATATTTATGAAGATCATAGCATTTGGCCTGGGTGTGGTGGCTGTGCCTCATTATGCTAAAGAGGATTCTAATCAGAGTTTCTCAACCTCAGCATTACTGACATTTTGAGCCAGATATTCTTTGATATGAGGGTTGTTTTATGCACTATAGGACATATTATATCATCCTTGGTCCCCATTCATTAGATATCAGTTACATCCTCCAGATTTCAATAACCAAAAATGTCCCCCAACATAATCAAATGTTGTCAGGTGGAACATAACCCCTGGTTGAGAACCACTTTATTACATAAAGCAGCTTCAGGCTTAGGTATCCTGCTGGGGGCGGGGGGTCCAACAACAGTGGGAAGCACTGTGGAGAATAGGCTGGATGGGTTCCTTCATGAAGGCATGGACACACAGACGCTGTATCAGCAGTCCTGGTGAGAAAATGGGAGGGATGAGTTAGTTACTCTAGAAATGTTTGTGGAAGTGAAACAGGAAAAGGAATCACTGTGACCCAGGATTTTGAAGTGAGTAGATGATGGTTTCTGTAGATGATACTTGAGTGGGGGGTGATGTGGAACCCCAGGAGTTACAAATACAGTTCTACTCAGTGAATTAAAATATACAGTTAATAATAAAGAGTCAGAGAAAAGAACCACAGTTATTTTAAGGACTGGGGATGACTTCTAAAACACTGGCTGGGATAGCTTCAAAGCAGGCTGAAAACAAGAAAATGACAATGACTGCGTCAGTTAGACGATATGGGTGTGTTAGGATCACTTAGGAATTTTAAATAAGTCCTAATGTTCTGACCCAGCCAGTAGAGGTTCTAAATCCATTGGTCTGAGATAGGGCAAATAGATGGCTTATGAGTAACTTCCCAAATTCACCAGGCAATTAAGTGAAGCCAGGTTCGACCATCAATTGAAAATAAAAGGTAAGCTGATCTCCGATTAGTAAAAATGGGAGATATGATACTTTCTTAATTCTCAGTTCAATGGTATGAAAGATAAATTGCACAAAAGCCATTAAGTACTTTGAGTTTCCTAGAGAAAACTTAAACTTCTAAATGTTATATGATAATGAGGACAAATATGCAAATAGCCAATTGAAACATAGAGAATAGAATACAAAATGAAATAAACCTAAAGAAAGTTTCTTAGGAATTGAAAAAATAATAGAATGTATGACAAGGGAATACGCATTTACTTTCTGAATTTCGGATGAATTATAGCAATGAATTTTGTACCTATTACCCTCATTTTTCAATTATGAGCATAGATACCAAAATTCCTAATCTAATTTCAGAACTGCTGGTGGTAGTAATTGTTAAAAGTTTAACAGAGTCAATGACCTATTTTTAAGACCTTTTCTGCAGTGCAGTAGAAATAGATATTTGTCCAATTATCTGTCCACCAAGGCATTTCAGACGGTGGAAAATACTAGTGCAACTGTGTCGTGTTCTCGAGGCGTAAGGAAGTATGCACAGCCTGAGGTCGTCGTTTCTTTCATTCCAAGAGGCGAAGCTCAGAGCCTTCACCGGAGGCAATGGTGCATTATTTGTTTGGCTGCTATGATTTCCCTGTCCTTGTGTCATAGGCCAAGAGAGTTACGATGTTGTTGTTCCAGACTATTCTTTGCTGTCGTCACAGAACTCTGCGGAACCTTCACAACAATTTCCCCTTGATGCCTGTGTGATGCTCTAGAAATATCCAAACCCACAGCCTTGCTTTTGTTCGGTGCTTCAAGTGATCCCTTTCCATTTTGTTTTACTTACGTTTTGCCCTACAGTGTCCTTGGTTTCCCCTTCCCCAGCCCACCTTCTTTCCTTCTTTTCTTGCCTATTTTCTATTGATCCTGTGTCATTTCTTATTTTGTACTGTTGTTTTATCCTTGCTTTATGTTACAAAATTTCAGCTTCAATCATATCCTCACCTACACCAAATTCTAATTTTTATACATTCCTATCTATGTAATGAAAAGTTGAAAGTGGAGAGTAGTTAAACTATTGGTGTTTTCTTCTTGTACCTAAATAACTAAGGAATGAATACTACTTTTTTCCTTGGGAAGTTGGCAGTTTTTAATAAGTGTCTTGTATATTACACCTTACTAAGCATAACTTTTCTCTGTGCTCTTTGAGTTCTGGTTTCTTTCCTCAATAGAAGCAAAAACCAGATATTTTATCAAAGTGACAGTGTGGTATTCATTTTTCAG
The DNA here is from genome assembly GCF_053883595.1 of Heterocephalus glaber. Lineage (NCBI taxonomy): Eukaryota > Metazoa > Chordata > Mammalia > Rodentia > Bathyergidae > Heterocephalus > Heterocephalus glaber. The sequence continues at coordinate 15,634,960 of NW_028258297.1, read as the reverse complement.
ATTTCTAGTTCTTGGAAGGGTGCCCTCAAAAGCCACAAAGTTCTTTAATTGTCCGGGGCACCTGCTTCAAAATACCTCAGTGTTAAACTATTTGTTTTTTCCCCTTAAAAGACCATAGTACAAGTTCTGTTAACACTTTGACACCATGCCAAAATATACAACATTCATTTAAGATTGAGTATTAAAGGCCCTATTCACCATTTTTTAAGAGAAAAGGAAAAAAAGGAATAAGGGTCTTTCACACGTCTCCCCCGTAATTATAAATGTAAAACTATTCTTGATTCATCTACTCAGCACATGGAAATATTGTGAGGGTTTACTGTATAGTTCACTCGTATTTTCCAGCAAAAAATACTCATTTTATTAATTTATTTTGGATTTCTTTTGCCTCTTTCTTCACAGTCCTCAAGGTGCAAAAATAAGAAAGAACTTTTTATATTAGTTAAATCAGTCATGCATATAGGTAGGTGCCTGCATTCCCAGAATAACCACCAATGGGCATTTAACCACAGCTCTGGCCAAGGACACATAGCTGCCCTTGTTCTACCAGGCCCTACCCCTGTGCTTTTCAGTGCTCCCACAGTTCCCGGATCCTGGACACCTTTGAAAGGAAGGTATGCTTGCTTTGGGTGACTGCTGACTGCTAATTCCTAGGCCTTGCAGGCCCAAAGTGCACTCTGCAGATTTTCCCTCTTGCTTTTCCTGGATATAAGTGTGTAGATTTGGGGAAAGTTAGAAGATACTGTCATGGAACTTTGTTTGGTTTAAAGTATATACAGAGATATGTATAAGGAGAAATCACATGAGGTATCATCACATGCATGATGCTCACTGCATTCATGGCACATGGAGCTTTCTTCTGAGGACTTTGCACAGGTCCTGCTCTACCATAATCTAACCTGGACATGCTGGACCAGGGCTCACTAAAGATTGGTAGGCCATGATGGTTCTGAGAATCACAAGAGGGGACCTCAAACTAGGTAATGAGAGGTTGAACCAAACTATTCCTCTTCAAGAAAAGTAAGAAACAGAAACTATGTGTCAATAGAGGCAGATGAATGAGAAGTAGTGACAAAGGACGCGTAACCTCCCCAATGAATGAGTGACCCAGCCCTTCACAGATTCCCTTCACTTTAATGTAGCCTAAGTCAGGAGATTTTCAGGCTCGCTGCTGGTGTTGGGTGAGCTAGGGGCATTGTGACTGATATGGAGGGAAACTTTTCCTACATGCTCTGCTTCCCACAGCAGAAGCCAAAAGAGTGGACAGAGTATAGTCATAGGGACTTTGAAGTTCCAACAGTAATAAATATAATCTCTAGTTTTTAAACAATGTGAATATTTTCAGTCAGGATACCTCCTCCTCCTTTTTCTTGCCCATCTCATTCTTTTCAAATTAAACAGAAATGGATTATGAATAATAATAAAAATATACTATGTATTTAATTATTACATTTGCAGATTAAAAGCAACATAGAATCAAAATATAGTTAACCCAAGGTAGACCCCACACACAAGGGGTCAGAATGCTGAAGGCATTATCTTTCTCTTTTGTTTAGAGGCAGAACCAAGATTACAGGTGTAAAAACCTGTATCCTGCAGATTAATGGTAGCTGCTGGGTGGATTCATGGGAAAGTAATTTAATGTCTACAGTTGCAAGTTCCCTTTTTTGTAATTATGATTTTCTTCATCAGTGAAGAAAAGCTATATTGTTAATTAACTTAGTTTCTGTAAAATGAGACCAATTCTTACCTCATGAGGTTGAGCTGAGGATTAAATTTTAAGAAAAGATTAAGTCTGTGAATGAAAGTCCCGCAAAATGGCAGCTGCCATTATCATCATCTTCATCAATCATCATTATCATTTATTCATACCAAACCTAGGCTTACAAAATATTTAAGGTGGCTTTCATTAAGATACTCAGCTACATTAAAGCTATTGGAATAGAAATAATGGGCTTAAAAAAACAGAACTATTTAATTTCATTCTGAGCTTTTTGGCAGCCCAAACCAAAAAAAAATTATGCATAATTACTTATATAATAATTATTAACTGATAAAAGAAAAACATCAGTTATTAAGAAAGACAGATTTTTTTCTTGGCACTAAGGTATAAATGTAATTTCTTAAAAGATATGGTTATAAATGATAATACAACCAACAATATGTTCATTTTTACAGAATTTTCAGAGTTCTTTATTTTAATAAAAATAAAATGCATGCCATTGTGCTATAGCTTAGTAAAAATGTTTGCACATAAATTGTTTAACTTCTAATCATAGAACCAAAAATTAGAATGTAACTTATAATTCCTAGAGAAATAAATTTATCTCAAATCAGTGGCTACCAAAGCTGAGTCGGTATCAAAAACACTTATAGAACTTTTGAAAGTTCTAGGACCTTGCCCAGATTGATTGAAGCTGATTTTCCTTGGATTTTATTTGGGCATACATATTTTTCCATTTTTCATTGTGGTATTTAAGATGGCAACACAAAATTTGCAATCTTAACCCTTCATAAGTGCACAGTTTAGGGGTATTAAATGTATTAAATTTGCCAGGCATGGTGGCGCATGCCTGTAGTCCCAGCCCTCGGGGAGGCTGAGGCAGGAGGATTGCCACAAGTTGGAAGCCAGCCTGAAATACACAGTAAGACCCTGTCTCAAAAAACAAATAAATAAATAAACAAACAAATGAATGTACTCAATTTTGTGCAACCATTGCAACCACCCATCTCTAGCACACTTCTCATCTTGTAAAATTGAAACTCCTTATTCATGAAGCAATAATGTCTTGTTTCCCCTTCCACTCCACCCTAGGAACCACTACTTTATTTTCTATCTCTGTGATTTTGACTACTCTAAATACCTCGCATAAATGGAATCATATGGTATTTGTCTTTTTTGGTGACTGGGTTATATCATTTAGCCTCATATCCTTTGCTGTACATGTTGTAGCATGTTGCAGAATTTCTTGCCTTTTTAAAGCTGAATAATATTCTACTGTATTGATATACCACATTTTGCTTACCTGTTCATCCATCCATGGACACTTGGTTTTCTTCCATATTTTAGCTAAGGTGAATACTGCTACTATGAGTACGGAAGTACAAATATCTCTTGGAGACCCTGCTTTTAACTAATGGAAAATGGAAATTGTTAGACAGTTGGGACAAAAATAGTGTTTGATAGGACTTTTCTGAGATGTGGTTAATAATTCTCTGAAAAAACTTCCAGCAACATGTCCCCAGAGAGGAGCCAGAAAATCCTTGCTCTGTTAGTAAGGCTGATACAGACATTGTTGAAAAGCTTAGGTATGACTGTTTTTTGAGGTCAGAGTTAGTAATAGCAGACGCAGCTGTGAAACTCATTTCTGATTTCTAAGGGGATGCAATCAGTATGTAGCTGTAGAGGCCAGGTGGTGGCATTTAACTTTGAGCAGTAGGACATAATTACTATAACAGGTAATGGGCTAAAAAAGGCATAATATAATTATAATTTAGACACCTTGGGATTCGTGCTGATGGCAAACACACCCAGTTGATCCCAGGGGCAAAACAGATGGCCACAAAATGAGAGGTTATCTTCATTTACAGAAGTTGAAAATTAAAATAAAATAAAAATTTGATGGGCTAAGTCCTGATGTCAGCTGTTGTATTAGAAAATTATGAACTGTCACATACATATGAACTCGTGCTAATACATGGGACCCAAAATGTCACCAATGTTGCTGATATACTAGCATAGATTGAAAGGCTAAATGATAAATGAAATTCTGGCCCACATCCACCTCTCACTGGTCTAATGTGTCTATGGATACATGCTATGATCATTTCCCCAGTATCTTGTGCATGACAGAGACACACTATAGATTAATGTTCTTCTACACATTAATGCTTCACATTCTCTTTGAATTCTAAGTGTCAGTATCTACATAATTTGGTTATATGATTTCTATGGAAGGCCTGCTCTACCTATATGCATGGCAGACCAGAAATGCTTGTGAATTACCATCCCACCCTAGGAATAATCCTCAAACAATGACTAAGAATCAGCACTAGGATGCAGCATGGAAACAAATAGATAGTAAAAATTAAGGAGGCACTCACCATGTTAGTCAGCTTTCCATCCATCACTATGATAAATACTTGAGAAAATCAACTTATAAAGAGAATAGGTTTATTTTGACTCACAGTTTTTATGGTTCTAGCCCATGAATGGTTGGCCCATTGCTTTTAGGCCTGTGGTGAGTAGTACATTGTTGCGAGGTAGCACATCATGGTGGCAGCACATGGAAGAACAAATCACTCACCTCAAGGCCAGAAAACAAAAGAAAGTGAGAGGAGGGGGCAAAGTCCCATAAGGCCCTTCAATAGCACAACTGCATTGATTTATAGACCTCCACCTAGGCCCTACCTTTAAAATTTCCACCACTTCTGAGTAGCTCCAAGCTGAAGACCAAGCCTTTAACTCATGGACCTCCGGAGGATATTCAGAGACAAATGATAGCGCTTACTCTCAGGCACTGACCCTGTGCTTGCAAATTGGTCATAGTTGCTGCCTCCATAAGTGTAAAGTGAACACCAGATTTTAAAAATTTAGTATAAAGAATGCAAATTAGCTTATTAATTACTTTCATATTGAGTACATTTTGAAATAATGTTGCCTAATATACACTGGCTAAATAAGATTAATTCTACCTATTTCTTTTTACTTTCTAATGTTGGTATTGTAATATTATACATCTTATATAAATATCTGTATTGACCAACATTCACATTAGGCATCATCAAACTATTGTCCATGGACTGAGTCTCTTATCTCTGTAATTAAAAAGTTATTGGAAAATAATCTTGCCTATTTACTTACATATGGTCTAAGGCCTTTTTACACTACATTTGCAGAGTTCAGTAGTTGATGGAGTTTGTATGGCATACAAAACCTATTTACTCTGGAGTTCTTTAAGAACTAGTTTAGAACATTTAAATTTAATATGATTATGAATATAGTCACTTTAAATATTCAAAGTTGCTATTTATTTTCTATTTGTCTCATTTCATCTGTTTCTTTTTCTTTTTCTCTTTTGCATTCTTTTGGTTTATTAAGTAGAGTTTCAGGATTTCATTTCATCTTCACTGTTACCTATACCTCTTCATTCCTACCCTAGTGGTTGTTCTTTAAATTATCCCAACCTATCTTCAAATGATATTGTACCACATAATTAAAGCAACATACAGTGAATGTCTGTTCCCCTTCTTCCTTCTGTGCACTATTGTCATACATTTTAATTCTCCACAATGTTATTGCTTTTGCTTTAACAAACTATCTGTTAAGAAATGTAGAAAAAGGGGGGGGGGATATTGAAAATATACTTTAAATTAACCATTTTGAGGGATTTTTATTGCTATGTGTAATTCTGCGATTGTAGTGTCATTCTCTGACCTTAATGAAGTCTGATGAAAATGAATTTTATCAGGTTTTGTTTTTATGGAAAAAAATTAATCTATCTTTCTGAAAAATCTTATTCACTGGGGATTGAATTCTGGCTTGATTGATTTAATTTTTTTTTTCTTTCCAGAACTTTAAAGACATCCTTTGGTTTGCATTGTTTTCTGACAATAAGTCAGTGGTAATTCTTACTTTTCATACACTGTACTTAATATGACCTCTCTCTCTCTCTCTCTCTCTCTCTCTCTCTCTCTCTCTCTCTCTCTCTCTCTCTGACTGCTTTTAGGACACTGGTAAGTTGTGTTTTGGGTGATTTCCTTTGGATTTACCCTACTTGTGATTTCTGAGCTTCTTGAATATCTTGCATATGTAGATTATAGTTTTCATCTAATTGGAAATCTATTTTAGGCATTGTTTCTAAAATGCTCTTGAGGTTCCAGGTTGAAATTTAAATCCCCCATGCACAGCTAAAGACTACAAGGAACTGAGCAAAAGAGAAAAAAGAAAATGCTGTGAGACAGTGGGAAACAGGGAAGAGAACCAGTGGGGAGAGCAAGCTAAGCAACAGAGAGACCTGTAAGACTCAGAATATAGTTGCTCCCATAATGACTGCACCAGAAATAGAAAAGAGCCAACCTAATAGTCCAAGAAATTAATTTTGTTAGCTTCTTGAATACATATTAAATTTTGCAAAGCCATCTTTGCCTCTGTAAATAAATAGGATTTGAACTAAGTACAGAACCAAGTTGTTTAGCTCTGTATAAAAAGCGAGTGATGCCAGAAATTGCATTATCAGGGTTTTTTTTCTTAAATTCTTTTATTGGTACATTTTAGGTATACAACACATTTACATTTCTCATTGGGAACTTGTACCTTTACATGATGCATCTTGGTTCTTATTTTTTCCCCATTCCTGGCCCTCCCTTCACCCCCTCCACCCTTCCCTATTTACAAAGACTTTATTTCCATTTTTCCCATTTCTCATCATTTTTCCTTTCCCTTCTTTCCTTTCCCCTGCCCCTCCCACTACCCCTACCCCTTTGGACCTTTTCTTCCTATTTTGCATTATCAATTATTCATTCTAATCATTGGTACATTTTAGGTATACAATATAATGACATTCATCATTGGAAATTTGCACCTTTACATAATCTCTCTTGGTTTTTATTTTTCACCCTTGCCCAGCCCTCCCTTCAACCCCTCCATTCCTCCCTATTTACAAAGATTTTGTTCCTATTTTTCCATTTTCTCATATTGATTAGATTTTCTTTCCTTTCCCCAGCCCTTCCACTTCCTTCCCCTTTGCCCCTTTTCTTCCTGTTTCACATTACCTATTATACATTTTAGTCCTTATTTACACTTTCAGTTTCTCACACCTGAGAAACTATTCGGTATTTATACATGTATGTCCTATTTATTTCACTTAAGAGTATCGCCTCAATGTGCATCCACTTAGCTAAAGCAATGTACATCCACTTAGCAAAAGCAGTTCTAGGTAACAGACATGGCAATTCTAGGTAACAGAGACATGGCAGGGAGTATCACAATCCCCAGCCTGCAACTATACTACAAAGCTACTGTGATAAAAACAGCATGGTACTGGCAAAGAAACAGACCTGAGGACCAGTGGAACAGATTAGAAGATGCAGAAACAACGCCAGGCACACTCAGCCATCTCATCTTTGATAAAGGAGCCAAACACCCTCACTGGAGGAAAGATAGTCTCCTTAATAAATGGTGCTGGAAAAATTGGGTTTCAACTTGCCAAAGATTAAAACTAGACCTATATCTCTCTCCATGCACTAAACTAAAATCGAAATGGATAAATATTAAAATAGAAACGCTGAACCAGTTAGAACAGAGGTTAGGTAGAACCCTGGAAGACATTGGTGTAGGAAAAGATTTTATGAACAAAACCTCAGTTGCCCGTGAACTAGCACAAACAATCAACAAGTGGAATCTCTTCTTACTAAAAGGCTTCTGCACAGCAAGAGAAACCACCAGCAGTGTGAAGAGACAACCCACAATGTGGGAAAAAATCTTCACCTGCTTTTCCTCAGGCAAAGGTCTACTATCTCGAAGCTGTCAGTTTAATTTGGTGTACATCTGGTGAACATTAACACACCTAAAGCAAATCAAAAGTCATGAGAAAATCACTAGGATAATCCAACACCTCAAGATCAGAAGTCTTGATCACACTGTGTCAACAATAAGCTATGCTAATTTTAATTTAGAATATTATACTTTTTGGAAAATTAAAAAAATAAATAAATAAAATAAAATGCTCTTGACACTTTTCCTGACTCCATTTACACATATGTTAAATCATTTGAAGTTATCTCATAGTTCCATTCTGACTGTTTCTTTGTTATGTCTTCAAGTTCATTGATCTTGTCCTTCACAGTGTATAACTCACTCTTAATGAGTTTTGATTTTGGATATTTTCTTTTTCAGTCCTAAATGAGCATTGGTTATTTTATTCTAATTTCTAAGCTTGCTATGTTTATATTTTTGAGTATACTTTTAAGAGTCATTTTGTCTTTGAATTTCATCATCTGTATTATTTTGGGGGTCTTTTCTATTGATCCAAATTTTACTTAGTTATTAATTACTATTTTTGGCTTCTGATATTTTTGGATGATGGATATTGTCAAGGTTACATTGATGAACATCTGGATTTTATTGTCTTTAAAGTGTGTGTGTATATGTGTTTGTGTGTGTGTGTGTATACGTGTGTTTTAGTGTTTCTTGCAAATCAGCTTGACTCTTTCAAGGCGTGCTTTATAAAACTTCGTTAGGATAGGTGTATGATAACCTTTAATTTAGGATTCCTTTAGTCACTGCTAACCTGTGACCTTTCTGTGGCCTATATCTAATGTTCCAGGGTTTTGTTAAAGTTTCTTTACTCTGGCTGGACATTTGAACACCAGTCTTAAGATTTCCTTTTCATAGTTGCTTTCAAATAGTTGTAGATTTTCTGGGTTTGTGGAGTTTCATTCTCATATCCATTTACAGCTTAGTATTCAGCAAAGTCTCAAGGAGATCCCTAAGAAGTCTTCTCATGCTGTTTGTCTCCAGACTCCAGCCAATTCAGCCTTCTTTAGCTCTGGTTGCTATCTGCTTGATATCTCACTATGACTGCCACACTGTTTAATTTTCTCTTCTACGTAGCAGTAGAGAGATCACCTTTAGGTAGAAAGTTAGGCTTTGCTTCCTTCCTCTTCTAAACCACAGCCCTGCGTTGCCCATTACTCAATGTCCGAAAGAAATTTTCTAGTTGTTTTCTAGGTTAGAAAGTCTAATAGGAGCAATTCAATGTGGTTCTAAGATAAAATCTCATTTTGTCTTTTTTCTTTAAGTAGATTGTAAAAATAAACAAAAAAATCTCATGATTCCATTTTATTTCTTAATTATAGGGTCACCCAAGTTTTCTTATTCTTGAATCAGTTATCAGAAATTACAATTTTCTATGAAATTGCCAACTGAAGTATTTGTAAATTTATTCCATAAAGACATTTGCTATGGTTGTGGTCTGGTTGAGCCCCCAGAAGCTCATGTGCTCCAAGGCCAGGCTTTTGGAAGGAGTCTGGACCACAGGGCCACATAGCTGGCTTGCTGTTAGGAAGTGGGGTCTGCTTGGAAGTGCTGTCCCTGGAGGTGTGGACTGGAAGAGTGTAGTATCTCCTTCAGTGGCTCCTCCTTTTCTCTTTGCTTACTGGCTGCCATGAGGTGAGCAGGTTTCCTGGGTCCGCACCCTTCCACCATGCCACTGGCCATGCATGGATAGAAATGTCGAAAACATGAGCCAAAATCAACCTGTCCTCCTTTAAATTGTGAATATCGGGTATTTTGCCCTAGTGACAGGGAAAGTGACTAAGACAACATTTATGGTATGCCCTTGGGTTTTAAAAAATATTGGGAAATTTCAAATCTTTTAAGTCTATCTCTTTTATTAGGACTAATATTTTTATTTTTAAACTAAGTCTCGCAAAAAAAGATTCTATGATTTATTAATTTTTCTTGCAAGCAACTTTGGAATTTTATATTTAGTTTACAGTTTATTTTGTAGTTTTATTTAGCTTATTTTTGGTTTGGTTTCATTTTCCATTTCATTTTTTTGTCTTTCCTATTTCTTTCTTATTATTGTCTTTTGATTTGCAGTGTCACTGATTTGTCGATTTCATATCTGAATGGTTAGCTCATTAAGTTTCAGTATTTTCTCATGTTTACCTTGAAGGCTATACTTTCCTGCAAATACAGGAAACTGTTCTTCAAGTGAAAATATTCTTGTTTAGTTCTAAGTAAGTTCTAATTTCCATAATTATTTTACTTTGATGCATAAATTATCTTTAAAATGTTTCAAATTTTCTAACATTATACAGTTTCTTTAATTATTATTTTCTGGCTTTTAAAATTACCTTCTTAAAATAAAATTAATTGTTTTAAAATGTGTAATTTGGTACACTTTAAATATACACTTAATTCCAAAATATTTTCATCACTCCCAAAATAAAACTTATTTTCCCCTTCCCTCAGCCCTAGGAAGCCACTGATCTACTCTGTTTCTATTGAATTGCCTTATCTTGGACATTTTATAAAAATGGGGTCATACCTTATATGGGCTTTTTTGTCTAAATTCTAGTTAACATAATGTTTTAAGGTTCATCTATAGTTTAGCATGTATCTGTACTTTGTTCCTTTTCATGACTGAATATTATTTCACCATACAGATTTAAATATTTGTTTATATATTCATCAGTCGATGGATATTTGTGTCATATCCACTTTAGAGCTATTATGTATGATGCCACTATAGACATTCATGTGTAGATTTTTCATGAAAATATGATCCCAATTTCTTAGGATGGGTGGAATTGCTAGCATAGGATCATAACATGTTTAGATTTCTGAGGAGCTGTCACATTGTTTTTCAAAGTGGCTTCACCATTATGTACTACCACTAGCAACATATAGGATTTCCAGCTTCTCCACATCCCTTACTTTTTATTATTTATTTTTTATTACAGCCATTCTAGTGGTTGTGGCTAGGAATTTTATTGTGATTTTAATTTGTATTTACTTCTTCAGTGACCATTGATGTTTTTTACTTTTTCATATGTTTATTGGCAATTTGTATATCATCATTGGACAAATATTTACTCTGATCTTTTGTTCTCTTTCAAATTAGTTTATTTTTCTTTTTATTGCTAAAATGTATTTCTTTGCATCATTGGGATACGTCTGTTTTCAGACTGATTTGCAAATGTCTTGTTCCATTTTTTCTTTTCTTTATTTTCCCAATGTTATCCTTGAAGCATGAAATTTGGCAATTTTGATAAAGTCCAATACATCTATATTCCCTCTTTGGATGTTGTGCTATAGATGTCATATCTGAAAATTTATTTACCTAATCCTAGTTCAGGAAGATTTACAGGTATGTTTTCCTCTATGACTTAGAGTTTTAGCTCTTCCACTAAGCCATTTGATCCATTTTGAGTTAATTTTTGTATGAGATATGAGGTGGGACTTCAACTTTATTCTTCTGTATGTGGATATCAATTTGTTCTGTATCCTTTGTTAAAAGATTATCCTTTTCCATCTAAAATAATTTTTATACCCTTGTCAAGAATAAACTATGTATGTAAAAGATTTTTTCTAGACTTTCTATCTTTTTCCATCAGTCTAAATGCCTATCCTAATACAGGTACCACATGATCTTGATTTTTGTAGCAAATTTTGAAATTTTGAAATCAGAAAGTGTGAATCATCTAATTGTATTTCTCTAAAATTTGTTTATTATTCTGACTCTCTTGCATGTTCATGTAAATTTCAATTTCACTCTTTCCTGTTCTTCATTAAAAAAGCAATAGAGATTATAATGCTTTCCTTTGAATCTGTGTCATTTTATATAATATTGCCATTTTAGAAATATTTTTCCCATTAAGTTTATTGGTACATTTTAGGTATAAAATACAGTTACATACACCATTGGGATCCTGTACCATTACTTGAGTATCTTGGTTATTATTTTTTGCCATTTTAGAAATATTAAGTCTTGACAATCCATCAGAGTGGAACATATTGGTACTTACCTAGTTCTTCTTTAATTTCCTTTGTCTTTTAGTTTTCAGTGTAAGGGTTTGCACTGAATTTCAATTTATTCCTGAGTGCCTATTTTGGGGTGTTAATACAATCATTTTTAAACTTTCATTTTTAGTTTATTCATTGCTAGCATATAAAAATAAAATTGATTTATGGTATCAATCCTGTATCCTGAAAGCTTGCTAAACTCATTCTTATTCCCCAAATTTTTTTACTGGATTCATTAGGATTTTCTAAATACAGTATCACATCATTTATGGATAGAAATAGTTTTACTTCTTCCTTTTCAGTAGGATTCCTTTTATTTATTTTTCTTACCTTATCACTCTGGCTTGATTCTACAGTACCATGTTAAATACTAATATTTGTCTGAAGTTTTCTTATATTATCTTTGATTTTATTATAAAGTTAATAATGGCTTTATGGGGTCTCTGATTTTCTTATCAAGTAAATATTGGCCTCATAGAATGATTTGGGAATCAGTCCTTAGTCTTGTACTTTTTTAGAAGAATTTGGGCAGTATCAGTGCTAATTTTTTCAGTGTTTGTTAGAATTCACCAATGAAAGTATCTGGTTTTGAACATTTTCTTGGGGGAATTTTTGCTTATCATTTCTTTTCTTTATCTCTTGTTATAGTTCTATTCAGATTTTTATTTCTGTATGAATCAATTTCAATAATTTATGTCTTTCTAAGAATTTGTCCATTTCATTTGTATCATCTAGTTTGTTGGTATATGATTGCTCATGATACTTCTTTTTTATTAAAAGATTAGTAGTAATGCTCCCTCCAGTCTTTTAAAAAACATCCTCAACTTATCTTAATTGCACTAAAAGAATGTGGTCTACAGTTTTCTGATGAGTTATTTCATAAAATATATTTTTTCTGTATCTTGTGTCTGGTTTTCTTATAGCCTATGTATACTTAAAAACAAAGAATATTATGTAATGTTCATATATTTTTAATGCTACTCTCTAATTTTTGTTAGAATTATATAAATGTTCTTTAGATGAGGAGTTTTGGTTGGGTTGTCTATGTATTTTATTTTCTTATCAATTTCTCATCTTCCTGATTTATTAATGAGAGTGGTATGTTAAAATAGAATGTATGTAACTATGCATGTAACTTAATTTTTTCTATGATTTTTGAAATAATTTATTTAATTTCTGATACAGCTAAATACAATTAATAATCATATTTAGTTTCTGATTTCCTACAATTTTTTGCACATTTATTGAATTCTTTTCATGCATTTTATTGATTTTCTATTGATTTATATGTTAAATACCTATTCTATTTTCTATTCTCATAGCAGTTTCCAAATTTTAATTTTCAAAGTTGACCTAGGAAGCCTAAATTTAATCAATAGCCTTATCTTTCCAATCACTACAAGAATTTTAGAATGTTTTAACTGCTTCACAATCATCACAAATTAATCCCCACACAGAGATCTTAAACTACAGTCTTCTAGAGAAGTTTAGCTCCATATTGTTATGTGTTCAAATAATTCTTATATTTTTTGTTTTATATAGCTAACTTGTTTAGTTTTACCTATATGCTCCCTATTTCCTTTTGCTTTTTATTGTATCTTATCACCTTCTTTTCCTCATTTTAATTCCCTTTCTAAGAATATAGTTAACATTTATTTCCATAATGAATTATGATTACAACTCCATCATTCTTATGAAAATAACTATTTTACCCCTACTCTTAGTTTAGCTAAGTATTAAATCCTAGGCTGAGAAGTATTTTCTATTGGCAAATCATTCCTTTATTTAGATATTTGGGGATAATAATTATCATTATTTTTTATGATGCTCTCTTTGTCTTCAAAATTTTGCAGTTTGATTACCATGTGTCAGCTGCAGGTGTGGGAGTTTGTAATCCCAGTAATCTGGGAGGCTGAGGCAGGAAGATCATAAATTCTAACCTATCCTAGGCAACTTAGTAAGATCCTGTCTCAAAATAAAAAGTGAGAAAAATGGGGGGTGGGGGGGTTGTCCTGAGGATGTAACTCAGTGCAGAACAAAAAGGAATGAATGCTGAACAAAGATGTGACTTCTAGCAAAGATTCAGGGAGGGTAATTTAGACTCAACCATTCAGGACTAAATTTTTTCCACTGCAATCAGTTTGGGTCAAGCCTTAGTATTGTTCCAATCAAAGTGCAAGGTGGAGGTCATATTTATACATGTCCAACCATCAGATTTGAGATAATGACTGTCCTTAAAGGGATCAGATGTGAATTTTCAGGTAGTCTGGTTCTTCATGATCAAAGGCAATTAGGTTCCCATAACTTAAGGCCAGCCCTGTACCAAAAAGATGCAGGCATTGGAATTGGAAATGGAGATACACATGGGGTCGACATAGGAGAGAAAAAGAAAGGATCAAGGGAATACAAGCAGAGCACATAGTGTCTTGCACACAGGTGAGTTATTCTTGCTGATTGGCCTTCACTTTAGATATCATAATTATTGAGTCTGAGACATATGTCAATTAGGAAAGGTCCTAACCAATTACTGTTTATATTTTGAAAATTATTCTTGTGTCATTGTTTCTAATCTGTTCTAGAACATCTACTAGATGCCTTTTAATTTTAACTTAATCTGTTCTCAACATCAATTAACATTTTATGATTCCTATTTGTATATTCTCCATGGATCTTCAGGTCTGTTTTTCATCTTACTAATTTTTTGACTTATATCTGATCTGCTCTTTACTCTGTCTATTGAGATTTAATTTTAATAACTGTATATATTATTTCTTGATGTATTTGGTTCTTTTCAATTTACTTTTGTGAGAGTGTCTTAGTTGTGCTCTGTGGTTTCTATTCATTTTGCTATAAATTTAAGCATATTTATTTTTAGGGAGTCTCAAATTTGGGGATTGTATGTATTTATTCCTGCTAATGTGGCCATCAGGAGTGGGATTTTGTGTGTGTGTGTGTGTGTGTGTGTGTGTGTGAGAGAGAGAGAGAGAGAGAGAGACAGACAGACAGACAGAGAGACAGAGAGACAGTTTCTCCAATGGAGTTCTGAATTTGCATTTGCTTATGCAAGATTTCAGGAGTCAATTTTTTTGGTGTGTTATTTCCTGGTTTAATAGTTCCTGTACCTCTCCAAAATGTGCAAAATCAAGCACTATTTGCTATTTTTCACCATATCAATTTTCCAAGGTAGCATTTTTCCTTATCCCAGATCTTCAAACATTTCCCTGGGCCAGTGGGCATACCTTTCCAGACCTCTTTTCACTGAGGACAAACCCTTTAATGATTTGACTTGTTGTATCATCATTTCTATCTCCCTAATCACATATGCCCAAAGCGTCATCTCTTTTTGTGACATTTATTGAGTCTTAAACTTTATCCTCTAGGAATTAAACCCAAATTCTGGGTTAACAAAACTGTCTTCTAACACATGCTTCTGCTAGAGTTCAGGTCCATTTTTACTTCTAGCATCTGAGACTTTCTTGTTTCCTTGCAAGTACAACTGTATATTTTTTCTTACTATTCTTATGTGAGAGGATTGAGAAGGATCCAGAATAGCTTAATGCATCATGCAGCTAGGTTGGAGTCCTTCGGAACGGAAATGGGAGCTGAAAATCCAAAGTTATTTTGTCTGAAATAGTGGAACAATGTTTTATTATGTTACTGGTTGAAAAATATCCCAATATCTAGTTAAAGTAAGATTAAAAATTCTACCATCATATTTAACCTAATCTTTTTTTTTCTGGTGGTGATATGTATGTTTATATGTAGCATCCATTACTCTTTTCTCTCTACAAATACACACACACACACACACACACACACACACACGTATAAAATCTCCCCTAAAAGTAGAGTATAAGTAGAGAATCTCAGTGGTTTGCGTTCCCTATATGAAAGTACTATTATCTAGTTGGTTCATGGGCTTCAGATTGACACAGGGATCCACTTCTGAAAAAAAATACCATGTTGTCCTGGAGCCTTCATTTTCCTCACTAAATGAGTTCCTTGATCAGCTTACTGGTAAATATCATGCCAGGAACTGATTGTTCAAATTTAAACATTGAGGAAGACAACTGATAATTGTTGACTGCTTCCATCAGTATTCTAGGCACTAGACATATATTATCTTATTTTATCCTTCAACTGTGTATTTAGGTATTCTTTGTCATTTTGTAAGAACAGGGAACTGTGACTCTGATAAGTTCATAAATATGTCCAAGATCACATAACTCATAATGATGTGCACTACTCCAAACCATCCACTGTTTACACTGTGCCAGTGATAAGCAATAGACTTCTGAAGAAGGGAAAAGAAATTGTATCAATCGGGATGAATTTTCAGTTCGAGTAACTCTTTAAATCAGAATAGAATTTATTGCAAGGAATTAGAAGTTTGTCACCCAGTGGGAGAAGGAGAAATGCAATTTCTGTGTTAAAGCTCCAGAACCACTCACAAAGCAGAAACACAGACTGGCTCACGATGTTGCCCAGTCAGAAAAGTATGGAACCAGGAATCCACCACCAGGGCTAAAGGTCCAGCAGCACATGTTTTGATATGATTCAGGTTGGGGAGTTGTAACTACAGTTGTTGGTTTCATAATCATGCTCTCACAGCAAACAATGATTGTCCATCACTCCTCCTCTTGACACCAGGGGCATCTGCCAACACTATTACAGCAAAAGATAGTACTTCCAGGACTGTGCTTGCTAACATAGCCAATAAAAATGGTAAAATATTAACCTTTTTCCCATTTGCATTTTCCAAATTTTTTGCAAGTCCATCTAATATGATAAACCTGAAGCGTACCTAGAGCCCTAGCTGCAAAGGAGCCTAGCAAATATTATTTTTTAACTTTGTAGCTTCTCCAACACAGAAAGACACACTGGAAGAAGTATGCAGTGAATACTGGTAAAAATTTATTGTCTTCTCACTGTGGATGGTAATGAAAAGACTCTTATGAGATATTCCTCCAGAGATATGAATTTGGAGAAAACTGGAAAAGTGTATTCACTCAAGACAGTAAGGGAGATTTTTAAGAGGAACTCTTTGGCACCCATTCCTTCCTGTCCTGCTATTCTATCCTTACCCATTTTTGTTGGGAATACTCCTTAAAAATAATGAGAGTAAAGAGATCAAACAAACTATTTTCCTGAGAAATACTTCATGGAAAACTTCCATCATAGTGAGGTGGAGTAGGTATGGGGCTCATTTGACCACACATAAAAAACTAGAAATATGTCAAGCTATATTATTTTTCATTATTTTGAAAAATTTTAAAGATTTTATTATTTTTCCAGTTGAAGTAAAAATTTACTCGTAGTATTTTTCCCAATTAAAATGAAACATATCAATCTTCTGTAACTATCAATAGTATTGTTACTAATATGAAATAGTACATGTAAGATTTTCACAGAGAAAATTCAAGATCTTTTATTGAAATTCATAGTCGGAAAACCTATGTATTTCCTCTGTTTATCAGTAGCCTTTCCCAGAAATCATATTAACAGCTTTTTATCCTCTTTAGGATTTCTAAATCATTTTTATTATATCTCATATTATTAACCTAGGAAATCACATATTCTTATAGAAACAATCAAATTCTTTGGATATATTTTAATGGAACCAAACCAAAATTGGAGGTAAATTGTGAAATCATGTTAAGTTTGCTGCCTGATTCTCATTTAGACACGTCTTACATTCCTTTGAGTCCTAGGCACATGGTCTCTGGTTATTTTCATTGATGCTGTAATGGAATTACCATTTTAAATTTATAGGGGGTTCAAGAGAAACATGATAGGAGCAGCAGGAAGGAATGGCTTACTCATAAACAATCTACTGAAATTTTGAACTGATTAGGTTTGAATGGCTAAAAGAGAAGAATGGGGAAATGTACCCTAGTTTTCTTTTGGTCCAGTTTCCTGTTGCATTATGTGGCTTCTTGAATGTTGCACAATATAAATCATTTTACCACTAGAAGACAAGTTTTAGCATTGCAAACTCAGCACACTTACTTAATTTCATTTTTCCAGTTGGGTATCTGCATCAATTCAGGCCAAGAGAGTATCTCATGTCACCTAATGCAACAAATAGATCCTGGAGTATTCATGGAGATATCCACAATGTTGGCAGACAAATGTTTCCTTTGCTCTGCCAAGCACCATCAGCATTATTTTTGGGTGTATCTGAATTTGAGCAGCACAAAGTTTCCATTACATCGTCCTAATGGTTAAAAGGGGGGCCTGCAATAATTCTTGAAAACTAGTCTGTGTAGTTGTGCCTGTTACCATAACATCAGATGGAAATATTGCTTCTTTCAGTTGGTTTGGCCACAGTGTAGCAGCCAGCCTAGTAGCGTCAAGGCATTAGGAAGGCAAAGCAAGCCACAGTCAACAGTATGAATGGAACAATTCACACTGTTGTACATAGATCTAGAGGTTAAACCCAAACACATGAAAAAGTGATGCTGGAAGCACTTGGGAACAGCTGGGCCAGATGAATAACTCAATTGGATGCCATGAGGAACAAATTAAACAACTGACTGGAGACCAGGCTGCTCCTGTGACAGACACTTTAATCAGGAAGTCAAAAGCTGATTGACAAGATGAAAAGCTGGATGACATGAAAAATGGAAACAGAAGGAACAACACAAGAAAAGGGCACCCTGGGTCAGCATGCTGACAAAAATAATCAAGTACGACAGGCCATAATCCAATCTTCGAATGTTTGGCATGGTGCTAGTTATGAGAATCTGCAGCCAAGAGGAAAGAAAACTATTATTAAGCAAAGAAATTATCTGGCTTTCTAGAACTCACTATTACATGTTCACTAGAGGATTTTCTTTTTTTTTTTTAACAAGCATAATAGCTTTTGTTGAATTTCATAAGGTCAATTAAAAAGTGCTAATAAATCTGGAAGTGAAGCCCCAAGAAAACAATAAGTAATAGTTTCTTAAGTTTGTAGTTAAATAAATAACATACACATTGATGGTCGGAAATGACAAAGTATACTTCTATTCAAGTCACAGAGGAAGAAGAGGTAGCAATTACTGAGAGGAGGTTTGTGTGGCCCACTTAATAACTCTTATACTGGGTTCTTACTGCTAAAATTACTGTTGGAATCCAAGGCTGAGCTTCATGCCAGAAAAGAAATTTGTCTTTGTTACTTGAATTATTTCTGATATGTCTCAGAATGTCACCTGCAGCCCAAAAGATGTATTTGTAGATGAATTACTTGAAGAATGAGATAATGATAAGATTTTTTATTTTAAAAGACAGGGAACATAAAAGTTTGTCATTCCTGGGACAAATGTGTGCATTTATATCATACAGCTTCAGCTCACATCGTACTTTTTATTTCAATAGTGGATCATTTATCAGAGGAAGGCCCAGAAAAAATAAGCACCTTGACAGAGTTTAGATACTATGACTTCATGCCTTTTCAATAAACTCATCTGCCCTTTGGAAAAATAGAAAACTTGCAGGAAACATCTAAAGACCAGTTGACACTGTCTCCATGGGATTCCTCTACCAGAGTTAAACCCACATCTCAAGAGAAAAGAAAAGATGTTTTAATTCATTGTCTTAGTCTACTGGTTTTCAAACTGTGTTTCAAATCTCTGGGGGGTTTTGGAAGAAAAGTATGGTCACAGAGGACATGTTTCATTTGTATCCGCTCCATTACTTTCAGCTCCCTCAGGTATTGGAGTTCTGGGGCATTAAAAACATTGTCGAAAGGTTTCCTGGCCTCAAAAATGTGTAAAAGAAAAATACTACTTTGATGATATTACTCTTAGATGAGTAGGCTACTATTTAACTGAACATATTCAACTCAAACTGGGGGAACAAGCTGACATATTTCACTTGGTAAAGTACTTTACAGAAACTCAATCTGAATATGTTATCTATAGAATTCTAGATGCACCCAGGTCATAATTGATAATTTTTGAGAATTTTGAATTGATAAAATTGAGAATTTTCTCATGTGCTTCATTGCAAAATCTTACAACTTGAATCTTACTTGCACCATATAGTAAATCCTTTGGTCATGACTTTCCAAAGGACTAACTTCTTCGTAGTGCCTTGATGGACATGCATCTAAACTATCAGAAAAGTAAATGGACAGGCTTCTAATTATGCTCTGAGCTCAGTGCTGACCCTGAGTCTTACTAATGTAAAAGCGTCTTACAGGGTGACAGAAAAATTTTCGCAAGTCCTCAAAACCACACAACATCAAATGTGGTAGAAGAAAAATGTATCCAATGCATTTCTATTCTGGGTTCATCCCGAGCTTTTTGAAGGTCTGCAGCACCGTGCTTCACTCCTTTGGTATGAAAGGGAGCTACTTATATTAACCTAAAATATCCCAGGCAGACCTTGCTTCTTAGTCCTGCTTTGGCTTCCATCATGCTTCCACCTGTCTACTAACTCTGTGATCTCAGTGTCATTCCTACTGCAACCTTTGGGACCCATTATTTCTATATGCTCACCTCAGACTTTGTCGTTTCCCCAGGGCTTTTCCTTCACTGCACCTTGTTTCTGTTATCGCAATCACTACCTTTTAGGTCCTTCCTGATTCTGATTATATAGAACTCAATTCCTGAGCAGCTCCCAGCTACTCAGTCTTTTCTCCCCTCATGGAGGGCTGGGAACAGAGTGTGATGAGGGCAAGTAGTGAGGTGGAAAAATGTGACAGATTGATGAAGAAATTCTGCATCATCCATGGGAGTTGTTGACATTATTATCATCATTATTATTATTTGGTATTTTCTTCAAATGTGGATGAGACAGGATACAATGTTTAAAATGGTCTTAGTGCTTGAAATGTGATATATTTAAAGAAGAAAAGACTTAATATATAATATGTCATAAGATGGAATATATAAAGATAGGTCAAACTATTTAATTTATGTGACCAAGCATACATGATTTGGGTGATATGAAGTAGGTGTTGAATGATGGTTGTAGTGAGATCTTTGACTTTTCTCTTGCCATCAGTCTTTACAATCCACCACTAACCAATCATTTATTCTCATTATAAAATGCATTTCAATTTTAGTCTTCATTTAATTTCTAGTAGTGCAACTCTGAGCCTCAGATTTTATATGGTACATGAGGGAAAGGCTGGATCAGAGGCACAAAGCACTGAGAAGATGATAGCACCTTCTGTACTATGTATTTAAAAAGCAACACAAAATTTAAAGAAATATGTGTGGGTAAATCTGACAAAGTTTTCAGTTTTCCCTTAGTGACTATATTAATGCCTCCTTAAAATGTCAAATATAAAACATCAAATATCACTGGATGGGTATTATACTAATGTACTTCTTCACAAACTCAGAAATTTATATAATGTTGAAGTCACACATAATTGATAATTAAATTCTTCAACCTCTTCTGCTTTTATAACTCCCTAGTTTATAAACTTTCAGCAGACAACCAGTGTACATATATCCATAGTTCTAATCTCATATTATCTATTCTTTCCTAGTTAGTGACACTGATGAAGAAAAAAAACATTAATTTCCCTACTACGTGCAAAGAACTTTAACGTATCACTCAACCTTATAAATACAACAAAGCAGATATTTAAATAATTTTAAAAATCTGTAGCTTGACTAAAGGATAAAGCTAAGATTCAAAACTGGGTCTATCTGCCAATCACATTGAGCTAGGGTACGATATAGAAGGGCATGAGATACTCATGTGAAAAAAGATTTAAGAAAGTGGGGATATTAGAGAATAAACCATTTGGGAAATCTCATATTGTGATTTTGATATCAGAGCTCAACACTTGTATAATACTATGGAGTTATAGTCAGAGTTAAGAAGTAGACTAAAGTGATGTTCATACCCAAATTAAAAAATTCACTCCATAGATATTTACTCTGATAGTTTCTTAATTGGCACAAATTTCTCCTATTACTATATACATATTCTTTTGCATTGTGACATTGGTATTATTCCAATCTAGAGTAATATGTGTTTCTCCTTTCCCCTAAATATAGACTGGGCTTGGGACTCTCTTTGAGTGGCAGAATATAGAAGTGTCAGTGTACAGCTTCCAGAAACTGTGCATCAAAGTGTCTTGGAGATTGTGTTCTTGCTCTCCTGGAATGATGCACTGAGACCATCATTAAAGAAAGCCAGTCTTGCCTAAAGAGGATGAGGGACTACTTAGAAGAAAATAAGAACTTCCCAGATGATAGTACCAATGGTCAGACACGGGAGTGAGGTGTTTTGAATCTCTCAAGTCCGATAACTCTGCAGCATGAGAAGTAGATGAATCCATAAAAGGAACATATCAGCCAACCTACAGAACTATAAAACAAGAAACCACTATTGTCTAAGCCAGTATGTTTGGGGTGATTTGTTCCACAGATAGTTATCTAAAACAGAGATTGGTACATGGGGGTGGGGGTGTCATGTCAGGGAAATCTGAAACCTCCAGTATTGGCTTTGGTGCTGGGAGGGAATGGTTGCTGGAGGGGCAGTGAAGAGAGATGATCAGTAGATTCTGGGAGAGTAACGAGCAATTTGCTATTGGGGGCCAGAGAAAGCCCCACCCTTGTTATAACAATAAAAGGCAAAACATCTGCCATTTACAGTTTGGAAGGTGAAATGTCTTACTAGTGAACTCATGGATCTGGCTAGGAGGTTTCCAGAAAGAATGCTATAAATATGAATTGGCTTTTTTTAACCTGTGTATAATAAAGTTCAAGAAGAAAGCAATTAAAGAAACAACTTTTCAGTTTGCAAGCAGAATTTAGAGCAAGTGTAGGAGGGTCAAGATGTGCTAGGTTGGAAAAGATAATCAAATAAAATTATAATATGGGTAAAAATTAATTGCAGGATACATTCCATGAAATGTGATGTCAGGGACAAGATCAAATAAAAGATACAGCTCCATACCCTGTCATAAGACCTCTGGATTATTTAAGATACTGTCCCATTGATCCCTTACCTAAATCCAAGCATATATTATCCAAAGTTAACTCATCATCAAACTTAGAGAGGTCTGTAATGACAAAAATAGTGAGCCTGGCTGGTGTCCAATAGAATAGACTTTAATCGGATCCATAGATACCCCATAAAGAAATTAAAAGGACTATACTGACTTGAATCTAAAAGGAACTGCAGCTCAAGGAGGCTGTGGGCCATCAATCCCCTAAGGTCAGAAGCATCTGCAATGCACTGAATGCCTTACATGTATGTGAGACTGTCTTGGACTTTCCAGCCCAAACAACCGTCTGGCAGAATAAGTGAGCTCAAGTGAAGCCAACAGAAGTGCTGCCCAGAAACCCACAGAAAGGAGAAAATAATATATTTTTAAACAACTAAGTGTTGAATGAGTGTGTTATTAGCAATAATTAATTGAAACTGCACCAGACGCCATGGTGACTGAAATAGACATGGCCCTCACCTCATGGGGGTTTTAATATGGTGGAGTGGGTGGGATTAAATAGAGCCACAAAAGTGCAGTTATAAATGTGATAACTGCTATGAAGGGAAAGGACAAGGTGCTGTGAGGAATCACACAGAGTCAGCTTTGACCCTCTGAAGGAGCTGTTAAAGATATTCAGCTACGCTGAGGCAAAGGTGTGGAGAAGATTCAGTGGTCATGAAGGAACCAAGAAGATGACCTGTGTCACTGGTATTTCTCATGAGAAGCCAAAGCCAGGTCATTAAGTCATATTGTCACCAAGAGTAAACAAAGCTAAAGCTTTTAGCACAGGGTCTAGTACATAGTAAGCAAGCACTTCGTGTCAGCTCTTACTGCTGTTATTTTCTTATTTTAGAATGACATGGAAATGTGCAATTATGAGCAACTTTAAAAACAGAAACATCATCTATTTTTGGAAAGGGTCAATAAAAGGAATAATCACTACAAAATGTTTCTAAACCCCAAATAAGACTGAATCTATGAAAGAAAAAAAGTGGCGTAAAAGCATATATTCTCTTATCCGAAGCTCCCAAGGCTAGCTGGGTTTTAGAATTCAGTCTAGGGTTTTAGAAAGGTAATTTATCACATGTATCATATGTTATACAACATTTCCAGCAGCCCCAGCCGTTAAATTTTAGCATCAAAATGTATGGCTATTCATATTAAATGAGATAAAGCAGCCTTACATCTATTCAATCATTAAGTTTGTTTTATTAAAAAAAAAAGGTTAGAGAATTGATGGGTTTGTAGAAGTTTCTGGATTTCAGAGTTGTGGACCTAGAAAAGCAGTCCACACAATTGGTCACTGACATCTTAATGAGCTCAATGAGTTTCAGCTTGTCCAATGCAGCTGCAGAAATCGTTCTCAGCTTTACAAGTTGACAGAAGTAAATCACACACTATATTTTCCATACTATGGTCCATTTCACTGGCTCTGTGTTGGTACAGCTGGAGAGTAGCCGATTCAGAGCACTGTGAGTGCACGTGTAACCTCCGTGGCCCTGAACCATGCCAGCAGTCTCAGAGAACACCCGTGTGTATAAAGGATGATAACAATTTTCCGAGTCCTTACCCATTATTGCATTGTTAGTCCTGGATCCTACCTCCTCCTCCCACATCCTCAAGTCTTCTCCCAACTTGATGCCAATGGCTTAAAATCTACTCTGAGAGTTTGTTGTATGGGTTGACTGCTGCCAAAGATGCTTCTGGTGCTATGCCTCCTGAGTTTCATCATTTCTGCTTGTCACTTAGTCATTCCTTTGCTGCTGCTTTCATTCTTGGCCATTCTGCCATCTGTGCCAAGTAGACTGAAGGGGGAATGAGTTCTGTTGTTCATTTCATTCTTTAGGTGATTTCAGTTAAGTAAAAATTAAATAAGAATCTCCCTTCTCTCTTTCTTCCTGCATCTGTCTCCCTCTCTGTCTGTCTGTCTGTCTCTCTCTCTCTTTCTCTCTCTCTCTGTCTTCTCTTTTCTCTTTCCCTTTGAATGCATATTAAATAGAACTGTCCAAATTTATTCCAGGTTCCCTATCATTTGAATTTATAATCTTTTCTGTAGGAAAATGAACAATTCTCCAGGAACTGTAGGGTAGTCATACGTCAAACCTCCAACATCATTCTGTCTGTCTTTCTTTCTTTCAACATATATCTATCTAATGCTAAAATTTTCAGGTACTGGTTTTAGTAATGGAGACCAGTGGGTCAGACAGATTTCCTGCCATCCTGGGATTCTAGTCTCTGTCAAAACTGTTTCTTTATGTGGGCAGTCAGTTGGATCACGGGCTGAGCCATATGCCTGTGGGGCTCCTAATCCTTAGGAGACGGATTTTTTTCTTTGCAATACTAGAAACTGAACCCAGGGCCTTCGCACTGAGCCACATTCCTAGACATCTTTATTTTGAGACAAGGTCTCACTAAGTCACCAAGTTGTTGAGGTTGAGGTCAGGATCACAATCCCTTTGCTCCAGCCTCCAGAATGCTGTGATTGCAGGCGTGTACCACCATGCCCAGCTAGGACACTGACTCTGAATGTGCTCTAGCACTACAAAGTTGGAAAGAGAATTAACTTCACCATTTTTGGTTAAAGTAGTAATGTCAGCAACCACCCAGTCTGATTGTTGAGACCTAAATAAATTGTCTTAGTCTATGTTATGCAGCTATTAAAGATCACCCAAGACTGGGTAATTTATGAAGAACAGACATTAATTTTTTACATTTCTGGAGACTGAGAAGTCTGAGAACAAGGTGTCAGCATTTGACAAAGGCCTTGTTGCTGTGTCATAACAGGCAGAAGGCATCACATGGTGAGGAAGTGCATGTGCAAGACAGAGAAAAATCAAGCTGAACTCATTCTTTTGTTAGGAGCCCACTCCCATGATTATTGGCCCAACCTCTGATAATAGCCATAAGGGCAGTCCCCTCATGGCCTACTCACCTCATGACCTAATCCTTTAAGATCCCACCTCTTCTTTTTTTCCTTAAATTCTTTTATTGGTACATTTTAGGTATACAATATGTTTCCATTTATCATTGGGTGCTTGTACCTGTACATGATGTATCTTGGTTCTTATTTTTTTCCGCATTACCTGAGCGCCCTTCACCCCCTCCACCCTTCCCTATTTACATAGATTTCGTTTCCATTTTTTTTCTTTTCTCATAATTTTTCCTTTCCCTTCTTCCCTTTCCCCTTCCCCTCTCACCACCTCTATACCTTTGAACCTTTGCCTATTTCAAATTATCAATTATTCATTTTAATCATTTTAATCCTTATTTATACTTTCAGTTTCTCACACCAGAGAAACTATTCAGTACTTACACACATGTGTCCTGTTTATTTCACTTAAGAGTATGGCCTCAATGTGCATTCACTTAGCTATAAATGTCTCTAGTTTCTCGTTCTTTATGGCTGAGTAGTACTCCATTTTATAGAAAAAACCCATCTTCTTTATTCAGTTTCCAGTTAATGGGCACTTGGGCTGTTTTCGAGCTTTAGCTATTACAAACTGTGCTGCTGTGAACATGGGTGTACATATATCACTGTGGTATGATTCTTTTAATTCTTTTGGGAAGATACCCAGCAGGGGAATAGCTGGGTCAAGTGAAAGGTCCCACCTCTTAATACTCTTCCAATGGCAATTAAATATCAATGTGAGTTTTGGAGAAAACATTCAAAGCATAGTGATAAATTAAAAGATAATTTTTATCCAAACTGGAGGCCTCTTTACAAAAGTTAGTTCTGTGGTCCTCTCTGACATTCCAGGGTCTTTTGTCTCTAAGCCTTGCCACTCGTGAGTTCCATTAGCAGTACAACATGAAGACAGCTCAAAGGCAACTACTGAGCCATGGCCAAGGTCTTCACCCTCTCTTTTCTTGGTTAATGCAATAGACTTTGAGGTTAGCATCTGATCTCTAATGAATCCTCCTGCCACCACTTTCCAGCTTAACATTTTTCAGGGGGTTCCTATTGCTGTGGGATGCATACTCCTTAGCTTAATGTGCCAGGGATTCCCAACCTTCCCCATGTCATGACAGATACAGAAGATGATAATATCTACAGATTGCATTTTGAAAAATGGAGGTAAATGTTCCTGCCAGAGGTGGTGGACCTAGGATCTCTGAGGAACCAGGCTCTACTGGATAATGCAAGGAGTTCTGAGAAGATCAGTATCTCAGCACAACTGTAACCTACCTACCTACTTCATGAGGAGTGAAAAACTCTGTGATGTTCAGTAGTCTTTACAATGATGCATAAAATCACACATTGCCATCATCTTTACTCCATACTTCTTGTTTCAAAGAAATTAGGGTATCTTTTCCTTAAATTGATATTCTTTACTTTCTCACCAGGTATTTTTTTGCTAATTCATTCTCCATATTCAGTTCTCTTTCAAACCATGGTCTTGCTGTTTGTCTCCCCTCAAATGGCCTCCTTGCACTTTTTTTTAAATCGAATTCCTACTCATCCTGTTAGGCCTTTTTCAGATATCACTATCTTGAGGCTGTTCCCAGATCTTCCAGGCAAATTTAGGTTCTTGTCTTCTCAGACTGCGATAGCATATATAAATGTATATCTCAGTAATTACTACATAGTTGCCTGCATGGGCATAGAGTAGGGGCTGTGCTCCCTGTATCATTGTATGCTTTACCAAGCTTCCTGTAGTTCCTGCCTAGCTCAAAACTCAGAATGTCTTTTCTGGTGGATGAATAAATAAATGAATGAACAGAGAGCAGGAGAAACTTCTTATGAATTATATCTGCGTGAGTCTTTGGATAGGACTTATGATCTTATTGTTTCATTATGCTGAAATAACATTTTCTTCAATCCTCTGAAATACAATGCCTTGAAACATAAAACATCAATCCAGTGGAGCCTTGCTGTTATGTCCATCCATTGTAACATTAAACTTTAGTTTTTTTCTGGAAATTTATATTAGATTTATAACTTTAGATCAATTATCCTTATTAACAGAGTTTTGCATATATTCTATTATCAGTTTCTAATAGTTATTTATCACAATAATCTAATCATGAGAGAATGAACAAAATAATAGGAACTACCGTACTCATTCAGCAAGATTAGGAATGAGATTTTTAGTCTCCATTGGGTAAATCATGTTGTAAAGAAATCAGTGTCATTTAAGTATTCCTTGGGGATACTCTTTAGTCAGAAAGTTTGAGCAAATATGGACTCAGCACCAAGTAAGTGATAGACTGGTTCGGAATCAATTTTATGACATATGGTCATTAAAATGGCACAAAAACATAGCAAGCCATAAGAGCATTTACAGACTAGTCATTTTTTCCTTGTGTGGCTAATAGAAATCTCCTTTCTTTTCTAGCATTTCTTTTTTATTAGTACATGTTTGCAAATCATAATGATTATATGTATTCATAATGGGAAGATAGTACATATAGATAGCACATCTTCATTTCTTACTTTTCTCCTTTTCAAATATTTCAAGAATTTACCATCATAGAATTGATTGTAGCTTACAGTGTGGATATAGTTGAATTATATGAGTGCCCAAGCATGCTGCATGTGAACTTAGCTGCCATGCTCATGTTCTAATCAGGATGACTTTTTAAAAAATCATTTAATTATACATGAAAACTATCAGTAATGAAGGTCAAAGTATTTGATCTCTCTTCTCTGGTGTTCCAGGAGTGACAAAGTCACACAAAAGGTTGCATTTTTCTCTGATTGTTACATTATGGCATTCAAACAATTTTAGAGGTCAATCTAATAGGAGAACATAAAAATTTGCATAATTTTTAATCTATAAGGAAACATTTTAATTAAGCTTCAAGGCGGTATTTTCTTGCCTGAAAATATGTTTCTCAAAAGCTAGTATATATTTATGCCTATTGCATATGGATTATCTGTATTTATAACAATCTACCTATCCATCCATTCATCCTTCCTGCCATCTGTCTGTACACACACACACACACACGTGCACACATACACTGTTCAAATATATCTAGAGGTAACTTTACAGTCAATGAGGATATGTACATCTGGTTGTTCTCTGAAGGCTTTTGTAAGAGGAGATAAAAATCACCTTTACCACAGAGACACTGAAGAGGTGGATAATAGACATACAGAACCTTAACATCCTAGGGAGAAGACATCTTTTAAAATGACTGTCATCATAAATATAGGAATGTTATCTTTGTATGTAAATATGTTGCAATACCTCCTAGTGGTATATTATTCCTTTTGCTCAAGCCAAGCCACTCTACTTGGTATCAGATACATTTATAGATTGATCAGGTGAATTAATTTATTTCAAAATTAAATACAAATTCTTATTTTGGACCCAGGGATCAGGTGGATGCTAAGTGGAAATTATGACGATTAGTATCCTAACTCATGCTTTTAAAATACTCCCAGGGACCACCAGTTCACATTCCAGTACCCCTTTTGAGAAACATAAATTGAACACCATGTTTATTCTGCAAAGATCTTTTAGATGAAGCCTTAAAAACTGTGAAGATTCCCTGCAATTTTCTCCCAGGGCATGTCTTCATTAGCATTTCAATAATTCAAACTTCTCCTTGTTTCTTTGAAATTCCTTTAATCTTTGGCAGTGGAACACCTAAGATGTACATGGTGGAATTGTGGATCTTTATGCAAAAAGTGTTACCATGGCACTGAGCAGCTCTGAGGTGGGACTGGGGCCATTCTAACAATGATGATTGCTAATCTGCTGTAAAACCAATCAATTAAAGGCCACTTACAAGTGAGAAATAACTTCCTTTTTTCCCCTCAGAAAAATGTGAGATAGTTAATTACATATCTTTAGCAAAAATAAACATTATGCCAATAATAAGTATTTATTGTGGAACAACAAAGAATGTATAGATGAGCAAAGAATAAATTCACCCAGCAATTTCATGACTTGGAGATAGTAACTATTAAATTTCGTATGTACTCTTTTTGATTGCTTCCTATGTGTAGGAATATCTACATATAGGAAAATACATGAATAAAGTTACATTTAAATTAAGGAAGTATGTGGAAATATTGTATCCTTATATAACTTAAATATCCCTTGGATAGACCAGCTCTCGCGTCCTAGGAAGGTCATTTTAACAGTTTGTATCACTGGATAAACCTGATGAATTTTCCCATCTTCCAAATAGAGGGTCAAACCCTGAAGTCTCTAGTAAGGCTGTAGAGATGGAGGTAAGAGAGGAACTGAAGAGCCCTCTCTCTTGTATAATTTGAACCAATGTCTCTCTGACTGCAATCTTTCTGCTCTAGCTTATGTTCTCATCACCTGCTACCACCTTTTGTCCCATATTGATGTCACCTGCAGTAACCTGGATCTCATTGTTGAGGGTAGTGACCTGTCTTCCATCTTTCCCTAGGAACTTCTGTGTCGTATATTGTAGCTTTGCTATCACCTGCCTTGCAGTATCTTCTTGACAGGGTCTCACCTTTTCAATTCAGCCCTCTATGGGAAGTTTTGTAGCAGAGGAGTTCAGACTGGGGATAAAGAGTTCTTTTGTCTTAAATAATTAGTGCACAGTCCTCAGATGTGGCTGAAATTCACTCTTGCATACATGCTATTCCTAGCATGGAGATGAACATCATTTGAATTTCTTTTGAATCTTTCTCTTGAATCTGAGCCCAGCTTGTGACTCTTTTGACAAATAGCATACAGTAGAACTGATGTTCCAGGACCTCTGAGAAGAGGTTTAAAACACCTAGTGGCTCTCTTACTTTTGGGGCAGGACCCACATGACATACTGGAAATAAGTCCAAGGAAAACCACTGAGTGGTTAGAGGCCACTTGGAGAGAGGTATTGGCCATTGAAAAGCTATCTTGGACACCCCAGCTCATGTCAAGCTCTCAAAGGAATGTAGCTACAGGAGTGATTCTGGCTGATAACAGAATGGAGCCAAAGAATTGCCTGACTGTATCCTGCCCAAGTTCCTGACCTACAGAATCTTGAAAAATAAAATTATGGTTGTCTGCAATAGGTAACTGAAACAATCCTACAACCCTGAATCAAGGTTAAGTTTGGTCGTGCATTTCAGAAACTGACTGTCATCCCTAAAAGAAGAGAAAACAATACTACTTTCCATAAGATAGAAGTATATTTCTTATTCACATAATAGAAATGGTAAGATCAGTAGCTCAAGGCTGTAGAGAGGTTGTGATGTCATCAGGTTCCAAAACTGCTTCTTTCTGCTTCACTCTCGTAACATGAGGTTTTCATTCTAAGGCCATTTTATCACCCAAGTTAGCTACTGGAGGTCCGGCTATTGTAGCTACATTCCACCCAGCAGAAAGGAAGTTGAGCAAAGGGCAAAGAAAGCATCCTGCCTAGCTGAATCAGCTCCCTTTAAAGCAGAGACCCCCAAACCCCAGGCCAAAGATCAGCATTGGTCAAGTCCGTGGCCTGTTAGGAACTGGACCACACAGTAGGAGGTAAGCAGTGGGTGAGCCAGGAAAGCTTTATCTGTATTTCTAGCCTGAGCTCTGCCTCCTGCCAGATCAGAGAGGAACATTAGAGTCTCATAGGATCACGAACCCTACTGTGGACTATGCATTCTGGGGATCTAGGTTCCTTGCTCCTTTGAATTATCCCCAAACCACTTCCCCATCTCACCCACACCCAGCCTCCAAATCTGTGGAAAAATTGTCTTCCACAAAACCATTCTCTGGTACCAAAAAATTGGGGATCACTGCTTTAAGGAGTCATTCTGGAAAGCCCATACAAGGCTCCAGTGAGGCTAGAATTTAGTCACATGGCCCTACTGGCTGCAAAGGAGGCTGGGAAATTCAGCCCTTTATCTGCGCATGACACCACTCCAAACAAAATTGGGCTTTTATACAAATGTAGAAAGATAAAATGGATATTGTATGGAAAAAAAGTAGTCTCTGAGGCCAACCCCATATGGTCGCCAAGGGCAGAGAAGCATCACTGAGACCTGCTTTAGAAAAAATTCTCCTACCTAGGGCCTCATACTTTACACAAACCACTATTTTCCCTAGTGCCTGGATTCTACATTTAGTTGCCCACTGCACCCACTCCCTTGGTGGTTCTCTCAGAGGCGCCCTTGTTCCTCCATACAATGTAGCTTAGATTAAGAGCCTCTACTCAGCAGATGCATCAACCTGCCTCTGTGCTCATTAGCAAATGGATTTATGTCTTTTCCTATGATGTTGAAATACTTACAATCAAGAGAGCAACACTCAATGATATGTAAAAGCTGAAATCATACACCTGACCTGCAAGAAACACTGCCTAATTTCTAAATGGCAAATGCAAAAGCCAATTCTGCCATTTCCTTGAAAGTGTATTTTTGTTTTATATTAGTATAATTATTGAGATATAGTAGTAACAAAAAGACAATAAGAGAAGAGTGTGATAAATATGAGGTAACACTGGCAAAATAAATCATAGAGGCCCAGGAGAGAGACTGAATTCCTCTCTTTCCCCCCTCAGGATCTTTGTGCCTTCTATTTCTTCTTCTCATAATGTCTCTCCCACCCCAATCCTTTAACTTTATTAGTCCTTTAGGATTATTAATCCTTATTAATCCTTTAGGTTTTATGTTAATTTATTTCTTCAGAGATGTTTTCTCAGAGCAGTTGATCTCAAGTAAGTGGTCCATGAAGATCTCTCTCATATCCCTTCCCACTCTTTTCCTTTATGACACTTGGAGAGGTAATTTCTAATTCTGTATTCAGGGTTTATCTGTTGAGTATCTGCCTCCCTTCTGGACTATATACCACATGAGACAGATACTTTACTGTCTTTGTTACCTCCGCACCCTAAAAGTGTAATACAGTGTCTAACTTTCCATGGATGCTTGATGACTACTTGTCAAAGAAATAATCAAGAGAGGGAAAGTTCAGAGTGAAAATGTGGAATGAGAGAAGGAGACATACTCATATTTTGAGAGAAGCATTTGCTGAGAAGTTTCTCTACTGCCAAGCTCCTTTATTTTCCAGCCAATTTATTCAAGTCTGTAGACTGATCTGGGAAAGCTCAAGTATAGTAGACATCTTCCAGTGGAACTCTCCTAATGACAAATACTTCTTTATTCCTTCTATAAGACATATTTGCATCTATGTCACAAAATAAATAACAAAGCACGGATTTTAATATAGGAGCAGTTCTCAGTTATGCTGAGTTTTCTGAAATAACAAAACATTATTACTAAAATAAATTTTAAAATAAATATTTTCATTAAGGATGATAAGCATTATTATGCAGACTAATAGAAGTATATTTTAGATATGATTTGTCAACAGTTGTACATTGGCATCACAGAGGATGGCTACTCTTATGTCTTAGGGTACAGGTGATGGCTTATATTGAGGCATGCCTGCCTCTCACTCAGCTCTAGATGGATCAGAAGCCTCCCCAGGCTGTCCCAACATGTAAAGCAATCAAAACTGCCTGGATGGCTGAATGTCTCCTCTTGCAAAATGTTGAATCTGGAGAAAGAAGGGAGTAGTTCAGGGAAAGGAATGACCCGAGGACCCAGAGTAATGTTATCAATGAAACTGGACTTAGTCTGGATCACTAGTCCTCTTCAGTGTAGGTTCCAGTGACACATAAAATGTTCTGCACTGCCCCGCAGCTTCTCAGGTTTCTTTCCTCCCCTCTGTTCCCCAGGATCTTGAAATACATAGTCTGTAGGTCCATCAGTGAGTAATGATCCAGAATTTTAAAGCTTATTATCTGGAAGTGATCAGAGCATTCCAGGTAATGGACCTAAATGTCAGTCTGAATTGATAGCTGTTGAACTTGATTTGTTCTTCAGGTGCAGACATGAGTTAATTCAGTATTTTCTGTCCATCTGCCCATTTTCTTGTCACCATGTGTTGGTGACATTCTATCCATCACCATTAGATTAACCTTCCCCAATCACTTCTTTGATCATGTCATTCACTTTGTTTAAAAAAAAGAAAATCTTGAATGACCCTGTTATCTGCAAGGGTTCAAATGCTTCAGCTTGCTTTTCAAGGTCTACTACAAGCTGACCCTGCTGTGAATTGCTCTTGCTGCTGAATCCTGTGATGTCAGTAGGTGAGATTAAGGAGACAGTCTCTACAAAACTGGTTAGTTTTCTAACTGGACCTTCAATGGCTTGCTGTAAAAAAAAAAAAAAGTGTAACTCATTTCTATAACTTACCCTGCTGGACTCATCACAGATATTAAATGTTTCATGCATTCAGGGCATCAATAATATTCAGCCATAGGAGTCATGCAGAAATACCTTCCATCTTGGGAAGTACATGAAGTAGTAAATCCCGTGGGCAGTTAAGACTACTTGGAAAATTTAAACATTATGCTATATCTAGAATAATATAGTGATCTCTCACCATGCTGGGTATGATCATCACCAAGCAATGATTTAGAAATTGAGAATGATTTATATTTTTATTTTTCAGCAGTAAATTCTTTTGTAAATTTATGGAAGGATTTAGATTTATATAGTAGACTCTAGTTTCCATCATGCGGTAGTAATCTTAATGGCCACTTTTGAATTCCATTCATCTTTACACGAGCCACAAAAGCATTTGGAGACTAAAATAAAGATTAAGACAGTGATTTGGATAAAATACTTAAAATTTTAAGTTTTGGACTGAAAAATCAAACCCAGATGGTAGGACTTTACAGGTAGTAAAATTTACCATTTGTGATACCCAGATGACATTTCCTTTTGAAGATGTGTGACATTAGGGCATCTACTCTTTCAAATATAAAACCTGTAGATAGATTTTATAAATATGAGAACATAATGACTGCTTTATGAAATTAGATTCACAGTAGTTGAGAGGCTGAGGCAGGAGTATTACCATGAATTCAAGGCCAGCCTGGACTATATAGTGAGTTCAAGGCCAACCTGAGCTACACAGTGAAACCCTGTCTCAAAAAACAAACAAACAAACAAAATTGGATCCATTTAAACCTATTGCTATATTATGTCTTTCTCTAGACTTTCTTCTGTAGAGTGGTTGAGATCTTTTGGGCTCTGTTTTCAAAGTCCTTAAGATCAAATACTAGACTTTACTATCTTTATTACATGTTAGAATATTAACAATTACCTAACTTCTCTGTGTCTCTGTTTTCCCATCTATAAAATGGGGATAACAACTGAGATTTTTGTGAGTATTAAATGGGTTAACACATGTGAATTAGAAGATCAATAAACTGAAAATCAACACGGGACAGCTCTTATTACTGAGTAAAATCCTTCCTTTTAGAAGTTGTAGTGGGGATGGGGATGAGATTACACAACTCAAATGCCTTCAGAAACCAGACAGGTAATGAAATAGGTGAAGTGATTTGTTGGTAGAATTTAGTTCCATCTTCAGAGAACTACAAAGTATGGGCCCTGCTTACAGGCTTCAAAACAAAACACTATGTTCTAGCCAAACAAGATTATGTTTATTGGCCAGGCTTGGCTGGGCCTGTGAATTGCTCACCAATTTTGATCCCTGAGTAGCAAAAAGAGGTCCAAATGAGAAGTCAAGAGAAGCAGGCTGTGCCTCTCTGCCAGCTCCTAGCTGTGTGAGTCTGGGTAGGCTTCTTACCTGTCTGGGCTTTTGTTTCTAGGGAGAAGCAAAATGAGAAAATGGAGGTTGCTTCTATGTCGGAGATTCTATTTAAATGGAGAGAAAGGAGGAATAATGATTTTTGAGATCTTTTCACAGTTTTTACAAGGTGTATAATAGTAAAGGGCCGGTTACTACATTTGAGAAGCTGTACGATATGCAATGGTTTCTGAAAGGTGGCACTGACAGAAGCTGAAAAAGTTGCCAGAGGAAAATTTGGTCCTGAGTTTCTCTGTAGAGCCTGTCTGGTCTCTATGGGTAGAAAGGAGCACAGAATGAATAAAAAGGAGAGAACAACCCAGATCAGAGGACATGGCCAGAGCCAGAGGGGCCCATAAGGAGATGACCATGAGGCCATTTGTTTAGTTGAAGTGGAAAACTGGTTAATAGCAAATGATCCTGTCCAGGCTAGAACATAAGCGAGTGAACATTAAGTGCCCTGGGAATGCTCAAGGTCAATTCTGGATTATGGGTCAGGTGGAAGAAAATCAAACCATCACTTGCAAGCTGGAATTTTAGTCTCCGAGATTCTCTTCTATTGCCTATTCTTTTCATGAGAACTGAGGTCTTAATTCGCTTTTCTATTATTCAGACTATCTGGGGCCCTGATCTCATTTTGGTTTGTGGACAATTGGATTTCCATAGATGGACATATCAATATGTAGCTCTTAGCCTACATGAATTATTTGTAATATAATTGACTCCCTTTCACCAAGAGGCAAAGACTGTGTTCCCTTTCCTCAAATTAGGGTGAGGCTTTTCCATGGCCGCAACTCACAAGGTAGGGCAGAGTGAAGCTTCTGGATTTCTGAGCCCACTATAAAATGAATAATGCAACTTCTACCCGGGCTGTGTCCCTTGGGACACTTGGCTTTAGTGCTCTTACCAGCTGCTGGGTTGGCCACTTGCAAAGATCACATAGAGATAGAGGTCTGTGCCTCAGGAGTCCTTCTTACTCTCCTAGCAGAAAGAACCATTCCATGTTACAGACCAGTGAGTGAAGAAGCCTTTGAGATGCCCCATCCTCAGCTACTTTCTGATTGTAACCTATGTGAGACCTCAAGCTAGAGCTGACCAGTCAAGCTACTGTCCTGTCCCCACACACAAACTGTTGGCAATAAAGAAAAGACCCAGGTGCCATTTACTCTTAATTGTCCACCTGACTATATCAAGAGACTCCTGAAGAGGTGGGTGGATCATGGGATTGCTATACTCATAAGTGAATTGGCTGAGTGCCTTGTTAGGAGTGGGGCCCAGTTGGAGGAGATGGGTACATTCATCATTTTCTCCTCCTTGAGACACACTAACCCACACCCAGAACTTAAGGGAGGAAAGGTTTATTTTGGTTCATGGTTTAGAGGAATTCAGTGAATGGTTGACTTGCTCCCAGGCAAAAAGAGAATGGTAGAAGGGCATGGAGTAAGAAAGCTGCTCAACTCATGGTGGGCAGGAGGCCAAGACCAGGCAGGAGACAGAGAAGAAGATATACCCTCCAAGGCATGGCTCTAGTGGTATACTTCTTCTAACCAGCACATTTAGCTCTGCACTGTTCTATGGATTAACCCACTAATGAGTACAGTGCTTCTATGATCTTCCAAAAGCCCTACTCTAACATGAGATTTTCAGGAACATTTTAGATCTAAACCATGAAATGGGTCACTGAGGAGATACCATACTTCCTGGATACCATTAAGTGAAGAGCTTTCTTCCACCATGCCCTTCTGCTATGACGTTCTTGGTTTTGATTTAGCTAGTAATGGACTGAAACTTCTGAAACCATGAGCTAAATAAACTTCTCCTCCTTTGAGTTGTAGGTGTTGGGTATTGTGTCCCAGCAGCAAAAAGATGACCAATACATGATCATTGTTGATTTTGGTCACTAAATGTTGGGGTAATTTGTTGAGTAACAGCAAACTAATATGTTAATATATTTCTGTGTCTCCTTTTACTTAGATTCTGATCTTGATGTTTCTAGCACCAGTTAGTAAGCCGAACTTTTCTTGTCCCAGCCTTTACTTCCAAGAAAAATTTTTCACATTTCTGTCCTTGAAATTTTACCCCTGATTCCAGTCAACCCATCTGTTTTTGTTGGTTTGGAAGAGATTGTAATCAAATATAGCTACAAGGACCAGGCAACAAATGCGTACAAGAGAAGCAGATTGTCTTAGTCACTTTCCTCATCTCTGCAATAAAATACCTGACACTTGCAAGTTAAAAGAAGAGAGGTTTATGTTGGTTCATATTTTAGAAGTTTCAGTCCACATTTGGCAAGCTGAAATTGTGTGGTGCGGGGGCTTGGGTGAAGGACAACTGCTCACTTCATGGTGGTCAGGAGGCCGAGAGCCATGTGAGAAGGAGGTAAGGGAGATAAACTATCCTTATCATGTCCCCAGTGACCTGCCTGTTCCCACTAGGTCCCACCTTCCACAAGCTCTGCCTATGAGCACAAGTCTAGGTAGAGAGCACAGGGAGTGGAAAGAATCATGGTAAGTTGGACAGCTCAAGACATATTCATTATCTAAGTCTTGAGGATGCATACAGTGGTAGTATGGGCCTCATAAAGCCAGATTGTTTGATTTTTTTTCAAAACAAGCCAGAAATCCAGACGTATAAGAAATCTTCTGACTTGAAAAACAATATGCTACTTCAATTTAAATCACACCATGCTAATTAAACAAAATATATCTACTGGCCAAATGGAGCCTTGAACCACCAATTTGCAACCTCTGATTTAAAAGATTTTAGTGACTGTACATGCCAGGAAGACCTCAAACCCAGAATGAGGAAATTCCAATTTTCCTAGTGAGGACAAGATTTCTCAACAAGGTAAAAGAAGAAAAATAATATTTAGGGTTGTTACAGCCTGTATCTAAATCTCCTCCCAAAGCTTCATGTGCTCATAGGTGGGCCTTTTCAGAGCTGGCTGGACCATGGTGTGTGATACTGGGATAAATGGTATGTGGTAACTAAATTGGTCTAGCATAGTTCTGGGTGTGGATAATAAAAGCCCCACCCTGGGTGTGAATGGTACCAATCAGTAGGGTTGTAGCCTGCATGGAATATGAAAGGGACAGAAAAAGGGCTGCTTACTGCTGGCTCTGCTAAGGACTGTTTCTCCTCTGTATGCTCCTCTGCCATGCTTCCCTGCCTTGAGCTAGCCAACTATGGACTGAAACCTCTACAAACTGTGGCAGGGGGAGAAAATTGCTACTATCACTGGATTGAGATTCTATAGTAGTAACTGGGTAAGCCCATGTGGCCACTGAGTCCATATGGCCAATACATGGTAAAGAGATTCTTCCCACTGTGCCGAGAGTGGCCACCATCATCCCACAGTGAGACTCAAAGGGCATTGTTCTTCGAGTGAGGTCCCATTTGTTTTCACTTGCAGCCCTGTTAAACATTTGTTATTTATCTCAGTGCTGTTTGCGACCCTGATTCAGGTCTTCTGTCACTCAAGAATATCTCAGGTCCCATTCTTTCTATCTCTGTCTCTGTCTCCATCTCCATCTCCGTCTCCCTCTCCCTCTCTCTCTCTCTCTCTCTCTCTCTCTCTCTCTCTCTCTTCCTCTGTGTCTCTCTATCTCTCTCTCCCTCCCTCCCTCTCTTCCTTCAGGAAAATATCCACCCATTTGAGCAGATTTTACTACTCCGTTCCCTGAGTCTCTCTTTTCCTTTGGTTAATTCAGTTCCTTTGGAAAACAAAGCAGCTGCCATCTACTCTGGGACACACAGAACTACAAACTGTGTACCCGCTGGGATGGGAGTGAAGGTCTGGAAGAATGGTAGCACTAACATTTTATGTTATTGAGTTAAAAACCTCACTAAATTATCTCAGTAAATTACACAATCAGAAAGATGAGCTCCTTGTCAATAAATACATACGACACTCTGCTTGGAGACAGATACATCCAGGGGTCACTCACACAACCCCATCCCCACAAACTACTCTCCATGAGGCAATGGAAAAGAGGGACTGAGATAGCAAAGTGCTTTCAGCCTCATCCATGTAGACGGACATTAATCTGCATGGACAAAATTCACAGCATTTTTGTGTTAGAGGAAATACTTTAGAAAAAGGATTTTGCCTTTTCTTACAGCTGATAACCTGGAAAATCTACTCATCTTTACTGGGTTCTCAAGCAATAGTGCAAATCAATAAAGAGGTTCCATTGACAGCTCTTTTGCGGACTCTAACCACAATTGAGCTCTCTGCTTTCCATCACCCGCTCACCCTGTTGTGTACAAAGAAACAGATATGCAATATAGCAGGAGCCCCAAGACAAGGTCTGGCTGTTCTGTCAAAACTATTTAGTTCAATATTGTTCTCCATGTGGCACCATCGCCCTGGACATGACACCCAGCACGCCCAAACAGACATGATTATATATGAGACAGAAAGGCACTTACATCACCGCAGGTTGTTATGCTTTAAAGGGTTTTTTCCCCCCTCTTCAAATTAAAAGTTTTCAAAAATGAAATAAAAATAAACCTTTGAAGAAACCAGATTGAGACTGAATTTGGAAGGCCCTCCTGCCTAGTGTATACTAAAGAAACATTTTCTGGGTTTGTCCCTGATGATTTTCCTTGTAGTTGAGAAACACAATCCACTGGGAGCTTTTGTGACAGAACAAGAATTTCATGAACACGAACTTTACAAAGACTTCCCTGGGAGATTTAAGGTCGAGAAATCAATAGATCAATCAGTAGCTTTTATCAATCTATAATGGTTCTCTCTCTTTGGATGTTTGGATGAAAATGGGATCAACGTAAATTGAACACGGAATCACTTATTCTTACAAGTTAAATTTGTCAAACTGTAAGGCACATAAATGACATGAAATATAATCATTTTTGAATTTGGGACCCTTCAGGGTGCATGCTGATTGAAGAAAAAAGAGCCAGATGTTTCTTCAGCAAGACTCACAGAGGCAATCTAAACATTCTTCAATCCCCGAGACTTCTGATCGTTTCCCAAAGAAACCAATTCATTAGTTAATTATTGAGTATACTTAGTGTGTAATATATAATTGGCCCAGGGCAAATAGCCTTCAAAGATGGCTGGCTGGGTTTGTAGAATCTGTTTTTGCCAAATCCTTCCCAAGGAAACCAAGGGAAATTAATGAGCACTACCTTATCTTGCTTCCACTTTATTTTTAATGATGAAGGCCTCGGTGTCTGGAACCTCTTCTCCTTTATAAAGTTAGCTTGGCAGGTAGCTTATAAGCAGAAGAGTTAGGAGAAAATATGAAAATTATGCTGGGAAATAAGAGCTCTTCACCCAGTTTCTTCTGGAAAAAGAAAACCAGAAAAATCAAGTTGGATTTATATTTCCATTTTTCAGATGTACAAAGGTGTCTGGGGGCAAATGTATTTTACTCCCAATTCTAAAGCTTTTTATAAAATGTTATTGAAAGAGTCAGGCCTAGAATAGTTTCTCAGACTTTTCCAGGATGTGGCATTCCCAGTACAGCAATAACAACAATTAGTACATAGTGAACATTTCCTTTGTACATAAAACATGTTAATCTCATTGAACCTTGCAGCAATTTCAGTCTTGATCACTATTGCTTTTTATTTCCTTGTCCCTATATTACAGATAAAACAGAGGAACCAGGAAGTTAAATCCCACACAGAATTGCCAAATAAATTACAAGATACCCAATTAAATTTGAATTTTTTATTAATAAGACTTTTGCAGGGTACAGATATATCCCAGAAAATACATCAAATATACTAATATGCTAAAAATTGATCCATTATTTATCCGTAATTCAAATTTAACTGATTGTCTCATGTTCTGATTTGCAAAATTTAGCTCTTTGTTGGCAGACCCAAAGTTTTTTCTCATTCCCAACTAAACTCCTAACATCTACACTAAACTACCTCTTACCATAAAAATAGTTTGAAAACTCCAAGTTTAGCAAAAGTAATTACTTATTTAGACAGAGAACGGCACCAAAAGTAGAACACATTAAGCTAGTTTCTAGCAATGTTCAGACAAGTATTTCTTTTGTCCAAGCAGCGTGGAACAAGGTGTTGGGAAGAGGGAATGAGGCAGAATCTGAGAGCAAAGTGCGGAGCTGTTTGCCTCTCCACTAAGAAGGACAGAGAGCTTGTCATGGAGACAGCACAGTGATAAGATGACGATGGCTGTCAGCGCTTTTAGAGGACCAAATTCAAGGAGGCCTTTGCCTGGAGTAGCAAGTGCCAGAACCTCTGTCCCTGTGCAACTCAGACCTCTACCTGCCTCTACCTGCGGGTGTCCTTGCGGGTCAATACCTTTGAATTTCACCCCCAGTCACTACCCAGGAGACTATAATAGTTAAGAGGAAAAGCTGCTGTGTCTGACTACTTCTAGCACTATTATTTCTCTGTGTCCCAGGTTTTTTCTCTGAAAAATGGAGCTAATAGGATCTATCTCTATATCTTGAGATTTAAATAATACACACATTAACACCAATAAAAAATCACATTCAAGGAAAATTTTCACCCATCTAAGTGAATTATTTATATTAAATTATGTAATGCTTACCGTCACATTGTGGGATTGGTTATATTACTATCATCCCCATTTCATGGATGACAAACTGAGGTATAGATGGAGGATGTACCTTGCTTGAGTCAGCAAGTGGCACAGCAAGATTAGAATTCAGACAGTCTGGATCCTGAGTGCATGTCCCCCATCTTTATCCCACACACACAGGGCACCAAGCCTGGTGCCTGGCACAGTGCCAGCCCACACTGCCTGTTAGCTTTTACTGTAAACAGGCAGAGAGGAATCTGAGCACTGCTCTAATTACCCACATTGCTCCCACTGACAAATTGTTCTACACTCTTCTCCATCCCAGGCCACTCGCGAGCTTCTGAGAGTTACCCTGGATGTCTCAGGCCCACTGACTAGGTCAGGCAGATCCATAGCCCAGCTCCTTGCTGTTCCAGCTGCATGGGCTTTGGTTTCAGCTCGAATCACTTTGTTCCAGCATTATTGTACTATGTGCCTGAAAAATCCGTGTCGAATTACTTGCCCCAAGCCCTCCTCCATGTTGCCCCTGGAGAGCTTGTTCTGCAATAGAAATCTGGCTGTATTACTCCCCACCTGAGGGCCTTCTGACTCACCAGTGGCTTCAAGAAAACATCTAAGCTCCTTAGCCCAGTCCTGCAAATTCTGTGGCCTGCTCACTTCCCTCTGGCTCTTTCCCCATGGGAGCCCCACCCTTCATTTCCATACAGCTCTTTCATTTCTCTTAATGTGCCATGTTCTTTTGTCCCTCCATCCTTTCATGGTGCTGTTTCTTCTTCTTGAAATGACTTTCCCTTTTGTTCTGCCTGTTAAATCCCCATTCATCCATTGGAACTCTGGCCAAGGACCATGTAGTCTGGGAAACTTTCTCTGTCACCCTCCATTTCACTCCTAGCATCTGAGTTTCCTCACCTTCTCACTAGTCATGAGTGTGTTAGGGGCAGGGCTTGTCTGTGATTTACTCAGTATCTCCACCTCTGAGCAGACAAATTTTACCTTTAGTAATGTGGCCTCAGTAACTCTGCCCACAAAACAAAACTAAATATAACAACCTTCAATCACACACACACACACACACACACACACACGCGCGCACACACACACAATAGAACTAGAAGATAATAAGATTAAACTTATTTCTTGGAGGGAAATCTGGCTTGTTGGATAAGATTCTGCATCCTTTTCTTATGGTTATAGAATGATCATGATCAGTCACCTAAAACTACATAATCTGTATTTTTAGAGCCCTTGTACCAAAAATTTAGGGCTTAAACCATTATATCAGAGCATATAAATATTTATAAGAGTCCTGCTAAAAAGGCAGAAACAGCTGGGTAGTTCTAAACCTTAAAAGGCACAACTGTAAATGTTTTTCACAAAAGAACTATATGCAAGGGAAAGAATTTTGCCAGCCCTGGTGGATGGGTGAGGTCACTAACTAGCTCAGCTGCCCTCTTTTGAGAAACATGTTAGTATTGGGGGGGGGGTCAATGAAAAAGGAACCAGATTGTGATCAGATAATTGGATAGGCACAGTTTCTTCAAGATATGTCACTCTTTCTCTTTGATGCCAACGTTTTAGAGATGCATTATAATTAAGTTAGAATTGCTTGTTTCCCCTGTCTTAACAAGGCAGGTGGTTTCCTAATATTGCATATTAATTCTAAACCAACCTATTTCCTTAAAAGTAAAACTTTGCCTTAAAATTAGTATGGAAGGTGAAAATTCAAAGTTGATCACAAATGTTGTTTTAAATTATTGATTTAATAATATTAAAAATTTGATTCCAGAGTTAGTTATATGAAGAGTCTTTATCTTGAAATCTTAGACTAGATAACTGAAGCAGTTTTACAGAGAATAATAAATTCCAAGTAGAATTAGAAGCTCAAAAGTCATATTTAATTTTGTCATCTGACTATAAACACGATCTCATTCTCAGCACAATTCCATCTTATCTTCTCTTCATCCTCTACCTGGACCCCACAACCTTGTAGTTTGGGAGCGTAGTCCTATTCTTTCCAAAGATCCCATTGTCAGCTCCTTTACCACTGTCTTGCCTGGGTTCAACCAACATAATTTCAAAGAGAAGAGAGTTAAGCCATAAATTCGTTGGGAACACAGGGCTTAGGGTGA
This sequence comes from Heterocephalus glaber, assembly GCF_053883595.1. Taxonomy (NCBI): domain Eukaryota; kingdom Metazoa; phylum Chordata; class Mammalia; order Rodentia; family Bathyergidae; genus Heterocephalus; species Heterocephalus glaber. The sequence continues at coordinate 15,591,249 of NW_028258297.1, read as the reverse complement.
ACAAAGGGGTGCTGAACATGAAGATTCTATGACCCTTAGATTTTCAAGAGTTATATTTTTAGGAAAAGGGCATTTATATCTTTTGAAATTAGAGGAGATTTAGATTTAACAGTTTGGACTTGAGAGGTCATATTATTGGGACAGTGGGGAAGGCACTTCATGCTGCCTGACACACTTAGCTGGACTTTAGCACAGGACAGGAGTGCTGAAGGGAGAGAAGGGAGAGAGTAGACAAGACAATCATGAGGCTGAATCAAGGATCCCAAACAGTGCTCTTGGAGAAGTTGAAGAAGCCAATTAGGTGCGTTTGTGAGAATGAGTAACACACTTTTACTGTTCCTTTGATCAATGGACCAAAGGCTGAACTGGCCAGGTCCTTCCCTACCCTTTAATGTGGGTGTGGCACGAGCCTCCTTGGAATGTTCTCCCTTAGTTCTTTGAATAAATTCAATTACACATTAATTATTATGTTTACATAGGCTTTTCCTGAGTTCTCCTCTCATGCCTTATGTCCTGTTCCTTTCTTCTTCACCACTTTTCTAAATTTGTGATTTCACATTTATTTATTAATCCATTTATTATCTGCATATTTTCATGGCACTGTAGGCTCTATAGAGATCACTGCATATCTAAAAAACAGTGTAGTCCAGTGTAGTACTACTTTCTATAGCAGAAAGTCAGTAAATGTTTGATGATGAAATACATCAAATCCATGATTTCATAAAAAAAAAAAAAAATGGCCAGGAAGCCATTGTCCTAATCTAACAGAGCCCAGTAGGTAGTAGTCTGGTAGTAGGACCGGTACCAGCAAAAGTACCTAGAAATGATGACTAGAACCTACTGAGATGCTATGTATGACACATTAGAGGCACAAGCCCAAACCTCAGCATGTTTATGATCTTTAAAAGGCAGTAAAACAAATTTTGCATGAATGCATGCTTGGTATGAATTAAATCCATTGTGTCTGGACCATTTTGGAAAAGCGTGAAGTTTAGTCCCATTGACCACCATGTTCTCTAAATTCTTTGTGACTCAGAGCTGCTGCTGCAAATTATTCTTTCCCCTAGAGTCTCTCATGTTTTTCAGTAGGAGTTTATGAAAAGGTCCCAAGTGTCACACAGCCCAATTTCACAATGTTTTATAGAGGATTTTTAAAAAATAAAAAATTAGGCCCATTCTATTACAACCAGAAATGGGAAGTAGCTATTAAATCATTCCCTTAAGGTATTTTTATTTTGTTGACTCATGAGATTTGGCTCTTGCTTCTTTAAAGCATTCCCAAGCCATATTTGGAGAACTCAGAGTTGGTGAGTTTACTTATGTGCAGAAAATATTGAGGTTTTTTTTATATTCATTGCTACATCATTTTGGTTTTCTTAAAACAACTGATATTCCTCCTACTTTGTCTTGCATTTATTCATATAACTAAATAAAAACTTTGCCACATTTGTCAGCGAACTGAAACCAACCTCATCCTTGTCTTTCTTTTTAAACTTTCCGTCTCTACCCTGATTTCTGAATGGAACTTTTGAGAACAAATAATTACCACCATTATGTTATTTAAAGATGTCTGGATTCCCACACAAAAGTTTTTCCATAAATTCAAATGATGTAACAATTTAAGAATTAATGACATAACAATAAGCATGAATATTCATTTTATAGATGAACAATCCTAATAGGCTTTAAAACCAGGGCATTCCCACGTCACATCAAGTAATACCTATGCAAACTTGCTCACATGTGAAATTAGCCTGGAATTCTTGCAGTCAGAGGAGAAAATCTGCCCTTCTGAGCTTCCTGCTCTTTCCTGCCTCTTGTCATGCTGGAAATGTTTGAAGACTGCCTTTCTCCTGGTATTTCAGCATGCTGGCTTCTGGTCCCAGATGGAACCAAGAAAAGCAGAGGAGTGTGAAAAATAAAAATATTTTCAATGTTGTTAACCCAACCTTTTAAAGCCCTAAGAGATTTCCTTTGGATTGGTGAAAGAAATGATTAGAATTTAGGGGTGCTGCTTTTACCCCCCAGGCTAGATAACACATGTTGTCGTGTTTCTAATGTCATAAAATGTACCTTAAAGTAACTGAAAATCAGATCACTTACAAGTTCAGCTGAGCAATTTGGCTCTTAAAAAATACAAAAGCAAACTATTTTTCTTTAAGATAGGACTCTCCCACGTATATGGAAGTTTCTAAAAATATCCAGCCCTGCTATGTAGGACCATGAATGACTGCTCCCGTTAGAAACTCCAGGTGAACTCTCTCTAAGACCCATTAGGTCCGTGATCGTCTAACATCTTGGACCAGACTCACTGCTTAACAGGACAAGCTATGGAAGCAATAGTTCTTGCTAACCTATGAGTGGAAAAAAAAGAGAGACTTGAGCCAGGCTTTTTCTGTAAAATAGATTAAATCCTATCCTGATACTCAGAGTTCTCAACAAATAACCAAACAAAAAAATTTTAAATCTCAATTTCTTCCAGAATTTTTATACCAACACAGGCATCAGCTTTGTGTATTGCTGGTTTCTTAATGTTTTTTTATTCTCTTGAATTGAAATGGCTGGATTCCTCTTATTTGATCTGGGGGATAAAAAATAACCACTTTAAGTACCTGAGGTTATTAAGGATTTATTTTTTTTTTAGAGATTAAGAACCTAAACCTTATCAAGTTCTTACTAACTGCTAGACACTGTACTCATCAAATATATGTGTTATGTCATGTAATTTACAACAACTTCTGATTACACAACTACTACTAACACTGTTAGATTGAATAATGGCCCTCAGATGTTTATATCCCAGTCCTCAGAATATGTGGATATGGTAACATCTGACATGGCAGAAAGGCTTTGCAAATATGGTTCAAGTTAAGGACCCTGAAATGGGAAGATTGAGCTGGATAATATCTGGGTAGGCCTAATAGAGTCTCAATGGTCCATATAAGAAGAAGAAGGCAGGCAAGCCAGAGTCAGAGAAAAGATGTAAGGATAAAAGCAAAGGGGAGCAGGGAGAGAAGTGTGCTGAAGACTTTGAGGATGGAAGGAGAGACCACAAGCCAAGGAATGCAGGCCACCTCTAGAACTTGGAAAAAGAAAGGAACCAAATTCTCCCTGTAAACCTTCAAGAGGAACCACTTGCTGATAATTTGGATTTTAGCTCAGTGGCACTGAGGTGGGCTTCTGCCATCCAGAACTGTAAAGGAATACATTTGTATTTTTTAAATCATTAAATTAGTGGTAATTTGTTATAGCAGAAATAGGGAACTAATACACTTTTAAATTCTTACTCTGTAATACACACTGAGCTAATCATTATATACATGAAGATATTTAATTTTAACAGACACTCTTTGATTTTCATAAGTAAGGAAGTTGAGGATGAGAGAGATTAAGAATTCCAGGGCTAATAAGTATTGCTATTTGAACTAATGATATTATGTTTTGCTTAATCTTTGTATCTCCTGTATTTCACTTAGTGAAATACCCAAAAAAGAACTTTATAAGTATTATTCTTTATAAAAACCTACTATGAGACCCCCATTATTCCCATTTATAGATGGGAAATTTTCATCTTACAAAGATGAAGTAACTTGACAAAGGTCATGAAATTGAAAAAATCAGAGCCAACATTTTAACAATAGTCTACCAGTCCCAAATTCCTGTGTGCAGTCACTACAGGGGCTTGGGAATAAGGTGGACCTCAAACTACTATCAACTTGCCTTTGGGCTTGGTGCTTTTCATTTCAAAACTTAGAGATTTTCTTTGTAGAATGGAGATAGTAATTCTCTTTTTGTAGTACTTTGTGTGAATGATATACAAATTTTAGCATTACATTTGGCACATAAAAATCTCTCAATAAATAATAGTTATTTTATTGCAAATTATATGACACAAAAAATTTTTTCCTCTCCTACTCCATCCACGAAAAATCTGTACTCCACCTTCCACAGATTTTTGTTACTGGGAGAAGGTAGCTTCCCAGCCAATAACTATTTTTCTCAGTTCCACTTGTATCGAGGTATGGCCTTGTGCTACATATGGTCAATGCAATGTGAGTAGAAGTTATGTGCGTTAGGAAGTTGTTGCATTTGGAAGAAATTGTGCCTTAGACCCTTCTCCCAAGTCCCTTACTGAATATGGAGACGTGTGAGATGCTTGGGAACAGTGTAGCCACAAATAGACAAGGATGCAAACCTGAATCACCACATGGAGGAAAGCTGCCAATCAACCAGCAGCAGCTACATAGATTGTTATATGAACAAGAAAAAACAAAAAAACATTGTTTTGGAAGACCAAAAATTTTGGGTTTGTTGTAATACTTGGTGTTAGTGTGGATATAAACACACAAACGCTCTGTTCTTTCTTCTACTCTTTGTCTCTCTGAGACTTGCTCTTCCTATCAGTTCCCTCTTCAATGTCACTTCATGCAATGCAATTTTATTATAGAATACAGAGTTGACATTAAAATTTTATCAGCTATCCCAATGTTATCCTTCTTAGTACTTTTTCCTGGTCCAGGACCCAATCACAGAGCATGTGTTGCATTAGTCGTCATTTCTTTCTTGCATCCTTAAATTAGGAATAGCTTCTCAGCCCTTTCAAATTTTTCTTGGCTGGTATTTTTGAAAAGTGCAGTCCAGTTGCTTCTGAGAATATGTCCATCCATCTGGGCTTGTCTGTTTTTCCTAGTGATTGGATTCATGTAATATCTTTTGGTCAGGAACCTGAAAATAGTGATATGTGGCTCTTATCCATAGTATGAAGGACAGGACCCTGGGTTCCTTTAATGTCAATGATGTGGCGTTTCATTGGTCAGTTCAGCTGATGTCTGTCAGGGTTCTCTGCTGTGAAGTTACCATTTTTTATGTGATGTAAGTTAAAAAATATATATTTAAAACAATTTATTTGTGTGGAATGATAAGCAAAAGCACCGACCTTTTACCATTCCAAATATGGATGTGAAATGAAGTCAAATTCTGGGTAATCTACATTAGGACCTGCTGAGATCAGTGAGCATGTTACGTCGAACTTTGAAGCTCATAAAGTTCAAGATGCCTTTAGAGATCTGATATTAAAACTAAAGTTTCTTAGTAATAAGTTTCACAGGCTCTCAAATTGACAAAGAGAATTTCTATTGTTTTGTATTGGATTTGCTTTTGCCTAAGCTCCTTAGAAGGCAAAACCTGAGGATAAGTGCTACTTCATAACAAGGAGGTACAAACCTAAGAAAAGAAAGTGAGGAAGAGAAGAGGTAGGGAGGCAGAAAGGACTGGAAGTATTGCGATATGGTAGATTACTGCTCAGCTCTGCTTCATGATGAGCTTCGAATACCCAGAAGGTCACTGGGCCCGTGATCTGCTCAGCAGCAGGTAGGACGCTCTGGTCAGACTGCATGACAGCCCAGATGGAGAATAGCTACCAAGCTTCTGAACTTTATAGGCCATAGGTTACATGTGAAGCATTGTCCTGCAGAAACTGTTGCTTGCAAACCACCATCTGGACCATTGTGACTATCTAGTGCACAGACTCCATGCAACCCAGAATTGATTGGGTAGCTGGAAACTCTGAGCGTGAAGCTTATTGGATGGACTTTGTGAAGGAGAGGGAGAGGGAAAGAGAGAGAAGATAATCAAGCACTTCCAGGGTAAATGACTGGCTGACTCCAGGCAGTAAAACAACATGGGCAGAGCAGACTGGCTAGGCCCGATTAAAATCAAAAGAGCCCTCCATCTTATTTTGTGCTAGATGCATTTTTTCTCTGAGTCTGTTTTCTTACTTTTTTGACAGTACATGGCAGAGTACCTTAAAAGATCTTCATTTCAAACTTCTAAAAGAGACAACTGATTCAAGTTAATCTACCAGATATTGTAGCCTTTTTTTTTACAGTTTACAGTACATGAAGATTTGGCCCCTTACATAATGATTCAGCAAAGTTAAAGAACATTGCATAAATTGAGCATGGGATTTTTTCCCTTTAAGAATCTTAAAGGACAGTGTGGGGGAAGTGACAAGAGATAGCTCTTCTGTTCCAGTGACAAAAGAGAGTCATTGTGGAGCATTTTAATGTCCTAATGAAGGTCTATAATGATTTGCACAAATACAGGAGCTCAATGAAGAAAAAATGCAATTGACTGGGTCAGGGGATTGAGAATATGTTAAAGAAAATTTCCCTCTTCATAAAAGGAAAATATCCAAATTAAATATAGCAGCCCAAGGTGAAAACTTCAGTTATCTCTCTTGTTGTCTGAGAAATAAACATGTTTTAGAATATGTTTCTCTAGGAATATTTCCATTGTGAAGAACTGGGAGTTGGATGAGATGAAAAGGCTACACCTTCAAATTGGATCTTGAAACATTTAGAGAATCCAAGAAACAATCCAGAGACACTGTCCTTTGATCTGAGAGACCAGAGTATAACAAACGTGTTTTGTGATGCTGCCAGGTCAATGCCAACTATTTATATTATTAAATTACAGGAGAGAATGAAGAATGTGGAAGTGACAGTTAAGACACATGTATGTAGTACCATATTCATTTTTTTTCCTGGAAACTAGCTCCCAAACATGGCTTTCATGTTCTTTATGAAGAGACTCAATTAAGTAAGTGAGCAGTAAAGAATGAATGAAGCTGTCTTCTTTCCTTCTGCACAATCATTTGATTAAACAGGTAAAAAGGAAGCATATGGAATAGCTTGGCTTGCATTTCAGTAACTTCTGGAATAGAAACAATGGTCCACTTGTTTAAGGTCTCAAACAAAATACTTCTAAATATGGCATTTGAAAACAAACACAATAAAATTCAATCCTTAACCAAAGATCCATAAAAGACAATTAGAGTAATTCTTTTAATTCTTAATTATAACTATTAAATGCATTTCCTTCATGGTGAGTCTTGTTTAGCTACAGTGGTTTTTCATAAAAGAAAAACATTGGCTTTTGGGGGGGGTGCTAATGAAGAGGAAAGAATATATAAAATTTTAAAGTGCACAATTAATTATTTTGAAGAGTAATTCGACTATGAATTATCTGAAAGCAGTATTGCTTCTAAAATTTGTAAAATTACATAGTTATATGTCCATAAACACCATCTTAATGATCATTTTGCTTGTGTTGCTAGTAGTTTGTGTAGAACTAAAGCTCAGAAATGGAAAAGTCACTCAATCAGAGTGACATCATGGGGCTTCCATATTCTTCCTCAATGACTGCCAGATCAAATTTTCTCTGCGTATAAGTGAAAAGATGATGTTTCGAACAGTCAGCTCTGCAGACTCAACCTGGGATCTGGAAATCCAGCTGTGTTCACTTTGCTTCTTACACCGCCCCCGTAATGGACGCGCTACGTGGCTGACAACTGTGTTGACGGTACGTGAGGTTGGATATAATCAAGCTCGTCTCTTCCATGAAGGATTTTCTGACCCTGCTGATCTAAAAAGAAGAAAGAAAAATGAGGGCTTTTAAAAAATCTTTTTGAAATGTTTGTTTATATATTTTGTAAAGTATTAGAAAAGGACTTGAAAACACACAGAGCATGAAATTACTGAGTAGGACAATCCTACCTTTATAGAGACACTTGAATCATTCTCTACATAATCCATGCTCTATCCGGGGATGATAATTGAGGCTCTATGTACCTCACCAAAGAACAACCCACACACTTGTCACTGCTGTGAGAAAGGATGGTTTTTGTGGGCAGCAAAATATTTAATAGTTTAATTTTCAGCTGATGTCACAAAATGCAAGCAATTCAAAATCATCTGTGTGCTAAGAGAACAGGGAGTTTTGTAGCATTTGCAATTGTTACTGTTTATGGCATTTTACCTGCCGGTGCTGTGATCGTGTCATTTTTAGTTGCTTTGAGCCTTCTAGATTCATACCCATTGTCTGTCCAGAACCATTTCTTTTCGATTTTTCACTCATTTTGTGTTTCTTTCTGTTGTCGCAGAAATCTGCCTGTTGCTTTTTCTTTTACTCACCCTGCCACACCATCAGGAAGGGAATAGATATGAAGGCATAATATCAAAAATAGGGCTTAATGAAGATACATGTAAGTGCTGCACAGAGCAGGTGTGGCAGGGAAGTGTCAGTCTTGTAAGGATGTGTCAGGACAGACACAAATGCCCAGGGGTCAGAGGCTAGGAAGAGGGGAAGGCAGAAGGAAGATTACAGACAGGGAGCACTGAAAATAGACTATGGAACTGAGTTAGAAATGGCTCTGGCAACCAGTCCCACCAACTGTAACTTACCTTTCTCCTTCCCCTCTCTTACCTTGATCTCAGTTTGACTGTCCAGAAATACAGGTTCTCCATTGCACTGTTACTGTCCATCACACCTGTGCTTTTTTCCTACTGTGACTTAACCCATAATTATCTTGTCTAAAAGCTTAATTTGTACATATCCTTGTAAAAATTGCAAGCTCTTTTAGGGATGACATACTGAGATCTTAGTAAATATTCTAAAAGGGAATAAAATGGTGTACTGTATGGATAAAAGCCAGGAAAGCTTGAAGTATGAACAAAATGAATAGAAAGAGTATGTCAATGAAGGGAAAGAACACATCCTATAACTAGAAGCTGAGATTTGCATTATGAGAGTTCTAATCTGTGCCGAACACCAACAGACAAAGGAGCTATTTAAAGCTTCTCCACTGATTGGGTGGAACAGTGTCCAATCAGATCATCTAAGAACCTTGGTATGTTGGGGAAAAAGAGGTAATCAGTGTCTTGGTAATCAGGACTGCTAAAATATTTTAAACTTGGAAAGCCATCCATACTTAGAAAATGAGAAAATGAGAATGTTTTCACCTCGAGTCTGAAATCTGGAGCTAGCTATTTGCTTTCTGGGTAGATAGAATGAATGTTCTGGCAAGTGGAGCACTTAGCACAGGATGTGTCCTGGAAGAGACCAGAGCTGATGAGTCGATATGGCTTGTGCTGATAATCTGCAGCTCTTCTTCAAGCCCCAACTCTACACAACTCTTCTTCCAGGAAACTGGGACCACTGAACAATTGAAGGATGAAAACTTACTGTAAAAAATAAGTACATAAAACCCTTTTGGGGTCATATTATTACTTGAAATACAGTGCAGTGGGTGCAATGTGGAGGTTAGACAAAAACCCAAGTTTGAATCCAAGTCCATCAGCTACTGCCTTTGGTGCCTTAAGTAATTCTTGTCTTTCTCTTGAAATGCGGTTTCTTCATCATGTACTAATAATTATAAAAATAAAAATTTGTGAGTGCATTCCTGCAATTCTAAATTGTAAACATTTTAATAATTACTAAATTTATTAACACAGAAATTGACATTTCTGTGCTGAGCTTAGCTCAGTTGCCCAGCATTTATTACAGTGTATATTTTAAAGATTCAGACTCTAATGTCAGATAGAGCCATCAATCAACTGCTATGAGAGCTTAGAAACCTTCAATTTTCAGTACCTCAAACTTTTCATCTCTACAATGGGTTTAAAGATAGGGTCTACTTCATATCATTGCCTTGGACATTAAATAAGGTATTCAATGAAAACACTTAGTACAGTGCTTGCAACACAGTAGGGGCACAATACATCTTCATAAGGTATTACTTTAACTGTGTTCACTGTAGGATGGCCCTTGAGACTCGAGTCCAGGTGCATTTACAGAACATGACCACTAGATGGCAGATGCATCATTTTCATTGCTCAGATTGGTACCCAGCAGCACTTTGTCTTCCGATTCTTCCTGGCATTCAAGGATTTGGAGCCCCTCAGAAAGAGCATTTTCAGTGGAGTAGTTATATCTCTTAATTGTAAGTAATATCCATTAGTAAGATTTTTGGTATAATAATTCAGGATCATTTTAAAGAAAAAAATATATAAAATATTTTATATTTTCTCTCCTAAAAATATCCAAAAAGAATGTATGTAAAATCACTTTTTAAAAAATTTATGATGTATATTCAATGTCAGAACCGATCCACATGTCTGAGGAAGAAACATTGAACTAGACGATACAGAGTTCCTATCTTCATGAAGCTTATAGTCTCAAAAAAACATAAAATATGATATATATGTATAATGACATGAAATAGCATATAATGATAGAATATAATATATAATAATGACATGATTGATAATGACATCAATGACAATACCGCATAATCAAGGCAGAGTCATTCATCAATTGCTATGAGAGCTCAATTAACTCTCCAGAAAGTAAGGAAATCATTCAAAGGGTGACATGAGTGTTAGACCTTGAAGAAAATGAAGAAAGTAGAAAGTCAAAGGGAGCAAATGGCACTGAGGGTCCCCCACATCCAAGCCACAAAGAAAGGCATGGAGCTTTGAAAGGGAATGGAGCACTTGGGAGACGCAGAGAAATGCCTGGGCCAGCTCTGCAGGGACATGAATAATGTAAGAACCAGTGGAGTATTATGAGGTTACAAGATCCAAGTTAGGCTTGGGAAAATAACTTTGACTCAAAAGACTAAACTTTATGGAGCCACTAGACCTAATGAATGCCAATCCACTTCATTGTGGTCATACCTTTATTTCCTCCCACTTCCTCCATCCTCCGTTTTGGAAATGGATAATGACAGACACTGCATAGACTTTCCTTTTTATTTCTTCTGATGTGATTAAGTTTATTGGTACATTTTAGGTATGCAATACAGTTACATTCATCATCGGGATCTTGTACCTTTACATGACAGTTCTTATTTTTTCCCCATTCCTCTGCCCTCCCTTCACCCCCTCCACCCTTCCCTATTTACAAAGAGTTTTTTTCCATTTTTTTCCTTTTCTCACATTTTTTTCCCTTCTTCCCTTTCCCCTACCCATCCCACTTCCCCTACTCCTTTACACTTTTTCTTCCTATTACACAATATCAATTACACATTTTGATCCTTATTTACACCTTTAGTTTTTCACACCAGAGAAACTATTTGGTATTTACACAACTACATAGACTTTTGTAGACATTCTGTTTGGAACTCAGTTTATTCATCCAGAGCTGACAGGGCCATAGGCAAATTTGCCCTGGGAATCCATTTGAGACCTTGTGGTAAGTTAGATGGAATGGCCTGCCATGCCTGTCATTCCTGTCATCCTATTACATAAGCCTTTGGGGCCGTGCTTAGTATTTATGGACTTTACATGAAGAGTAATAGGCCTCATTAAAGAGTTATAGCAGGCATGTGAAAAGAACTTGGGCTGGAATGAGGTCAAAGATTTAGAGACTAGCTAGAGTGAATCCCATGGCCTACATGGAACAAGGTTGTTTCTGCCTAATGCCAATAGAACTCAAGAGAATAGACAGCTCTGTGGTGGGTTTCATGGGTGGAATACCAAATATGGCAACGTATTAAGAAATTGTGCATTTTCTCAAAGGTGCTGCTACTTTTTAATGTCAACGTGTGTCTTCATTGCTAAGCCCTCACATCAAGAGCTGTAAGAGAAACCCAACCTTCAAACATGCAGTCACACATGGATTTTTATAAGCTCCCAGTGTGGGTCTTCACTATGCTTTAACTGCTTTAGACTACTGCCAAGGTTTTACCTCCCTATCACATCCCTTAGGAAAGCAAGGCTATGTTGAGGAAACCAATAGTGATAAAATCACACTGACTTATCACTGCACCGTCTTATTCACACTCTGGGACACATTCATTGTGAGTTATTAAGAGACACCTCAGCTCCACATGGTCACTGGGGGAACCAGCCTGAGAGGAGCTCAAGCATCCTTTAGTTACACTTCCGGAATAGAAGCCCTCCTCGGGTGGCACTGCAGGGGAAGAGGGACCTGAGAGTCCCCCTGCAGCTTTTCGCCCTGCATCCCAGAAATGACCTAACATTTCCATACGCATGTCATTGGATCAGTTCATGGTGTCATCTAACTGGAAGACAGTACTTGGACTAGGGAGAAGAATTCCAGTCTTCACCACACACACATTGGCCATATTCCTCAAAGAAACATTAAAAAATTCTTCCTCTGAGATAATGCACCTGGATGAGGAGGAAAGAATGACTAGCCCACGCTGAGAGATGAATCTTGGGTTGTCAAATTGGCTCCCTCACTGGTTAAGAGAGTTTTGGGTTCCAATAAACAGGACTTAAAGTTGGGCTTTAACAATATTACAGACAGCATCAGTCATGAACACTCAGGGCTGTAGAGCAGTGCACACTGTATACATGTATTGAAATATCATTGTTCCTCATAAATATGTACCTCTGTTGGGTATCAATAAAAAAATCTCTTAAAATCTGTTTAAAGAGTTGGAAATGCTCACTGTGATAATTTGATCATTAAACACTGTACACATATGTCAAACTGTCACACTGTGACCCATATATATATATCCGTATAAAATAATAATAATTCAGTTTTTTAAAAAACATGATCCAAAAATGGAGGGAGAGAGATGTAAGGTATCTGCTGCACTGACTTGTCCTCCAGAGAATGCTGCTCTCCCATTTCTGGGTAAATGAGGATCGGTGGCTTCTTCCTTCCTCAACCTCTGAGGTTTTTCTAACTGAGGCAACAACACTGCCAGTCAACCTGGCAGCTGAAGCCCCTTCTCCAGTATGAAACAAAGATTCAGCTGACAGGAAAAGCAACCGGAGCAGTGCACAGTCTGAGGTAAAGGCCTCCATCCTGGCATCCCGGGGCCTCCTTCTGAACGAGTCTACAAGCTTTGCTTCCTTGAGACATTACTGGCTGCAGACTCAGAGTAGCTGGAGGGGCACTGTCATCCTTTCTCCTTAGCTGGTTCTAAATGAAAAGTAACACTGGTGGAGTGACGGGGTCTTTCTTCCCGTGTGACTGGTTTCTCACCAACAGAAACTCCTTCCAGAATAGCAGGGTGCTATTTAGGTTCCCAGTTGTCTCAGTCTGGGACCCTGCCTTTCCACTGTGACCTTTGACCATCCTTTCCCCAGGCAGAGGATTTCTTCAAATTACTACCCCAGAAGCTCCGGAGTTACATAATATAGAAAAATGATTGCTTTTGAGATCAAATCTACATAACTGGGGATGAAAAAGATAATTTTTGGAAGATGTGTATGTGTGAGTGTGTGTATTCCTCTCCACTTAAAAATGCTATTGCTTGTCATATAGTAAAATGCCACAAACATATTTGATAAAAATACTTCAGTCTGTGTGGTCACAGCTTAAGTGACTATGGCAAGTTACTTCTCTCTGGTTTATTTTCTCTCTTTGTAAAGGGGATTTTTTTTCCCAAATGCAAATTGCCAATACTAAACACAGCCTACATTACTGAGTTGTTTCATAATAAAATAATGTACATGGATGCTCTTATAAAATCTTTTAATCACTATCAAACAAAGTATCATTAAGCACCCCCTTCCACTGTTGGGAAGATGACTGAAACAAGAGTCTTTTTAAAAATAATTTGCTTTGTAGGAAAATTGAATGCACCTTGAGAGCATAATGTTAAGTGAAATAAATAAATCAGGCACACAAGCTTAATTATCACATGCTTTCTCATATAAGAAAGCAAAATATAAATAAGGAGCAAAATAAAAGATGGGTAGTAGGAAATAGGGAGATGGATCTTTTACAAAAGGGGGGCCAGAAGATGGAGGGAGGTGAGAGGGAAGGGAAAAGAACAGATGAAGAAAGAATTAAGATGTGTTCTGTCCATCCACCAACTCCCCGGGAGGAAAACTGTTACATACTGCAAACATGTACTAATAAAAACTAAAAACTGGAAAGTAAAATAATTTGCACTCACAGATGTTAATGCTACACACAGTCCGTTTCAAATATTAATGCAATGCCCAAACACAATGGCTACGGAGCAGGATTTTCAAAGAAGTTGGCCACTGGTGCCTCTCAGGCATGGGAAGTTGCAGAAACACAATCACCCCTGTCTCCTTCACAACTCTGTTTTGAATTAGTTTTGTATGTGCTTCACTTTGAAAATAAGACCATTCTTTTCACCTCACCACGAGATGGAGGGACCCTATTTTGTGTATTGATATACAGTTACGGATAGAGCTGCACCAAGGTCTCTTGCAACACAACAGATAAACGGATCAGGGTTTAAGGGACCGCTTATTCATTAGGTTGGGAGACACTGTCTCTGGAGACAAAGTGTTCGTCATCCTTGAAGTATAAACTATATTGCAAATGATGATGGGTTGAAGTGTTCTTCTGAAAGGGGAGCCACAGATTTTCTGCAAATGTGTTTTTTCTCGTGATAATATGTGCAATTACATTCCATGTTAAATTGCTTGAGGCAAGCAAGGTTTAATATGTATCTAAATAATTAAGCTAATTGTGTAAAAATATATTTGCAGAATCCACCAAATGTGTTAATACATTTCACATCATGTTTACCCATTTTACATGACTAAAGTTTGCTTTGTGAAATAGTCTCCAAAACACTGAAAGTCCTCAAAGTCTTCACAATTTTTATCAATACTCAGTATTTCCTGAAAAAGAAATACTGTAGAGGTATTCAGAATCATATCTTTTAAAATGGCATGCTGTCTTTCTCTTTCCTCCAATACCTTCTTTTTCTCCCTTCTTTATTGAACCTGAAATTCACATTCTTAAGTGTGTGCTTTCTTTCACATATTCACATTGTATCCCTGAATGGCATCGTAAAAACAAAGACACATTCTCGGAGGTCAAGGTTCCCATCTCAATTAATTTTGCAGGATCAACAGTCTGCAATTTGCCAGCAGCCTCTCCTTCCAACACGTGGGCTGGGCTGATGTCATGTGACCTTTTCAGTCCTTTCCGTGTGTAAACTGCACAGAACATTGGGGGTGTGCAGGGTGCTGCCATGAAAAGTGTGCAGGGGTGGACAACTTTACTGCTGCTCATTGTGCCACAGAGTGAACATACATTATATTTTGTATGAAGAGTGATGTAGGTCAGGCCATGTCTTGGCATCGGAACGTGTTGTTGATGCCAAATAACTCAGTTTTTGACTGATGTGCATTCATGTTGCTCAATTAAAAAGCCCTGGTATGCTCTCAGCACCATTTGCAAGGTGAATACAGAGGAGGACTCTCTCTGGATGCCTCTCCCACTTTGTCCCTGGGAGAAATCCTTAACCCTCTTTGAAATCCTTTTCTTTCCTAGCTCCTGCCTTGCCTGCCCCTACACACACACACACACACACACAAACAGATTCTTCCCCTCATCATTCTCCCTGACTTTCTTTTTTTGACTGCTTGTGGGTCTTACATATACAACTAACTCTCTGAATCCTCCAGTTCTACCACCAAGGATTGGACCAATTTGGATGATAAATATCTAGGAAAAAGAATGGCATCTGTACTAAAAATGTACTGACTTTTCTTGTGTTTATTCCCTAAAGAATTCAGTATAGCAACTATTTACATTGTATTTACTTTGTGTTACAACTAATCTAGTGATGATTTAAAGTATATGGGAGAATTGTGTAGGTCTTTGAAAATATTATGCCATTTTGTATAACAGTTTTGAAACCTATGGACTCTGCTATCTTTTGGGACCCTAGCATCAAACTCCCCATGCATACTGGGAGGGCGGCAACAGAGCTTCTCTCACACTGTATTAGAGTTTTATCATGCAAATTCTAACTTCCCACTTAGTGGGGCCACTTCTGGTCTATGCCTCACTCATTTTGGTAATTCTTATTTTCGTGACTGGCACAGCCCAGAGATGTCCTGGGACACAACTCCAACAGTCATTATGTCCATCAAACTCTGTGGGAGAATGTTGCCCACTGGTGGCCATAGCAAGGGTAGAGCAAGGATGGAACATAGTGTCCTAATTTTCTCTCCATTTGTGTGAACTTACTCTTAAAACTTTTTACCTTCAGTTTCTCTCCCAACCTGCCTTTTGTGATAGCCAATTAGCTGCCTAGAGAAATGAATTAATTTTATATGGTGTGGGACCCATTTAGTGATGCAGTGAACTTAACCTTCAGCCAATTCAGAAATGGGGATCCAGAAAGACAAAGATCCTGGGCCTACTCTCTGGAACTTGGACTGTCCCCATGTTCACCTGTTGTCACCTGCTACCCTTTGCTGTCATTCATTACAGTTTTCACCTTCTGTCAGCATCTGTGTCTGTGCCTCAGCTTCTTCAGCTAAAAGTAGGAACAATAGTGGTATCTACGTTTTAGGATTGATCAGTTTTTAGAATTGAATGAATACATAAAAACACTTAAACTGTCCAGAATAAGTGTAATAGAAGTGGTAAATAGTGAAAAATAATATTAAGTGGAAATCATCGTCATCATCATCATCATCATAATCATCTCAGCCCCTAATATTTGCCTCTTGTCCTACAGAATCACATTCACTTAGATATGATCCTTTGGCTCCTTCCCAGCATCCTCCGTAGAACTGTGCTACACAATATGGTAGCCACTTGTCACATGTGGCCAAAGAGAACTTGAAATGTAGCTAGTCTAAACTGAGATGTGCTCTAAAAATAAATATGTGCTAGATTTAGAAGACTTAGTACCCAAGAAAGTATGTAAAATCGCTCATGAATAATTTTATATTGATTATATCTTGAAATTATATTATCTTTAATTGAGTGGATTACATAAAACATTAAAAACTAAATTTCTCCTGGTTTTTAGTCTACTTTTTTTCAATGCAACTACTAGAAATGATGAATGTAGTTTGCATTCATTGCCTGAATTCTCATTCTATTAGACAGGGCTGCCCTAGATTACAAACTCTTTGGATTTCTCTGCAGGAAATCCACATCTACTGAGAGGAAAAGATGCTCCTGCTTTCTATTATGGGTTTTCAGAGCCTGGGTTGCCTAGGGCAGTTAAGCCCAGCCTGCTCTGCCAAAAGAAAATGATGGAGAAAATACTGATGGGCGTGCAACTTGCAAGGCATTTACTAAGGGTTGGAGTGGAACTTTCGGAAAGAGTTATTGCCTCTTAAATAGCACCTTACTCTCTGGGAATGAATGAAAGGAGGGGCTCTTTCTGTTAAAGTCATTTAGGATCCTCCGCTGAAAGGAACCATATGCTACACAATGAAATATATTCCAGGCAAGATGCATATGCTTTGCAAAATAAACATGTATGCAAATCTTGCAAAGATTTTCAAGGAGAAAATGTGTTGATATTATTCACATCAGTATCATTTAATGTGTCCTTATTCTTTGATCCGAAGTCAAATCCAAATCTTTTTCTTCCTCCTCTGCCCCAACCCTTGATGATGACGATTTTACACAAAAGTAATCTAAGATTTTTTGTTTTGGGTCGAGAGGAATTTGTTTCTAGTCACTGAAATTTAAGTCTCAATAAATCAGAAGTTCCAAAAGGGCTGGCAAATGTCCAGTGGGCCTGGCAGCATCTGCACATGCCTCTCGGGCACATTCTGGGTGGGAACAGCACTGAGTGAAAATCCCAAGACCTGAAGCTGCAGCCTGCCCTTTTCAAGTCTCAGAATCACAAGATGTTTTCGCTTTCGGACTGTTCTCAGACGCAAACTATTTTGAACATAGAGCTGCAAGCCATAATTGGAGTTGGTGTTGAAAGGAAATTAGAATGCTCCTAGAATCACGTCTTTGCAAGGTTTCTCTCTGCCTAAATGAGTCTCCATTGCAGATGATAGAGTAGGAGCGGCCTTGTGGGGGCCCAATAAAGTTGTGCTGTCTGGTAAATAAACAGGAAAATTCAGAAATCAACGCAGTCCTAGGAAAATCCATTCAGGGAGTAAAAGGTCTCCCCGAGCATGGTGCTATCTCTTTAATTGTCCCCTGCTCCTTCTGTTGCTTTCCATCATACATTCTCTTGAAAAGCCATATTGCTACAAATACACATTTAGGATTTGATTACAGAGTTTCATCCATTTACATGTACAAGATAGAGCCTACTGTGACAGATTAATGCCCCTAAGTTTGTACAGGAAGGTTAAATAAAGTGTTACTTTTATGACACCGAATATCTTTATGATGCTTTTGCTAAATCAGAGACCGCTTGGTGATATTGCAGATGTGCCAGATACTCATTGTGAGCTGGCAAAATGCCACCAGTGCTTTAGCCCATCTATCACACTTGCTACCTTCCTGCACAGCCCATCCGCGGTGCTGTGTGTAATACAATATTCACCAGGCAGCTTCCCCTCTTCTCATTTAGTCAAAGGGAAACAGTTCAAGCCCTGTCAACCTGAGACTCTGCAACATTACTAGAAAGGAGAGTGTTTCATGGATGATTCTGCCATTTCCAACTTAGATCACCCCCCGCCACACACACACACAATCTTGAGGATTATAAGGTCATCACAAAGCTACCACCCGCCCATGGTTTATTTTCTCTTTTCTCCACCCTTCTTCTTTGGTTATCCATCCATTTCAGTTGTCTGGCCCTTCCTGCCACTGGGAAGGCCTGCAACAGTCTCTGATGATCTTTGGGCCACCCTGGATTTTCTGCTTCCCTTTCAATTCCTCGAACCAATGTCTGAGTGGAAGCACATCTTATTAGGTCAGGCTCTGTTCTCTTTAGGGAAAATTACGTGTTCTGAAAAGCTGGTATAAAAAGAATGTCTTGGCTGAGTCATAGTCTGGGCTTAAAAGTTTTCATATGTAGGATTGGGAAACAGAAATTCACCCATTTAAATATGCATCCATATCTAAGGCAAAGGGACAGATTTTGGTCTGGTTTGCTGCCTTATTAGTTCAATAGAGGAACAAATGCATAATTTTAAAGGCATGGGGGCTTTCATTAGTTGCTAAGATGGAAAATAGAAGCTTTGTTGTTTCATTCTGATTTTAGGTGAAGGGCTAGAGCAAGACACTAGATTAAGAGGATGGAGGAGAAGATGTGATGTGTTTCCATTTTAGCCCTTTGGACTGGGTTGTAGTCCTTAGAGAGAAGGTAAGAAATACGGGGACAGGAAAGAGATAGGTACAGAAAAAGTAATGGGTGTTTGTCCTGAAATTCTTGCTGTAATTGTAGACACAATTTTCCTTAACATGGCAGGCCCAACGTTGTTGAGAACACTATGTATCTTCTTGTCAGTGTTGGGTCATCAAGAATTAGCCTCATGTCAGGGACAGTTCTCTCTCTCCATAGCTTTGGCAGAGGACACTACCATGTAGCTTCAAGTGGACAGCAGGTAAGGCAATGGGAGCTGGGGGAGCACTGCGGGGCGTCTGTGGTCCTGCAGAGAGCAGAGTAGTTTGTGTGCCCATTTGTCCTGTGGCTCTATGGGGCCTCCAAGATTTGGGTGGGGGAATTCACTACAATGCACATGGTGGCTGCAAGTATTACCTGCAAGGGAGCCAGATGGAGCTCTTAGATTACTGCTCTCATTAAAACTTCACTGAGAGCCATGGGCTGGGGAGAGTCGAATCCTCATGCTGGCTGTTGAGTTTTGTATCACTCAACCTACTATTGAACCAATGGGAGAAAGGTAGAGGCCTTAAAGAGAGCTGTTGTAAGAATCCTATGTGGGTTTTAAGAACCTGACAAAGAACTTACTTTGCCTATACCAGTGGTACAAGCTAGTATTAAATTTTGTGATATTTAATACAGGGTCAAATAATATTTGGCAGACAACAATGTTCTTTTTTATCTGAATAATGAAAGAGACTTAAAGTCCTCTAGTAAAGGATACAGAAACCCAAGGAGGATTCTTTTCTACAGGAGATATATCCTTCTAATGTGAAATAAGTTTGCAGCTTAAATAGCACAAAAATAGGCAGGGACCTCAAGTGTTTCGCTGGAGCACCGAGTAGGAGAGGTGTTAAAATAACATTCCCCTCCCCCAGACGGCTGCCTCATAAAGCAGATTTACTTTCTGCGAACACTGAGCTGGCTTTTCAACTCACCCTCATCCCCCAAGGAGTTCCCTATGAAATCAGGGAAAGTGTCAGCACTCAGATGAAGTCACCCGGGGAAATTTAGTCCTCTGGTCAAACCTGGGCTGGCTAATTCAATCTACCCCTCATCAGCGGTGCTCAGGACCTCACTGGGATCAGCGCAGAAACAAAACCAAATTAAATCCTGGTTTCCATTTGCTCGCTCGCTGGTGGAGTCACTCATAAAAATGTTTTTAAAATGCCAACCAAATCAGGCCACACTAGTAAGTCCCCCCTATGTTCTTAGGTCATGTGCATATGGAGCACTAATGTGAAAAGTGACTGTTGAGACCTCCTTTTTTATTAAATAGATCTGATTAGCCAAGGATCTTGTTTTGTCCATGAGGTGATGAATATGAAGATGCTTTGAAAACTCTAAATTATGATGCAGAAATGAGAAATGGAATAGAAAGTACCATATAGAATGTAAGACTACATTGCTTTTAGGATATATACTGAGACAGAGGTCATGGAATTAAGTGAAATAGCCATTGTCAATATTATATTTTAATATGATCCCATTTTAGGTAAAAGTACTTTATATATGTAAGGGGTGTGTGTGTGTGTTTCCATTAAAAGTCTTCAAAGTTGGATACCAGCTGTGCATAGTAGTTATCTCTAACTAGAGTGTGAGCTTTGGAGAAGTAGGATCTTAACTTATAAAATTCTACATTGAACATTTTCTCCATTTAGAATGCATTCTTTTGTCCTTAAAATATTTTAGAATAAGAAGAACCAAATTAAAGTTGTTCCCTCAAATCTGCTGGTGCATAACTGATCTATAAGAGGTTATAGTATTCAATCATTGACTAAATCAAAAGAGCCCTTCTACCATCTCTGTAGGTACTTCTAGTAGAAGTGGATTCACCCACAATGATGCAGTTCACTCCTGAGTTAGGGAATAAAAATATTATGGACAAGAAGATGGAATCTTGAGAAATTGCTGAAAGCCTCCACTTTCCAGCTGTGTGACCTAGGAAGTTACTTTACCTCTCCAAACTAGGTTTATTATATTTATTATGGGAATGATAAAACTACCTACTCCCGAGTTTGATCACCGGTACCAAAAGACACCAAAAACCAAAAAACAACTACCTACTCCCTGAGGCTGCTACTAACATTAAATTGATTAAGATTTGTAAAATACTTGGAACATAAAATACTATATGAGTATACTTTAGATAAAATAAATATATAAAATGTATTTAGTCACAGGAAACTTAGATTCTCATAAGTGAAAGAACACAACATAGAACAGATCAAAGGTATATTAATTACCAGGAGGAAAAAAGTACAATAGATGTTTGGGACAAGGATCTATTTTTACCTCTTATTTTACCCTCTTTAATTTGACAAGATAGGATTTTTTAAATGCCATACCAGACATCTTTGCAGGTATAATCATAGATTCAAATTAGATTGTGCCAAGTTGGGCACACTTCTGTGATCTGAATGCCAGAAATGGGAAGGGGATTATGTTTCTCATGCTGCCAAGCAAGTTTATAGAGATATGAGTTCTGTGATGGCTGGACTTTGCATTTGAATGTGTCGTCCTCATCAGCTTGATGGCCGTGGGGGGCTATTACAGCACAACTTCCTCATTGCTGCTAAGTCCATGTGATCTTGCAATCAATAGATGAGTAGCAACTTCCTAAGCTTTCAGTTCTTTCAACTATTCCCCTAGATTGAATCCATTTCTACTAGAAGTACCTGGGATGATTTCTGTGCAGAGACTGAAACATCTTGGGAGATGGTAGAAGGGGGCACATTTCTGCAGAGGGCAAAGTCCTAGAGTCAAGGGTGTATATGGCACTACTGGGGAACATTTGGCTAGATTAGAAGATGTTGTTGGATGTGATGAAAATTAAAAATGAGAAGAAAAGTTTGACTGGTATTTTGCAGAGCATTGAATAAAGGTAAAATTTTTGAACTATACTTTATACAATAGAAGAATATAATAGGGGCTTTTTAAGGAGTTCAGTGATTAGGGAGAGAGAGAGAGACACACACAGACCCAGGGAGAGAGAGAGAGAGAGAGGGAGAGAGAGGGAGGAAGGGACACAGACACAAGGAGGGAGGGAGGGAGGGAAGGAGGGGGGGAGAGAGAGAGAGAGCACAAAAGTTTTGCACCATGCTAATTTTTCCATGAATTTTTCAGTTCAATTTAATGGCATATACTACAGAAAACCCTGGCAAAGACACCAAAGGAGAGACAATGTGATTTGTTTCTATTCTGGCACACAGGGCTGCCTAGAAGCAAGTATCTGTAGAAGTAAGAATTAAGACAAGCAAATGTGAGCAAACCTAATGCTGATAGCTTCTTAAATCCAGAGACACATCTGGACTTTATGAGGTATCACACATTTTGGATAAGACTGAGGCATGTACTGCTTCTAAGCGAAGTCTGACACCATGAAATAAATGCATTGAAGGCCTGGTTCTGCAACTCTCTTCTCCAATCCTTGGATTGGTAATTTATCCACTGAGCTTCAACTTTCATTTTAGTAAAAATAAAAATAATGATAACATTATTGTGTTGGGAAAATTAATTGAAATTGTATGTGTAAAGCACTTTAAATTGAAAAGCACATAAAAATAAAAAGTACACAAATGTGTTTCCAAGTGGACAGACTTGCTATGTGCAAAGGTTTTTCAAGAATCTCCTTTTCACAGAGTGTCAGAAGTGTTTCAGCTAGCAGGAATAAATATGCTAATTGGAAGTAGATGAATCAGAATCTGTGTCTTTTTTGTGAGCATTTAGGTGTGACCTAAACTATACAGAGCTAACAAGAGCAAAGCATGATTGAAACAATAAGTTGATGGTCCATTCAATGACTCTCCAAAAGATACCCAGCTTCTCTCTTTGAACACCTAGGTGCATACTCTATTTTCATCACATAGTAAATTCTGGAGTATTTCATGGGTTTTTCCTTTTTATTTCTTATTTCCTGTTTTTATTTTTTATTTTTTAGTACCGGGGATCGAACTCGGGACCTTGTGCTGGCGAGGCAGGCACTGGAACCACTGAGCTAAATCCCCGGTCCTAATTCTTATTTCTTTACATTTGAAATTGGGCCAATCTCTTTATTCTAAAAGTAATCTGTAATATTATTAGAATGAAAAATAAAAACACTATGTACTTTGTCTTCACATTACATTACATGCCTCTTTTCTGCTTTTATTTTTTATTTTTTATTTTTTTTGGTGGCACTCAGGATTGAACCCAGGGCCTTAGTCCTGAACTATGTATCTCTAGCTCTTTTAATTTTTTTAAAATTTTGAGACAAGGTTTTGCTAAGTCACTAAGCCCAGGTCAGGCTCGAAATTGCCATCCTCCTGCTTCAGCCTCCCAGCATGCTGGGATTACAGTGTGCATCACCACCCTGGGCTTCTTTTCTGCTTCTTCCATGCCTCTTAGAACAATCTAGGGGGAGAAAAGCAAGAGATAGAAGAGAGCAGAAGGGGAGTACAGTGAGCTGAGACTAAACGCCCTGCCAGCAGGGTCTCAGAGGGAAGGCTGAGAGGTCAGGTGCTTATTCCCCTGTCTCAACTGTACGCTTGTCCAAAGTTGTCCGAAGGCTACCATTTCTTTCAGAATGCTTTTCCTACAATTCTTTTAACCACTGTCTTCTTTCATGCCATAGGGCTTAGGGTTATACGTAGCCTGGGTCACTACATTTTCATTGTTGCTTCTCTTCCTCTTCCCATACCCTTGCGCGTAGTCCTTTTATAAGTAAATCCTGCTTAAGTTATCTTAATTTGAGCATGCTTTCAGTTTTCTGGAGCAGTAGTGACTGGTCCATGCTCCCTAGAGTATACACCTCAATATTCTTTAGATGTGACCATGGAGGAGAGTAGACAGGAAACTACTTCACAAAGGGTTGATCTAGAGGCCATGGTGGGGGAAGGATATTAAGTTGTTCACAGAGAACAGGATCAAGGACTAATTAAAGAAATTTCCCTTCCTGTAAGATTGGGCCTGAGACCTTCAAATGTCTGCCTGAGAAGATCTTAAGATGTTCCCTCACTGTTTCACTCTCTGAACGAGTTGTTGTTGTTTTCCTGCTGCCCTGCCTTTCCAGTGTAGACTGAGTTTGTATGGAGGAGAGAAATCTAGTTTACTTATCTTTCTAGCTGTCAGGCGATTGGACCAAAGTAGCCAGCCATAATCAGGCTTGACAGAAGTCACTCACTGCCCCCAGCAGGTGCCAAAGTGGATACAGGAGATGCTTTCTACAGTAGGGGCCTGTGTTAAGCGCACAAGCAGAAAGAAGTTAGCAGGAATTTAGTGAGGAGGAGGGCAGACTGTGGCACAGACTATTTGTCTCCTAGATTGTGGCTTCTAGACTTTTCCTGCAGTTTGGTGGAAAGTTCTGACCAGTGGATTATGAGAAACACTGAGATGCAACACTCCTAGGCCTGGCCTATCAAGACCCATACTTGTGTACACACATACACACACACACACACACACACAGAGTCCAACCTTACTCTTTTTTATTCATCTACTCCCTGAGTGGAGAAGACTACAAGGACCTGGAAGAGGCTCTGCACAAGATGAGAAACCAAATCCCCGAAGGCCTTCATGGAGGAGAGCCCTCCCACCCTCTGGCCCTACCCTGAGACATGAATGAGAAGTGTTTAGTGTTAGGCCAAAGAATTCGGCAGGATTGTCTCTTAAATCAGGTGGCATTATTTACCTGAAGTGATTTCATCAGTTAAAACATGTTCAGGTGCAAATGTCAGGCAACCCAACCTCAACTGGCTCAAGCCAAAATGGAATCTATGAACTGATCTAATGGGAAGTGTGTCAGTCAGCTTACCGTTGCTATGGTAAAATGCCTGTGATAATCAGCTTAGAAGGAGGAAAGATTGATTTGGCTCCTGGTTCGAGACCACGCTTACTTGGTCCTTTGGCTTTTTAACAGAAGGCCACACAGCATATCCTAGTGGAGCCTGTGGCAAAAGGGTCCTATTCACCTCAAGGCGGCGGAGAACAGAGACAGGAAGCGGCTGGGGTCCCAATTGCCCCTTCAAGAACACACTGACTTCCTCTTAGGAAACGCCCCCTCCTAAAGGTTCCACTACCTCCCAAAGGCAGTACAGGCTGGTAACCAACCTTTAATACATGAGCTTTGGGGGGTGCATTCCCAATCCAAACTATACCAAAAAGTAGGACAATCTTTCATGTACTTCTTGATGTAGAATCTTCCAGTCACCAAGGCATGATTTCTTTCTGCATCTCATCCTCATGAGGTTCTGTTCTCCTTTTGTACTGTTTGCTTTCTTGACAGATTTTCCTTCCCCCCTATATGGCAGATATAGCAGCTTCAGAGTTTACAAGCTTGGTGCTTTCTGGTCATGCTGGGCATGGCTTCACTAGACTAAACTGGCTTGACTTTGACTCAACCACTTTTGCTGGTCACAAACAGGGGACAGACTGAATTTCTTGGTCTGATCAAGTCCTTGTGAAGGCAAATAAGATGTTCATCTTAGAGCAACCAAATGCTGCAGGCTTAGAGTGCAGAAAAAGATGGTTCCCAACAAGACAAGGATGCCCACTATCACAACTCCTGTTCAATATAGTTCTGGAAACATTAGCCACAGCAATTAGAAAAGAGAAAGAAACAAAAGGAATAAAGATAGGAAAGGAAGAAGTTAAACTGTCATTTGCTGATGATATGATACTTTACATAGAAGACCCAAAAAACTCCACCAAAAGACTTCTAGACTTAATTTACAGATTCAGTAGAGTAGCTGGATATATGTCAACACTCAAAAAACAATAGCCTTCTTATACACAAAGAGCAGACTGAGAGAGAAATTAGGGAAACAATTCCTTTTACAATAGCATCGAAAAAATGAAATATCTAAGAATCAATCTAACAAAGGAAGCAAAAGACCTCTACACTGAAAACTACCGCACTCTGAAAAGAAGAGATCAAAGAGCTTATAAGAAAATGGAAAGACATTCCTTGTTCCTGGATAGAAAGAACCAATATAGTGAAAATGGCCATACTTCCAAAACTATGATATAGATTTAATGCAATGCCAATTGAAATTCCAACAATGTGCTTCACAGAGCTAGAGAAAACAATCCAAAAATTCATTTGAAACCAGAAGAGACCTAGACTTGCAAAAGCAATTCTGGGCAACAGAGACATGGCTGGGGGCATCACAATCCCCAACTTGAAACTATTCTACAAAGCTACTGTGATTAAAAACAGTATGGTACTGGCAAAGAAACAGACCGGAGGATCAGTGGAATAGATTAGAAGATACAGAAACAACTCCAGATATATTCAGTCACTTCATCTTTGACAAAGGAGCCAACCACCCTCATTGGAGGAAAGATAGCCTATTTAATAAATGGTGTTGGAAAAACCGGGTTTCAACCTGCCAAAGATTAAAACTAGACCCCTACCTATCACCATGCACTAAGCTAAGATTGAAGTGGATTAAAGATCTAAATATTAAGACAGAAACACTAAACTTGCTGGAAGATAAGTTAGGGAGAACGCTTGAAGACATTGGCATAGGGAAAGACTTTATGAACAAAACCTCAGAAGCATGAGAACTAGCAAAAAGAATCAACAATTGGGATCTCATCTTACTAAAAAGCTTCTGCACTGCAAGAGAAACCACCAACAGAGCTAAGAGACAACCTACAATCTGGGAAAAAAATTTTAGCAGCTGTATCTCAGACAAAGGACTACCATCTAGAATATATAAAGAACTGAAAAAAAATCAGACCCCCCCAAATTCAAAGACCCAATTCAAAAATGGACATCTGAAATGAACAGACATTTCTCAGATAAAGAAGTAAAAGCAACAAATAAACACATGAAAAGATGTTCAACATCACTGGTCATTCGAGAGATGCAGATGAAAACAACACTGAGATTCCATCTCACCCCAGAAAGAATGGCTGCTATCAAAAAATCAACCAACAACAAATGCTGGCGGGAGTGTGGGGAGAAAGGAACCCTTATCCACTGCTGGTGGGAATGCAGACTGGTGAAATCTCTATGGAAATCAGTATGGAGATACCTCAAAGAACTAGGGCTAGAGGTCCCATTTGACCCAGCTATTCCCTTGCTGGGTATCTTCCCCAAAGAATTAAAAGAATCATACCACAGCAACATATGTGCACCCATGTTTATAGTGTCACAGTTTGTAATAGCTAAAGCTTGGAAACAGCTCAAGTGCCCATCAACTGGAAACTGGATAAAGAAGATGTGGGTTTTTTTATAAAATGGAGTACTACTCAGCCATAAAGGATGCGAAACAAGAGACATTTACAGCTAAATGGATGCATACTGAGGCCATACTCTTAAGTGAAATAAATTGGACATGCATGTGTAAATACCGAATAGTTTCTCTAGTTTGAGAAACTGAAAGTGTAAATAAGATGGTTCCCAAAGGAAAACCAGATACTGTTCTCACTTTTTGGGAAAAGGTAACTGATGCTATGTGACAAAAGCTGCAAACACCCACTATAGGTTTTTTATGCCCATTCTTCTTTTTTGTCTACCATTGTTATTAAACAACAACATATCCTCTGGTATCTTATTTTTACTACACAGCCCATTTTTATACCAATAATTATGGGTTATGTGGGTTTGAGAAAAATCATGAATTTTGTACTTAGTTTGGGCTTAATGAAATGAGAGGTCATCAATTTTTTGTTTTGGTTTGGTTTTTTGAGACAGGGTCTTGCTATGTAGATCAGGGTGGCCTTGAACTCACTATGTAGCACAGGCTGGCTCAGAACTCAGAGATCTTCCTGCCTCAGCCCCCGATTGCTGGGATTAGAAGCGTGCACTCCAGTGCCCACCAAGAGGTCATCAATTTGTAGAGGTTTTGAAACAGACCCATCATCAGAAGATCCAAAGGGTATCATCTTCTTTTTATAATTACTCTTTCTCTCAAAAATATGTCTAATACATTTTGTAAAAACGTCATTTTTCTCGTATTTTAAGTATGTTTTGTTTAATTACTAGTTTTGTAGCACTATTGTTTTATTTTCATTGCAAATTTAAACAGCACTGTGAGTTAAATAGACTTATGTGAACTGGTCTGTGAACCTTAAACTATTTAAAACACTGTTACCATAGGGAGTTATGTTCTGAGTTTCAAATAGCCCATTTATATGCATTCTTTTAAAACAATTTATTTGCAAATGGGGGACTCTTTGTTTATGTTTGCTATGTAACTTGCGCCCCACCCCTCAGTACTTTGTGCACCATTCTTCTGCCTCATGATTCTGTGAGTGGCTGCTCAGTTTGCTGGTTCTGGCTTGGGGCTGTCTCCGTGGTGGCACCCGGGAATGCAGTCAGCAGAAAGCTCGCTCACAGTGTTGACAGTGGGCACTGCCTGTCATCTGGTGGCTGAGCTGGGGCTGGTGATAAAGCACCATCCCATGGCTGCCCAACATGGCTTGGACTTTCTGAGTGTGGCAGCTGGGTTATGACAGGTAGAAGCCAGAGAGCAGGACATGAAAGAGGCCCGGGTGGAAACCATTCAGCTTCCTATTTTCAGGCCTCAGAAGTTTCTGAATGTCATTTCCATTGCATTCTTTTGGTCAAAACAGTCACCAAAGCCCAACCAAATTTTAGAGGAGGGAAATGAGACCCCACCTCACAAGTGTAAGTGTAGCAAAGACTGCAGTGCTTTGAGTGTGTGTGGAGCTATAGGTGCCTCTGCAGAACTAGAACAGGTTACGTGGCCAAGGGCATGACTGTCTGAGCTCATATCCAGACTTTTTGTCCCTGCTGATCCTCAGTAAGCCATTTAACCTTTCTGTGCTTTGGCACCTTCATTTATAAAAGGGTTAGTATCCCACATCTGAAATTGTTGGAACCAGAAATGTTTCCAATTTTGGATTTTTCTTTTTTTTTTACAGATTTTAGAATATTTGCATGTACAAAATGCAGTGTCTCGTGGATAGAACCCAAATTTAAACATGAAATGTGTTTATGCTTCCTATATGCCCTGTTCATAGAGACTGGAGGTAATTTTATGCGGTATTTTTAGTGCACCTACATTTTGTCTCTGACCTGTCACATAAAGTCTGAGGTGAAATTTTCACTTGTAGCGTCATATTGGCACTGAAAAGTTCTGAATTTTGGAGCACTCTGGATGTTCAGATTAGTAATGCTTGACCTGACATACAGTACTTGGCTTATTATAGGATGGTTTGAAAATAATGAGTAGTACATTGAAGAGTACTTAGTTCAGTTCCTAGCAAATACTACCCTTCATTATTATTATCTGGGATTAGGGATAATGTAAAACAAGTGTATGTGTGGCAGTTTTTCCTTGTAGCTTACACAGCAATTAAAATGGTTTTGTTGGTTGTTTTTGTTTTTTAATGTAAGACTATGAGCAGTGTAATGACACACATTACATTTTTTTTCAATTTAAGAACTGAATATTAATCGCTTCACTTCTCTCTAGGGGTGGACCTGCTTGGATTGTTATCAGTTACATCTCAAGTCAATTACAGAAATGCTTCTTCCATAGGCCAGGATGTTACTATCGTGCTTTTGATTGGTAACTGACATGTCATTCATATATCTTTTCTGTCCTCCAGGGAGCTCACATTATAGGCCAGTGGATCTCTTCTACTACTAATTTTGGAGATTGATATTAAAAGAGTGAATTTTTTAAGAAGTAAATTAATTGATATGCTCTATTAAGCATCGTGTGTTTAGAATATCTTTTCGTAGTAGAAGATGAAAATAGAGGCTTATTTTCCATTGAGAAAAAATACGGTTTTTGGAAAGATGAACTATTTTAATATTTTTTCTGTTAAGTACAATAGTTTTTCAATAAGTAAATAATTCAGGGTAGTTCCTTTATAATAAGATTTCTGTGGTAACATTTTCAACAGTTCTTAAATGGGACGTCCCATGAAAATTATCAGGCTATTAGAAATAGCTAGATTTTCATTTTGGCAAAAAGAACTCTGAATAGCAGTTCTACAAACAAAAAAATTGGCAGAACAGATTGTAGAAATTATAACTAAGCTAGAGGACATTTTCTATTTCTAGAATAAAATGCTACTTGTATCCAAGGAGCATTGTTGTTTCAGATTTGAGCTTCCTCTCCAAAGAAGCCTGGAGATTTTTCATCTCAGCTACAGAAGAGTATTTGGTGCTGGGATAACTAAAAGACAGGCTGTTTGGATCAAGTGTAAAGAAGATGTAAGCTTCTGAGACCTGAGCACAGTACATAGCACAGGTCAGGTTGCCCTCTGGTGATGGGTAGACTATGTCTCCCATAAAAGCTGTTTCCCCTGGGCTCTCCATTGACTAAATGTCAGAGCAGGCAGGATCTAGAAAGCCCAGAGATGATCTGTCTTACCTTACAACTGGAAAGACTGAAACAAAATTTTAGAAAGGAAAGTTATTTGTTCACGTCCCATTTGTAGTCCTATCCACATATTCAGACTTCAGTATTATTCCTTTTCTAGAAGATGAGGGAGTCCTCTAGCAGTCTCCACCCACTGCTTCAATGCGGAGGGTATCTCTTTTGTTGGGTATCTAATGTGACACAAGACATCAGTAAAGGATAACTGGAGAGGCAGACATCAGTGAATAGGAATTTGCACATCAGCTGCAGGGACTGGCTTTCATTTTAGCCAGCTCTCCTACTGGTATTGCTTTACATTCTGAGCTCTTGTTCTTGTTAATATCGAACATACTCTGAACCTTAGTCCATTTTGTGTTGCTCTAACAGAATGCCTATGGCGTGGTACTTTATTAAAAAAAGAAGCTTTTCAGCTTACAGTTTTGGAGGCTGAAAGTTCAAGATCAGTTGCCCCCATCTATTTGTCTCCGATGACATCATGGTGGGAACTAATGTGATGGGGAGATCATGTGGTGTAACAAGAACCAAGAGACTGGGCCAAACTCACTTCACACCAACACATTTTCACAGGACCTAATCCAGCCCCATCAGACCCATACTATCCTTTTGCAAAGACAGATCTGCCATGGTTTAGTCACCTTCCACAAGGCCTCACCTCTTGAAGGCTCCACCATCTTTTTTTTTTTTTTTTTGGTACCGGGGATCGAACTCGGGTCTTTGTGCTTGCAAGGCAGGTGGTGGAACCACTGAGCTAAATCCCCAGCCCAAGGCTCCACCCTCTTAATGCCCCCTCCTGGGCCCCAAGCTTCCAGCAAATGAACTTTTGGAGGGAACACTCAAATCATATCCAAACCATAGCACTTAGGGAAAACACAATGCATGGAAGCTGTTAATCTATGTACCTTTAATTACAGTCTACTCTTTTATTCATTCATTCACAGATACTCATTCAGCACATTTGCCAACCACCGTCATGTGTGTCCCTGGGAAAGTAACACACAAAACCCTTGTCACTGCCGTGGATAGAAAATGAAAGTGTGTTTAATTTAAATTGAATTTAAATATATACTTTTTCTGTTACCTGACATACCATTTCCCTGGCGTTATCTTTAATGGAGAGAAGTTCAAAATTTTAGTGAACATAAATTATCAATCTGTTCTCTTATGGTCACTGATTTTTTAAATTATTGCTTATTTTTAAAATTGGGCAAAAGTTGTAAACAGGGACTTTATGAAAGGAGATACCTAACTATACAAAGACACCCATAAAAATGGATAGCATTATTAGCCAGGAACTAAGCCAGTCTCCCAAGACCTGCACTATGCCTTCATAAAGATGATCCACCATTAGTAGAAGTATAAATTAAAATTATATTTAGATTCACTATATGTCAGCCAAAACAACTAAAATTTAAGAATGACAACCAATAAAACCAAATATTGGTGAGACCGTAAAGTACCTATGATCCTAGCACGTTATTGGTGGGAGTTTAAGCCACTTTGAAATAGTAGAATGTTTCAAAATGATATGGTAACTTTTTAAAAAACTGGTCTGAGAGCACCTACTAAATGTAGATATATGGTTCCCTCTATCCCAGCAATTCCACTCTTAGACATGTACTCCCCTGAAAAATGTTTATCTTCACTGCCTTAGTTACTTTTCTTGTTGCTGAGACAAAATACCCAACACCCAAAGTTAAAGGAGGAAAGGTTTATTTAGCTCACAGTTTGTGGAGGTTTCAGTCCATAATTGGCTGGCTCTGAGTCATGGGGGCATGGCAGAGGGGAAACAGTTCATGGAGGGCAGAAGATAGCAAAACAACAAGGGGGACAAGGAGGACGACCACAGCTCTTTTTATCCTTTATATTTTATCCAGGCTACTTAGGGTGGGTAACACCCACACACTTAATCCTAGTGCCTTTGATCTTAGTATTGTACTATGAGTCAATCCCACTATCACACACTCTAGATCCAGCCACCTCTGAAAAGGCCCCACCCATGACTGCATGAGGCTTTGGGAGGACATCTAGACACAAGACATAACATTCACCAAAAGATATATAGAAGAACATTTATAGCATCGTTATTAATGATATCAAAAATCTGGAAAAAAATCCAAAATGTGCATTAAAAAGGTAAATGAGATTATATTCATACATATAAAACAGTGAAAATGAATACATGCCACAATAAGATGAATCACAATAGGCCTTATATAGAGTGAAAAAATCAGGACACTGAACACTATAATATGCTTTATTTCATTTATAAAAATTGAAAAGAAGATTAAACAAATCCAGCATTCTAGAAATATGAATAGGGAGTTATCTGAATAACAAAAGATGTATGGAAGTTACCTAAGATTCTAGATACGTTGTGTACTTTAAGTGATGGATATATGTATATGTAAAATTTTATTAAGCTGTACAATTAAGGTGTATATACTATATGTAAGTTATATCATAAGAAAAAGAAATAAAATATATGCTCTTATCAGTTAAACAAAGTGAGCATATGAATTTACAGTTGCTTCAGGACTATTTTATAGAGACTTACTGAGATAGTACATATTTCAGTTCCTTTTCCCCAAATCATTCATGAGTGAATTGACAGTAGGCTTCTTTTTAAAAAAATAAGACAACGTATTTGAAGATGGGGAAGGAGAAAGAGAGAGGATACAGCTACTCTGGATGAGTAGGGAGAATTTGAAAGTGAATTGCTGCAAGGTGGCCTCTTTTTCTGGAGCTAAAAACTGACTCTCCTATTCCATTAAGACACCTGTCTTGTCTTTATAAACCTAAATCCACATTTTCTAACCACCTTACTCATAATGTCAGATGCAAAGGGTTTGGAATGTTTCAATATTACAATATAAACCAATGTCCAAAAAATGCTAATTGTTAAGTGGTTACCCAGAATGTATATTAGGTCTCAGTAAATATAAAAGGTGCTACAGCAGCTGTGGGAGGGTCTCAGAATTGAGGCATATTTGCTGAACGTGAATCCCATTTCCTACCACACCAAACCAGATTCTCATGCTTAGTTCAAGGGTTCACAGGTTTTTTTGTCACTGTAACAGCAAATCATAATTTAATTTGCATGTGATTCTTACCAATCATATAAAAGGGCTATGTTATGTCTCATCTTTAATTATAATTGAGTCAATCAGCATCTGAAGATTTCTGGAAATATTTTCAACCACTCTCAGGAGAATTAATGTCTCCTGTGGGATATTGAGAAAGAAGGGGTTTTAATCACTTACAGCCTTTTCTCACCTTTAAATGTGCAATAGATCCAAAGTATATATAGCTCAGCAGTAAAAATCTAGATTTTGGCTCACAATCTAAAAAAATGTGTCCCATCCCACCAACTGACAGTGTTTTAAACTATTAATAGTTTGATCCCTGTATACTTGGTTCTCTGATATTTTTAGAGCCTGCATTGGAGTGTATTAAATTGTTTCTCTTTCTTCTTAAAAAAGTAATTATTGAGACTAGATTCTGCCAACAGCATCTTGCAAAATAAAATAATAGCTTGGGATTGTTTAGAACTACAATATTACTACTTTCACATTGTTACTGTGAAGAGTATTTTTAGTGGTTTATTTCATGAAAACAGAGAGTTCTATGTAGCCCATCATTACATTAGTTTATGTTTACTGTACTTCCCTTAAAATTGCCCTTGTAGGGGGTACAGAATGCATATTTTCTTTCAACAATATAATGCACTGGAAAGTCAAATCAAGAGAAAAACCACTTCAGGAAATGATTACAGCCAAAGGTATGAAATTACACCCACCTCACTAATTATTGCTAATCTAATTTTATTTTTAGCTTCTAAGACAACACCCTGAAAACTCTGCTCTCCTAGATGACCTATATAAAGTTATTTTACAATCCCAATGAAAGTAACCTAGTAATAGTAACAAAGGCAAGGAGAATCCACCATTAAGACAAGGGCGTTTAATCTGGATCCCCACTTACAGCATATTGCCTCTGCTATAGTCCATGATAAATACGTTATCTGTAAACCTAGGCCAAGGACCTGTGATGTTTACAGCTCCATACACCAGTCAGGCAGCTAACAGAGTAGCTGGAGCATGGACAGAAGGAATCAAACTCCAACAAGGGTCCATTCTCATCAGCTCTCCCCACCTTCCCATGGGCCAGGGAACCTGAAGTTTGACCTATGAGATTACTGTTGAGTTAAGCCTTCTAGGTTTCAGAAACTTGTACTTAATGTTTCTGAGCCATGGCATAAAAGGTCTAGATCTTTAAAAGATTCTTGTTGAAGAAAATAATTTTTGAGGGCACTTGATAGTAAAACCAATCCAGATATATTTTCCTGGCCCTTTTTCTTATTTTTGTACCTTTAAAGTTATAGTCTCCTTAAAGTTATAGTATTTCTGCCCATCCCCTTTCTAAACTCCAGATAAATTATTTTGATATTCACTTGAAAATCCCTATCTACAAGCTAAGTAGAAAATATTTTAAAAATGGATTTAGCACTCTGATTAATAGCACCCTTCAAATAGTGCAAACATTTTATCATAACCAACATTGTATAGCCTTCCTATAAACCTTTATTTTCTATTTTTTACATCACCATAAATTCCTTATGCTTTGGTCTGAAAAATCTACTTCCAGTTTTCCAAACCCTTTCCCTACACCAAGAACACTTTCTCCATTTATGTTCTGTATTATTGTTTTCCTACAAAATTCAGCTAAAATGTAAATAACTTCTGTGTGTCTCTCCCTTCTTAGTGTCAGAAGGGTTAGGTGCACTTTGTTGGATTCTGATGGGAACATAAAAAGCCCTACATTTATGGGAAAAATTTTTAGCAGCTGTACCTCAAAGTAATACTATCTAGAATATATAAAGAACTGAAAAAAACTCGACCCCCAAATTAAAAGACCCAATTCAAAAATGGACATCTGAAATGAACAGATATTTCTCAAAGAAGTAAAAGCAGCAAATAAACATATGAAAAGATATTCAACAGCACTGGTCATTTGAGAGATGTAGATGAAAACAACAGAGATTCCACCTCACCCCAGAAAGAATGGCTGCTATCAAGAAACCAACCAATAACAAATGCTGCTGGGGATGTGGGGAGAAAGGAACCCTTCTCCATTGTTGGTGGGAGTGCAGACTGGTGCCACCACTGTGGAAATCAGTATGGAGATACCTCAAAGAACTAGGACTGGAAGTCCCATTTGACCCAGCTATTCCCTTGCTGGGTATCTTCCCCAAAGAATTAAAAGAATCATACCACAGCAACATATGTGCACCCATATTTATAGTGGCACAGTTTGTAATAGCTAAAGCTTGGAAACAGCCCAAGTGCCCATCAACTGGGAACTGGATAAAGATGTGATTTTTCTATAAAATGGAGTACTACTCAGCCATAAGGAATGACAAATTAGAGACACTTATAGCTAAATGGATGCACATTGAGGCCATACTCTCAAGTGAAATAAATGGGACACACATGTAAATACCGAATAGTTTCTCTGGTGTGAGAAACTTAAACTGTAAACAAGGATTAAAATGATTAAAACGAATAATTGATAATTTGAAATAGGAAGAGGTCCAGAGGTGTAGGGGTGGTCAAAGGGGAAGGGGAAAGGGAAGAAGGGAAAGGAAAAATTATGAGAAAAGAAAAAAATGGAAACGAAATCTATGTAAATAGGAAAGGGTGGAGGGGGTGAAGGGCACACAGATAATGGGGAAAAAATAAGAACCAAGATACATCATGGACAGGTACAAGCACCCAGTGATAAATGTAAACATACTGTATACCTAAAATGTACCAATAAAAGAATTTAAGAGAAAAAAAGCCCTACATTTAAACATGTAAACAATGTCTTTGTAAATAGGGAAGAGTGGAGGGGGCAGGGGAATGAGGAAAAGAATAAGAACCAAGATACATCATCTAAAGGTACAAGATCCCAATGATGAATGTAACCGTATTGTATACCTGAAATGTACCAATAAACTAAATGGGGAAAAAAGCGCCCTACATTTAGTACTAATAGATGTACTTGTAATTGTGTGTGTGTGTGTGTGTGTGTGTGTGTGTGTGTTAGTATCTCTCTAGAGCCACAGTGTTCAATGTGGTTACCATATTAGGCTTTTATTTGAAATTAAAATTTAATTTGTTAAGTTAAGTCGAATTAAAAATATATTTCCTCAGTTACCCTAACTACTATGGATAGTAATTACTCTTTGCACAAACGAATGAAGTTCTGTTGGGCAGCACTGCTCTAAATAGTAGCACTGGGGCAGACAGAAGGTCTCATGCACTTAAAGGTGCTTAGTATATAGGAAGTAGTTGGGCCAGGGATTTAGCTCTGTGGTTCCACTGCCTGCCTCACAAGGGCAAGGTACCAAGTTTGATCCCCGGTACCAAAAAAAAGTAGTCAATAAGTGGTGGTTGATTTGATGATACACAAATGCATTTTAATAGCAGACAATCAGTAAACATTTTCAATAGATGAATTGGATGGACTACTGGAACCCAAAACTCATTTATCACAAAGTTCCAACACTGCAAATAAACCTGAATACTGAGGTTTTAGTTTAGGAAAAAAAAATTAAACAACTCATACATTAAAAGAAAAACACAATACCAGAGCTCTCCATGACAAAAACAGCCCACTGTGGCATGCATGCCATAGGTTCGCCACTGAACGAGAACAGCAATAACTTTTAATTCCTGATTTTCAATTTTTTCCTGTTATGATGCCTTCTATTTTCATCTTTTTCCCTGATTAATACTATTTCTTAATTACTGTTCCTCCCTTTATCATATCACCCATTTCAATCTGCAACCTAAATTTCTGCTCTCATGATCTTCCTAAATAACATTACTGTACTATTTATATTCTTCCCTTGCTAAAAGTCTTGCTGGGGGATTTTAGCTTCAGTCCACATTGGAGAAACTAACACTAGACATTCTCCCCATCCTGCACAGCTACAAAACTGAACAATATTTTAAAAACACCAATTAGCAAGAAAGAGAAAATAGACAGAAGAAGATTCTGATACTTGAGAGTAGTAAAACAAAGAAGGTAATCAACTTTTACTTGGAAGAACTTTCCAGATGCAGACCTCAGTGACAAGAGGAAGAAGCTAAGCAGAGAAAGGCAGCTCAACCTGACAAGCCAGAGTCAAGAGACCCTTGGAAAACCTGAGAGGCCTTCTGCAGAGACGTGGGAGCATCACTCCTCACTCACATGGCTGAACTATTTTGTAAAGTAGCAATAACAACCATTTTGTGTGCATCCTAGCCAACCTTACACATGAGCCTCAGAGGATTAAGATGATTGAAAATAACTGTTTGCCAAGGTAAATTCCCATATCTTTTTTAAACAGTAAAAAGTTCAGATGCTAAACAATAATTTTAAATTTCTAGCTATATGAGGAAGTAGGAAAATGTGACTGTTAACAAAAAAAAATCAATCAACAGAAACAGATACAGAAATGTCAGAGATGAGACAGAAATAATGGGATCATGAAACATGAACTTTAAAACAGCCAGTATAAATATGTTTATTGATTTAAATAAAAACATAAATGAATGGCTAAATAAAGGCAATAAAAATTGCTGAATTGGAATTCTAAAGTTGAAATATATAATACTGGGGGTTCAAGATTCCTGGATAGATTTAGCAGACGGAACAAAGAAGAACAATGAACTTAAACACATAGCATTAGAAACTATGAAACTGAAGCATAGAAAGAAAAGGTAGGCATCCTCACATCCATGCACAAACACATGCACACACACACACAGACACACACCTGTGGGACAATAGTAAATAGCCTATGGTATGTGGAACTGTATCCTCAAAAGGGATGGTTAAAAGCTGTAAAATAGTTGAAGAAATAATAGCTGGAAATTTCCACTATTAAAGAAGACTGTAAGTAGATTCTGAATGTTCAACAAACATATCAAAGAAGATAAACACGAAGAAAAGCATACCAAGGCATATCAGAATCAAACTGGTATAAATCAATTATGATGGGAAATATGTGACAAAAGTGAAAAAAAAAAAAGAGATACACTACATACAGGATGACAAAGATAAGAATTATTGATATAATCTTGAAAACAATGCAAGCCAGAGTACAATAGAATGACAATTGTGGTGTTTAGAGAGAAATAACCATCAACCTGAAATTACATCTCCAGTGAAAAATATTATTCAAAAGGGAAAGTAAAATACATAGATTTTCACTTGAAAAAAGCTGAGAGAATCCATTGCCAGCAGATTTTCACTAGAAGAAATGTTAAAGGAAATTCTTTATGCTGAAGGAAAATGAAACCAGATGGAAATTTAAATAAACTGAAAGATATGAAGAGGGCTAGAACTGATAAATATACTGGTAAATATAAAAGAAATTTTCTGTTTAAATTTCTTTAGAAGATAATTATATAAAAATAATTTATTTTAGGGACTGTGACACTCATAGTTGTCAACTATGTGATTACAATAGCATAAAAGATGAAAGAAAACAGTAAGATTATCTATGATATTGTATAATATTCTTCAAAGTTATACTGTGATAAGTTACAGATACATACTGTAAGAAGAAAATGCTAAAAATAAAATACCATGACTATAAAGATAATATTTAACCAAATGCTAAAAATAATTTTAAAGTGATGGACAGTAAAAGAGGTAAAAGCAATATAGAACAGATTCAGAAAATAGAAAATAATAGCAGAATGGAAGATTTAAAACCAAAATTAGATATTAGGTTTAATATAAGGGTTGTAAGCTCTACAAATGAAAAGAAATTATTTTCCTGAAAAATGAAGCAAGGCCAACCTACAAACTACCTATAAGAAATATATTTTATTTAAAAATAGATATGTTAAAAGAAAATACAATATACCAAGGAAACACTATTATTAGAAATGCTGCATCCTAGTGCGTAGTTTTCACTTCGGAACAAGGTGCAATACGGAGGCCCAGGCACATCCTTCTAGCCTTTTGGCTTGGTCATTTGAAACTTTCTTAGATTTCACCAGTCTTTAAGTTTTCTTTTGCCTAAGGTGTTTCAAATTAGGTTTCTATAAAAATGAGACCAAAGTCCAAGTAATATAGATCTTTAGGAGTATCAGGTGATAGTACTAACAGAGAGAATTGCTTCTGGTCAACTTCATCACATCTGCTGTGAAATATTGAAGAAAACTACTTTTTGGTTGAGTGTGTTTTTATCTAAGTACAATAAAACTGTATATATTAACACATAAGTGGTTCAACTTCAGTAGTGAATGATCTACAGCTTCTAGGAGCACACCACTATTGCATAACTCTTGAAAAATGTACTTACATGAGCATGCATGTGTGTACAAAGTAACACGTATCCTGGCAAAAAATTGGAGATCACATTAGAACTATAAGGAAGAAACATAAATCCCACAGCCTTATACTCATCTATACTATAAAGATAATAGTACTTAACTCAAAGAGGTTCTGTGAAAAAAGAGGGAGATTATTCTTTTTTTTCTGATTGGTATATGTTTGTGATACATAATATTTACACTCATTTTGGGAAAATAGATATATAATCAAACATTTTTGATCTGTTTCCCTCTCCCTACTCTCTGCCCCCTCCCAGGAGAGACAATTCTTGTTAAAATCTGAAACATAAGACTGGACATGGCTCAGAGGTAGAGTGCTTATCCATGTGCAAGGTTCTGGGTTAGATTCCCAGTACTGCAAAAAACTAAAAATTTTAAAAGTCTGAAACATAAGAGGCACTCCAAACATGTAAGCTCTACTATGTAGTGTGTCTTTCCTATTCATATGTTAGCCTTAGTTTGGCTCCCCCGAAACAAAGGTATTATAGTCATGTGGAGGTAACTCTGAATCCACAGGAGAGGTCAGGAGAGGTGAGTATTTATAGCACACCTCCATCAGTCATTGGCTGACGCTGCCCCTGGAGCACTTACATTCCAGGCACTTCTGACCAGGCAGGATCTGCAGCCATCCAGAGAGCCCCAAGATGCTGCCTTCAAGAAGGAGAGCACCTGGGGCTGGTGTGCACAAAACTGGGAAAAGGATCAGAGAATAGGCATTGAGTGTCCACTCAGCTCCCCACTGCTTTCTTTTCAATGCCTGTTTGTTTGCTTTTTGTTTATTTGTTTAAATAATGAAGAGACATTATAAAATACACCCGAATGTAAGCTGTATGAGGGAAGAAATTTTGTGATTTTTTTTGGTCTCTCATAGTATTCTAGAACAATCTTACGTGGTAGGTACACAATAAATATTTGTTGAATGAATTAGACTTCAAGATCTGCTTTTATCATTTAACTATATTGTGAGAATCTTTACTGAAAATAAAATTCTTTAAAAATTTCCTTTCTCCTCATTTACATAACCATTTATACTTTATGCAATTTTTTCAGTATTATGTTTTTTCAAACTTCTTTTTACATAAAATGTTGCTACATTGTGATTATTTCCTCAGAAGAGATTCACAAAAATAGGATTACTGGGTTAAATTATGTGCATTATTTCATAAAATAAGGCTTTCCTTTTTGCAGATATTTTGACAAGTATAATCAACAATATTCATTCTAGGGTGACCCTGAGCTAAGTCACTGGCAGCAAAAAATATTAGCAGATCATATTTAGTCAATTCTTGTAAAATAATAAAGTTGTCACAACTTCTGGTCAAAATAGGCCTTGAACTTTCAATATATGATATATTTGGAACAAATATGACACATGTCTTAACGACCATCAAACGTCGAGACCAAATGCCAGGTAGGGCTCTGTCCACAGTCAGCAAAGCCACCCAGGGTAGCAGCTCAGCGTCCCAGAACTGGTTATGTGAGGGGCCTACTGAACCCAGGAGCTCAAGGATCTCCTTTGTGAGGAACAGAGGATATCTGCATACTTGAAAAATGCTGAAGTCCTGTGTCCCTGAAGACAGTGGTGTGTGATTGGCGGTTTCAGGTCACCCTGATTATATATTAGCTCTGTCCTTTTGTTAGAGGCTGCCAAATCCCACTTGCAGGGTTTACATCCTG